>NC_133536.1:9184399-10398629 GCF_048544455.1 Silene latifolia | reverse complement strand
CGCGTGCTTAAGGCAAAATAAAAAATTTCATTTAAAACATTATATGAAATTACTCAATTTCATATCAAAATGGGTCGAGTCTCAAATTAATTGTCGAAAATGGGTCCACGTAGACTTGGTATTGACGAAACTAGTGAGTGGGGTCAAGTCGCCATGGCGGGTGGCGACTTGTGTCGAAGTCATGTTTGATCAAAGAAGGAAGTTTCCAAGAAGGACCATCAGTCCAAAACGCCAAGGGGGGTGGCGACTTTGAGCTTGGTCGCCGACTTAGATACGAACCTAGCTTCGGGTATGACGTGGACCCATTTTGGGTAATTAATTTGAGATTCAACCCATTTCGTTAAATAATCGGTGAAAATCGCCTATTTTGGGAAAAAAAATCCAATGTTGTAGATTAATTTTACAATTTCAATTTTTTTTTTTTTTTTCGAATAGAATACAAGGATGAAAAACGTGAGAATTAACTAGTTGCCAGTTTAAAATCGATAGGTAATATGCAAGAAAATACACAATAGTGCCATCATTATTAACATACAGTACAATCAATAAAAAAGAAAAGTGGTCTAGAATGTAAAATGGTAAACACAAATACACGATAAAATGATGGCATGGTAGTAAACAATTTGCCATGCGTAAGACTGGCCTTTAACTCAAATTATGTACTAAAAATGAATCCAAATCAAAAGAAAATTATGACCCTTCTAAGAGTAAGGTAGTTATCAAAAGAACCATTTTAAGTTTACGGGTAGTAAAATACTAGTTGTGCAGGGTGCAAACTTCCATGACAAAAAAATGGAGAATTGATTCAAGATTTCAAGGTAAACTATGCATAAAAAAATGGAGAATTAAATTCATATCCCTCTGTTTATTTCAAGCTTGCCTGCCTATCGGCTATTGCCCATCTTTGTTCATGTTGCTAACTTTCAGTTTGGTTGTAACTTGTACTACTTCAATTTGTGAACCTAAAACTTAACTTAAGACAGCTTTCACACACGATTAAAATAGAGGTTAAAATATAAAAAGATTGTGAGAGATCTTAAATTAAGACGGTCTTAAGGCTTAAGCAAGACCAAATCTATTCAAATATTTGTAGCTATATATGTACAGTGTATATAATACTCCCTCCTATTCATTCATTTTGTCCCTCTTCTATTTTGCACAAGAATTAAGAAAATAATTTTGGACCACACAAAACACTCTATTCCACTCTACCCCACATGTAATTAAATTTGGTCCACACAAAAGTTACCAAAAAAGAAAAGAGGGACAAAAATCCGACGAGCTTCGATAAGGAAAGAGGGACAAAATGAATGAATAGGAGGGAGTACAAGTTATCGACTATGGTAGCAAATTTCTTCAAAACTGCCAGTTATTTTTTGTTTTTCTACGATATACCCCTTTATTTTAGAAATCATCTTATATACCTCTCTACTTGTTTAACTAGTCTATAATCAAATCATATAACTCCTTACAGCTTCACATCTTTCTCACATGGATTATCTTATTCATTTGAACTCTTGAATCATCCCCACTATAATTCAATTACTCCAAGTCATATTCTCCCATTTTCCTTATGATATCATACCCCTTGCCATTTGATATACGATTAATTTACCTCTAATTCCCTCTTTCTTTTATGCATACCGACTCATATCGAGTCGGTTTCGGGTGTTTTTCCTTGCATATTGTGCCCAATACCCGTACTTGTTACCGTGTGTGTCCTTTTGTAGGAAACGACCTAAGTATGGAGAAATTGGGGCAAGAAAGGCACCCCATTGCCTTTACATGAAGAAGAGGGAAGAAATGGTGAAGAGTGTGTTTTTGCCAGAGACCGGGCGGCCTGGCCTGACACCGGCAAAACACACCCCTAGAATCACTTAAGATTTTGAAGAAAAGCCGAGGAATGTGCTTTGCAGCCGAACCGTCCACCGGTAAAGCACAAAGAAATGGAATTAATTGAAGATTTTGGTGAAAAACAAGCTTGGCCTCGCATTGCCGGTAGAGACCGAGCCGGTCAACCGGCATTACGCACCATAAAGAAGAAGTAGAAGTCTGAAGAGTGTGTTTTGCGGCAGGCCGAGAATCGCCCACCGAAAAACACGATGCCGCTATTTTTAAATCTTTGCACGGTTTTGCCACGGTAGAGCACCATTGCTGCGGTGCACCGGCAAAACGCAACAGCAGACGGATTTGGGCTTTTCTTCCCTTTTTCTTCCTAATCTTGTACAAGCCTATAAATACCCCCTCTTAAACCCTTTTGTACACACAACCCTAGATCCAGAATTTTTACCCTTTCAAGCTTTAAACTTTCTTAATCTCTTTGTTAATCTTTCCTTAATCAGAGAAGTTCTTCAATCAATTAGTGATTGAATTTGGGTTTGTAAGAAGATTGAAGGATTTCCTTCTTTATTATTTCTATCCAAATTCCTCTTTCACTATTTTGTTGGTATTAATTCTCTCCCTATTTTCATTTGTTTACATTTTTGTTCTTCTTTTATGTTTGTTTGATTGTTTATGTTAAAGATTGTTGGTGTTGTTTGTTTGTTGTTGTAAATTTCATCATTGTTTATCTTTTCATTGTTCATCTTTCCTTTGTTTCTCTTTCATTTGTTCTTCCTTGGGTAGTTGTCCTCAAAGACTTAATCTTTGAGTTGATTTGGTTAAAGATTGTGTCTTTAGGTTTAATCACTCTTGTTATTAGATTAAATCATCTTTCCTTTACACCTATTGTTAGATTGTTGCATGTTTAGAAGTGAATTTCATCTTCCCACCATGTTTGTGACCAAAGTTTCCATCTTTATTGTCTATTTTACAATTAGGACCATGATTAGTGAGTAGTCTCCCACTAGGGCTCGGTTTGACCCAACATGAGTAATTTCACTAATTGAATTTCATAAAGGCTAATTATTTGGGGAAATTGGTGAGGGTAGGTTAGAGGATTGACTTGGTTTAAGGGTTGACTTTTGGGTAGTGTTGACTTACGACCCTTGACCACCAACGAGAGTTGGTTAGGTTGTGATTTGGATACCCGTGATTTGACCCTATTGTTGACCTTGGTTGAGACCGAAAGGGAGAACCGGGGTAGAACACCTCTAATCTAGCGTTTGAAATCGACCCTCGAGAGAGGGAGTGGGATGACCCGGGAATTGACGGGGCTTAAATGACCTTAGCAAATATTGGACTACCTTGGGAATAATGCATGTTTTTGGGGTAGTCGGGTATTGAGTCAGGGATTCCGACCTTCGAACCCGAGAGGGGGGTTGGTGGGTAGCACTAGTGTCCTATTTCGAACCCGAGAAGGGGGTCTTAGGCGAATTAGAGTTGTCACCTCCTCACCTTCCTACCCTTGTGATTAGCCTAGAGATTTGATTGTGTGGAATTACGAATTGTTTGGGAAGAACCGAGTCTTAGGCCTTTTAATTATTTGATTTACAACTTAGTTCTATCTTGCTCCCTTTTTATTCTCTTGTTTAATTGCATTTCATTTTATTTTGTCTAATTTAGTTATTAGATTAATTCTCTCTTCCCTTATTTTCGACTTAGCTAAACGATAGGATTAGAACAATTAGTAGTCTTCTCAACTCCTTGTGGGATCGACCCTTAATAGTGTACAACGATAAAATCGTGCACTTGCGAGGTATAGCTTGATACCATCAAGTTTTTGGCGCCGTTGCCGGGGAGTTCGGCTAGATATTAATTGTTTTCATTCTTGTTTAGACTAAGTCTTTTGTTACTAATCCATCTCTTGAGTGTGTAGGACTTTTTGCATGAGAAGAAGAAATCGTAGAGGTCAACCAATTCGACCGATTGACCACGAGATCGAAGCAACCGCAAGAAGACTAAATTCACTCCGAAGAAGAGGGCTTATTGAAACACCAATTCCTCAAGAAAATTTAGTGATTGAGGACCTACGAGAAGAACCCCGCGTCTTTGAAACTTTCGAAAATCCTTTTGCAACACCGGAAACGGAAGTAACAATGGCCGCGGTACCTATGAGAGATAACTTGGCTCCGAAAAAGGTGGTGAATCCGAGTATTGTGAAGCCACCTATTCAAGCCAACAATTTTGATGTGAAAGCCACCTTGCTACAACTTGTCCAAGGGAACCAATTCGGAGGGGGAGCCACCGAAAACCCCAACGAGCATCTCAACGAGTTCTTGGATAGTTGTGACATGTTCAAGGCCAATGGAGTCACGGAGGATGCCGTACGCCTTAGGCTTTTCCCTTACTCTTTGAGGGGAAGTGCCAAGGAGTGGCTTAAAAGTTGTGAACCCGACTCTCTTCGGACTTGGGACGATGTCTCTAAGGCTTTTCTCAACAAGTATTTCCCACCCCAACGAACCGCAAGAATCAAGAGTGAGCTCCAAGGGTTCACCCAACAAGAAGATGAGACCCTTTATGAAGCATGGGAGAGGTACAAGGGCCTCCAAAGTCTATGTCCTCACCACGGTATTGGGGATGATGAGCTCATCAACAATTTCTATGAAGGGTTAAACAATGAGATGAAGATGAACCTTGATTCCGGCTCGGGGAAGGGAGCATTGGATAAGATAGATCACAAGACGGCGAAAGAGCTTATTGAAGAAATGGCTTCTCGTACCTTTCATTGGAACAATGATAGGCACAAGAGGAAAGGGAAGTCAACGGTCGAATCGGCCAACAATGTGGAAGTGAAAGAGATGATAGAAGAGCTTAAGCAACAAGTTGCCTTGATGAGCTCAAGCAAGACATCTAGCAATTCTTCTATGAGAAACCAAGTCTATAGTTGTGAGCATTGTGGAGACCAAGGACACCCACCCAATGAGTGTCCTTTGGTGGTTGGAGATGGAAGTTGTATGGAGCAAGTGAACGGGATATGGGAGTCTAGTCCTAGAAGCAAGCATTTAACAACAACCAATATCACCCCGGAATGAGAGCCCACCCAAACTTCTCCTATGGCTCTCAAAATGTCAAAAACCCAACCTTCCAACAAAAGTCACAACAACCAAACTTTCAAGCTCAAAAACAAAACACTACATTCAACCAAGGTCCACCGGGTTTCCAAGGGAGGACCTTCCAACCAAGACAACAACAATTTCAACCACTCAACCCACCAACCAACCCACCTTTCCAACAAAACACCCAACCTTTCCAACAAAACACCCAACCAAAGTCAAGCTTGGAACTCATGATGGAACAATTGATGACTTCACAAAACCAACTTGTCAATACTCAAACACAATTCATCAACCATTCCACTCAAAAACATGACGAGACAACCTCATCCATCAACCAACTTAGGACCCAAATGCAAGCTTCTCAACGGATGACGGACAACCAAATCTCCCAATTGGCTACTCAAATGAGCCAACTACAAGCCTCCCAAGGGAAATTCCCGGGTAAAACCGAGGAAAATCCGAAAACCATGAATGCTATCCACTTAAGGAGTGGTAGGGATTTGGAAGACCGGGAATTTGTCAAGAAAAGGAAGAGTAGTAGACCGGGTAATGTCATTGAACCTCAAGTTGTGGTTGAACCTCCTAAGGTAATTGAAGAAAAGGAGGGAGAAGAGGAACTCGTGGAAATTGTTGTGGAAACTCCAAAAGTGATTGATGAACCAACAAGGGTAGTTGAAGAGCCTCAACAACAAGTGGTAAGAACTTATGTACCACCGGTTCCCTTTCCACAAAGGTTGGCAAGAGCCAAACTTGAACAAAAGTATGGGAAGTTCATGGACATGATGAAGGGTATCAACATTACCATGCCTTTCATCGATGCCGTAAAGGAGATTCCAAGCTATGACAAGTTCTTGAAGGAGCTTATCTCAAACAAAAACTCTTTGAGCCCGACAACTACTACGTGAACTTATCCAAGAGTGTAGTGCATTCTCATGAATGAAGCTCCTCAAAAGCTCAAGACCCTGGGAGTTTTTCCATACCTTGTAAGATTGGGACCGTGCACATTGAGAGGGCTTTGTGTGATTTGGGGGCTAGCATTAGTCTTATGCCCCTCAAAATTTTCAAGAAATTGAAAGGTTATGAGCTTTCACCAACAAGGGTTTCTCTCCAACTCGCGGATAGGTCGGTAAGATACCCGATTGGTCTTGTGGAGGATGTCCCGCTCAAGGTGGGGAAACTTGCATTTCCATGTGACTTCTATGTAATGGACATTCCCGAAGACTCAAATATTCCCATCATATTGGGGCGCCCATGCCTTGCTACGGGGGGTGCCATGATTGATGTGAAGAATGGGAAGCTTTCTTTGCAAGTGGGTGAAGATAAGGTTGAATTCTCCTTGAACAAGGCTATGAAAGAGCCTTCGGAAGAAAAGTCTTGTTATATGATTGATGTGGTCGAAGAATGGGTTGATATGAAGAAGTTTGATGAAGACAAGGGTTTGCAAGGGTTCCTTGAGGGCAAGGTAAAGGATTGCAAGGAGCACCGGGAGTATGCTTTAGCTATGGAAGCAACAATTGAAGAAGACCCGGACAAAGAATTTGAAAGCTTGAGAGGAGATGGTAAAAAAGAGGAGAGATCCACGCCTCCTCAAGTGGAGTTGAAACCTCTTCCCTCTACTCTTAAGCATGCTTTCCTTGGCCCTAATGATACTTACCCTATTATTGTCAATAGTGCACTCAATGACACCGAACTTCAAAAATTACTTGATGTTGTGAGAAAGTACAAGGATGTCATTGGGTACTCAATTGATGATATTAAGGGGATTAGCCCTTCTTTTTGCACCCATCGCATTCACTTGGAGGATGAGAGTGCAACTTCCATTGAGCCTCAACGCCGCCTTAACCCCGCTATGAAAGAAGTGGTTAGGAAGGAGGTGTTGAAGCTCTATGATGCAAGCATAATTTACCCTATCTCCGATAGTGCATGGGTGAGCCCGGTGCATGTTGTGCCAAAGAAAGGCGGGGTCACGGTAGTCACCAATGATAAGAATGAACTAATTCCAACAAGAGTCACAACCGGGTGGAGAATGTGTATAGACTATAGGCGCCTCAACAAGGCAACTAGGAAAGACCATTTCCCCCTCCCTTTCCTTGACCAAATGTTGGAAAGACTTGCCCAACATTCTCATTTTTGCTACCTTGATGGGTTTTCGGGGTTTTTCCAAATCCCGATTCACCCTAATGACCAAGAAAAGGCCACATTCACGTGCCCATTTGGCACCTTTGCTTATAGGCGCATGCCCTTTGGGCTTTGCAATGCGCCGGCCACATTTCAAAGATGCATGCTAGCTATATTTTCCGAATATGTTGAGAATATCATGGAGGTGTTTATGGACGACTTCTCGGTCGTAGGCACCTCATTTGATGGATGTCTAGCTAATTTGGGTAAGGTCTTGAAGAGATGTCAAGAGAGTGGTCTAGTCTTGAATTGGGAGAAATGTCACTTCATGGTGACATCCGGGGTTGTTTTGGGTCATGTAGTGTCAAGTAAGGGCTTGGAAGTTGATCAAGCCAAGATTGAAGTGATCAAAACTCTACCCCCTCCCACTAATGTTAAAGGAATTAGGAGTTTTCTTGGGCATGCCGGTTTTTCTACGGAGATTCATTAAGGATTTTTCTTTGATTGCCCGTCCCTTAACATTGTTGCTTGGAAAAGATGTGCCATTTGAATTTACTAATGAGTGTTTGGATGCTTTCAATAGTCAAGGAAGCTCTCATCACCGCTCCAATTATGCAACCTCCCACTTGGGGAGAACCTTTTGAATTGATGTGCGATGCTAGTGATGTAGCGGTGGGAGCGGTGCTTGGACAAAAGAAGAATGGTAAACTCCATGCCATATATTATGCAAGCAAGACTTTGGATGAAGCTCAATCACACTACACCACCACCGAAAAGGAGCTTTTGGCGGTCATATATGCCATGAACAAGTTTCGTTCCTATTTGGTGGGTTCTAAGGTAATTGTGCACACCGATCACACGGCGTTGAGGCACTTGCTAATCAAGAAGGAGTCAAAACCACGCTTGATTCGGTGGATCCTATTGTTACAAGAGTTCGATATCGAGATTAGAGACAAGAAAGGTGTAGAAAATGTGGTAGCCGATCATCTTTCTCGGCTACTCCATGTCAAGGATAAGGATGGGTTGCCAATTGATGACACATTACCGGATGATCAACTATTCGCACTAGCTTTGATGGATACCCCGTGGTACGCGGACTATGTAAACTATTTGGTATCCGGGGTCATCCCACACGGTTATGATTCCCATAAGAAAAAGAAATTCTTCCATGACCTTAAGCAATATTTTTGGGAAGAACCGTGCCTCTACAAAGCTTGTGCCGACGGGATAATTAGAAGATGCATCCCCAATGAAGAAGTCCAACCCATAATCTCTCATTGCCATGACATGCCAAGTGGAGGGCATGGTAGTTCACGAAAAACCGCCGCGAGGGTGCTCCAATGTGGATTCTTTTGGCCTTCCCTATTTCACGATGTGGCCACCTACGTCAAGAAGTGTGACAAGTGTCAAAGAAGTGGTAACATTTCAAAGAGGCATGAAATGCCAATGAACTACATACTTGAAGTGGAGGTATTCGATGTATGGGGCATTGACTATCAAGGCCCTTTTCCCTCATCAAATGGGAATGAGTATATCCTTGTTGCGGTGGACTACGTGAGCAAATGGGTTGAAGCAATTCCAACAAAGACTTGTGATGCAAAATCGGTGGCCAAACTCATGGAGACAATCATATTCCCACGGTTTGGAGTTCCACGAATGTGATTAGTGACCGTGGAACTCATTTCCGGAAAGGACTCTTGATGCTCTACTCAAGAAGCATGGGTGCAACATAAAGCGAGCCTTGCCTATCACCCACAAGCTAACCCGCCAAGCCGAAATCTCTAACCGTGAAATCAAGATGATCCTTGAAAAGACCGTGAGCCTGGTCGAGGAAAGATTGGTCTACCAAGCTCAATGATGCATTGTGGGCTTACCGGACCGCTTTCAAAACACCAATAGGAACTTCACCATTTCGGTTGGTGTATGGGAAGCCTTGCCATTTTGGTTGAGTTGGAGCACAAGGCTCATTGGGCCATCCGACTCCTTAACTTTGATTTGAAAAGCGCCGGGGAGAAGCGGCTACTTGACCTCAATGAGCTTGAAGAATTTAGACTAGAGGCTTATGAGAGCTCTAGGTTGTATAAGGAAAGGACCAAGCGATTCCATGACAAGGCTATTATAAGGAGGGAATTCAAGGAGGGGGATTTGGTTCTCCTCTTTAACTCGAGGTTCAAGCTATTTTCGGGAAAACTAAAGTCAAAGTGGTCGGGGCCTTTCACCGTGGTCCGAGCTTTTCCCCATGGAGCGGTTGAAGTATCCGATGGAGACCAAACATTCAAAGTAAATGGACAACGGCTAAAGCACTACATCGCCGGAACCCCTATCATGAAGAACATGAGCTCCATTGCTACCTACCTTCAAAATTATTGATTGTCGTTCATAACTCCGTCGAGCCTACGACATAAAACAAGGGCGCTTCATGGGAGGCAACCCATGCATCTTTGTATATAACTTGCATTCTAGACTAGTAGTGAGAGATTTGGAGCCGTATTTTGTCTATTTGGATTGGTGACGGAGGTCACTTTTGAAGAACACAAGTTTTATTTTCGTTGACCCGAATTCCCGACATCATGCGTCGGAGTAGTTGCGGAAAACAAGAATCCCGTGGTCAATGAAAAAGCTCAAAGTTGAGTTGAAGAAAAATTGAGCAAAAATGAAGAACACAACGAAAAATTCTTGAGGAGAGTGTTTTGCCGGTGGACCGGCAGCCGGTTGGTCCACCGGCAGCGAGGTCAAAACTTTTGGGGGAAAAATTCGAAAATAAGAGATTTGGGAAGTGCGTTTTACCGGCAGACCGGCTGCCGGTTCGCCAACCGGCAAAACGCACAAGCAGAACACAAAATATAAACCACGACTCACCCCCTTTTCTCATTTCATTTCTTCTTTCTTCCTTCATCTATCCTCCATAATTTTTTCCCCCTTTTCAACCCTAACTCCATTAAAACTCAATCAAACTTCCTCCTACCTTCACCAATCTCCTCCAATCATCAAAATGGCCGGGAGAAGAACAAGGGCCGATATAGCAAGGGACCAAGCGGCATTGATTGCTCAAGCGGCGACCGATACATACCCCGATCCGGACTTCCCTACAGTCGAGTTTGCCACACCAACTCAGAAGGGTAAGTTTATTCTCTTTAAAAATCGCCCCCTCACCCCTACTAAGTTTCTTCATCATCCATCTTTGTCTACCCTTGGGATTGCTAGGGAGACGGAAGCTTTATTTACGGGGTGTGGTATGAGGGGGATATTTACCATGCATGAGTATACTTACCCTCGGATCACATGGGAATTTTTGAGTAGTCTTAAGATTACCAAACACCGGCAAACAAACATGGTGGCTACCCTTAGCTTTAGACTCATGAACCGGGAACATAACATCACTTTGGGTCGGTTGGCTCAAATCTTTGGGCTGGAAAATGCGACATCGCACACCCCGCCCATTGACTTTCACTATTCCCGTGTATGGAAGGCGATTTCGGGCCTTGATGATCAACCCGGGGTAAAAAGGCCCGCGATGAGTTGCCACAATCCCGTCATTCGGGTGTGGCATAGATGTATGGGGTGCACCGTTCTTGCGGTAGATGAGCCATGGGTGTTTAGGACCCACGAGCTTGAAATTTTGGGGTCCTACTTGTTCACGAAACCCACCCCCTTCCGAATTAATGTGGCTCACTACCTAGCCCTTAATCTATCCAAGATTGCTAGTTCTCCGGGCATAGAACCCGATACATGTGGGTGGCATGATCACCCGAATTGCCCGCAACATGGACCGTCCGGTTGACCTTTCCACGATGAATTGGATACCCGGGGGACACTCACTGACAAAGCACTACTTAACTACAAAGCTTGAGTGGCTCAAAGAGAACCCCAATGACGGCCTTGAATATTGGCAAATCAATCACAAAAACTCCATCCGGCTTCCAAATGTTACCGCGGTAAAAATTGAAAAGGACAAAGAGTCCTATCTCCTTGATATTGAAGAAGACCCTCCCGCCGACCAACCTCCTCCCAATGTTCCACGGGTTTATTCTAGGGACCGTAGACGCGACACTCCCTCCTCCCTACGATATGCCGCACCTCAAACTCACCAACCACCACCATGGCAATTTCAACAAGGGGAGGCCTCCTCCTCTGGTCAACCTACTTATCCACCCTTACCTCCGTCTCTCACCGAATGGATGGAGAGGATGGACATTGCCACGGCGAAGGCCGCTAGTGAGAGGGACGTGTTGGGGAGAAAGTTGGACCGGATATACTATGATCAAGCTACCGGTACTTATCCCATCTATGATGATTTTTGTCGACGGGAATACGTGGGTTATGAGCACCCTCACCCCTCCTACTTCACTTGGCCCGATGGGAACTACTCGAGAGAGGATGGGAGTATGGTCCGCGGAGGTCTTAACCTCCAACCGGACTACTTTGCGCGACCCGTTTTCCCGCCTATGCCCGAGTCTAGACCGGAGGGGCATGAGGCCCAATGGTTTGGGGGAGTTCGGCCCTATTTTGCTAGTGATGCGGGTGCGTCGGGATCCGGTGGTGGTTTCACGGGAGGAGATGGCGGTGTCATGAATATGAGTGGTGATTTCACGGGTGGTTTCCCGGGTGTCGGCGGTAGTGGAGGTAACTTCACCTTCAACCCCGAGGATTTAGTCCAAGGCTCCGATCTAAATACCGGAGATGATATCAATGATGAAGATTTTGATGATGTGATGGGGTCTTAGTCCCAAGAGGCCGAGTTGATGGACTATTATTACTCCCTTTTCAAATCCAAAGCCTTTGGTATGCTCCTTACAATCAATCCAAATGACAAGTATGATCTCTCCCTTTTATCCAAATCTCTCCTTCACGTTTAATTTTCGCATGCATTTAGTTGATAAATCATTTAGTTGCATCATATAGGATTGCATTAGATTTCAATTTTGTAATATATTATCACATTTAGTAATTGCACTCACTTAGCATAATTTGCATTGTCATTTCAATTATGCATATAGAATAGAGCATGCATTGCATTTTCAAAGTAAAAAAAAAACCAACTAAAAAATTGAAAAATGACAAAAACCACCAAAAACATGTTATTTTCTTTCACTAAAATGCCCTCCCATGTCTATAAATAAGTGTGGGGAGGGCCTAAAAAAAAAAAAAACAAAAACATGCTTTTAATTTGAATTCCCTCCACACATTTATTTCCATTTGGAAGTAATGTAAATAAATAAGTGTGGGGAGGGAGTTCTCATATCAAAAACCCAAAAATATGTCCTTTTAATTTTTCAAAACCAAAAATCACAAAAATATGTTATTTTCCCTTTGAAAAATAAAAAAATCAAAAAAAATATGTTCGTTTCTTTTTCCTATTCACCCCCTATGCTTTTGTCCATTGAGGACAATGTACATCTCAAGTGTGGGGAGGGAAATATCACTCTTGTGAATATTTGTATATATATGTGAATGCTTGTAAATTTAAGAGAATTCAAGAAAATGCCTAAAAATTGAAAAATTCAAAAAAATTCAAAAAAATTGCATTGTATATATATGTTTTGTCTAATCTTTTGGCTTGGCGCATTGACCACTTGAGGCAAAAGGGAGCTAGAAGACCGCTTGGTATAATCCTTCCTATCTCTTGCTCCTTTTACTATTATTTCTTTTTGGTATCTTGCATACTTTGAAGGAGAATGGGAATTCTGTTGCTTTGGGTGTCTCCTTGGGAGACCGTTTGGAATTTTGGTGTTGATGTCTTTGCTAGCTTTAGCCAATTTGTTGCACGTTTCATTTCATGTTTGTTTAAATTTCCGCATGCATTTGTTCACATGTAAATACTTGTTGCATTTCTTTCTTTTGCATTTGAGTTTGTAAATAAGCTTTTAAGGAAGAGCATGGTCAAAGGAAGGGAACCAAGTACCCCCATGATGAACTAATGTGCCCAATTGTGCCTTTCCCCTCCTCGTGACTCGCGCCCGTGGCCTCTTAGTTAGCCGAGGAAGGAGGGCTTGACCAACGAGTTTAGACCGATCTTGTGAGACCTAGGGCCGTAGACTAGACCTTTGGCTCGACTCAGCTACTCAAAGGTAAGGGTAGAGCCTCCTAGGGCGGGTACATTCATACCCCGCCCTCATCTAGGTTCGAGAGTAGGTCTCCTCGCGAGGCGTGTCACATCATTACGCATAAGTGTGTCGCATCGTCCTTAGATCATGAAATTGCATTACATTTTTGTGTATATGATATGAAGCAAAAATCAGTTTATATGAACCTCACATAGCCAAATAGCCTTGTTTTATTCCCTACATTGTTTCCTTTTTTTGATTCACCCCCTTGAGCTTAGCCCTTTTCATTTGGCAAACCCACCTAGATAGCTACATTCCCATAACCACCCTTCCTTAATCAAGAATTGGTCGGTTTTTGTAATTGTGTTGTAGGAGGTGATTTGGGACATAGTGATGGATAGTATACATATCCATTTGGGTCGGAATTTGGTATGATTTGGCTTTATATACAAATAAGAGGTTTTGAAAAAAAAAAAAAAAAAAAGGAAAAAAAAAAACAAAATAGAAAAGTGAAAAAGTCATGAAAAATCAAAAAAATGAGTTATGTTGTATATATTTGTTTGTTGTCAAGAAAAAGAAAAAGGCAAGCAACACCCCTACTCATCATTTAAAGGGGTAGAAAAAGCCGTTGCTAAATAAAAAGGGGCAAATTGATGTTTTTCCAAAGATGAGTCGGGTTTACACATTTTTTGCATGGCTTGGAAACCGAGTCGGTGTTACGGTGTAGACGTTACCATTTGTTGAAATAAAAGGAGTTTTAGCGAATTTTTCCTACTTGAGTTGGGTTTATGCAATTTTTGCATAGTTTTGGTCATCATTGCTATGTTAGGGCATAGACGTGTCTCATGTGTTGCAATAAGAGATGGGATGTGATGTGTCGACGATTCTTGATTTGAGCCCCACATATCCAAACGGTGCTTGCACCAATCCCGTTTCGACCTTCTCCTTAGCCCCGTTCTAACCCTTGCTTCATGTTTTGTGCATTTTCCCGTTGTTTGCATTTCATAGGACATAGGACGGTGTTACACATTAGATTGCGGGCACGTTTTCGCTAGTCGAGTTAGTTGAGTGATTTTGGTTACTTTTGGTCACAAAAATCACCTTGTTCTTTCATTGAGTGACGAGTGAAAACCGTGAGGATGTCGTTGCCTTGGTCTCCTTAGTCATGGGCCCTTTGGTTGAATCTTGTGTCGGTTTTTTAATTCTCGGCGGACTTGTCATTTCTTCCCTTTCCCCGCTCTTGAATTAGTTTCTTGAGCATTGGCCACACAAGGGTTGCTTTTGTCACAATTAGGGGTTGGCACCTCAATTGCACTTCCGAGACGGTACTCCGACCGAGACCATGTTTTGTTGTTTGAAAAATCCGACCACTTAGATGAGGAAAGTGGATCATTTTGTTGGATGCATTCTATTTGTTGATTACGTGCTTTCATGATGAATGTGTCGAAAGTTTTGTAGCAAGACCCAACTTGCCTTGCAATAGGGCGCTCTCCCCTCATGAGTGTCAAATTGTGAGTTGAAGGGGCGTTGAGTGCGCTAATACTCGATCGGCTTAAGTAGTAGTTTAGTTGGGTGATGCTTATATTGTGCATCCACTCTTCATATCCATCATAATAATGCTTTGTACATTTGGTTTTGGGACTTACTCGGGGACGAGTAAGACTTAAGTGTGGGGAGGTTTGATATACGATTAATTTACCTCTAATTCCCTCTTTCTTTTATGCATACCGACTCATATCGAGTCGGTTTCGGGTGTTTTTCCTTGCATATTGTGCCCAATACCCGTACTTGTTACCGTGTGTGTCCTTTTGTAGGAAACGACCTAAGTATGGAGAAATTGGGGCAAGAAAGGCACCCCATTGCCTTTACATGAAGAAGAGGGGAAGAAATGGTGAAGAGTGTGTTTTGCCTAAGAGACGGGCCGGTCCCTGTCACCGCAAAAACACCCCTAGAATCACTTAAGATTTTGAAGAAAAGGTGAGGAATGTGCTTTCTTGGCGGCGGCAACCGGTCCACCATAAAGCACAAAGAAATGGAATTAATTGAAGATTTTGGTGAAAAACAAGCTTGGCCTCGCCGCCGGGAGAACACCCCAATGAATGGTCAACCCAAGACATTACGCACCATAAAGAAGAAGTAGAAGTCTCGAAGAGTGTGTTTTGCGGCAGGCCGGCAACCGCCCACCGGAAAACACGATGCCCTATTTTTAAATCTTTGCACGGTTTTGCGGTAGGGAGACCTTGCACGGCACCTAAAAAACGCAAAGAGAGGGATTTGGGCTTTTCTTCCCTTTTTCTTCCTAATCTTGTACAAGCCTATAAATACCCCCTCTTAAACCCTTTTGTACACACAACCCTAGATCCGACTTTTTACCCTTTCAAGCTTTAAACTTTCTTAATCTCTTTGTTAATCTTTCCTTAATTAGAGAAGTTCTTCAATCAATTAGTGATTGAATTTGGGTTTGTAAGAAGATCAAGGATTTCCTTCTTTATTATTTCTATCCAAATTCCTCTTTCACTATTTTGTTGGTATTAATTCTCTCCCTATTTTCATTTGTTTACATTTTTGTTCTTCTTTTATGTTTGTTTGATTGTTTATGTTAAAGATTGTTGGTGTTGTTTGTTTGTTGTTGTAAATTTCATCATTGTTTATCTTTTCATTGTTCATCTTTCCTTTGTTTCTCTTTCATTTGTTCTTCCTTGGGTAGTTGTCCTCAAAGACTTAATCTTTGAGTTGATTTGGTTAAAGATTGTGTCTTTAGGTTTAATCACTCTTGTTATTAGATTAAATCATCTTTCCTTTACACCTATTGTTAGATTGTTGCATGTTTAGAAGTGAATTTCATCTTCCCACCATGTTTGTGACCAAAGTTTCCATCTTTATTGTCTATTTTACAATTAGGACCATGATTAGTGAGTAGTCTCCCACTAGGGCTCGGTTTGACCCAACATGAGTAATTTCACTAATTGAATTTCATAAAGGCTAATTATTTGGGGAAATTGGTGAGGGTAGGTTAGAGGATTGACTTGGTTTAAGGGTTGACTTTTGGGTAGTGTTGACTTACGACCCTTGACCACCAACGAGAGTTGGTTAGGTTGTGATTTGGATACCCGTGATTTGACCCTATTGTTGACCTTGGTTGAGACCGAAAGGGAGAACCGGGGTAGAACACCTCTAATCTAGCGTTTGAAATCGACCCTCGAGAGAGGGAGTGGGATGACCCGGGAATTGACGGGGCTTAAATGACCTTAGCAAATATTGGACTACCTTGGGAATAATGCATGTTTTTGGGGTAGTCGGGTATTGAGTCAGGGATTCCGACCTTCGAACCCGAGAGGGGGGTTGGTGGGTAGCACTAGTGTCCTATTTCGAACCCGAGAGGGGAGTCTTAGGCGAATTAGAGTTGTCACCTCCTCACCTTCCTACCCTTGTGATTAGCCTAGAGATTTGATTGTGTGGAATTACGAATTGTTTGGGAAGAACCGAGTCTTAGGCCTTTTAATTATTTGATTTACAACTTAGTTCTATCTTGCTCCCTTTTTATTCTCTTGTTTAATTGCATTTCATTTTATTTTGTCTAATTTAGTTATTAGATTAATTCTCTCTTCCCTTATTTTCGACTTAGCTAAACGATAGGATTAGAACAATTAGTAGTCTTCTCAACTCCTTGTGGGATCGACCCTTAATAGTGTACAACGATAAAATCGTGCACTTGCGAGGTATAGCTTGATACCATCACCATTATGATGTAAAAATGCGGAAGCAAAAATGAAAATAACAGAATTATAGGATATTTAGTCGAGTTTCAGCCTTGAAAATCAAACTAATGTTGTCTAAGGCTAAAGACCTATTTAGTTTTAAGACGGGATTTGAAGTACATTCTCAAATCAAGGATTGGTGATCAAAACTAGATTGAGTTTTCTGAGTTTTTCTTTATCAAAGTCTGAAAAATACAGCAGCTATATCTCGCCTTATATAGGCCAAATAGAGGATTCCTAGGTTACAATAATTGATATTCTAAAAGATCTTTTATTCTTGTGAAATAATTTAAAACTTAAATAAGATGGAGTGTGTATTCTTATTTCTTCATATCATTTGTCTACCAAAGTCAAATACCAACTAATGTCACTTAACTTAACTTAAGATCTCATAAAATAATAATCGGATTCACGTAATAATGTACGGAGTATAAGATAGAGTGCACACTATTCTCTACCACATGTCAAGACGTGAGATGTGTTGGATGAGGGGCCAGTCCTCCCCATTCGGTTTTTGGTATCTTTCTTTGAGACTCTTGGAACACCTTCCAATGATAAGCTCCTGGAGAGAGGTGAGTTTGGGCATCCATTTTGGCATGGATTTCAGTTTGGGACACAACCCAATGGAAAGAAATTGGAGGGAAGTGCAACACTGCATCCCCTCTGGCAATTCCTCCATCTCATACACTCCAATCAATTCCAAGTGTTGAAGACTACCAGCAAGGTTATGCCATGACATCCCACCCAACTCCACTTTTGGACAATATTTTATAGACAAACTCTCCAAGGCAGACAGATGCTCCAACCATCCTCTTATGCTCACAAGTTCCGGGCAACAGCTGATGCATAGGATTTGCACAGAAGACAATAAATAGGTCGGAAACTCATTTACTTCTCCCAACCTCTCCATTCTCCTATCAGACCATATTTCTATCTCTGAAAGAAACTGAGCGTACTCAATTGGTGTTGATTTCAGCCACTCCAAGTTGTTGATGTCCAGTCTCTTCAATTTGGGACATGACAAGGGACGAGGTGTGCACCTCATATCTCTTCTGGAATCATATATTGTGAGCTCTTTGAGTTGTGGACATAAAGGGACAAACATCATATTTTCACACCATTTTATACTGAGATCCTTTAGTAGAGGAAAACAGGGAGATGATTCCCACGCTACTTGTGCTTCTCGGCTGCTCCTACTGTCATTAGAGTTGACCACGTGCGACCCTGATTTTGATCTCCGCCACCACCCTTTTAACTTAGGCAAATTATAAATCTCAAGCATATTGAGGCAGGGAAAGAAGGATGATCCTTCATCCGAGACAAGTGTTTCTGAGTCCGCCACATATTCCATATTCCGCAATCCTGAAATATGTAGCGTCTTAAGGTGGGGCAGTTTCCCAATTTGCCAAGGCAGATACAGAAGCTCACTGCAATCTACAATCCTCAAAGTGACAAGATTAGGGAAATCGAACAACGCCGAGTTATCCACCCTCCCTGGCCATCTCGGTATTGTCTCACCATGATAACCCTTCAACTCCAATGCCTTGACATCACGATGAGGCTGCATCTCTTCCAGCAATGCTTGCTCAGACTCCTTGCTTCCATACTCCTCTCCACGTCTAAAGTTAATTACAATCTTTTCTAGGTGTTCCTTACTCCTTAAGTAGCCTCCACCACCTTGTTCTTCCTTCACAAATTTTGCATTTTTACGTACTGCTATTTCAATCCTCAAATGCCCTTTCAATTTGTTCAGGTGCTTTAGGTCTTCCAATCCATTAAAGCATTGCTCTATAGTTGAAGTAGGTCTCACACCCACCACAAATTGGCATAAAGTGTGCAGAGAGCTCAACATACTTATGCCCTCTGGCATACAACTCAGCGCATCACATCCAGCTACATTTAAGGTGCATAGATCAACTAGCTTGCTCACATCATCCGGCAGTTGTTTTAAACTGTAGCAAGAATGTAAATTCAAAGTTTGGAGATTTACTAGCTTTATTATCGATTTGGGAAGAACTTCTAGACTACTGGATGAGAGGTCTAAACTCCTTAGATGCAACAGTTTACCTATTGATTTTGGTAAAGTTTTGGCATGTGAATGACTCAAATCTAAAGACCTTAAGCATGTCCATTTCAGTATTGATTTACTTACTAGTAGTTGGTCCACTCTACTCATGTGGTAATATTCTTTAGGAAAAAGCCACGTACAAATTTGAGAATTATTGAAGATATGTTGTGCGTAAGAGTCATGCACAAAAGAGAGATGACGAACTCTTTTACCCACCTTAGAAGTATTAGAATTCAACCTACAAATCTCTTCGCCCGCCACTTTTTCAGCGATATCATGCAAGAGATCATGTATCTTAAACAATACTTTCTTCCTGATTTTATCCTCGAGTAAATCTTGGAAAAAACACCTTTGAAGCAATATAAGAAAGTAGTCCTCGCCCATATTCTCTGAATTAATGTAGCCTTGTGCCATCCAAAGTTGAAACAACAGTTGCTTACTAATCTGCCAATCCTTGGGAAAGATAGCACAGTACGCAAAACAAGCTTTCAAAGAAGGGTTGAGTTGATCATAACTTAACTTCAGTATGCGGGTTAGACTTCCTACCACTCTAATAGCAAGAGAGTCTAACCCTTTTTCATGAAATGACAGCCACTTAGACTTGGATTGACCACGCAGAAGACTTCCTACCACTCTAATAGCAAGGGGGACATTGGTGCACTTTTTAACAATTTCTTTGCCAAGTTTAACTAGTTCATCATCTCTTTCTTCTGCTTGAAACGCCATCCTTTCAAACAAATGCCATGAATCAGATTCTGATAAACCTCGCAACTCATGCATTTGATCACCTGCAATCATTTGGGCAGTTGTTTTTGAGCGCGTGGTTGCAATTATCCAACTCCCCCTTCCCCCTACCTTCAAAAACCCTTCCAACTTTTGCCATTCATCATAACTTTCAGTCCACACATCATCTAACACGAGTAAATACTTTTTCCCTCCCAGTTGCTCCTTCACTTTATGATGTATGTCCTCCAAAGACATTTTATCACTAACTGAGAACCCTTTCACTACCTTCCCTAAATGCCCTTTCAAGTCCAACTGTTGTTGATCCTGATCAGCGATGCAAGTCCACCTCTTCAGCTCGAATGCCTCAGTGATCCTAGGATCGTTAAACACAAGTTGGGCAAGAGCGGTTTTTCCTAAACCTCCCATCCCCATAATGGCAAGCAAAGAAACATTTTGAGGATCAACAGTATGAGAACCCAACAACACACCTATAATCTTCTCCACATCTTCCTCCCTCCCGATGATTTTATCACATATAAAAGAAGAAGTCTCCTCCTTTGTAAATTTGATAGGCTTAAAGTCAACCTTAAAACTAAACTGATTACTCTTAGTGGCAATTTTGTTCAACTTGTCGTTAACCATTTTGACTTTACTTGAAAGTCCGTGAGTAAGAAGCTTAAACCGAGAAAAAAAGGATGTCACCTTGTTGCGGTTGAGCTGCTTCTGCTTGGCAAGGGTTAGGAACTCATCTAACACATCATCGGCGTCGTAAACAGCATCTTTGAGCTCTTGAATGTAATTCTTCTCCTGGCTGTTGAGTGAATCCTGTTTGGCATCAGCATCCTCAAGAACAGCTCTGACGGTTTGGACAGTGTTCTGGAGATCATCAAGCTCAGATTTGTAGTTAGAGATGGAGCACACTGACTGCATCAGACCCAAAGTTTGGATAGCAGCAAGTATAGTTTGAACTAAAGACAATGTTGTTGAAAGATCCATGATTGTGGGAAAGGAATGATTTCTCTGAGTTTTTGTTTTGTTTTTCTGTAAGTTTGTAAATGCAAGATTTCAGATAAATGGATAAGCAATAATAGAGAGGGCAAGATTTCAGAGCGACATACGCGTTTGTAAAATTTTTCTCATTGAATCTTTTATTACAGATTTTTTAGGTAATAAGTGAAGTGATTTGACATTTTTTTGGTAATAAGTGAAGTGATTTGATATATATTTGACCCGTCTTAAACGACAATTACGGGTATTTGGCAACACACGTTTTACATTTATAGCACAACAACCGACCAAACGTACAATAATGTTAAAAGCAAGGTACGAGTTCGTGTTAAATTTCCATCAAACGACAACTTGCAACATGAGTGATTGTATAGAAATTTCCTCCTATCCTTTCCTAATAATGTTAAATTTCCATCAAACTACAATACTTTTTAAAATTATTTGAGGTCATTGTTCTTATAATGTTTCATACATTCAATTTGAATTTGAAATTCATTGAAACTAGTGTACTACGGAGTGTATATGATTAGAGATAGTGAATTGATCAAAAGGTTACAAGTTACTATCAAGTAAATTACCAGTACTACGACCACGGAAGTTTGGTAAAACGAAATGAAAGGGGTAAAATAGTCAAAAACATAACAGAATGAGAGAAAGATGAGTACAACAAAACAATAAAATTAGACACGGGTAAAAGAATTACCAAAGTAATTAAAGTCTCAACTTGATCTCAATTGGATTTACTCCGTCATTATAAATGATCTTCTTGCTTGTTTTTGTGTCCCTGCAAATTTTTATCTGGTATCAGTAAATTTCCATCTCAATCTAACTTTCACTCCTAAGTTTATTCAAAATCACATTTACATAATAATGTGAAAAAGTCTGAAAATGAAAGGAGTAATTTCCGACACCATGATTCATGTTTCAAGTTCATTATTGTACGTTTGGTCGGTTAATGTGCTGTAAAACTATAACGCATGTCTCTCAAATAATTGTACTGATTCATCTCAGTTGCAATCCAAACTCTGGGTTGATCATCCGAATAATCTCATTGGCGGAGCCATGATTTAGGGCAAAAAATTTAGTGGATGCGAATTGGTAATGATATAAGGTACACATGAAAAACTTTCGAAAATTTTAACTAAAAGTTCCGAAAATTACAATAATGAGTCTGAAACATGAATGAAGATGTCGGAAATTCCTCTTTTCATTTGCAGACTTGTTCACATTATTATGTAAATGTGATTTGGAATAATAATACTGATTCTTCGGAATAGTATTACCTTTTAAAATTTGTGAGGACGATTTCAATCAACTGATTTGAGGGTGCGGATAATGGAGATATGAGATGAGTGGTCTAAAAATAAAGGAGTCCAATTATTTGAGTTCACTGATGATAAAATCCACACACTTTGGCACAAGATTTCAAACGACAATCATTAAACTTGACTTGCATTTTAGACTCCCAAATCAATGGGCGTCTCATCTCTTTCCCACCTTTTATTCCACCTTCTCCTTCTGCCCTCTTAGAATCAATTAAGATAATATATATTGTATGAGATCGAATGACAAATAAATGAGCCCAGTTCAATTCATGGATTATACAACCAGTTCAATTCATGGAATATAGTACTCCATCCATTTTCCTATTTTCTTCTCAATTGCTTTTTGGACGTCAGCGCGTTTCCGAACTTTGACCTCGTAAATAAATTGGAGAATAAAAACTATTTATTTATAAAGCTAAAACGTTTACAATTAATATCAAGACATCTTTTAAGAAAAAGAAATTCGACAAAAAAAAAGTAACATAAAGATGAAAAATACGGTCAAAGGAAACCCGAATTAAACAAGCTAAAGTATTGTGGTGGGGTGAGGCAATTGGAAAGAGAGAAGGTATTATAGGATATTATTGTGGGTGACGCGATTAAAATAAGTAATGTTGTAGGATAAGGCGATTAAAATAAGTATTGTTGTAGGGTGAAATGATTAAAATAAGTATAAAATTTTACTAAGGAAATATATGATCAACCAACATTTATCGAATTTGAAAAGAAGCCAAAAGAAAAGGTTCGATCCTCTTATTTTTCTTTCTCGAGAGATTCATGAATCAGGATCCTGATGCATATAGATACAAACGATTCAATGGGAGCAAGAATTTCCAGGAACAATTATAGATACAAATGATTCAATGGGAGCAAGAATTTTCAGGAACAATTAGGGCTTGTTTGGTTGCCCATTAAAATCATGGGATTTTAAACTTCCTAGGAAGTGTAAAACTATGATGTTGTTTGGTTGCCAAAATCATGGGAAGTAGAACTTCCCACATGAATCTACTTCCTCCATTATGTGGGAAGTCACTCACCAAGCCCCCCCCTTGTCATTGGAACTTCCCACATGAATTAACTTCCCACATGCAAACCAAACACTTTTTGGGAATTCACATGAATTGGAAATTCATGTGAACTTGAAGTTCCTGGGAACTTTAGTTCCCTTATGTCAACCAAACAAGTCCTTAGTTTCTCAGCAGAGGAGCCGTTTTCAAGTAGTGTTTGGTCGATGACGTATTAATAAATATTAGGGAGAGGGAAAGATATTGTGAATAGATAAAAAAAAAAAAAAAAAGGAGGATCATTATTATTTAGAATATGAGGTATTATGATTTATAAGACTAGATAATTGTATTGTTTAACACAAACACAGTAATCACGTTTATTTATTTTTTACCGTTTTACGATAAAATATGACCATTTTACCATTTTAAATAATCACAAGATAATTTTACCTTTCCGTCTTTATTATTAAATCCCGTCTTATGTTGGGATTGTCTCAAAACAGACCTACTCTTTTTTGTATAACCGTCTTACAATAGATTAAATGTTCTCTAGTTACTTCACCCTTTTTTTTCTTTTCTTTTTCTTTTTTTTTTTGTGTTCGAGCTTGTATTTCTTATCTTCCCTAACAAAAAATTATTTTAACCATTTTAATTGTGCGGAACCTCGCTTCCTTATACCCCTGTCACCCAATACCGGTCTTTGTAATCGAACTGTAGATTTTTTTTTGGAATAAATTGGCATCGCAAATAAGCGAGCACGAGCACATTACTGTGTTACCAACGAATTCTGAACGTATAAAGTGAGACATAGTTTGGTCGTATAAGCTATAAGCTTCGCCGTGAAAGTTGTCGATCCAACAAGCAAACAGATTTAAACAATAACAGTTCAGAATATATTGCAATGACATGACAGAAATTACAGTCAAGCAGCCCGGCACTCATGCGTAAACACCGGGGTTAACAGTTAACACTGCTTATGCAGATAAACATTATTAAACTACTATTAATCGGCGAATATTTTCTGTATACCGCAAAACAACAAATCAGATAAGTTACCAAAATAAAATCGTAATTTATTTTCACAACACGAAATTCCGCTACTCTTTTTTCCAGAAATCTACATTTACTGACCTTAAGCTCAACCCCTCTGAAATTCTAAGCAATACACCCTCAAATCTATCATATTTATACATTACTATTTACAGATCATCGTCTTTCTTCAATGTTATACTACGTATTACGGAAATCAATACTAACTTGCAATATTTGCAATGAAACCAGTGAAATCAATTATCAGAACAAAAACAGGCATACATTCAATTAGATATTATCGATCAATTTTGAAATTTGATTGAAACTATGTGAATAGAGATATAGTGAATTGATTAGATGGATTAATTTTCCAATCAATTTTTTTCCCTAAAATTATGTATATATTTCCCAATCAATTTTACTCAAATTCAAACAAATGAGTGGGACGGAGGGAGTAATACGGTATTACTGCGATCACAGAAATTAGTTAAAATCATAGAAGGAGACGAGAGGGGTAAAATCATACAACGAGAGAAATGCGTACTGCGAGTGCGAACAATTAAAACTAGAGAGGGGTAAAAGAATTACCTCAGTAATTAAAATCTGGAGTTAAATCTTGATTTGATCTGATTTTGGATTGACTACTCTTCTCTTTATCAATTACCCATTTGTTTTTTAGTGTAATCACTTCCATTTTAATCGCATATCATAATTCATACCATTGGGTTTCCTTGCAACGAGGTAGAAGACTGTACTCTTAAATTTTTTCGTTTTTTAATATACCCCTGTTTTTTATAAAAAAAAAAAAAAATTGATCGATAATAATTCTCTGTTACGATTTCAGAAAGTGGTAATTTTTTTTTCAAACCAATTATCTCGTCAAGTTCTTGAATTTGAAAGAAAAAAATCACTTTTTTGAACTCAAATGCCGATAAGTATGGTTGGTCAAAACTTTTTTAACGAATAAACTTTGACGACCATAATTTACGAGTTGAGACATCAGTGAATTCTTTTTCAAACTGAACAGTTAATTTGAAAAAAAAATTATTGTATGCTGACCTTGTAGACAAGAGTTATTGACGGTCAATTTTTTTTTTTGCAAGAAAAAAAGAGGGATACATCTTAGAAAACGAAAAAGTTCAGGGGTACACGAGAAAATAACCCTAATTCTTTCATAAATTACAAATTTTTGTGTAGTAACCTCCATTTAATCGCTAAAATTACTCCATATGTCGCGATCATTTATTTACCTTATATATTAAGAATCTTTTAATGGGCAGATCTACATCTACAAGGTCACAAGTCTGCCCTACATTTTTGTTTTAAGGTGTACCCTCCTTTTGAAAATGATGAAAGTTTTGAGTGACCACAACTCTCGAGTCTCGACCACTAGTTCGGAAAGCAATGATTTTTATGTCCAAAATAAAAATCTCGTAAAGATCAATTTATTGCAAAATCGATCTCGGTGTCAAGCGGCGTCGCTTCGCTGAAGCAATTGTAACAGCTCTACGATATAACCCTCTCTTCTGCTACTGGTGGACTGTCAACAGAAAGGCCGATAGTCGTAGGTCGAGACTATTTAATCTCGGGGGCACCAATGAATAATGAACAAAACACACCATAGTACAGGAAAAAGATTCAATCGCATTCAATCGTCCTCATAGGGAACCAATATACTGTACAATTTTAAGCCCGGAAAATCCATATTAATAACATAATTTCTCAACACAAACAAACATTTTATAATTTACACGCATGTAGCCATATTTCTACTCGACTAGCTTTTCAAAAGATACAGACTAACAAATCTCACCTTAATCCCTACGCCAAAAATCGCCATTAGAGAGAGTAGAAATAAGAACTCTATGTATAAAGGTTAACTCCATTTTGTGATTCCTCCTGAAGAAGCTTGTGCATCAGCTACCTCAGAATCTAACTTATTCAGAAACTGCTCACTGTTTAGCTACAGAGATCATGTCACGGATTACACTCGGATCCAAATCTGCCCCACCATGCTTGGTTAGACCACATATATGACCTTGCCGGTTTCCAGAGACGGAAATATCTGAACTCATTTGAGATTCTTCGGCTGCAGTTGCATTTACTATATAGTGTTTTCCCACCTAAACAATCAAAATTGGCATTCAAATAGTGTAGGAGCCAAATGAGAAATAATGAGCCTATTCAAATCCTTCGTCAAGTTTATATTGTTCTCATTTGACTTTGGTCCTCAACCATTTGACCGACAGCGATATAAACGACAAATATTGAGCGGATATGATTCTTTGGGAATGCCTTTGATCAACAGCGATATAAAAGCCGACAAAGTTCATATTATTTGATCACCAAAGTCAAATAGCAACAATATAAGTACGATAGAGGGGGTAATCTTTATACTAGATGATAAAAGGAAAATTTGAAACCTTTGTCATGTAATTATGATAGGAACTGCCGAAGTGTTAAACTGTGTCGCTGAAATCAATTTCTGGCTGATGAACTGATCACTTGAAGAACTAGCGTCAGGCCGTCAACAGCAATGACCTGAACTCGTGGTACTCCTGTATCACTCAAAGCAGCCTGCAGAAACACAGAAATTCAGTCCTTTAAGCAGATGCTCCATTTTAACACCTAAATATGGAACAAAAAAAAAGCCTTAACACCTAAATGGCTAAATAAATGCAACAGTAGTAGTATCACAGTGGCAATTGAAAATAGTTCGATACGCTGTATAATACTTCCGAGTCCCATTTCACTGAAACTCTTTATTCCCAACCTACCATGCATCTAAAAAGTGAGAACATGATGTCTCCAAACGACGAAAACCAGACAGACAGGATAAATTAGTTATCAACTTGAAACAAATTAACGGTACATCACTCTAGGAGAGGGATATGAGGATAACAGTTTGAGAAACAGAGCAAATTCTCTTTTATAACATTAACCCTTTTATACATACCAAACCCCTACAACATGGCAAAATTAATAAAAAGCTTTATCTCAAAATATAAGAGGTGGTGGAAGAATCAAGTGCATCACTAGATAAGCGAGTATTACCGTGATACCTGCACAGGCTGGACCTAAGGAATCCAGCAAATTCCCATCAGAACTGGTCACAAGGCCGTCTATATAAATCCCAATAGGTATTTCCCTCCACAATACATAGAGTTGAAAGATCAATTCAAGCCCCTTAAAAAACAAGAAGTCGGAATCACTGCCATAAAATTAAATTCTAGGTTTCAGTCACGGTCACACAGTACCGGCTCTTACGGCCTAATTTCGCTAAATGTGGCTATTATCACCGCAAAATGCAGCCGCAGCAATTTTCAAGAACTTTACACAATATTTGCATTTTGGTTTTGACCTTAATTTAAAAATAATGAATTTATTCACTGCAATATGCTTAATCAACTATTTGTACTGATGATCTAACAAATATCTTTTGAAAAAAATCTCATACCAGTTCCACTTTTACTTCCCAATAGGCCTATCTGTAGAGCAAGTGCCAGTCTGACGACAATTCTTCATCTCTTTTACCCTGTGACATACAGTAAGACTCAGTAACTGATGTCTGACAATTCTAAGTTATCCAAAGAAAGAATCGAGTAAAGGAGGCTAAACCAAGGGCACACGTAAGAAGCAGATCACAATCAAGAGTTTGACCAAACCATCGAATTGTAATGTTTGAAAAGGGAAGATGAAATTGGAAGTGTTCTATTGTTTCTAAGAGAATCTACAAATTTAAACAAGAATTCCTCAGTTACTGAATCCTGTAGAGAAGATAGCACAACTAACAGCATGAACTACGTGAGTTAAGATAACAAATATTCATCAGAAATAGACCTGATACATCGGTGCAGCAGTTGCACACTTGGAGAGCATTTTCCTGAGGCCATAAACTTAGGACGGAGACTATACTATTTTGTGATTTTCTCAGCGATTAAAGGTTATTGTCATAAATAGTAGGAACTCGATGTTGTAGTCATTTATGTACCTTTTACTATTTTTCAATGTTTGGTGTTTTGCAGAGCATTTTCCTGAACGTAATAAGTGGTGTTACTCTGGCCGAGACTTCTGGAGATCTTGCTGTGGCAGCGGCAATTTGTAGCAGGCAAGGTAGTAAACAATTCGCCGTGTACTAAAAATGAATCCAAATCAGAAGAAAATTATGACCCTTTAAGAGTAAGGTAGTTATCAAAAGAACCGTTTTAAGCATTTACGGGTAGTAAAATACTAATTGTGCAAACTTCTGCCAGTCTGCCACAACTTCCATGACAAAAAAATGGAGAATTGATTCAAGGTAAATTATGCATAAACTTAGCTAGCCTATTGTGTTACTACTCATTTATTTAAATTCATATACCTTTCACAAATTTTGAAATTATGTAACGATGCCTCTGTTTATTTCAAGCTTGCCTGCCTATCAGCTATCGCCCATCTTTGTTCATGTTGCTAACTTTCAGTTTGGTCGTACTCCTTCATTTTGTGAACCCAGAACTTAACTTAAGACAACTTTCACACACGATTAAAATAGATGTTAAAATATAAAAAGATTGTGAGAGATCTTAAATTAAGACGACCTTAAGGTTTAAGCAAGACCAAATCTCTTCAAATATTTTGTAGCTGTATATGTAGAGTGTATAATACAAGTTCTCAACCAACGTCAACTATGGTAGCAAATTTCTTCAAAAAAGTTAGTTCATATGATTTGACTACCAAAGTCAAATAGCGAGAATATAAATAAGATGGAGTGTGTATTCTTATTTCTTCATATCATTTGTCTACCAAAGTAAAATACCAACTAAAGTCA
This sequence comes from Silene latifolia, assembly GCF_048544455.1. Lineage (NCBI taxonomy): Eukaryota > Viridiplantae > Streptophyta > Magnoliopsida > Caryophyllales > Caryophyllaceae > Silene > Silene latifolia. The sequence goes on along the minus strand of NC_133536.1, from coordinate 10,369,799 downwards.
ACTTAACTTAAGATCTCATAATAAAATAATAATCGGATACACGTAATAATGTACGGAGTATACACGTGCACACTATTCTCTACCCCCAGATGTCAAGACGTGAGATGTGGTGGATGAGGGGCCAGTCCTCCCCATTCGTTTTTTGGCATCTTTTCATGAGACTCTCAGAACAATGCGAAAGCCTGAGTGTTTGCAGAGAGGTGAGTTTGGGCATCCATTTTGGCATGGATTTCAGTTTGGGACACTTATAAATGTAAAGATCACGGAGGGAAGTGCAGTACTGTAACCCCTCTGGCAATTCCTCCATCTCTTCCAATCCACACAATTCCAAGGACTGAAGGGAAGCAGCAAGGTTATGCCATGACATCCCACCCAACTCCACTTTTGGACAGTTTATTATACTCAATTTCTCTAATGCAGAAAGATGCTCCAACCATCCTCTTATGCTAACAAGTTCCGGGCAAAGGTTGATGCGTAGGGTTCGCACGGAAGACAATAAAGAGGTCGGAAACTCATTTACCTCTCCCAACCTCTCCATTCTCTCATCATCCCGTATTTCTATCTCTGAAAGAAACTGAGTGTACTCGCTTGGCATTGATTTCAGCCACTCCAAGTTGTTGATTTCCAGTCTCTTCAATTTGGGATATGACAAGGGACGAGGTGCGCACCTCATATCTCTTCTGGAATCACATATTGTGAGCTCTTCGAGTTGCGGACATAAAGAGACAAACATCATATTTCTACAATTTCTTATACTGAAAATCTTTAGTAGAGGAAAACAGGGAGATGATTCCCACTCTACCTGTGCTTCTCGGCTGCTCCTACTGTCATTAGAGTTGACCACGTGCGACCCTGATTTTGATCTCCGCCACCACCCTTTTAACTTGGGCAAATTATAAATCTCAAGCATATTGAGGCAGGGAAAGAAGAATGATCCTTCATCCGAGACAAGTGTTTCTGAGTTCGCCACATATTCCATATTCCGCAATCCTGAAATATGTAGCGTCTTAAGGTGGGGCAGTTTCCCAATTTGCCAAGGCAGATAGAGAAGCTCCCTGCAATCTACGATCCGCAAAGCGACAAGATTAGGGAAATCGAACAACGTCGAGTTATCCCCCCTCCCTGGCCATCTCGGTATTCTGTCACCATGATACCCATTCAACCCCAATGCCTTGACATCACGATGAGGCTGCATCTCTTCCAGCAATGCTTGCTCAGACTCCTTGCTTCCATACTCCTCCCCGCGTCTAAAGCTAATAACAATCTTCTGTAGGTGTTCCTTACTCCTTAAATAGCCTCCACCACCATGTTCTTCCTTCACAAATTTTGCATTTTTAAATACTGCTATTTCAATCTGCAAATCCCCTTTCAATTTGTTCAGGTGCTTTAGGTCTACCAACCCATTAAAACATAGCTTTGAAGCTGATCTTATTCGCCCACCCACCACAAATTGGCATAGAGTGTGGAGATTGGTCAACATACCTATGCCTGCCGGCATTGGCATATGACTCCGTGCATCACAGCCACCTATATCTAAGGTGCTTAGATCAACTAGCTTGCTCACATCATCCGGCAGTTGTTTTAAATTCCTACAAGAATGTAAATTCAAAGTTTGGAGATTTACTAGCTTTGTTATTGACCTGGGAAGAACTTCCAGATCCCTATTGTATGAGAGGTCTAAAGACCTTAAGCATGTCCATTTCCGTATTGATTTACTTGCTAGTAGTTGGTCCACTCTACTAGAAGTATCAAAACCCCTAATAAAAAGGCACGTACGAATCTGAGAATTGTTGAAGGTATGTTCTGCGTAAGAGTTACGCATAAGAGAGAGATGGCGAACTCTTTTACCCACACTAGAAGTATCAAAACTGAACCTGAAAATCTCTTCGCCCGCTACTTTTTCAGCAATATCATGCAAGAGATCATGAATCTTAAACGACTTAATCTCCCCAAATTCATCCTCGTATATATCTTGGAAAAAACACCTCTGAAGCAATATAAGAAAGTATTCTTCGCCCAAATTCTCCGAGTTAATGTAGCCTTGTGCCATCCAAAGCTGAATCAACATTTCCTTACTAATCTCCCAATCCTTGGGAAAGATAGCACAGTACGCAAAACAAGTCCTCAAGGAAGGGTTAAGTTGATCGTAACTTAACTTCAATATGCGGGTCATCATGGCATCATTACTCTCACTAAGACAGTCTAAGCCTTTGTCGTGAAATGATAACCACTTCGACAAGGATTGACCACGCAGAAGACTTCCTACTACTCTAATAGCAAGCGGGACAGTGGTACACTTTTTTACAATCTCTTTGCCAAGTTTAACCAATTCTTCATCTCTTTCTTCTCCTTGAAACGCCATCCTTTCGAACAAATGCCATGACTCTGGTTCTGTTAAACCTTGCAACACATGCACTCGATCAGTTCCAATCATTTGGGCCGTCGTTTTCGAGCGAGTAGTTACAATTATCCAACTCCCTCTTCCCCCTACGTTCAAAAACCCTTTGAACTTCTGCCATTGATCATAATTTTCAGTCCACACATCATCTAACACGAGCAAGTATTTTTGCCCTTCAAGTTCCTGCTTAACTACATGATGTATGTCCTCCAAAGACATTTTATCAGTAACAGAGAATCCTTTCACTACCTTCGCTAAATGCCCTTTCAAGTCCAACTGTTGTTGATCCTGATCAGCAATGCAAGTCCATCTCTTTAGTTGGAATGCCTCAGTGATCCTACGATCGTTAAACACAAGTTGGGCAAGAGCGGTTTTTCCCAAACCTCCCATACCCATAATGGAAAGCAAAGAAGAAGTATGAGAACCCAACAACACACCTACAATCTTCTCCGCATCTTCTTCCCTCCCGATGATTACATCAGACAAACAAGAAGAAGTCTCCTCCTTTGTAAATTTCATAGGTTTATACTCAATCTTAAGATTAAAGTTATTAGTGTTGGTGGCAATGGTTTTCAACTTGTCATTAACCGTTTCGACTTTAGTAGAGAGTTTGTGTGTAAGATGCTCAAATCGTGAAATAAAGGATTTTACCTTGTCAGAGAATTTATCACTATGTTCCCTGAGTTGCTGTCGCTTGGCAAGGGTTAGGAACTCATCTAACACATCGTCGGCGTCGTAAACAGCATCTTTGAGCTCTTGAATGTAATGCTTCTCCTGGGTGTTAAGAGAGTCCTGCCTGGCACCAGCATCTTCAAGAATAGCTCCGACGGTTTCAACGGTTTTTTGGAGGTCTTCAAGTTTGGATTTGCAATGAGAAAAGGAGATCATTGAGTACAACTGAGCCAACAGTTGGATAGCAGTAAGTATAGTTTGAATTAGAGCTAAAGTTGTTGCAGGATCCATGATGATTATGGGAAAATGAATGATCTCACTGAGTTTCTCTTGTTTTTTTTTTTGGTTATGTTTGTAATTTGTAAATGCAAGATTTCAGATTAAAAGTTCTACACCATTAAGTAGCAAACTAGCAACTAGAAGAGCTGATGACAGCTGACTTGGTAAAGACATTGTAAAGATTAGTAACCACATGTTTACAGCACATATCATGTGGTTCATAAATAGAGTTGACTTCGTAAAGACTTTGTCATTGACAAGTCAATGCCCTTAGGATTGGAGTCGACTTCGTAGAGACTTTATTTCCAGCTGAGCGAAGCCCAGTATATAGAAAATATCTTAATGAAATAGTTTATGAGAAAATGATAATTGACACCCTTAAATTTGTCCAATAAAAACATCTCTAATGGTAAGCTAGTCACAACAATTTCAAGCTACCTCTATTTATTTATTCAATTTTCAAATTTCCAAAAACTTTATTAATAGGAGCACTATTTTCCTATTCTTTAAATTTTACTTGTGCGTCCATTGAAAACAGACACTATTCGTCACAAGTGAGTGACGGGTCATTTTCCTCTCACAAAAATGCAAGTGGGAGGACAAGTGTGGTAAAAATGGAGCGCCCCACTTGCCTCCCACTTGCATCTGTGTGAGAGGGAGGTGAGTGGTGACATAGTGTCCGTCACAAGTGAGACTATACATTGAATTTGATTGAAACTAGCCTACTATGGAGCATCACAAAATCTCATTTGTGACGGTACGTATCTGTCACTTTGGAGTGACGGATACTATTTTCCCTCACAAATGACCCAAATAGAGGAGAGAGGGAAGCACATGGGGGTGCCCCACCTTGTCCCCCCTATCCGTTTTGTGAGTGGCATTATCCGTCACTTGCTCCGACCCGTCTTCAGCAAGACTAATTGATGGAGTATATGATTAGAGATAGTGAATTGATCAAAAGGATATAAGTTACTCCGTAGTAATTAGTATCAAGGAAAATACCAGTACTACGACAACGGAAGTTCCGTAAAACGAAAAGATTGGGGTAAAATAGTCAAAAACGTAACAGAATGAGAGAACACAAATTCTCATTGAAGACATGACATATCCGTCACAAGCTGAAGACGGATACCATTTTACCTCACAATGTACCCACTTTTTCTCTCTCTGCAACACTATTCATGTGGTCCTCTTTCTCCACTAACCCATTTTGTTACCATTTTATCTCACAAAATATCCGTCACAAATTGTAACCCGTCACAAGGGAGACCAATTGATGAGAGAAAGATGAGTACAACAAAACAATAAAATTAGACACGGGTAAAAGAATTACCACAGTAATTAAAGTCTCGACTTGATCTCAATTGGATTTACTTCGTCTTTATGAGTGATCTTCTTGCTTGTTTTTGTCTGCCTGCAAATTTTTATGTAGCAAGACTCAAGAGTAAATTTCCATCTCAATCTAAATTTCACTCCTAAGTTTATTCAAAAATGTACCAAGATGAGAGAAATAAATAAGACAAAACAATAAAATTAGATAAGGGTAAAAGGAATTACCACAGTAATTAAAATCTTGACTTGATCTCAGTTGGATTTACTTCTTCTCTACAAATGAATATTTTTGCTGCTCTTTCCTTCTTCTTGTCTCCCTGCATTTTTTTTTTCTTTTTGGGTGTGAACCATCATCTGGTTTATTTGTTTTTTGGGTGTGAATTTTAGTTTAGTCAGGATTCGAGTCGGGTGTATGTGCAAATTTTCATCTTTGATTAAGTTACAAACTTGTTTAGGGGGTCTTACACAAGCCTATTGTAAAACAAGTTAGTTATTGTTGTATTGTAAGACGATTAAAATAAGTATTGTTATAGGGTGAAGTGATTAAAATAAGTATAAAATTTTACTAAAGAAGAAAAGGGAAAGATATTGTGAATAGATAAAAAAAGGAAATGAGGAAGATTATTATTTAGAATAGGACGGGGTATGATTTATAAGACTAGATAATTGTATCGTTTAACACAAACACAATAATCAAATGTTTATTTATTTTTTTACCGTTTTACGATAAAATATGACCATTTTACCACTTTAAATAATCACAAGATAATTTTACCTTTTCCGTCTTTATTATTAAAATCCCGTCTTATGTTGAGATCGTCTCAAACAGACGTACTCTTTTTTGTATAACCGTCTTACAATAGATTAAATGTTCTCTAGTTACTTCACCTTTTTTTTTCTTTTTTTCTTTTTTTTTTGTGTGTTCGAACTTGTATTTTTTATCTTCCCTAACAAAAAAATATTTTAACCATTTTAATTGTGCAGAACTCCGACTCCTTATACCCCTGTCACCCAACACCGGTCTTTGGTAATCGAGCTGTAGATTTTTTTTTGGGAATAAATTAGCATCGTAAATAAGGAGCATGAGCACATTAATGTGTTACCAACGAATTCTGAACAACTTATAAAGTGAGACATAGTTTGGTCGTATAAGCTATAAGCTTCGCCATGAAAGTTGTCGATCCAACAAGCAAACAGATTTAAACAATAACACTTCAGAATATATTGCAATGACATGATAGAAATTACAGTCAAGCAGCCCGGCACTCATACATAAACCCTGGTTTTTCAAATGGTTAAAGTACATGGATACATGGCATTTAGAGTGCTACAACAATTGGAGTAAGCGTTGATGGGTTCTTGTGCATCAAGTCTGGCGTTATATGGCACCTGCACATAAATTATGTCAGTTTTTGGTATAAAGCATGTTCATTCCCTTTATACAGAAACAACTGACAGGCAACTGCCTTGGGCTAACGAAAGCAGCTAACCTGATACAGACCTTCCGAGGCAGGCCTTATTCTGCGCAAACGCAGACATAGCTACACACAAACGAGAAACAACCTTACAACTATATTACACACCATCCATAGACCATACCCCCTTTTGGCTCCCTTTACACCAAAAAATAATAGTTCTACTTGTCTAGTATTTCTAAAAGATACAAATTTACAAATCTCATCAAATAAGCTTGTTAACAACCAATGATAAAAAAAGGTTCTTCAATAATGTGGTAGCGAATATATGTACAGTGTATAAACATACATGTTATCAACCAATGCCAACTATGGTAGCAAAATTCTTCAAATATAAGTAGAGTTGTAGTGAAATATTATTCGTGTTCGATGTTTGATTGAACAACAATGTCCATGTTATCTGTTATAACAGAAGCAAGAAAGAACAAATAAAGAACAATAAAAGACAAACGCACAGATTTACGTGGTTCACTAACGGTGTGTTAGCTACGTCCACAGGGCAGAAGGGAGAGAGTTTTATTGATATTTATTGATAGTTTTGAGTTTTCGGATTACATGATTCGAGACGGTATGATAAAGATAATCTTTAGGTAGAGGATTAGAGAGTTTATATAATACTCTCTAAACCTAATACAGAATGACCTAATAAAGGCCCAAGACAGACCTAGCCCAATAACAGATACGGATAGTTATTCGAAGCGGCGGTTAACAGAATTAAGGCACAAACCCAACATTATCATTTAAAGAAGTTATAAAATCTAGTCTCTAGAGTGTACAGCGAATCATAGCTGCCAAAGTTCATATCATTTGACTACCAAAGTCAAATAACAACAATATAAATAGGATAGAGGGACTTCTAAACAGGGGAGTGGAATAATAAGTATAGCATATCAGCACCTATAAATTTCAAATTAAGCTAAAATCCAATGAAATAAAAATGCAAGCCATACACGGTATATTTGTACAGACATTGTCCACCAGTCGCAGCTAGGTCTCCCATAAGATGAATGCTTCCATTTTTGCAGTTGTGAAAAATTTTAAAATCTCCGTCAAAAACCAAATCAAATGACAGCTGAAGCTCAAGGAGTGTCCTGGCTCCAGGCTTATCATGCCATACTTAGCTTCTTGTCACAGGTTTTGGCTTGGACAAACACAAAGCACAATTCAGAATGCAATGCTCCTGAGTACCGGTGAAATGCGGATGACATACAAATAGAGTCCAATTTGATGACCATAGGTCCATAACACCACAGGTCTAACAAAACTTAAACAAATAGAGTCCAATTTCTAAACACAAACACTCAAATTAAAACCGTTCTATAAAGTACTATCCTCTACCACACTACCACTATACCAAACTTTAAATTCTGAGATGTGCCGGATGAGGGGCCAGTCCTCCCCATTCGGTTGTTGGCATCTTTCCATTAGACTCTTGGAACAAAACCAAAATTCAATTTTTTTGGAGAGAGGTGAGTTTGGGCATCCATTTTGGCAGGTATTTCAGTTTGGGACAATTCATAATGTAAAGAGATTTGAGGGAAGTGCAGTACTGCATCCCCTCTGGCATTTCTTCCATCTTTTCAAATCCAAACAAACGCAAGTGTAGAAGGGTAGCAGCAAGGTTATGCCATGACATTCCACCCAAATAAGATTGGATCAAGTTGCTAACTACCTTTTATGGAATGGATTAGTTTTTTAGATTATGAATTGATTTATCGGCGAAATTAGTTGACGCCACCAATTTCTTCACAGCACCAGATCCGCTCATCTCCCATTCTATTCTTAGTTTCTTACAAGCTACTTTTCTTAGTACCCGATTTCACCAACATACACAAAAAACCATTCAACCAAAGTAAAACAATACCAGATACCATCACTCAGTCAAATAAAATAAGGCAGCGATCTAACATGGTAGAATGCAACAAGCTACAATTATTTATCAATTAGTCTCCCTTCGGATATAGACGGATGGATATATCCGTCTTAATATTAAAACGGGTTAAATATCATCCACAATTCCACATGTGCACATAAGATAAATCTGTTGCTTTTACCTATACATTTTGCTTTTGTTTTATTGCAATTACATGACCCGTCTTAAGTTTAAGACGGATAGACCCATCTCTTAAATGAGAATTTCTGATTTTTTTTACGCCATCCCATCATAAAGGAGCTTGAATAAAAGAGTTCATATTATATAAATGGTGAGGCTTGAGTCTATTGGCCAACAAAAGAGATTTCTAAAAAGTAAAAACGATATTATACAAAACTTATCACATTCAACCAACTGAGCAAGACCAAGAGTTCCTAATTACAGTAACATTTCGTAGGTTTTCCTTTTCAAACTAAACTAGTCTTAAACCCGTGCAAATTGCACGGGTAGGCTACTTCAGGTTTTGTTATCTTATAATTATTCTTTTAAAATGTTATATAATTTTTACGTTAATTAGTTATATCCTTTTTAAGGTAGGTATCTATAGTTGCTTTTACATAATTTAAGAAAATCTCTCTATTTTTTGTTAAAACAATTATAGATTACAAATTGAGTTATAAATAAGTTTTTAGATATTTGATTATAAATCTCAATAGTTTTAAACCCGTGCAAATTTGCACGGGGTTTGCTATTTCAATTTTGTTATTATTGAAAATCGTTTCGATATGGTTTCTTTGCTGATACGTGTCTGATATGCTTTTTTTTTTGAAACCCGTATCAAGTGTACAAATACTTGTATAATTTATAAGAAATCTGTATTGTATACTTTTATTGACCCGTACTATTTATGAGCTTGTAAAAAAATACGTTTTGGGTTATATACGATAATCCGAATCGAATGTACAAAAACTCGTATAATTAAAGTTGAATACCACTTCATCCTAATAATTATTACTTCATACAATATTACTTTTGAGTTGGTCCATGTAATTGACCCATATGGTGTAAGATCCGCGTATAATTTCTTGCAAAAATCAGCTAAACTCCTTTAAAACGGAGGTATCCGTCTTAATATTAAAATAGGTTGAATATAACCCCAGTCCCCACAATGTGTATAATGGAATATTTTACTTTTCCATATACATTTTGTTTTCATCCCTTATAGACCTATTTGACTCGCCTTAAACATAAGACATATATACCCGTCTTAAATGAGAATTTACCTTCTCTCTTAAGACGGATATATCCGATTTTAACATTAAAACGGGTCAAATATCATCCCACAAGTGCATAATTGCATATAAGCAAATTTATAAATTTTTTCTATACATTTTACTTTTATTTATTTTAACTACTTGACAGCCTTAAACTTAAAACAAATATACTTGTCTAAAATGAAAAAAACATTAACCGTACATTTTAATCTACCAATTTAGCTCATATAAAAAACCCATCCCTTGCCCCATATAAATACATCTAATCTATATACTTTTAAACCCGTGCAAATTGCACGGGTTTACTTTTTCAGATTTTATTATTATCAAAATACTTATTTATTACTCTTTTATTTCGATTATGTGTTTCTTATATGTTCTATTTACGTCTCTCTTTTTTCATTTGTTTAGCTTTCATGATTGAAAACATTTATAAAAGTTAATTTGATCATCTACTATCAAAATTATTATATTAGTCTCATCATTCCGGGTTTTTTTTGATGTTTTAATTTTTACCAATTTAATATGTGAAATATCATGTATCTATTAGTAAAATTACTATATTTTAATAATATAACTTACCAATCTAAATAGTTTGTAGGAACAAAGTATAAATATTTTAGTTATTTGTAATACCTCATTTGTCAACACCAAACAATACTACCTAAAAATGCCAAATAATACTACCAATTTGTATCTTTAAGTGGCCCATCTAAAACAATTAAAGGACAAAAATCCATTCATGTTCAGTAAGCCCATAATGTAAATGGTTAATAAACCCAAGTTAGAGGAGATTAAAAGAAGTCTTTCATCTTCAAAATATTACACTAGCAACTCCACCCAATCACCTCTCACCGCCCCTCTCATTCTCTCCCTCAATTTTTTTTTTTTTCATTTTGTACCTATTCAAAATTCGTCTTTTATGGATCTTTCAATCTTCTAAGTTAAATATCTCTATATTGTCAAATGATTTCAAGACCTTTTACACAAAATATCCGATTTGATGATGTTAATTTTTTTTTTTTTTTTTTTTTTTTTTTTTTTGTGTTTGATGAACTCATCAATTAGGTAAGTATATGCATGTATGTCAACTTATAAGATTTGTTGAGCTTAATTGTTTGTATGTCGGATTTTCCATTTTTGAGTAAATTTTCACTCGTTTTAAAATTATTTGTGTTGTTATACTCTTTAATTTAAGAGATCTGATGCTTTCATTAGAATGAAGTTATCCCTAAATTTATTTTTTCCAAAAAAATATTCTTATCTTAAATTAATTTATGTTCTTTAAGTAATTTTCATTTTTTTATTGGGTTTTTAATATTCAGATTTTTTATATTGATGAATTATTTTTGTAATTTTTTCAGTTTAAATAATTTTTTGAATATTTTTAAACTGTTATTTTAATTACTTCTCATAATTTATTTTTATTGGCTCTCACAATGTACATATTTAAAGATTAAAGATGTAAGATTGTATATCTATGAAATTTGGTTTTTTATATGACATTTATTTCGTTTTTTTTTTCCAAATATTAAGAAAGTGATTTTTTCTTAGTATTTCAATTTTTTAAAATTATAAAGTAGGTGGTCATTATTGATTTTGTTATTTTTAAATCATGCTTAAGTTGTTAATTGAACACTATAGGTGGATTGGAAATGCAAATAGACATGGAGATTTACAATAGTTGTGTAATTTAATTGAGATCAATGTTGTAATTATATTTTATAATTTTATAATGTCGTAATTTAATTGAGAACAATGTTGTAGTTTGTGATTGAACACTTTTGGATTTGGAATTAGACATTAAACATGTGAACAATAGTAAGTCGTAACATTGAACAATTAATTCTCAAATAGTTAGTGGCCCTAAAAATCGGGAAATAAAAATCTGCATTTGACTTATTGACTTTCAACCACAGGCTGGCAACTCAGCACTCAACACTGTGGTTGTTCTTTTACAGTTCGGATCCTCTGTCCCATTTTCATGTCCCATCTTGTGTCCCATTATCTCTTCATTCGACACATAAGCAATAAATATTAAAAATAAGTATGTAAATATTATCTAAGAATGAGGTGTCAACATATTAAGGCAATGGGACACAAGATGGAACACGATAATGGGACAGAGAATCTGGACTGGTTCTTTTAATGAATAGGATTAACTTTTCTTTCAACTATTCAATCTTATTTCAGCAATATAAAATGTTTTAGGCTAAAACATAAAATCATAGTTTCGCTGATTTAACCTCTCCCACACAAACGCTACTACTTCTTTTAACTCAGAACTTTACCACAACGATGAATATATTATCGTGTAGCCATTTCATTCAAAAGACAGAAAAAGTTAAGCCTACATACTTGCACATACCTCTAAAACCTACAATCAATTTCTATTATGACAAACATCTACTCAAGTCAGATACGTTTGCTAGTTTACCCTAATTTCTACCCCCTTTGCAATCACGCATTCCTTGAAACAATTTAAACACCAAAGAACAAAGTGGCAACAGTTCGTGCAAAATAGTCATTATAACCATGTAAAACATAGTTACCACATATAATGTACAAACAAACAGCACAACCATCAACTATCCGATAATGACACGTAATTCCGTAAAATGAGAGCGCATAGTAAACAGGGAAAAGCACGCACTTGGAAATTTGGAATTGCGAGAGTGATTCCTATAATACCCAAGAAGTTGGTTTGCATTGTTCTGGGTAGCCCGCTCCGCAAAACCTTACCAAGCCTCTGACCACCTACATAATGCCATTTTCAAATTCAGTCCCCAATAAAAATGACTCAAATCATTATGCTCATATATATATATATACAGTAATTAAATAAATTTAAAACTATTACAATTACAATCAAGGTTAGAGTAAACTCATCTTCACAAGACTACCAATCTACCATATTTGCCAAGCTCTTCCGATTCTTCACTGGACTACCATTGAGAGCTAAAACCTGACGGTCATCACCCATAAATATAAGAGAACATGCTACTATGAGTCAGCTGATCTTTCTTGCACAGCCTGGCCTCAAATTCTCACGACTGATCATTCTCAGCAGTCAGACACAAAGCCTGACACAGAGCATGAACCAGCTAGCAATAGAGTAGCCTAGGGTGTCTAACTAACTTTCAAGCTTGTAACTAACTCCACCGCATTTCTAGGAAATCAGTTAGAGGTTGTTAGAGTTTGTTATTAGATATTTTGTGAAAGTTCTAGAAGCTAGTCATGTATATATATAGATTGTACAGTTGACTTCAAGTAATAATATACTCTGCACATTTTATTTACCTTTCCTCTCAATTCAATTCAAACAATATACATCCTAGTCCTTAGTTATGGAGCTTCAAGCCTTCGTTAATGGCTTCCATGGCATTATGATCCATGTTTTCACATGGTATCAGAGCAGGTTCTGAACCTGTCTCTGTATACTCATCATTCTTCCGCTTTAAATGTCCTTTTTTAGCTTGTTTTCAATCTTAAAAGTCTCACAAATTCATTTGTTTTTGTTTACATTTACAAAACTCCAAAAAATTCAGTTTCCTTTTTTTACAAATTCAAGAAAATTCAAATAAAATTCAAAAGAACACTTCTGAAATGCCGACTTCTGATCAAAACAATTTCGTTCTCAACAATCCGTTTGAAGATCCGTTGTTTTTGGCGAATTCTGATCATGCTGGTTTGAATTTCGTCAACACCTTGTTCAATGGACGAAATTATCGCCATTGGAGCAAGAGCATGCTGCTAGCTATGTCCACAAAGAACAAAGAAGGTTTTCTTACAGGTCTCACTGCTATGCCTGCTATTACATGTTCAAAGTATGGATTATGGTGGAGATGTGACTCTATGGTGCGTTGCTGGCTTGTGAATGGCATGGAACAAGAATTCAGAGAAGGATTCTTGTCATGTAAGACTGCAAAGCAACTATGGGGTGAAGTTTTTGAGAGATATGGACAGATGAATGGTCCGCTTCTGTTTCAGCTCAAGAAAAACTTGAGAAATGTTGAGCAAGACAAGAGTTCTGTTGCTGAATATTTCAATAAACTCAAAAGTTATTGGGATGAGATTGATGAGATTGAAGGTTTTCCAGATTGTAGTTGTGGTATCCTATCCAAATGTACTTGCAATCTTCTGAAGAAAATGCTTGAAAGAGCATCCATGGAGAAAGTACTCACTTTCTTGATGGGATTAAGCAGTACTTATGACACCTTGAAGTCACAAATTCTGGCTATGGAGCCTTTGCCTACTATCAACAAAGCCTATGCTATTGTGCAGCAAGTGGAATCTCAGAAAAACATCTCCAATGTCATGAATTCAGTTCATGAGATGAGTGCCTTGTATTCAAATAAGCAAGGAGGAGGTCAGTATCATGGACAGCAGGGTAATCCGCAAGTTAATCAGCAAGGGAATCTGCAAAGTCATCAGCAAGGTAACTGGAAGAAGGATAAAAAGCCCAAGACTGATAAGAGGTGGTGTCCACACTGCAGCAAGTCAGGTCATACCAGGGACACCTGTTTCATACTTCATCCAGAGCTGAAAGCCAAGTACCTTGCTCGTTTTTCTGGGAATGCTCAAGTTCAGGATGATGAAGAGCATCCATTTGTTGTTTCAGATACACCAATGAAGTTTAACATGTATCAGCCACAGTTCTAAGCAGGCCCCTCCAAAGCTGATCCTCAAGTTAATTCTATGGTTCCTTCTGATATTGCTAATCTTGTATTTCAACAAGTGATGCAGATGTTGCAGAATAAGCAAGGTGCTGGCACCAGTCAATCTGATCATAACAAAGCTTGATCAATTTTGCGAATGCGCCTTAGTCACTAATGCTATAACCGTTGCCTGCAATATTGCTGATTATGACTGGATTATTGATTCTGGTGCTAGTGATCATATGACAGCCAATAAATCCTATTTTTCTTCATTAAAACCTTTATCTAAACCCATTATTGTTGGTCTACCTGATGGCACTACTAAATTAGTGCAATATATTGGTGAAGTTCAGTTACATCCTTCATTGATCTTACATGATGTGCTGTATATTCCTGCATTCAAGCATAATCTTCTGTCTGTTGGGAAGTTATTGTCTACATCTCGTATGCTAATTCACTTTTCTGTGGATTATTGCACCATTCAGGACCACGCTTCTAAAGGAACAATTGCGAGGTCATAGAGAGGATGGTCTCTATAAGTTGAAGATTTCAAGTCAGAAGAATAATTTTCTATCTCAGTCAAATAATTCTCATCAGTTTCTTCAATGTAATAAATTTTTAAATAAGTCCTGTGCTAAAATAGATTTGTTACATGCACGCTTAGGACATACTTCTCTAGCCAAGATGCATCATATTCCTGATGTAAATTGTACAGGATTAACCACTTATCAATGTGAAACTTGTACCTTGGCCAAAATGCATATGTTACCTTTTCCTCGCAGTACATCAAGAGCATCAAAGTTCTTTTGATCTTATTCATATTGATCTATGGGGATATTATAAGACACCTTCTCTTACTGGTGCACACTATTTTCTTACAATAGTTGATGACTATTCTAGAGTCACATGGACATTTTTGCTCAAGTATAAAACAGAAGTTAAGACCATTATTCAAAATTTCTTACTTCAAGTCTCCACTCAATTTGGTAAAAATGTTAAAGTCATCAGAAGTGATAATGGTACAGAAATATTCCAAGAATCTTGCTCTCAGTTGTTTCTTTCAAAGGGTATTTGTCACCAAAGAAGTGCTCCTTACACACCCCAACAAAATGGAAGGGTGGAAAGGAAGCATAGGCACTTGATTGAGACCTCTAGAGCCTTGATGTTGTATGCTAATCTCCCAAAGAAATTCTGGGGAGAATGCCTCTTAGCTGCCACTTATTTGATCAACAAATTGCCCTCAGTCATTCTGCATTGGAAGACACCTTATGAAGTACTTCTTCAGAAGGCTCCTACTTATGATGAATTAAGGATTTTTGGGTGTTTGTGTTATGCCCTGGATCCTACACCACATAAGGATAAGTTTTCTCCCAAAGGAATTAAGGGTATTTTCATTGGTTATCCCTATGGTCAAAAAGCTTACAAAATCTATGATTTGGCAACTCATAAGATCTTTGTAAGCCGCAATGTTAAGTTTCAAGAAAATATTCTTCCATACAAGGTTACTACTGCTTCCACTGGGTTACCATCTAGTTCTTCTGGGTTTATTGCTCCTGATGTGCCTTATGAGGATGATCTGGTTCCTGCCAGTCCTGATCAGCATAGGACACCATCTTCTGAAGTTCCAGAAGAGTTCATTTTATCAGCAGAACCAGGAATTTCTTCTACAACATCTCCTGGTTCACCACTTCCTGCATCAGGTACTGCTGTTCCTGAGACTATCATTCCAGCTGATCTTTCTTCCTCTATACCTGAGGGTCCTATACGCAAATCTACTCGGCCTAGACAGGTCCCATCACATCTTAATGAGTTTGTTTGTCCTACTATTCACACGAGTTCTTATCAAGCATCTCTCAATGCTGTCCTCAGTACTGTAGAGCCTGCTACTTATTCTCAGGCTAAGACTGATCCCAAATGGGTTGCTGCCATGGATAAAGAGCTTCAAGCTCTGGAATCTAATGGCACTTGGGAAATGGCTCCACTCCCACCTGGTTTCAAGCCTATAGGATCCAAGTGGGTGTTTAAAATTAAATTTAATCCTAATGGCACAGTTGAAAGATATAAAGCACGCCTTGTTGCCAAGGGTTTTACTTAGGTAGAAGGGAAAGACTATAAGTATACTTTTTCCCCAGTTGCTAAGTTCAGCACAGTACGAGTTCTCCTTTCAGTTGCAGCATCCAAAGACTGGCCCATCTATCAATTGGATATTAACAACGCTTTTCTTCATGGTTATCTTGATGAAGAAATCTATATGCGTCCACCTGATGGTTATTTCAAAGGCAATCCAGGCGAATTTTGCAAGTTAAAACATTCTCTTTATGGTCTTAAACAGGCTTCTCGTCAGTGGAATATTGAACTTACCAAATTATTACTTTCTAAAGGTTTTACTCAATCCAAGAATGATTATTCACTCTTCATTAAGGATGAGGGAGATACAATTGTTCTTGTTCTTGCATATGTCGATGATTTATTGATTCATCGGGAACAATTCAAATTATTCAGGGATCTTAAGCATGCCTTGGATCATGCTTTTACCATCAAGGATCTTGGCTTAATTCGCTATTTTCTGGGTTTGGAAATTGTCAGATCTCCGGCAGGGTTACTTGTTAATCAACGCAAATATGTTGTTGATATTCTCAGAGATACTTGCATGGAAAATTGCAAAGCTGCTCTTTTTCCTTTACCTCGAGGTCTTCATTTATCCACTGATGAAGGAGACCTGGTTACTGAACCAGAGGTGTACATGCGTCTTGTTGGAAAATTGCTCTATCTCAATCTTACTCGTCCTGATCTTTCTTACTGTGTCCAGCATCTCAGTCAATTCATCAGCAACCCACGAGTTCCTCATCTTCAAGCTGCTCTTCATGTTGTCCGTTTTCTTAAGGGTTCCCTTGATCCAGCCTTATTTTATCCTGTTGCTAATGATCTGCATCTTCGTGCATACTTGTGATGCGATTGGGGCACATGTCGATTTAGTTGTAAATCTCTCACTTTGGACATTGTGTTTTCCTTGGGCGATCCACGATTTCTTGGAAGACTAAGAAACAAAAACTGTTTCAAAGTCCTTTCTTTGAATCGAAATACCGTGCTATGTCTTACACTTGCCAAAGTGAGCTAGTTTGGTTGCATTCACTTTTGGGCGATTTGAAATCTCCCTAAACTCCCTATACAACTCAATTGTGACAATAAGGCTGCTCAACATATTGCAGCCAATCCAGTTTTTCACGAGCGAACTAAACACTTAAATATCGACTGTCACTATGTTCGCGAGAAGATTCAGGAAGGGTTCATTTCCACAGCTAATGTTAGTTCCAGTATGAAACTGTGGTCAGCGGGCCGCCCACGGGGGCGCTTGGGAAAACGAAACAAGCGTTTGCATTTTTGTATGGAGTCGCCACCAATTTTTATGGGAAATTGGAACCGTTCGAATACCTCGTGTCATGTCAAGACACAAAGTAGTGACATGAACACTAAGCAATCGTTACCCTTAGCATTCTATGTCTAGAATGACTCTCGTGGATGCCAATGAACACGGGTGTTCACGGATATCCTGGTAAGGGGTGAGGGTACGTATTAGGAAGCTCTTTTGATCGAACACCTAATCCCGCCCGCCTCGATAGCGGCCTCTACTAATGATTAGGGACATCATTTATACTTGATATATCGTCGGCTATATGCATGCAATGCAACATCCATTAAATTAATCCTAGCATGTGAGATTATCTAAGTCGGTAAACACGTAGTTTAACATACAATTGGGTCGAAGTAGGATTTAATGCTCATTTACATGTGAAAACATACAAGCAATAAAAGAAATAATTATAAATTACAATAATGAAAATTACAATAATTAAATCGGATTAGGCGATTTATGTCGAAAATACCTTTAAAACGGATGATTTGAGAAAAAGAATAAAAAGAAAGAATTAAATAAATTAAGGAACGGGAATTAGCGTGATATTACGGATAATAGTTGGTTAATATGTAAACTAATTAAACTACGTCAAGGCAGAAACGGAGTTCGGGACGAGCTCGGCCGAAACAGCGCGTGAGTGCGTCCTTTGAATAGGCGCGCGACGACGCTGCGTCTTTCCTTGGCTCGGTCCCCGGCGTGAAGCCGTGATTGCAAGCCGTTAATTGTTAATTGGTGAATTTAATGATTGATTGATGATATTTACTCGGATGAAAGTGATTAATAGGTTATTTAACATATGAATGGGTCATAAAAACAGTGAGACATGGATGAGACGGAATTAAACGAATTAATTACAAGAGCGAAATAATGATAGAAGTGAAAAATATTAATGAGTCAAACTAATTAAATCAAATAATTAAGCTAAATACAATGGATTAATGACGAATATGCGATGAATGTGACAAAAGACAGATGAAAACTATATCGAGGACGAATTCCAGAAACCCAATATTAACAAATTGAATCTCTACAACCCGGAATTGAATTTAATGACGAAAACCCGCAAATATTGGATTATTAGGGATTTAAGTCGGATTTGTGACGATTAAACATGTGAATGACGATAATTATAATATACATGTAAGTTATATGCTGTTATGGTAAAGAATTAACAGACGAAGCAAGCAAAGAAAGAATTTGAATACGAACAACAGAGGATGAGCGAAGAAGAAAAGAAGCAGGAACTGCGGCAGCCTCACGAAGAGGCGCAGCAGGAACTGCGCTCCTCCTTCAAGAGGCGCGGCGATTCTTTGCGTCTTTTCTCGACGGTTATCTACTGGAAATCCGTAAAAACAGGTTTTAACAAAGGGTTTTAGAAATCGATTTTAACGGTATTTTCGACATAAACCTTACAATTGATTATACGATAAATAAAATACAATAAATAAAAGAAGGATTTACACCCTCAGACTTACATGTTGACGAAACGAGAAGGACTATGATATCGATTAGTGATGCTCGACGCGAATGCAAAGAAAGTGCCCTCGTAAGAGGAAAACGATTAATTAATTAAGTTGATTGATGTGGAGTTGGTCAAATTGGTCGGTCATGCAACGGAGAGGCTGGTACTCAGAAAGATCCGAGCTTACGTGGTCGAAAGTTCAAGCACGTAGGCGCCAATAAGTAAGACCAAAGTCTAGAATGCAAAGGGAGAAGAGAAGCGCGGACACTCGCGTGAGAAATATGAGGAGCGAAGGCTCCTATTTATACTAATCACGTGAAGGAATTAGGGTTTCGGAGACTCTTTGGAAGTGAATCTCGGAAAGATATGAAAAAGATACGAGAAATACGCAGAAAGGGCACGGGAAGAGGCGCAGCCCATCGTCTCTTGGAAGAGGCGCAGACTGTGCGTCTATTCCCGGAGGTTTCCTCCTGCTGAAGAAAGATTTCCGTGTTTAAGTTATGGTAGGACGGAAATAATTCGATTTTCCTTAATATCTTATGTGAATATTACGGGATTTTATTTGCCAAAAGATAAAGTTTATGAAATATGGAATAGAAATATCCGGAACATTCCAGAACATTCTGACTCGGGATTTAACGGTTATCAGAAAATGGAGACGGTTTTAGGCCCGGGCTCCGAATGTACTCTAATTACTGCCAAAACGACCGTATCGGGACGTAGATGACAACTAAGAGGTAGACATTTAATATTTGAGCAATCACTTGACGATAATCTTACGAACTGTCACAAATCATTCCGCGTATCAAACATGCGGCCCAATCATCACCGGGTGGTTTGCGGGAGGTGCAGAAATGAGGTATCTACAGAGCCCCCACTTTGACTGAGGCTTGGACAAGGCGAAAGTCAAAGTATAGCCATCAGGTCAATCGAAGATTACAACCTGACGACTATGGTGACGCGAGGCGGCTCAAGGGGTCTGAGCCAAGGACCTATCGTCGGGAACATTTTAGAGTCAGTCGACTATCGGGGAGGGTCGTTTAAAGTCCATTAGACTACGTAAGGAGGCTCGCCAGCCATAAGAAGAGACCATACCTGAGACTTCTTCTCGAGATGCTTCCGGAGGTGCGTAGGAGCTAAAAGGTTAAGCATGGGAGCTAAGGGTAAGACCTAAAGGATACATAAGGATTGTGCTAGGGTTTGGGACCCTAAAGGAAAGCATTGACGGGAAGGAGGTCAAATGGTAAGTTCAACTAAGGTGAGCTAAGGTTTGGATACTTCTGGAGAACGACACCTTCGTCGAACTCCGCGGGGAAACACGAAATATTGTGAGTAGCAGGACACGGCTGGGAACTGCTGAGAGAAAATCTGCTTGGGTAATCTTCGGGAAACAATTGCAAGTAGCAGGACACGGCTGGGAACTGCTGAGAGAAAATCTGCTTGGGTAGATGTTAATCCTCACGTCTTGAGAGAGACAGTACGTCCGCTTACTCTCGCTGGAGACATAATTGGGATTTATTCTTCTTGTCATGAGAGGGAAAGTATATCCGCTTACTCTCGCTTGAGACATAATGAAGGTGTGTCGAATTCTTGTGAATAAGTAAATGCTCGTTGCGACAAAGAAAATGGGTCTTGGAAGGAATAAGTAATGTGCGGCAGCCTGCTGCTGGCTTGGAAATGCGGGCCGGAACGAAAGAAAATCGTCGAACGGACCAAAAGAGTAAAATAGCGTCGAGGAAGAGGCGCACCAAAGATGGGCCCACAAATAACGAACTCATAACGAACTTTTGAAAATCCGTATGGAGGGAACAAAAGGAAGAGGCGCAGCAAGAGCTGCGTCCCTTGGAAGAGGCGCAGCGCCTGCTGCGTCTATTCCCCAATTTGGCTTTCCTGCGTAAAAACGCGAAAATCGGGAGGTTTTGTATTCATTTGTTCGAAACATAAATCACGCAATTTCTCTCACAAATCTTCACCATTTCCGCCAAGGTTTGATTCAAAAGCTTGCTTTAAACATGACTAATCGAGGTATGTGTCTCAATCTTGCATTAATCATCTACATTTGTCCAATTTTGAGCCGAACAATCTAGGGTTTTCAACCCTTTTGATCGAAAATTTGGGGCTTTTCCCCCAAATGAATTTGCTTTGTCAAATTGATATTAGAAATGGATAGTAGGTAATGTTAGGAACATAACCATGTATTTGCCTCGAATTTTGGTTGAATTTTGAGCCTTTGAGTGAAATTTGAGACGATTTTACAGCTAAACCGTAAATTGCTTCAAAAGTAGCCTTAGGATTGCCCATTTGCGATGAAATTTGATATTTGAGATCCTTGAATGATGGGTAAACTTTCTACCATCTCGGAATTTTGGTTTGTGACAGCTTTTTCAGGACACTTTTCTAGGGCATAATCGTCGTTATAGCGAAATGCTGCCGAAATTTTGACTTGAACCCGGAACTAGGCTTCGAATTAGACTTGACTTGACCCAATTTATCACATGAGTGATCGGGTCGGTGGGAATATGGCCAATGATGGCAAGGAAAGGTCAGTTTCAGGGCTTCGAAGGCTCGAAAACCCCTTAACAAAGGTTTGTCGTCATGTGACGCGGCCTAAATTCGTTTTAACGTTGCAGGTGATGAGGCTTCTACTTCTGGGAGAGCTCCCATGGAGATAGACGCCGCTACTGTTGAGGAGGCTTTAGAGCAGGCCTTCACCGCTGCGGTGATGGCTGCTGAGTTTCACGAGGAGAAGGCCGTCGATGAGGAGGAGATCCCGAGACGGGCCAACGTCGGGCGAGGAGGTCGTCAGCTGAGAGGTGCTCCTGCGTGGGCTAAGACTTGGGAGAGTAGGTACCTCGTGTGGGCTGCAGAGGGTCACCTGTCCTACAGGACGGTGAAGAGTTTGGTAAATAGGAATTCACTACTCATCACCCATTCTCTTTCATTCTTTTGTCCAAATTTCTTTCAAATTTCACTCAGAACTAAAGATAGCTTTTGTTTCAAATCATAATAGGAGGCCGGGAACATCAGGTCGTTCTCGGGGTACACGACAGTGATGGAGCACTACGAGCGGCTGTCGGCGGAGAAGAGGGCCATGATCGAGCGCGGAGCGTTTGGTCCTTTGGTGCAGGTCTGGAGGGATATCGCGAAGAGGAAGTTGCGGGCTAACCTTAGCCTGGTCCGCGCTTTCTTGGACCGATTCTGGGATACGACTTCCACGTTCCACATGCCTTTCGGTAAGGTGGGAGTTACTTTGGAGGATTACGGCATGATTTCTGGTCTGCCGTGCGGGACCGAGGAGGTGGTGTGGCCGGAGACTGCCATGAGGGCGGATTCGGCCGAGGCGAGGAGATTGATCGGCTGGAATTTGTCGCCAAGGTCATTCATGATCTTGGGTTTGATACCCAGTTCTTACGTTCGAGATTACTTTGCGGGGAAGACCCCGGCGCTGGTGACGATTGACGGGAGGGAGACAGCTCCTCCTCCTCCTGTCTGGTGACGGAGGGCTCGTCTCGTGGCTCGTGGTTTTACGTCTTCGATTTACCTCGGAGACAAGGGCGAGAGGTGTCGACGAAGCTTCTTCCCTTCCTTTCGACCCGAGTTCCCTAGGGCGTTGGGACCGGGTCATCGCTGCTTTGAGGTCCTCATCCGCTTCATGAGGGCCATGGTTCGTCCGGAGTTGATGGAGAAGGGGACTTCTCCTGGTGCTGTCGGGCCTGGACTACTGCTGGAGGTATGAACCTTCCTCTGGACTAAAGTTAATTCTTTTCTTTATCCAATCACGAAAGATCGTCGTTTGATTATTCTGCTTTACAGGCGTGGGTGTACTCCTACTTCCCGAGCCTCGCGTCCAAGAGGACGGAGCCACTGGAGAGGGCCTATCCCGTGGTGAGGGATTGGGTGATGTGCCGGACGAAGAGCAAGCGTTCTTCTCACAATGTCTACCGGCGGGACGTGAACGCTCTTCAGCTGAGCAGCGTGAGTATCCCATTTGTATTCACTTGTTTCTTATTTTTGCTTTTAATTGATCATAAGAATGATTCTTCTTTGTCTTATCACAGTGGGTGCCCAGACCTTGGGCGGAGTATGCTGGAGCGCCTCCTTTCGTGGCTGAGGTCCTTCGACCTAGGAGCCCGAGCCGACTGCTGTTGAGGACGTCGATGGGTCCTGTGTGGTACTTGGGGTGAGCGCTTGGCTCGTCAGTGCTCTCGGGACGCGTTGACGGTTCCCGTCGATCCTCCCAGGACGATGTTTAGGGAGCCTTCTGAGGCTGAGAGGGGAGGCGGACTTGGCTGGTGCCAGTGGTGACGCCCTCCTTCTGCCTGGCGAGGACTACTCGGCGTTCCTCTACGGGAGGTTGGCGTACTGGCCGGTAGTGGTGAGTATCTTTTCTTTTTCTTGATTTGATTTCGAGAATTACGACGAAAGATCATCGATTAATGAGAACTATTTGTCTTTGCAGGAGGTCGAGGTAGCGGGCATCGAGTCCCCAGTGTACCCCGAGACCCTCGAGTACACTGACGCGACCGGGAGGACGACGATCTCCGAGCTGCGTGACTTTGACGTAGCTGTGACGGATGCTGGCCTAGACGACTGGCAGCATCTGATTCGGAGGGTGAGCCTCTAACTTGTATAGCTTTCGTGTAGGAACACATTTGATTGAGTTTGTTCAATTGTTTGAGAATTTCTTTTTTTGAAAATGCAGGTTGCGCCGTCTCGATTCGTGGCGTTATGGAGGGTGGCCAACCGGCTGCGAGCTACTGCCGTCGAGGCACTCGTCGGCGGTCGAGGTCGTCAGGTATGAACCTTACGCCTAGTCCACTTTTGATTGATTTTTTTTTTGATTTTCAATTTTGCTTGAATCAATTGACATGAGTCAATTTATTGCTGTTTACAGGGTGACCGCGAGCTGGAGCGAGAGTTGACCCAGTCTCGGGAGGAGACAGCTCGCTTGTTGAGGGAGCTCGAGGTTCGGGACGCCGAGATCGCCGTTCTGGCGGCGAGAGTTGCAGAGTTGGAGGGCGCCCAGCAGTAGTTTTGTGTAGTTTTGTAGACTTGTACATTTGGACATTGATTTTGAGCATTTTTGGACTTTGTTTAGGGCGCAAGCCCCCAGTTTGCTTGTACATTTCCTTTGTTTGGTGTATATATGACGGCCTGAGTGCCTTTGCTGCTGGGTTGTGTTGCTTGTATCTGTAGGTTAGTTCTGAACAGGTTTGGTAGATGACGGTTTACGCCGTCATGCTGCCGAAATTTACATAGAAATCACGCAAAACATACATTTTTATATACATATGGCCTTAATTAGCGCAAAATGAGACTCAGAAGAACGCAAAAAATGCAAAACTTTTGTCGGAAATGACCGGACGGTAGGGAGGGTTACCCCCTAAAAAAAGAGAAAAAATAAATCGATAAGTTAGAAAATGTAGAAATGAAATTAAGAAACTGAAATGAATATAAATGCTGAAATTTGTTAAAATGAAAACAAATGTAAATTATTTCCTAAGAAATGAAAATGAATTAAAATGAAAATTATTTCCTAAAAAATGAAAATGCGCCAGTGTGATAAAATGGCGAAGATGTCGATGTCGCCTCGAAATGCGTGCCCGCGAATTTAGGAAACCTGAAACATGGTAATCTTCTCGTATTTACCAAAATAATAACCCGTAGGAATAAGAAATCATTCGTCATGGAATTAGGAAAGATCCAACGCGGAAAATCACAGAAGTGAGACTGGGGAAGAGGCGCAGCATGAGCTGCGTCCCTTTAAAGAGGCGCAGCAGGTGCTGCGCCTGTTCCCAAGCTTGTCTGTTCTGACGGATTTTTGGAAACAGAAAATAGTATAAATAGAAGCGTCGATGGAGCTTTAGTTCGCATAACTCTTCCGTCTCTTCTTCGTCTATTCACTTAAAATTCTCAAAAGAAAATTTTCATTATGAATACTTTGGAGATCCGCATGAAGGAATGGACCAATGAATTTTTAAATATGGAGAAGCATGACATGGGTTCTTATAACTTTGGATCGTTGTTGAGTTTGAAACTCATCAAGGTTGTAAAACCGTTCTTGGATGCTTGCCTTGACTATTGGGACCCGAATTACCATGTTTTCGCGTTCCCAGGAGGTGACATTTGCCCATTTCCTGAAGAAATTGCTGCTATTGGTGGATGGGACCCCGAACATCTACCTGCCATTCCGTCTACTTCTCAAGGGTACAAGAGCAAATTCAGAGACTTGCTTGGACTGACCAAACTTGAGGTGGATCGTCTAGTTACCCCGAAAGGCGTGAGAATGTTGGATTTTATAGACCGATTCATCAACAGGGCCGACCCTACTGTTTCTCATGTTGCTAGGAGGAGGGCCTTTGGCTTTTGTTTGTTGCATGTGTATGTCTTCCAAGGGCACGTTGATGAAGACTTGAGAGATGATCCTCGTATTTTGGACCTTATTGAGCAAATGGAGCTGCGCAGGAGCCCAGCTTGCTTATGCTTAGGAGAGATTATTTTGGGCTTGGATAATAGGAAATCCAACCACGATCTGCCGTTCTTGGGGAGTCCCGTCATTTTGCAGGTAAAAGACATTTTTTTTTCTTTTTTTTTTTTGATTTTTTTCTTTTCGTTTTTTTTGTTTTGTTGTTTTTGTTGTTTTTTTTTCTTTTTTTTTTCGTTTGATGTCTAATACCTGCTTTTCGGTAGGTCTGGCTTATGGAACGGCTCCGATTGATCGAGCCCCCAGTTCATGCACTTTCCTATCATGCTCGTTCGATTGCAATGAGGACGCGGTTGTACATGGTGGACTTCACCCGGGTCTGTGATTATTGGAAGAACAAGCTGAAGAGTGATGATGGTCCGTTGATTAGGTGGGTTGTACCGTGGTGGCACCTCAAGTCTGTCACTGGAGTGTCTTCTTTGGATCCCACTAGGTCCGTGCGCATTCCTGGATTGGAGTTTATGGTGTGCATCTTCCCGGAAAGGCTGATGAGGCAAGTTGGCCTGAAGCAGACGATCCCGAGACTTGACACCGTTCCGCAGACTGCTGTGGCGCTTACTACCGAGAGCCGAAGAGAGTGGGCTATTAAATGGGCCCAAAGAAACATGTGGTTCTTGAACTTCTCCGCCAATGCTTTGTGGGTGTCGGATTCTTATCTGAGATGGCGAAAGGCTACTACTCCGGAGGAGCGCGAGAGACTGAGGAAACGCGAGCCGGTTGACTACAAGGTGCGCGAGGGAGAGAAAGAGAAGGAGAAGCATCTGACAGAGGGAGAAGAAGAAGCCGGGTTTGAAGTTGTTCATCCTTCAAAGAAATCAAAGACTACTCCTGTCGCAGAGATGGTGATTGGCAAGAATGGAAGAGCCAGGCCTCGAGAAAGACCGTTGGTGATTAGGTCTGAAGTGGTGCAAGAGCGTCCAGCTCGAGGTCGTGACAAGAAATATGATAAGAATGACAAGGGCAAGGGGAAGATGGAGGAATAGCCCGAGCCAGTATTTATTATTTGGTTATTATTATTATTTATTGTTGTAATAAAAAGGTGGGGTTTTTAGAATCCTAGCCTATTCTATTTTTATTATGTAACGTACTATTATTAGAAGAAAATGAATGAAATAAAAAAGGTTAAATGGTTATGAAACCGTTGGGATTTTCTATTTATTATTCTTGTCGAATTTCAAATGCAATGCAAATGTCTTTCTATTTACATTTTAGATATGATGGGTTGAATCCTGTGAAGGATTGCCTACGTATTCACTTAAAAAGCGAAATCAAACCCTTGCGCGTAGTTCGAGTAAATGTAAAAGAATAATTGTTCGAAGCAAGAGCTTGTAATGAACATAGAAAATAAGCATGAGCTTTTGCTTACTCTGAAGGTGCGAATTTAGTTTGTTTGATGATACGAGGATGACAAATCTGTCAAAATGCAAGAGCACAGTGACACTAGCTTATTTCAGCTGGGCCAGGGGCCGTTTATTTAGTGCCACAAGAGCGATACGTGGGGTTACGCGAGGCGCGTTTTGTTCTATCTAGGCATAGTACCGTTTCAGTTGGTCAAGGTTTGTGGGGTTTGAAAACTCATTCCCATCTAGGTCTGTGATTCTAACCGCACCCCATGGGAGTATGGATTTGACTAGAAATGGTCTGGCCCAATTAGGTTTGAATTTTCCCCTTGGGTCGACAGGTAAAAGAGCTCTAACCGATTTGAGTACTAAGTCTCCTTCTTTGATGTTTCTTGGCCTAACCCTTTTGTTGAAAGCTCGTTTGATACGTGCTTGATATGTTTGGACATTATGCAAGGCGCGTAGCCTGCGTTCATCCAGGAGGATGAGCTCTTCATATCTATCCCTCTTCCAATCGGCTTCCGGGATTTGACTTTCTAGTAGAATACGCAAGGATGGTATTTCTAGCTCAACTGGTTGTACAGCTTCCATGCCGTAGGTCAAATAGAAAGGAGTAGCCCTAGTGGGCGTCCTAACAGATGTACGATACCCCCATAAGGCAAAGGGTATCTTGCTTGGCCAATCTCTATAGTTGTCAATCATTTTCTTGAGAATCGTGACAACATTCTTGTTTGCCGCCTCTACCGCGCCGTTAGTCTGTGGTCTATAGGACGAAGAGTGGTGATGCTTAATCTTGTATTTCGCTAGCAATTGCTCAGTTTCAGCTTGGAAATGTGACCCGTTATCGCTAATGATCTCATGTGGGCAGCCATATCGACAGATGATGTTGTTTTGTATGAACTTTGCCACATTTTTAGCTGTAAGACCAGTGTAGGAAGCCGCTTCTACCCATTTGGTAAAATAGTCGATTGCCACTAGAATGAAACAGTGACCTCCTGTTCCGGCTGGAGTTATCTTTCCGATTATGTCAATTCTCCATGCAGAAAATGGCCAAGGAGATGTCATTGTATAGAGCAGTGAAGGAGGGACATGTTGTACATTCCCGAAGATTTGGCAGTTGTGGCAATACCTTACGTATTTGATGCAATCGGATTCCATTGTGGTCCAATAATATCCCAAACGTGTGATTTTCTTTGCCATCATAGGCCCGCTCATGTGAGGACCGCATTCTCCGTCATGGACTTCTTCCATCACCTTTCGTGCCTGTGAATGATCAAGGCAACGTAGGACTACACCAAGAGGTGTTCTTTTGTATAATTCTCCTTGCATGAGAACGTATTAAGAAGCTAATAGGCGTATAGCACGTTGTCCCCTCTTGTCCATATCCGGTGGATAGGTACCATTAAGCTTAAAATTCAGGATAGCTTGGAACCAGGGTTCTTGCGCGATCTCCTCTTCATCGGTGATTTGGTGGACATAAGCCGGCTCTGACCGTCGTTCGATGCAAAAAGGCATTTCCATCATGTGATCTGGCATATTTATCAAAGATGCAAGTTTCGCAAGAGCGTCTGCAAATTGATTTTCCTCCCGAGGTAGGTGTAGATAAGTTACGTGATCAAAGAATTGAGCGACTTGGTCTATCCTAGCCTGATAAGGTGCGAGGCTTTCACTTCGGATTTTCCAAGATCCTGTAACTTGGTTGATGATCAGTGATGAATCCCCATGTACTCGGAGATTTTTAATGCCTAAGCTCACTGCCGCTTGGAGGCCAATGAGACAAGCTTCGTATTCTGTAGCGTTGTTTGTCACCTCGAAGTCGAGTTTGACAGCAATCGGTGTATGCTCGCCTTCAGGAGAAATGAGCAACACTCCTATTCCGAATCCTCTTAAGTTTGACGCTCCATCAAAGTATAGGTCCCAGGAGTCTACATCGGTTTGAAGTATATCCTCTTCGGGAAATGGCCAAGTATCTATTGTTTGTGCGTCATTGATAGGATTTTCTGCGAAGAATTCGGCGACGGCGCGACCTTTTATGACTTTCAGTGGTACGTATTTGAGGTCGAATTCTGAGAGCATCAGGGTCCATCTTGCTAGACGTCCGTTGAGGACGGGTTTCTCGAAGAGGTATTTGACTGGATCCATTTTGGAGTATATTTTGACGGAGTAGCTAAGCATGTAATGACGTAGCTTCTTTGTCGCCCATACAAAAGCGAGGCATGTCTTTTCGAGTTGTGAATATTTACACTCGTACTCCAGGAACTTCTTACTGAGGTAGTAGATAGCTCTTTCTTCACTTCCTACTGTTTGAGCCAGCATGGCACCTATGGCGGTTTCGGTTACTGTGAGATATAAACCAAGAGGTTGATCTCGTTGCGGTGGCATGAGCACTGGTGGTTTAGCCAATATCTCTTTGATTCGGTCAAACGCCTTTTGACAATCATCATCCCACATGGTGTGGTCTGTTTTCTTGAGTTTCTTGAAGATAGGCTCACAGATCATCGTAAGTTTCGATATGAATCGACTTATGTACTGTACGTTTCCCAGGAATCCTCTGACTTCTTTTTCTGTTTGAGGTTGTGGCATTTCGATCAGAGCTTTGATTTTGGAAGGATCTATTTCTATGCCCCGTTGGCTAACAACGTATCCCAGGAGTTTGCCAGATGTTACCCCAAATGTGCATTTCTGAGGATTGAGCCTCATGTTGTACTTTCGTAGCCTTGCGAAGAACTTGCGAAGGTTCGCAATATGTCCCTCTCTTTCCTTAGATTTGACAATCATGTCATCTACGTATACCTCAACTTCTTTGTGCATCATGTCATGTAGGAGTGTAGTTGCGGTGCGTTGGTATGTAGCTCCGGCGTTGATCAATCCAAACGGCATTACCGTATAACAATAGGTTCCCCATTGGGTGGCGAATGCGGTCTTATGCATATCCTCCATGGCCATCTTGATCTGGTTATAACCCGCATACCCATCCATGAAGGATAGTAATGCGTGGTCAGCGGTATTGTCCACCAATATGTCGATGTGAGGTAGAGGGAAGTCGTCTTTTGGACTCGCTTTGTTCAAGTCCCTAAAGTCAACACAAACACGGATTCTCCCATCCTTTTTGGGTACGGGTACTATGTTAGCTACCCAGTCAGAATACTCGGAAACTTTGATGAACCCGGCTTTGAATTGCTTGTCAACTTCTTCCTTAATCTTTAGAGCCCATTCTGTTCTCATTCGTCGAAGCTTCTGTTTTACAGGTTTGAAACCTGGGTTAATCGGAATCCTATGTTCAGCGATATCCCTGTCGATCCCTAACATGTCTTTGTAGGACCAAGCGAAAACGTCTTTGAATTCATTTAGGAGGTCTATGAAATCGGCCCTTTCGGTAGAGCTCAAGGTAGTCCCTATCCTAAATTCTTTGGGTTCTAATTCGGTTCCTACATTGATGGGTTCGGTGTCCTCTATTACTGGTCCCCCTTCCCCTTCCTGTAGTATTTCTTTGGCTACGTAGGGAGGTATTTCGGTTGAGTCTGGGTCTTGGTCATCCTCAGTATCATCGTAAACAGAATTGCACTCAAGATAACACAAAGAGTAAGCAGAACCTGATTTATTCATATTAAGATTTGAGTAAAGTTGAAACAAAGAAGCCAACTGATCCATGGTCAGTGGCGGCAAAGGGACAGTGGTTGGGGCATTTCCCGAACTACTGTGACTACTCGGGACTAAGCTAGGAGAAACGAAGGGAGTGGGGATGACGACAGGAGTAGACTCTCTAATGACTTCTCTAGACTCTGACTCTGACTCCGACTCCGACTCGAACTCATCGTCTTCTGGTTCTCCTTTGAACATCTCTCCTTCTCCAGTGGTGAGCTTGAAGAGTATTCCTTGATTGTTGGTCCATTTGATAGATTTTCTCCATCCTTTCTGCTGCTTCGTGTCGGTTTCTGTGATCAACGCGGTGGGGTTGAAGCGATCGTCTTGAAGTATCATAGTAATGATCTCATCCTGCGCGGCCCTAACGAATCGATCTTCTCCAAACAATAGGCTAACAGCTTGTTCGTCTAAGCAAGGTGCTTGACGGGTTTTGACGGTAGGAACCGTTTCTGGAGGGATGAAGTAGCAATCGTGAAAGATCTCGATTCCGGCTAGCTTCCTCTCGAGATAATGCCAAGGCTCAGGAAATCCGTGAAAGAGTTCTAGACTTCCTTCTTGAACAAAGTATCCATTTAAAGTAGGGAGATAGGGCCTCATTTGGACTCCTACGTGCTTGCGGTTTTGGACTTGGGCTAGCATTTCGAGAACTTCCTCTTTTGTGGGTTTGTACCCTAGTCCAAGCGGTATCCTCGTTGAGTTGCCTTCCTTGTATGGCGAGAAGGTATTCTTCCGAATAGGGTTTAAAGGCATTCCAGGGAAGTATCCCTGGGTTTTGAGTATGTGGTTGACCACCAAGTTGGAGTAGGGATTATAGTATAAGGGTGCCAGTTCGCTTTCTATGACGCTTACGCTTTGGAAGCCCCCAAGTTCATATACGGGATCCGCAAGGACTTGATTGTTCGACTGTTTTTCGATTATTGCCTTGATGGGTGACGAGGTGATCGTCACTACTTTGCCGTTTAGTGGGATCTTGATCTTTTGATGAAGGGTGGATGTTACCGCTTTGGAAGCGTGAATCCAAGGCCTTCCCAGAAGTATGTTGAATGAAGCTTCGATGTCCACTATTTGGAAGTTAACCTTTCGTTCGATTGGTCCTGTGGCTATGGTTAGGTTAGCAAGTCCCACTACCTTTCGTCGTGTACCGTCATATGCACGCACACCTTGAATGGTAGGAGTCCAATCCGACTCTTTCATGCCTAGCTTGTATGCCGTTTTGAGGGGTATGACGTTGACCGCGGAGCCATCATCCACCAAGGTCATTGGCACATTCTTCTTTAGATAAATGACAGTGATGTATAGAGCAAGGTTGTGACTAGCGCCAAAAGGTGGCAAATCTTCGTCCGAGAAAGTAATATGATTACTTAGCTTTGGTGATTCTTGGAAGACCAAGTTGACTACATCTTCAGGAGTGGAGTTATGTGCTACATTTAGTTTGGCCAAAGCTTGCAGTAAAGCTTGGCGATGTGGAAATGAGCTCGCTATTAATTGCCAGACTGAAAGATCAGCCTTGGTCTTCTGTAATTGCTTGAGCAAGTGATCAGTGGAGTCATTTTCGTTGTCATTTGGTGTGATGACGTTGGTTGGACCATTTTGAGTAGTGCTTTGATATGGGCGACCCGAACGAGTTAGGTGGTCCACATCTTGGTCTTCACTATTTTGGACTATTTCTTTGACTAGGGAGTTTTCAATGAGATACTCGTCCTCATCATCGTCGGCCCAAACCCCATTGATTGCAGCTAGTTCCCTCATTCTTATGATATCACCTTCTAGTCGTATGATTTGGTCAACTAGTTTATCAACCATGGTGACTACTTCTCGCATAGTAGCATTTTGAGAGAAGATTAGTGGCACGTGTTCTTCGGGTATTGCGTTGGGATTGCGTAAAGTCGTTACCATGTTTTCTAATTCCCAAACTTGTCTATCTACACTCCTTGCCCATGTGATGAAGTCGGAAATGGTAGGGGAGATAGTAGAGTAGAGTCATTTATTCTCGATCGCGTGAATTTCATTTTCGATTGGAGAAATGAGGTGTGAGCAATCTAAGGTAGATTCATCACTTGTAATCACTAGAACTCCAAGAGGATTCTGAGTGTTGTTGGGCTTACCTCCTGGTGGTATTGGAAGTCGACCATCTTCAATCATGTCTTGAAGCACGTTTTTCAACTTGTAGCATTTTTCTGTGTCGTGTCCTTTGCCCCTATGGTATTCACAGTATGAATTTTCGTCCCAAAACTTGGACTTCCTTTCGGGTTCGGGAGTAGGTCCAATGGGTTGGAGTTTACCTTGCTTCATTAACCTTTTTAGAGCGTTGGAGTAAGTGTCCCCAAGGTTTGTGAATTTCCTTGGTGGGGTAGTTTTCTTGGATGGCTCGAGAAGGTTAACTTCATCGGTCTTACTAGTAGAGCCGTATGAACGACTTGTGGACCCTTGATATCCTCGACCTACCATTTTGGACAAGAGTCCTTTACGGATGTCGTCCTCAATTCTTGTCCCTAGTACGGTTAAGTCTTTGAAAGTCTTGATGTTTTGGTATCTCAAATGATTGGCATAGATAGGCTTGAGATTATCCACAAACGTTTCCACAAGAGTAGCCTCATCCGGGCGTTCAACTAGTTGAGTGCTAGTCTTCCTCCACCTACTTAGGAAGTCGGTGAATCCTTCTTTGTCATTTTGGGTAAGAACCTCTAGGGTACGCATGTTGACTTGGATCTCGGCATTATCCGCATATTGTTTGGAGAACTCGATTGCGGCGTCTTCCCAAGTAGCGACCTTCTTGTGATCTAAAGAGTAGAACCATTGTCTCGGGATGGTATCAAGAGATGAAGGAAAGATCCTTAAGAACATCTCGGGTTTGATGCCTTTGATAGACATGTAATCCTTGAAGGCACGAATGTGGTTCAAAGGGTTCTCGTGTCCCTTGAACTTAGGGATATCCGTCATACTAAAGTTAGTTGGCAATTTGGAATTGACGGCTTCATATTTGCGATTGTTCTCCCTATAAATGTCATCACCCTTAAGGTACATCAATTGCTCCTCTAGGTATTGGAGTCTTTTCTCAGCTACAGTCATCCCCATGAGAGGATTTTCATCCTTGGATTCATTGTCAGAGTCACGTAGCACTTCACTTTCAAGAGGAGGCAACCTTCCCTCTACGGCGTAGATACGGCCCTCGATGAGCTCAAGGCGGTCATATGTTTGTTCTTGAGTAGATTGCATTTGGGCTACCGCGGCTAGGATTTGATCATTACTATTTTGAAGTTGATTGAAGTTTGCTTCATCACTTGATCCGGGCATCTTGGAAACTGGATAAGAGATCGGCGACGAATCAAAACACGATCGACCATTCTAACACACTTGCTAAAAAGAGGAAAAGTTTTGACTCGTGAAGTGGGTGTGTGCCACTTGTGTTGAGTGAGCTTTGAAGAAAGACGAGGTTTTTGAAAATGTGTGTCCTAGTCAACTGTAGTGTAGTTGTAGGAGTGGACTCAAAGTGAGGTTTTGAAATGGGTTTGTGGCCCGAATTTTGACACGACAAACGGACAGAGTTTTGACCGGATTTTGCGCTAATTGGAAGCCTTTTTCGAAATTTTGTTTGAAAAAAAAAGGGTTTTGATTTTTGAAAATTCGTCATGGTTTTGTTTAGAAATGGTGATCACGTAAGGTTTTACACATTTATACAAGCATTATAACGGGATGCTGAGTGCATTTAGAAGGGTTTTGGTTTAAAGGGTGGGTTGCCATACCGAACCATCAAACCCGAAGTCTGTGGAGAGGCTCGTGCCAAACAAGAGTAAGGCCGATTCCTAGTCCATTTCCTCAAGTAGTGAAGGCCCTTGATACAAACAAGAGTAAGCATCATGGTATGGATGACGTCAATCGCTATCCATCCTTAGGCCCAAATAAGAATTAGGACCGTTTAGACGGGACGATTGGTCGAATGGGTTGGGTTGGGTTGGGCCTAGGAAGGCCGAATAAACGGTCTAGGAAGACCGAGTTATGAAAACCGACAATTGTCTTGTACAAATTATTCCCTAACCTTGTTCAAGTTTCACCCTTTTGGCTACACGTAAGTGTATTATCCCCAGCAGAGTCGCCAAACTGTGGTCAGCGGGCCGCCCACGGGGGCGCTTGGGAAAACGAAACAAGCGTTTGCATTTTTGTATGGAGTCGCCACCAATTTTTATGGGAAATTGGAACCGTTCGAATACCTCGTGTCATGTCAAGACACAAAGTAGTGACATGAACACTAAGCAATCGTTACCCTTAGCATTCTATGTCTAGAATGACTCTCGTGGATGCCAATGAACACGGGTGTTCACAGATATCTGGAGTAAGGGGTGAGGGTACGTATTAGGAAGCTCTTTTGATCGAACACCTAATCCCGCCCGCCTCGATAGCGGCCTCTACTAATGATTAGGGACATCATTTATACTTGATATATCGTCGGCTATATGCATGCAATGCAACATCCATTAAATTAATCCTAGCATGTGAGATTATCTAAGTCGGTAAACACGTAGTTTAACATACAATTGGGTCGAAGTAGGATTTAATGCTCATTTACATGTGAAAACATACAAGCAATAAAAGAAATAATTATAAATTACAATAATGAAAATTACAATAATTAAATCGGATTAGGCGATTTATGTCGAAAATACCTTTAAAACGGATGATTTGAGAAAAAGAATAAAAAGAAAGAATTAAATAAATTAAGGAACGGGAATTAGCGTGATATTACGGATAATAGTTGGTTAATATGTAAACTAATTAAACTACGTCAAGGCAGAAACGGAGTTCAGGGACAGAGCTCAGCCAGGAACAGGCGCAGCAGAGCTGCGTCCTTTGGAATAGGCGCAGCAGACGCTGCGTCCCTTGGCCGATTTGGCCGTCCGTGAAGCCGTGATTGCAAGCCGTTAATTGTTAATTGGTGAATTTAATGATTGATTGATGATATTTACTCGGATGAAAGTGATTAATAGGTTATTTAACATATGAATGGGTCATAAAAACAGTGAGACCTGGATGAGACGGAATTAAACGAATTAATTACAAGAGCGAAATAATGATAGAAGTGAAAAATATTAATGAGTCAAACTAATTAAATCAAATAATTAAGCTAAATACAATGGATTAATGACGAATATGCGATGAATGTGACAAAAGACAGATGAAAACTATATCGAGGACGAATTCCAGAAACCCAATATGAACAAATTGAATCTCTACAACCCGGAATTGAATTTAATGACGAAAACCCGCAAATATTGGATTATTAGGGATTTAAGTCGTATTTGTGACGATTAAACATGTGAATGACGATAATTATAATATACATGTAAGTTATATGCTGTTATGTTGAAGAATTAACAGACGAAGCAAGCAAAGAAAGAATTTGAATACGAACAACGAGATGAGCGAAGAAGAAAAAAGAAGCGAGAATGCTGGCGGCCTCACGAAGAGGCGCAGCAGAACTGCGCTCCTTCAAGAGGCGCGGCGATTCTTTGCGTCTTTTCTCGACGGTTATCTACTGGAAATCCGTAAAAACAGGTTTTAACAAAGGGTTTTAGAAATCGATTTTAACGGTATTTTCGACGTAAACCTTACAATTGATTATACGATAAATAAAATACAATAAATAAAAGAAGGATTTACACCCTCAGACTTACATGTTGACGAAACGAGAAGGACTAAGATATCGATTAGTGATGCTCGACGCGAATGCAAAGAAAGTGCCCTCGTAAGAGGAAAACGATTAATTAATTAAGTTGATTGATGTGGAGTTGGTCAAATTGGTCGGTCATGCAACGGAGAGGCCGGGTACTCGAAAGATCCGAGCTTACGTGGTCGAAAGTTCAAGCACGTAGGCGCCAATAAGTAAGAACAAAGTCTAGAATGCAAAGGGAGAAGAGAAGCGCGGACACTCGCGTGAGAAATATGAGGAGCGAAGGCTCCTATTTATACTAATCACGTGAAGGAATTAGGGTTTCGGAGACTCTTTGGAAGTGAATCTCGGAAAGATATGAAAAAGATACGAAAATACGCGAGAAAGGGCACTGGGAAGAGGCGCAGCAGCCACTGCGTCTCTTGGAAGAGGCGCGGCACCTGCTGCGTCTATTCCCAGGAGGTTTCCTCCTGCTGAAGAAAGATTTCCGTGTTTAAGTTATGGTAGGACGGAAATAATTCGATTTTCCTTAATATCTTATGTGAATATTACGGGATTTTATTTGCCAAAAGATAAAGTTTATGAAATATGGAATAGAAATATCCGGAACATTCCAGAACATCCTGACTCGGGATTTAACGGTTATCAGAAAATGGAGACGGTTTTAGGCCGGACTCAATGTACTCTAATTATCTTGCCAAAACGACCGTATCGGGACGTAGATGACAACTAAGAGGTAGACATTTAATATTTGAGCAATCACTTGACGATAATCTTACGAACTGTCACAAATCATTCCGCGTATCAAACATGCGGCCCAATCATCACCGGGTGGTTTGCGGGAGGTGCAGAAATGAGGTATCTACAGCAATTAGCAGATCTTATGACTAAACCACTGGGACAGCAGCAACATTTCTTTCTCGCTTCCAAGTTGGGTTTGCATTTCCTTGCCACTCCCTGCAACTCCAACTTGAAGAGGGGGTATGAGTCAGCTGATCTTTCTTGCACAGCCTGGCCTCAAATTCTCACGACTGATCATTCTCAGCAGTCAGACACAAAGCCTGACACAGAGCATGAACCAGCTAGCAATAGAGTAGCCTAGGGTGTCTAACTAACTTTCAAGCTTGTAACTAACTCCACCGCATTTCTAGGAAATCAGTTAGAGGTTGTTAGAGTTTGTTATTAGATATTTTGTGAAAGTTCTAGAAGCTAGTCATGTATATATATAGATTGTACAGTTGACTTCAAGTAATAATATACTCTGCACATTTTATTTACCTTTCCTCTCAATTCAATTCAAACAATATACATCCTAGTCCTTAGTTATGGAGCTTCAAGTCTTCGTTAATGGCTTCCATGGCATTATGATCCATGTTTTCACAGCTACTGAATCCCCACAACCACTAAATTTCTAGAAAGGAAATAGAACAGAAGACCGTCTCTGAAACGGGTCACTTCAGTATATGAAGTTACCAACCACCTAAGTTGGCTTCTTATCTGGAAAACTGCTAAACTTATCGGAATAAGGTATAGATATTCTGTTAAACAGAGAATTTTGGTGGACTATCCACACATAAACTTAAAAATTGCTATTTTTAGCTCAATAAGATGATTCGTTCAATGCCACAATAATACAGTTGAACACGGATACGTCTACTTTAATATACAGAGTAATTATTTGCACTGATAAAAGATCTGGAAACTTAATCTCCATCTTGTACATAGCTGTAAAAAAAACAATCTCGAAGAGAAATTTCAAGTCTAATACCATAAACAAACTACCGATTTTCACGAGTACAAAAGAGAAGAAAAAAACTCTTGGAACTGCAATGCAAAAGCAAAATGTCATTAGGATATCTTGATTTGATATTTTGAAAAGCATCATAGATGGAAATCAAAAATTGTAAGGCTCCGTAGGGAACGACAGCCCTTGAATGTCTCCGCAAACTCTGACAAACTCTCTATGTCATCATTTCCAAATATAAGAATGCTACTTAGACCTTCCGTGGTCAACTGTTTCATGTAATCAAGGTTGTCTACTTGCACCTCCCTTAATTTGATTGAATCGTTCTCCTGGCCCAAACTCGTGATACATAATTCTTTGTTTACACCATACAATTTCAGCTTTTCTAGGCTTATACAAGCAGGAAATGACGTCAGTTTTTCACACACAGCAATGTCCAACTTGGAGAGCCGGGAAAAACAAGGCTGTACATGATTTTTACAGTCTATATCTTCCCCTCTCCACCATCCTCTCAACTTACGCACATATGAAATTTCAAGTTCCTCGAGGGAAGGAAAAAACACTTCTCTACTACTGCCATCATGGGTTGAATCCTCTATGTACTCCAATTTATCCAAAGAACGAAGTGACAGAGACTTGAGATGCAGTAGTTTGCTCAATGAAGGCAAACACAATAAGTCTCTTCCCTAATAGGTTGGGAGTCAATACTAAACCCAAATGTGTTATGATTACTAGCAATACCATCCAGTTTCTTCCTAATTTTCTTAACCTCTCGAGAAAAAGAATACGCGGCACTGACTGTATTTTTCTTCGAAGAAAAGAAGCATCGTACCTTTTCAGAGAGTTTGCCATCCTTGTTGTGCAACTTAAGTTCAGCTAGAGTACGAAACTCATCGAATAAATCATCAGCATCATAAACAGCATCCTGGAGGTTTCGAATATAGTCTTGTGATTTGTGGGAGAGTTGGGCCTTAGACTCGGCATCAAGGAGGACTTTCCTGATGGTGGTGATGGTGTCTTTTAGGTCGTTAAGCTGAGATTCATATCCCCAAATTGAGCAAATCTCTCTGATGGCATCCAACCCCACCACTTCAATCAGTTTCCCTGCAAGACTGATTCCGATTTCGGCCATTAATTTCTAAAGTATGAAATATAAAAAGCGCACTTAAAACTATGAAATTTCATGCATCTCCCCGGAAAATGAGGTATATAAAATCATGAATGTGACGAGACAGATTACCGCCATCAAGTACACCGGTATCATCGACAGCCGCCCTCGTAATCATCCCGGCACCTTTGCCTTGGGTTGAATTCAAGTACAATATAGCACCAATGCTCACTAACTCTGGAAAATGACAGTCTTACATAGTTAATCCAGGAAAAGACCTTTTGAGGACCGTAATACATGAACAAACTATGACTATATGAGTATATGGGAGTAGTATATACAGAGTACCAAATAATATACTTCCGCTATCCCAACTATACCGTCTCCATTTGGTTAACGAGCTTCCCAAAATTATTGTCGGCGTCTTAAATCCATTAAATAAAATAAGTAGCAATCACCCCACATTACTCCCTCTATATCTTTATAATGTTTCCACTTCATTAAAATACTCCTCACATATATTCAAGAAATGGGAAAATCATTAGAAAACGGAAGGAGTAAGTACTAATGCTTCATCCTGATTCTATTGTCCCCATTTGCTTTCGCGCAAGAGTAATGATATTTCATCCCTTTTCCTTAGCAATTAGTCTTGCTATAGACAGATATATCCGTCTATAGCTATAGACGAGTCAAATACAATAAAAGTGGTGACATTTTTTGCCCCCACCACCCGCACTTGTTTGTCCTATTAGGAAAGTGGTATTGTATTTGGCCCGTCTTTCATTATAGACGGATATTGTCCGTCTATAATGAGAATTTCTGTTTCCTTAGATACAATCTTTAGTCAAAATGGGACAATATAAACAATATAACTAGAAAAATGAGATAAGCTACATGTTTCATACTTGACTAACTTAAGGATTTAAGCACATGATTAATCAAGTTGCAAGACTAATTAAATTCCCATATTACATCACATAACACATAACATCCTCCATCTCATTCCTTTTGTTTACCTTTTTTTATTCTTTGTAACATGAATTTTAATAAGTATATAAATGACCGGTAAGAAGTAGATCACAATCAAGAGTTTGACCAAACCATCGAATTGTAATGTTTGAAAAGGGAAGACAAAAAAGAATTATATTAATTTTTCCCCAGTTAATATACAAGAGCAAACCAAGGAACCCTAAATTTTAACCCTCTTTCAGTCATTTGTTTACCTTTTTTATTTTTTTGTGACGGGTATTTTAGTTAAAGGTAGCCAAATGATGGAGATGGAGGGAGGAAGGGAGTAGTATTGTACCTGAAAGAAGAAGTCGTTCGTCGCCGATTGTCGGTTGGCTGCTAACTTGTGTGTGGGTTTCTTTTGGAGGGAGGCTGCTAAACCTTGGTCAATGTAATTATGACAGGGACTGCGGATGTGTCAATACTGTAGAAATTCGTCATCACTGACATCAATTTCTGGGTGATCACTTGAAGAACTAGCGTCAGCGGCAATGACCTGAACTCGTGGTACTCCTGTATTCGCTCAGAGCAGCCTGCAAATACACCGGAGTTTAATCCGTAAGCAGATACTGCATTAAGCTCTAACACCTAACTAGATGTGACGATATTGTTGGGATTAGTTTCACAGTTACAGCAGCATTGGATTCGGTACATTGTATAATTATTCAAGTCCCCAAACCTACCATGCATCCAAAAACTGAAAAGTTGAGGTCTCAGAATGAGGAAAAGACAGACTGACAAAAAAAAGAGTTGGTTACTTAAGGTCTCAGCAAATCAATATTACATCACTGTAGGAGTGGGATACGAGGATAGCGGTTTGAGAAACAGACAAATTTTGGAGAATTGATTCAAGGTAAACTATGCATAAACTCATTTATTTAAATTCATATACCTTTCACAAATTTTGAAATATGTAACGACGCCTCTGTTTATTTCAAGCTTGCCTGCCTATCTGCTATCGCCCATCTTTGTTCATGTTGCTAACTTTTCAGTTTGGTCGTACTCCTTCATTTTGTGAATCCAAAACTTAACTTAAGACACCTTTCACACACGATTAGAATTGAGGTTAAAATATAAAAAGATTGTGAGATATCTTAAATTAAGACGGTCTTAAGGCTTAAGCAAGACCAAATCTCTTCAATTATTTTGTAGCTGTATTTTGTAACATGTGACTATGGTAGCAAATTTCTTC
This sequence comes from Silene latifolia, assembly GCF_048544455.1. NCBI lineage: Eukaryota > Viridiplantae > Streptophyta > Magnoliopsida > Caryophyllales > Caryophyllaceae > Silene > Silene latifolia. Next base: position 10,328,775 of record NC_133536.1, on the reverse strand, counting down.
AAAACTGCCAGTTATTTTTTGTTTTTCTACGATATACCCCTTTATTTTAGAAATCATCTTATATACCTCTCTACTTGTTTAACTAGTCTATAATCAAATCATATAACTCCTTACAGCTTCACATCTTTCTCACATGGATTATCTTATTCATTTGAACTCTTGAATCATCCTCACTATAATTCAATTACTGCAACTCATATTCTCCCATTTTCCTTATGATATCATACCCCTTGGCCCTTGCCATTATGATGTAAAAATGCGGAAGCAAAAATGAAAATAACAGAATTATAGGATATTTAGTCGAGTTTCAGCCTTGAAAATCAAACTAATGGTGTCTAAGGCTAAAGACCTATTTAGCTTTAAGACGGGATTTGAAGTACATTCTCAAATCAAGGATTGGTGATCAAAACTAGATTGAGTTTTCTGAGTTTTTCTTTATCAAAGTCTGAAAAATACAGCAGCTATATCTCGCCTTATATAGGCCAAATAGAGGATTCCTAGGTTACAATAATTGATATTCTAAAAGATCTTATTCTTGTGAAATAAGATAAAACTTAAATAAGATGGAGTGTGTATTCTTATTTCTTCATATCATTTGTCTACCAAAGTCAAATACCAACTAATGTCACTTAGATCTCATAAAATAATAATCGGATTCACGTAATAGTGTACGGAGTATAAGATAGAGTGCACACTATTCTCTACCGCAAGGTAAGACGTGAGATGTGTTGGATGAGGGGCCAGTCCTCCCCATTCGGTTTTTGGCATCTATCTTTGAGACTCACGGAACACAGTACAATGTAAAGCTCCTGGAGAGAGGTGAGTTTGGGCATCCATTTTGGCATGTATTTCAGTTTGGAACAATACATAATGGAAAGATATCGGAGGGAAGTGCAGAACTGCATCCCCTCTGGCAATTCCTCCATCTCATACAATCCATACAAATACAGAGATTGAAGGGTAGCAGCAAGGTTATGCCATGACTCCACTTTTGGACAGTCTCGTATACACAAATACTCCAAGGTAGAAAGATGCTCCAACCATCCTCCCACACTCTTAAGTTTAGGACATGCTTTGATACTTAGGCTTCGCACGGAAGACAATAAATATGTCGGTGATATTCTCCACATCGTCCTCCCTCCCGATGATTTGATCACACAAAAAAGAAGAACTCTCCTCCTTTGTAAATTTCAGAGGCTTACAGTCAACCTTAAAACTAAACTTATCACTCTTAGTGGCAATGGTGTTCAACTTGTCATTAACCATTTTAACTTTACTTGAAAGTCCGTGAGTAAGAAGCTTAAACCGAGAAAAAAAGGATTTCACCTTGTTGCGTCTGAGCTGCTTCTGCTTGGCAAGGGTTAGGAACTCATCTAACACATCATCGGCGTCGTAAACAGCATCTTTGAGCTCTTGAATGTAATTCTTCTCTTGGAAGTTAAGCGAGTCCTGCTTGGCATCAGCATCCATAAGAACAGCTCTGACAGTTTCGACGGTGTTATGGAGGTCATCAAGCTCGGATTTGCAATTAGAAATGGAACAAACTGAATGCATCAGGCCCAAAGTTTGGATAGCAGTAAGGATAGTTTGAACTAAGGATAACGTTGTTGAAACGTCCATGATTGTTGGAATTGAATGATCTCTCTGAGTTTCTCTTTTTTTTTTTTGGTTATGTTTGTAGAAACTGATGGGAGTACAAAGTTCTATTAAGTAGCAACTAGAAGGGAGTTGACTTGGTAAAGACTTCTTAAAGATTAGTAACCACATGTTTACAGCACATAATGTGGTTAACATGCTTTAGAAAATACCCTTAGGATTGGAGTTGACTTCAGAGAGACTTTGTCATTGAAGTGTCAATGCCCTTAGGGTTGGAGTTAACTTCGTAGAGACTTGATTCCGAGCTTAGCGAAGTCCGGTATCAAAAATATCTAATAAAATAATTACCGCAGAAATGATAATTGAGCCCCTTAAATTTGGTCAATACTAGTAAGTGTTGGAATATAAGGAAAACAGAGTTTGTTAAATAACCTACCCTACTCCTACATGTCGGTTTATTCATGTATAAACACAATCATATTCATAACTCTTGTAATCACAATATTCATAATACAAACTCTACTCACACATTCAATCTCTCTCTTTCTATCTCTCTCTATCTCTCAGCTTTATCAAATTCGTCTATCAATCAAATCTGTTAATCATGATGAACTTAATATAAAATTCAACAATAAGTCCGCACTTTTTAAGATTTGTGAGGACCGCTTTAAACAAATGAGCAATTTCTACGAAAGTACAACCGAGAAATAAAGGATTTGAAATGGATAGGAAGTGAGGTGGCAATTGATTTGAGGTCGGTGAATAACTGGTCTACAAAAAAAGGAGTTTCTGAGTCAATTATATCCTTCATAAAGTCCGGGTTAAAAAAACACTGTCCTCTCAAATTCTAACCAATACATCCCAAAATCTATCTTTAATAATTACGATTTACGGATCATAATCTTTCTTCTACATTATGCGTATCACCAAAAACAATACTCTGAATTCAAAATCAAAACTCTATTTAATTTTCCAATGAAACCAGGGAAATCCATGATCAGAACAAAAACAGGCATGCCTCAGACAATTTCAAAGGACAGTTAGATTTTATCCACCAAATATTGACTTGCATTTTAGGCTCGAAATGGGCATCTGGTTCTATGTTTCATACATTCAATTAGATTTTATCCATCAAATATTCGATCAATTTTAAAATTTGATTGAAACTAATGTGATTAGGGTTAGTGAATTGATTAGTTGGAATGTTGGATCAATTTTCCAATCTATACAAGTTCCAACATCACAAAAATGAGGTAAAGCAGCAAAACGAAATGAGAGGTGTATAGTAGTCAAAAAAAAAAAAAACTACTGGTGAGAGAAATGTATACCGCAAAACAACAAATCAGATAAGTTACCAAAATAAAATCGTAATTTATTTTCACAACACGAAATTCCGCTACTTCCTCTTTCCAGAAATCTACATTTACTGTCCTTAAGCTCAACTCCTCTGAAATTCTAAGCAATACACCCTCAAATCTATCATCTTTATACATTACTATTTACAGATCATCGTCTTTCTTCAATGTTATACTACGTATTACGGAAATCAATACTAACTTGCAATATTTGCAATGAAACCAGTGAAATCAATTATCAGAACAAAAACAGGCATACATTCAATTAGATATAATCGATCAATTTTAAAATTTGATTGAAACTATGTGAATAGATATAGTGTGAATTGATTAGATGGATTAATTTTCCAATCAAATTTTTTCCCTAAAATTATGTATCTATTTCCCAATCAATTTTACTCAAATTCAAACAAATGAGTGGGACGGAGAGAGTAATACGGTATTACTGCGATCACAGAAATTAGTTAAAATCTTAAGGGTAAAATCATACAACGAGAGAAATGCGTACTGAGAGTGCGAACAATTAAAACTAGAGAGGGGGTAAAAGAATTACCTCAGTAATTAAAATCTGGAGTTAAATCTTGATTTGATCTGATTTTGGATTGACTACTCTTCTCTTTATCAATTACCCCATTTGTTTTTTTAGTGTAATCACTTCCATTTTAATCGCATATCATACCATTGGGTTTCCTTGCAACGAGGTAGAAAAAGTTTTTTTTTTTTTTTTTTGGTGCGAACGAGGTAGAAAAAGTTTTGAGAGGTTCTCTATGTATTCTTAAATTTTTTCGTTTTTTATTTTACCCCTTGTTTTTCACAAAAAAAAAAATTGACCAACAATAATTCTCTGTTACCATTTCAGAAAGCGGTAATTTTTATTTTCCGAACCAATTATCTCGTCAAAGTATTGAATTTAAAAGAAAAAAATCACCGCTTTTTGAACTCATAGCCGGTAGCTATGGTTGGTCAAAGCTTTTTTAACGAATAAACTTTGACGACCATAATTTACGAGTTGAGACGTCAGTGAATTATTTTTCAAACTGAACGGTTAATTTGAAAAAAAAAAGTATCGTATGCTGACCTTGTAGACAAGAGTTCTTGACGGTCAATTTTTTTTGCAAGAAAAGAGGGATACATCTTAGAAAACGAAAAAATTCAAAGGGTACACAAGAAAATAACCCTAATTCTTTCATAAATTACAAATTTTTGTGTAATAACCTCCATTTAACCGCTAAAATTACTCCATCTGTCCCGATTATTTATTTACCTTATATATTAAGAATCTTTTAATGGGCAATTTGATCTACAAGGTGTCAAGGTCGCAAGTTTATCCTACATTTTTGTTTTAAGGTGTACCCTCCTTTTGAAAATAATGAAAGTTTTGAGTGACCACAACTCTCGACCACTAGTTCGAAAAGCAATGATTTTTTGTCCAAAACAAAAATCTCGTAAAGACGATCAATTTATTGCAAAATCAATCTCGGTGTCAAGCGGCGTAGCTTCGCTGAAGCAATTGTAACAGCTCTACTATATAACCCTCTCTTCTGCTACTGGTGGACTGTCAACAGAAAGGCCGATAGTCGTAGGTCGAGACTATTTAATCTCGGGGGCACCAATGAATAATGAACAAAACATTCCACAGTACAGGAAAAAGATTCAATCGCATTCAATCGTCCTCATAGGGAACCAATATGTACAGTTTTAAGCCCGGAAAATCCATATTAATACCATAATTTCTCAACACAAACAAAGATTTTATAATTTACACGCATGTAGCAATATTTCTACTCGACTAGCTTTTCAAAAGATACAGACTAACAAATCTCACCTTAATCCCTACGCCAAAAATCGCCATTAGAGAGTAGAAATAAGAACTCTAGGTATAAAGGTTAACTCCATTTTGTGATTCTTCCGGAAGAAGCTTGTGCATCAGCTACCTCAGAATCTAACTTGTTCAGAAACTGCTCACTGTTTAGCTACACAGATCATGTCACGGATTACACTCAGATCCAGACTTGCCTCACCATGCTTGGTTAGACCACATATATGACCTTGCCGGTTTCCAGAGACGGAAATATCTGAACTCATTTGAGATTCTTCCTCTACAGTTGCATATACTATATAGTGTTTTCCCACTTGAACAACATCAAATTGGCATTCAAATAATGTACAAGCCAAATGAGTTAATGAGCCTATTCAAATCCTTCGTCAAGTTTATATTGTTCTCATTTGACTTTAGTCTCAACCATTTGACCGACAGCGATATAAACGACAAATATTGAGCGGATATGATTCTTTCGGAATGCCTTTGATCAACAGCGATATAATAGCCGACAAAGTTCATATTATTTGATCACCAAAGTCAAATAGCAACAATATAAGTACGATAGAGGGGGTAATCTTTATACTAGATGATAAAAGGAAAATTTGAAACCTTTGTCATGTAATTATGATAGGAACCGCCGAAGTGTTAAACTGTAGAAATTCATAGTCGCTAAAATCAATTTCTCGCTGATGAGCTGATCACTTGAAGAACTAGCGTCAGGCCGTCAGCAGCAATGACCTGAACTCGTGGTACTCCTGTATCACTCAAAGCAGCCTGCAGAAACACAGAAATTCAGTCCTTTACGCAGATGCTCCATTTTAACACCTAAATATGGAACCAAAAAAAAGCTTTAACACCTAAATAAATGCAACAGTAGTAGTATCACAGTGACAACTGCAATTGGTTCGATACGCTGTATAATACTTCGAGTTCCATTACACTGAAACTCTTTATTCCCAACCTACCATGCATCTAAAAAGTGAGAACATGATGTCTCTGAACGACGAAAACCAGACCGACAGGAAAAATTAGTTATCAACATGAAGCAAATTAACGGTACATCACTCTAGGAGAGGGATATGAGGATAACAGTTTGAGAAACAGAGCAAATTCTCTTTTATAACATTTAACCCTTTTATACCAAACCCCTACAACCTGGCGAAATTAATAAAAAGCTTTGTCTCAGAATATAAGAGGTAAAGTACGAGCAGATGAAATGCCAAAATCTGATAGGTGGTGGCAGAATCAAGTGCATCAGTAGATAAGCGAGTAATACCGTGATACCTGCACCTAAGGCATCCAGCAAATTCCCATCAGAACTGGCCACAAGGCAGTCTATATATAAATCCCAACAGGTATTTCCCTCCACAATACATGAAAAATCAATTCTAGGCCTGAAAAAAACAACGAGTCAGAATCATTGCCATAAAATTAAATTCTAGGTTTCAGTCACGATCACACACTATCAGCTCTTACGGCCTAATCTCGCTAAACATGGCTATTATCACCTCAAAATGCAGCCACAACAATTTTCAAGAACTTTACACAACATTTGCATTTTGGTTTTGACCTTAATTTAAAATAATGAATTTATTTGTTGCAATATCCTTAATAAACCATTACTGTATTGATGCTATAACAAATATCTTTTGAACAAATTTCCTACCAGCTCCGCTTTTACTTCTCAGTAGACCTCGCTGTAGAGCCAGTGCCATTTCTGACGACAATTCTTCACCAAATAATGAATTGAGCCCTGTGATATGTGCCAAGACTCAGTAACTGATGTCTGACAATTTAACAAAGTCATCCAAAGAAGGAATTGAATAAAGGGGAGACTAAAACAAGGGCACAAGTAAGAAGCGGATCACACTCGAGAGTTTGACCAAATCATCGAATTGTAAAGATTGAAAAGGGGAGATGAAATTGGAAGTGTTCAATTGATTAATCAGAATAAACAAAAAACCATGTAAATGCTATTTTTGAGTTCAGACTTCAACAGGTCGAGGAACGCAGCATGAACTAGGTGAGTTAAGATAAAAAAACGTTCATCAGAAACTTACATACAAACTACGAACCTGATACATCGGCGCAGCTGTTGCATTGCAAGCACCTTAAATACATTATGACCAACCTTTAATAAACAGAGTAAAAATTAAAAATCAGTTTATTCAAATGTACTCCCTACGTCACAAATCACAATCATTTGTTTAACTTTTTTAATCTTTGTGCGGGGTATTATAACCAAGGTAAACAGATGATTGACGTGCAGGGAGTATCAAAGAAAAGTAATTTACGCTGCCTTCACATTTGCTTACTAATCTCCCAATCCTTGGGAAAGATAGCACAGTAGGCAAAACAAGCCTTCAAGGACGGGTTAAGTTGATTGTAAACAAATGATTATGATAGAGGGATACCACCTAATTCTGCCACAGCTTCCATGACAAAAAAAATGTAGAATTGATTCAAGGTAAATCATGCACAAACTTATGTTAGCCTATTGTGTTAAACAGGCTAGAATCCAATGAAATAAGAATGCAAGCCACACACGGTATATTTGAACGGACATTGTGCACCAGTCGCAGCTAGGTCTCCCATAAGATGAATGCTTCCATTTTTGCAGTCCAAATCCCTGTGGAAAAGCAAATCAAATGACAGCTGAAGCTGAAGGAGTGAGTGTCCTGGATTAGCATGCCCATAATTAGCTTCATGTCACGGGTTTTGGCTTGGACAAACACAATTTCGTTTCCTTTGTTGCTTTCGTTACCGATTAATCTATGTACCGAAATGAAATGCCACTGAGAGTTGCCTGAACAACACAAAGCACAATTCAGAATGCAATGCTGGCGAAATGCGGATGATATACCCTTGCTAAAGGCTTATTTGGCATAACTCTCGACACCTTCACATAACAATAGTTAAACAAATAAAGTTCAATTTCTAAACACAGACACTCGAATTAAAACCGTTCTATAAAGTACAAAGGTTAACACAATAATTGCTGCTATCATTATTCTCTTAATATCTCTAATCTAATACTTCTTCCGTTCCATTGAATTGTTTACGTATTCCGTTTTGGGCCGTTCCATTTGATTGTTTACGTTTCAATTTTTGTACATGTTTTGAGCTTGTAAATGACCAAAGTGCCCATACTTTTAATTAACCAAGCTCACCCTCCACCGACTACCACTGACAGCACCAACCACCACTAAAATCACCACTGAAATACCTACACACCGACCATCACTAACACCACCACCTCCAGCAAATCCGACCTCTATCTTCTTATTCCTTAATCTATTAGTATTTGATAATATTCCCATAATATCATACGGAGTATTAAGTTCTACTCCGTATCCCACAAGACTATTCTCTATGACAAGGCAAGTGATGAGATGTGTTGGATGAGGGGCCAGTCTTCCCCATTCGGTTCTTGGCATCTTTCAAACAAACTCTCGGAAGACAGCGCAATGTCAAGTTTCTGGAGAGAGGTGAGTTTGGGCATCCATCTCGGCATGGATTTCAGTTTGGGACACCACCAAATGTCAAGATCACGGAGGGAAGTGCAGTACTGCATTCCCTCTGGCAATTCCTCCATCTCTTTAATTCCAATCAAATGCAAGGAATGAAGGGTAGCAGCAAGGTTATGCCATGACATCCCACCCAACTCCACTTTTGGACAGTCTATTATATACAAATACTCCAAGGCAGCAAGATGCTCCAACCATCCTCCCACGCTCTTAAGTTGAGGGCAATCATATATGCTCAGGTATCGCAGCGAAGATAATAAACAGGTCGGAAACTCATTAACTTCTCCCAACCTCTCCATTCCCTCATCTTTATCTATATATATCTGTACAAGAAACTGAGAGTACTCGGTTGACATTGATTTCAGCCACTCCAAGTTGTTGATTTCCAGCTTCTTCAATTTCGGATGTGACGACAGTGGCTGATGACAAGGTGTGCATCTCATATCTCTTATGGAATCATATATTACCAGACTTTCGAGTTGCGGACATAAAGGGACAAACATCATCTTTTCGCAATATTTTATACTGAGATTCTTTAGTTGAGGAAAACAGGGAGATGATACCCACTCTAATCGTGCTTCTCGGCTGCTCACACTCTCACTAGGATTGACTACGTGCGACCCTGATTCTGATCTCCGCCAACACCCTTTTAACTTGGGCAATTTATGAAAACTGAGGTTATCGAGGCAGGGAAAGAAGGATGATCCTTCATCCGAGACAAGTGTTTCTGAGTCCGCCACATATTCCATATTCGGCAATCCTGAAATCTCTAGCGTCTTAAGGTGGGCCAGTTTCCCAATTTGCCAAGGCAAATAGAGAAGCTCACTACAATCTTTGATCTTCAAAGTGACAAGATTAGGGAAATCGAACGACGCCGAGTTATCCCCCCTCCCTGGCCATCTCGGTATTGTCTCGCCATGATAACCCTTCAACTTCAATACCTTGACATCAGGATGAGGCTCCATCTCTTCCAGCAATGCTTGCTCAGACTCCTTGCTTCCATACTCCTCCCCACGTCTAAAGCTAATAACAATCTTCTCTAGGTGTTCCATACTCCTTAAATAGCCTCCCCCGCCTTGTTCTTCCTTCACAAATTTTGCATTTTCAAGAACTGCTATTTCAATCGTCAATTCCCCTTTCAATTTGTTCAGGTGCTTTAGGTCTTCCAACCCATTAAAGCATTGCTTTGAAGCTGATCTTGGTCGAGAACCAACCACAAATTGGCATAGAGTTTGCAGATTGGTCAACATACCTATGCCTGCCGGCATTGGCACATATCTCAGTGCATCACAGCCAACTATATCTAAGGTGCTTAGATCAACTAGCTTGCTCACATCATCTGGCAATTGTTTTAAACTCTTACAATTATATAAATTCAAAGTTTGGAGATTTACTAGCTTTGTTATTGACTTGGGAAGAACTTCTAGATTGGTATTGTCTGAGAGGTCTAAACTCCTCAGATGTAACAGTTGGCCAATTGATTTTGGTAAACTCTTGGCCCTTGAATAACTCAAATCCAGTGACCTTAAGCGTGTCCATTTCAGTATTGATTTACTTGCTAGTAATTGGTCCACTCTACGTGTACCCATAATTTGAAGGCACGTACGAATATGAGTATTATTGACGATATGTTGTGCATAAGAGTCACTCACACTGGAAGTATCAAAACTCATATGTGGTGCGAAAGAGACATGGCGAACTCGTTTACCCACACTGGAAGTATCAAAACTTATCCTACAAATTTCTCCGCCTGCTACTTTTTCAGCAAGATCATGCAAAAGATCGTGTATCTTAAACCATACAATCTTCCTGAATTCATCCTCATACATATCTTGGAAAAAACACCTTTGAAGCAATATAAGAAAGTAGTCCTCGCCCAAATTCTCTGAATTAATGTATTCTTGTGCCATCCAAAGTTGAATCAACATTTTCTTACTAATCCTCCAATCCTTGGGAAAGATAGCACAGTACGCAAAACAAGCTTTCAAAGAAGAGTTGAGTTGATTGTAACTTAGCTTCAATATGCGGGTTATTGGATCATTACTTTCAGCAAGAGAGTCTAACCCTTTTTCAAGAAATGACAGCCACTTAGATTTGGATTGACCACGCAGAAGACTACCTACCACTCTAATAGCAAGTGGAACATTGGTGCACTTTTTAAAAATTTCTTTGCCAAGTTTAACTAGTTCATCATCTCTTTCTTCTGCTTGAAACGCCATCCTTTCAAACAAATGCCATGAATCAGATTCTGACAAACCTCGCAACTCATGCATTTGATCACCTGCAATCATTTGGGCAGTTGTTTTTGAGCGCGTGGTTACAATTATCCAACTCCCCCTTCCCCCTATCTTCAAAAATCCTTCCAACTTTTGCCATTCATCATAACTTTCAGTCCACACATCATCTAACACGAGTAAATACTTTTTCCCTCCCAGTTGCTCCTTCACTCTATGATGTATGTCCTCCAAAGACATTTTATCACTAACAGATAATCCTTTCACCGCCTTCGCTAAATGCCCTTTCAAGTCTAACTGTTCTTGATCCTGATCAGCAATGCAAGTCCACCTCTTCAGTGGGAATGCCTCAGTGATCCTAGGATCGTTAAACACAAGTTGGGCAAGAGCGGTTTTTCCTAAACCTCCCATCCCCATAATGGCAAGCAAAGAAACATTTTGCTGATCAACATTATTGGAACCCAATAACAAAGCTATAATCTTCTCCACATCGTCCTCCCTCCCGATGATTTTATCACATATAAAAGAAGAAGTCTCCTCTTTTATAAATTTCAGAGGTTTACAGTCAACCTTAAAACTAAACTGATCACTCTTAGTGGCAATTTTGTTCAACTTGCCGTTAACCATTTTGACTTTACTTGAAAGTCTACGAGTAAGAAGCTTAAACCGGAAAAAAAAGGAGATGACCTTGTTGCTTCTGAGTTGATTCTGTTTGGCAAGGGTTAGGAACTCATCTAACACATCATCAGCGTCGTAAACAGCATCTTTGAGCTCTTGAATGTAATTCTTCTCCTGGCTGTTGAGCAAGTCCTGCTTAGCATCAGCATCCTCAAGAACAGCTCTGACGGTTTGGACAGTGTTCTGGAGATCATCAAGCTCGGATTTGCAGTAAGAGATGGAGCACACTGACTGCAACTGACCCAAAGTTTGGATAGCAGTAAGTATAGTTTGAACTAAAGACAATGTTGTTGAAAGATCCATGATTGTGGGAAATTGAATTATATCTCTGAGATTTTTTTTCTTTTTTTTTTTTTTTAAATGCAAGAAATCAGAAAAATAGATAATGCAGAAAGTGTTAGAAGGGCTGCCAATAATGAATGGAGATGTGAGATATCATGTGGTTACTAAATTGAGTTGACTTCCTAAAGACTTTGTCATTGACATGTCAATGCCCTTGCCTAATACAAAAATCTCAATAATAACTAAAGACGGGTCAAATACAATACCATATTTCTAATAGGACAAGCAACAAGTGGGGTGGTGGCCGGTGGGGGCAAAAAATGTCACCACTTTGAAGCTATTTGACCCATCTTTAACTATAGACGGATATATCCGTCTATAACAAGACTACTTGTACCTTAGGACCGGAGTTCGACTTTTCATATACCACTTGATTTCGAGCTTCACCAAACCAGGTATCAAATCGGCTCGATTACACCCGGTACCCTTTTTGTAAGATTATACTCCGTACTTCATAATTTTTTACCGAAATTGATATCAATCAATTAATCTCTTGCATTGAATAAAATACTCTTTAACAATTTTAGAACATCTATTGCCAAAATAAAAAAAATAGACAAGGGTAAAAGGATTAAAATCTTGTGTTAAATCTTACTTGATCTGAATTGGATTGGCTTCATCGTCTTCATTTTGATGTTCGTACAGTGTATTGCGCCACTGGAATTATTGTGGTCTGACTAAATTACCCTTCTCTTTCTTTCACTCGATTTGGTTTGGATTTCTGAATTGACGATCCTTTAGTGACTGATGTGTTCCCTTTCACTGCTTAAAGAGTGAAATATATCCGTGTGTATTTGCTTCCCCCCCCCCTTGCAACACAATATTTACAGCTTTGCAGGTAATCCGTGTGTTTTATTATATCCCTCATAATATTAAAAGGGTGGTGCTTATTCATGGACGAGTTTTACTCTTTCATGGACGTAAATGACCATAATACCCCTTTTATTTTAATGATTTTCGTTTTACCCTTCTTTTCTTCTCTCTATCTTCTTCATTACTCTTTTCTCACTCTAACTATCACCAACCAACCACCACTACCCGTCAACCACCATCCACCACCCTCACCGCCGCCTCCCTTGTACCACTGGTCGGTCTTGATGACCTCCTCAAACCGGTCATTAAACAATCTCACAGATCCGCTTCCCGTCACATATATCACATTCCCTAACACAACCGAAACACCTTCTGCCACCACTGAGACGGCGAATCATAAATAACACCACCGGACCACCCCGGACATTGTACTCATCGTCCATCTCCTACGATGCCACCACAAAACCTATAACAAAATTGAAAAAAAAAAGAAAAAAAAATGAATCCGTTGAACTACAATGGCCGACCACTACGCTTGGATATACCTTTATGGCTTAATTTATTGCTGATTTGTAACTCAAAATCCTTACTGTAGATTGTAGTACATACTTTATGATACCGGTAAATTAATTTATCGGCGACGGTTTAAACAAACCCTAATTTAATTAGTGTAAATCAATTCCTCAATTTGATATAATATAATTAATAAAAATTAAGAATTAGAATGATTATTACTTGATCGATACGAGAATTAGCATCCATAATTGTATAATTTGACGGATTTGATCAATTTTGTGGATTTGATTAATTTGAGGGAGGGAATTAGAGAGAGTTTTTTCTTTTGATTCTAATCAAAGGGCATAATGTGGAAAAATAATGGAAAAAAGTATATGAAAGAGTAAAACTCGTGCATGAAATACTTTATTTGAATATATGTGATTAGAGGCGGTAAATGGGTCATTCGGATCGGGTATGGGTCAGGTCAATTCGGGTTTGCCATACATTTCGGATCAGGTCGGGTTATTTCGGATTTCGGGTCATTTTCGGGTGACCTTTTGTCAGGTTACTTTCGAGTATGGGTCATTTTGGGTCGGGTCCCTTTCGGGTTAATGGTTAAAACACTTTAGTTAGTACTATTTTGATTACGAAATATTATTTGCAAATTTAACTATTTATAAGGGAAGATTATAACAAATGAAACTCTATTTGGTGTAAGGCCCATTCTTTTTGATCAAACAAATCGATCTCGAATCGAATCAACTTATAGGATCTGAATCAATCGAAATAACTTATAGAACCGAACTTATAGGATCTCGAATCGAATCAACTTATAGGATTTGAACCAACTTATAGGATCTCGAATCGAATCAACTTGTAGGATCTCGAATCGAATCGAATTTATAAGATCTCGAATCGAATCGAACTAAACTTATGGGAGTCGAACTTAACTTTATTTTATTTTATTTTATTTTATTTAACTTAACTATTATTATTATCATCATCATCATCATTACTACTACTACTAGTCTACTACTTGCCAAGAGAGAACATTGATATAAAAAAAAAAAAAAAATTATAGTCTAAAACATAAGGTAAAATAATAACATTTTTCTGCTTTATATGCATTAATTTGTTCATGCATTATACTACGATTACATTACGATAACAAATAAATTACATATTACTCCCTCCTATTCTAAATAACTGTCACATTTGTCATTTCCGTCTATTCACATAACTGTCTCATTTGCCATATTTGAACATGGTTTTTACTTTTCTACCCTTAGCTCTTTTCTTTATTTACTCCCTCAACCACCCATAACCCATCATATTCAATACTTTTCATTATTTAACTACTCCCTCCATACCACACCAATAGTAACATGGACCCGCTTTTTGTGAGGAGAAAAGTGGACCCATGTTACCATTGGTGTGGTATGGAGGGAGTAATATATTATTACCCCTATACAATAATTTTCATTATTTTAACTATATTCCTTAATTTTCGTGTCATTGTCCAAATGGGACACTTATTCGGAATAGGAGGGAGTATATCTTTTTTTTCTAACCATTTATTTCCATATTGTCATAATCCTCATCACTTTCATCTTCACTATCACTCTCAACAACGGATCCATTGCCTCGCCAAATGTTTTTAACTATGTTGTTTCGTACCTAATACATGGCCTTATTCCGCTTTTTATCAAACATGCCCAAATCTATTGTGACTCTGAAATTATTAATGAGAGAAGTGATTTTTTTTTATTTGTATCGAATAAATAATGTCAAATGTTTTTGTATCGGTCTTTAAAAATAATACTCTGTATATAGCTTTTATGAACTAAATTTATAAGAACTAAATTTTTCTGAACTGAACTTATAGGATCTGAACTGAACTGAACTTATAGGATCTGAACTGAACTTATTGGATCTGAATTGAACTGAACTTATAGGATCTGAACTGAACTGAACTTATAGGATCTGAACTGAATTGAACTGAACTTATAGGATCTGAAGTGAACTGAAATTAAGTGACTTTAAGTCCAAAAGAACAGGGCCTTAAGTAACATTAATTTGACTTTAGTACTTGACGTTTCGGGTTACTTTAAGTCATTTTCGATAAGGTTAATTATGGGTCGGCTCATTTCGGGCCGGGTCAACATTGGGTCAATCAAGTTTCGGGTCGGGTCTGAGTCGGGTCGGGTCATAACGGGTTCGCATGTTCGGGTCTCGGGTCAGTCTTATACTCTTATTAGATCGGGTCAGCTTTGCCAGGTCTAAATGTGACAAGTCTTTTACTAAAATAAGAGGATTACATAGAATTAGAAAGGGAAACCCACAATTTAATCCGACTTGTAGTTAAGTTGAACAAAACTTAAACCCGATTTGAAATGACCCAATTTTTTGAGATCATCAAATTAAAAGCACAAATTCTCGTTTGTGATGGTCGATATCCGTCACAAGATTGTTACGGACTTACGGGTCAAATAAAATCCATATGGGAGGATAAAAACAAATTATTTGTGATTTCCTATGTATTTTACTTTTTGTCTTATCTACCATGTGGGTGATATACTGATATTTGACCGTACACAAGTTTGTGACGGATATATCCGTCACAAGTGAGACCTATTGAAATAAAAATGCCCCGAATTTTACTTTTAGTTAGTCATTTTTTTCCAACTAGGTTTAGTGTCCGTGAAATTCACGGGTGCGTTTGAGTTTAACTGTGTAAGTTCATGCATAAATGTAAATTTATTCGTTTCGAACATATTGACAACTTGTTGAATACGATGACACGCAAAACTGTTGCAGTGTATAGTTCATTTATTTTGGTGAGAAACATAACATATTAAATTCCAATTTCACATGAAATGAGATATTAAACAGGTAAGTAATGTAGTTCAGTAGTGGTGTGTCAATTTAACTTGAAATTGCATAATTTTTTTTTACAGCTGAAACTTCATAATTGAACATTGAGAATTGTGCTACAAAATTAATCATGTCAATTGAATAATCGATACATGTGAAACTCATTTTCATGATTGACTTGTATTCTCTTATATAGAATCATAAGTACATACTTGTATATACGACAAAAAAAAAATGTATTTAAGAGTACATACTGGTACATTGATGTTTAATTGTTATTTATATTTTCTAAGGGGGGGAGGGGGGGTGGGGAAGGAAGCAAAATTTAATATTTATTTTACTTTAATTAATGATATATTTCCAATTTTTTCTTTTTTAAATAATGCATGATGAAGTGACTTTCTGAAATGAACATAAAAAAGGCAATTGTGCAAGGTCATATTTGATCACAAATACTATCTTACAACCAGTTGTATATTAGCATTGTACAACCGCCTCAAAGTTATTGAGTTCTTTACACAAAGTTGTCGAGCTATTTTATAAGTTATTGAGCTAATTTAAAAAGTTATGGAGTTTAATAATTATTCCTCTTAAGCTCAATAACTTTGTATTGTAACAATCTACATAGTATAAAAGCTAGGTTTTTTCTAGGCTTCTGATTGGTTGTTAAGTTTTTACAAGTGGGCCCCTCCATGTTTTCTTATTCTATTTAATTACCCTCTCTCCCCAACACAATTCATATTCCTATCTCTTATTCCTATTTTAATTACTTATATATGTTAAAACATAAGTTAAAATGTCATAATTTACATACATTAAACGGGTCTAACATGTCAAATACGTTTAATATAATTCTAATAAAATACGGTTGTATATTATCTAATATTCAAATCTAATATTTATCAAATATTCAAATCTCCAAATATGGACTACTTATATTGTCACAGTATTGAACATTTAATCACGCTCAATTATATGTTCATGTAAATAATAATAACGCCTGCTATTATGACCCGTGCATTTTTTGCACGGTATAAAACTAGTTTTGTTAGTAAAGCTCGACAACTTTATAACAAAAATCGACAACATTGAAAAGGTTGTACATAAACTACATACAACCAGTTGTATAATCTACTAATTGCATATTTGATCGTCTTTATTTTTTCATTTTGTTTTTCTCCGTCTTCAATACACTTTTTTTTTTATGTTGTCTTTTGTTACTTTTGTTTGTTTTGCATAATTATTTTTGGCTTTCATTTATTATTTTCACATCACTATATATTTTATATATACAATGTTGAATAATATGGTTTTAGAAGAGTTTACATGGAGTACTCTACGTTGTCCTTGTAGAATGATATTCTAATTTTGTTACGATATTATAATATTTGAACACATTATATAAAACAAATATGGTAATATAAAGACATTTTTTTTACGTCCTCTTTATGTTTCCAATTAATTGAATTTGACGGGGCATATAGTAAAGAAAGATAACATTTATAAATGTCGTAAAATTTACCTGATGCAAGGTAATTTTTATTTCTCATATAACTTATTTTAACAATAAAATCCCATAATTTCAGATCACAAATTGTTATGTGGGACCATTTTATCTATAAGACTAACTCAATAACTAAAAACCCAAATAAATTAGTTATTAAACTGGTAGAAAATTATTTTATTTTGAGAAACTAAAATTTTATATTGATAAATTGTATATTTGGATATGTTAGCTTTCTTCATAAAATGTCGGGTCGTTAAAATAAAATTAAAATATAAATAAACTTAATTATTTTATTCGGGCTTCTCTCTTTTTGGGTCAGTCTTATGCTATAGGACGGTCCTATAAGAGATTTAGTATTTACATTGATGTTTAGTTATTATTTAGTTTTCTTTAAGGAGAAAAAAAGAAGTCAAGTTTAATATTTATTGTGCTATAATTAATGATATAATTTTTCCAACATTTTACTTTTTAAATAATGCTTGATGATGTGGCTTTTTGAAATGAACATACAAAGGGAAATGGTGAAATTTTATGTTTTATTGTTGCCTTTTTATTATACTAGTTGTTGCGCCGCGCCCTCCCGGGCGCGGAGCCCCAATTCGATTAATTGTTTATAAAAGACCAACAGGAATCTTGTCGATGTACTGTGCGTTGGCGTATAGAATAGAATGTTAATACTTTGCTAATTTGGTCTCAACCATTTAACAGACATATCGACAGCCTTACTCCACTATTGTGGGTGGTCAAATTTATATAGGACGCCTTGGGGGTTAGAACGTACAATTTTACAGCTGGGTCACGAATTTGGGCGTATTGTGCAACACCGGAAAGTCATAATAAAGGCACGATGATAGAGGCTAGCTAGGATTAAGATGGGACAAAGTGAGGAATGCATGTAATTTGCAGAAAAGATAGCTACTTATACACAACGTAAGGTTTGTCTAATATTCATATGTTACTAACAATCCGCTATATCTAGAAATTAGCTGCCTGTTTTTTACTTCCAATCCAGCTTTCCGTACAACTGTTTTTGGGCTATCTAACTCTGAAACCTTTCCTTCTTATACTTGGGTTGAAACAGGCAGCTAATAATTTGTTTGAGCACCCACTTCAACTCTTGAGTTCGTGAAAGAGCAGTGGTCGGCATGACATTCTTAGTAGTCCTTAATTTGTTCTCGATGTAGTCAAGGTAGCCCACTCGTTCCTACATATAAGTCGCGTGTATTTATGGTGAGGCTCAGATGATAATATAGATATATCGGAAGTGCATATATGTTGCAAATTCTGAAAGTTCATGATAAACAACACAACATGAATAATAATCTAACTAATATGAAATTCCAAGTCGATATTTCCACCCTTTGCTCCCTTGGGAGTGTCAGGAAACTGTTGTCACACTCTCAGTACCCGACAACGGTCTTTTCGGCATGTCAATATTATTCTACCACTAATAATAAATCAGTGCATTTTCATGTGAAAACGGTGGTGCCAAGCCCTCGGCACAAACTCATTTTCCTAAAAAAACAGGACATTGTTTCCAAAATGTTTAGAGAATGAATAACTTGTTTCCAAAGTAGCGTAAAGAAGACATCTATGGCAATCAATGTGAACAACTGGGTTACTTTTATATATGAAAATGAAGAACAATAAAATCTGGAAAATGATAAAATTATTTGGATAATCAAATATATGCAAGTATTAGTTTCAATTTGGAAAGTTGACACCTCAAAACTCAGAAGTAAGGCTCCATATAGCTAGCTCTTCCATCCCAGAAGGTCAGTTGCCTCTAGAGAGTTTGCAACATGAAATGGTGCATCAACAATAGACAAAAGATATGTTTGAGCCATCAACAAAACTCGGTCAAACTTTAGCGTCAAATCAACAAATCTCAAGCCCACGCAAACTAAATCTAGTGAAATGCTACCCAGAAAAAGTATGCAAGCACACATTTTAAACTAAATAATAATCATTAAAGTTAAATTCATAAATTAACCAAACAAGAGCTAATCACGGAAATGAACCCAGAAAAAATAAAATTAATTATAAAGGAGTAATTGAGATGATAATTTGAGGTTGAAAATGGAACTGAAAGGTAAATGTAGAGCCTAACCTTCTGTCAGATTTCCGTAAACTTCAACAACAAAAACTGCAATCACAACCCAAAAAACACCAGAAACAATTGAAAGAATCATACAAGATGAACAAATAAATCACTAAAAGAAATCTAGAATGAATAAATAAACAAATAAAAGCTATAATCGAAGGAACAAATTATGAATAAATACAATGAAAAAGGGGTAGGAAATGAGAGCAGGATGGAACCGAAATAGAAAAAATATAAAGAGGAGATTAAAATATGGGAAAAACGAAAAATAGTTGGCAAGATAAAAAGTTATTTGTTTGTGGAAAAGATGAAATTGTGGGTGAAAGGACGAGAACAAGGCTGAGAAGCAGAAAGTAAACAAAGGTAAATGCTTTGGTATGTACCTCGCAGAAATTACGAATGTCTATGACTGCACTCCAAGCATCTTCGTCTGTCTATGACTGTTTTCGACATCAAAGGGACTGGTTGCAGTCACCTTCAAAACCGGATTCCAAACATAAGTAGCGATCGTATTAGTAGAAAGCTTGAGCAATAGTAAAAAGCAACTGAAGATTAAAATGAAATTTAAAAATTTGAGACAGATGAATGAATTGATGAAGTTTATTCACAAACATAGTCACAACAAAGTATATCTCGAAACTGTCCATATATGATATATCTAAACTATTTAATGTCACTCTCATAGATCAATGAACTGAGAATAATTATAATCAACATTTTTCATCATTTTTTGCCGAGATTGGGAGAATGAGGACAAGTCGGTCGAATATGGAATCTCAGACACAAAACGTTAAACCACAACCTTCACATCAAACAACATAAATTCTTCAGCTAATAATACACATAAGACGACATTATCCTCCGACATTTCGATTCGCACAACTTCAAATCACATATAACACCAAACAAAACACAAAAACAAACCATAGCATACCAGGCATATTATCACCAAGCCTTAGCGAAACAGAAAGCTTAGGCATCTGTTTCCTCCAAGCAGACCCAACAACAAGCTTCCTATAAAGTCCAACATCCGCCTTCTTAAGAATCCCAAACGTAACCAAATGCTGCAAAAATGCATGAACATCCGGCGTCTTCACACTCTCAATTCCGCCACGCTCCTCCAAACTCTACTTCCAAGTCTCAGCAATCCCCTCAGCCCTCTGCCTCACAGTAGGAGTAACTATCAATCTATCCTTTCCCACCGCGGTATCAACCACTACCGGAATCAACGATTCAAGCAACAACACACACGCCCATCCTAAATCATTACACGTGCCCCCTCTCTTATCCACCGGAAACACCTCCGACATCGCTTCAAGTATGAACTTTGGCGGATCCACACATTCCGATAACGCTAACGGAATCTTAGCTCGCAATGTCTCTAATTCCTTCTTCCTTATTGTTACGAACTTCCAGAAATCCTTGTAGTCCATCCACTCACAGTAGTCCTTCAGCTTCACTAACAAACCTGCTCAAACACACAAAGACATTCTCTTATTCCAAAAATATCTACCTTAACTACCTCACATTTTTCACTATTTTCTTATTTCAAAAATATCTTCCATTTTAAAGTATTTTTGCTGATATTTCCTGCTAATATTATGTATTTATATCCTTTAAATCACCACATCTCAACATTTTTTGGAGGTATAATCTCAATTTTGCTGTTTTTTTTTTTTTGCTAATATTTTGTTTAATATATATTTTTACTCTTTAAATAGAAAGCAAAAGTAAACTGTCCACAACAAAGAAGGCAACACTACTACAGATGAAGGGAAACCCCAATAGCAAAAGGTCAAACTAAACACACAACAAAACATATTTTGAACCACAGATAAAGAGGCGACGGGAGTCAGAACATGTAATAACCTAGATATGAAGAAGGCATAAGGGTGCCGAAGCTCTTAACCGGTTCGTAGACATTGGTACCACAATCCTGCAGCTGTTGTAAAGCTGAAAAGAGTTTTGTGAAAGAAATTACGATGATTAAATTATGATATATTAACCATTCTGAACAACACTTTCAGTTTTCATTACACCATTCCCGATAGTTACCAAAGTGTAGCATTACATGTTTAAGGATTTCTTAAATACGGTACGCTTATTCCATCAACAAACCCCAAAGCCTAGACTTTTCTGTCCTGAATGTGGTGCACATGAGTTCTCACTTCACCAATTTCATCCAAACTTACGGTTTTCACAAAATATTAACCAAAAAGTATTTGGAAGACTCTTTCGGCATAGTTAAAAATAAATTCAGGGAAAAAAAAACAATATAGATTAAAAAATTGAACATCTCAGCTACCCTTCAACATCATAAAGCATATAATCCACCCGTAAGAATCATTTTATTTTATTGGGACGGCGAAGTATATATAAAACGCACGCTGCAGATCGTAACCAAGTTATGGGTTAATTTGGAAAGAAAAGAACTATAGTTCAAAGCAGACAAGCCCAAAGTTACACTTCCTCTATACAAGCACGTGAATCATCCATAGCCATTCGAGAAAGCAGACCACACAGTTTGTTTGGGTGGCGTAGTTAGTCTTTGTTTATAAGAGGCACACAGAATCACTAAAGGTTATTCGAGTGCCTGCAAACTAAGGTATGGTCCCTAGGTTCAAGATAAACTTACATCCAAACAGGAGCCCTGAAGTATGTTTAACAATTTTAAAGCAGTAGGCAAAGCGTTGGGTACTAAGAGCGGTTGTACCTGAGAAGGCGATACAGGCCACACATGCCTCATGGTGCGTAGCAAGCTAGCAAGACGCATCCCATCGTATCTACCCCTGCGCACATTGCAAGTGTTATGTTGTACTTTAAGCCCCGAGTGGCGCAGGGCTCCGCGCCCAGTAGTCTTATAGACTCTGCAGGTGTGCGGAAATTCGTGTTGTGCCCAACATCTGTCGGAAAGCACAACACATATCAGCATTGCGGTTAACGGCATATTACCATGGTACATAAACCTCGAAAAGTTCCCGGGATACTCGGCGGGTTGCTATGATTACAAGGTAAGAAGTGCACGTACCTTTTGGTTAGCGAGTCGTTCGGTGCAAGTCCGGCAAATCCGCCATTGATCCGGACGTTAAGGGTCGACCTCCCCTGCGTTCCAAAACACACCGATAAACTTCCCTCAAAAAGAAGGAATAAACAAGAGAGCAAGAGAGACAAGCGGTTAACCCTCTATAGTTTCTATGCAACTTTCCGAGCTTCATCTTTCTTTTCTCTGCAATAATTTCGATGTTCACTACACCTCGTGATTAAGTTTAACCGAGATCTTAGTATCAATAACCTGAAATTTCAAAAAAAAAATTGTCAATGGAAACGAATATGTCACTAAAAGGAGGAACTTCATCCAATAAGAAAGAGTAGAACGCCCCTGTGGCAGCCATCCACACATTACAACAATATAGCCCAGTGCATTGAGGGATCCCGCAAATGACAATATAGGGAAGGATCGGCTCTACACAACCTTCCCTATGACTCTGAGGCTATGACTCGAAGAAAATAGCATTGAATTATTACAACTTTAAAATGAAAAGAAGCGTTAGTTTAGTGAGTCGTTTTGATTTATTCCATAATGATCGAAATCAAAGCATAAGTCACTAAGTCATCTAGTTTTATTCCATTACCATCCAGAGAAAACATAGCCAGTTTGGTTTTTTACTCCACTAAAAAAATGATAAATACACATCCCCACATTATTTGGGGAAAAAAATGAAAAACAACCAAAAATCGCACCCGAGTTGTCCATTGGGTTTGCGCAGGCATAGGCTCGAGCTCCGGATCTCGATCCACCACCGCGTCTCGATGTAAGGAACGTCTTTGCTACGGAAGCGGAATTCTCCAAGCAACATCTCACCACCTGTGGTGACAAAACCATTAGCAAGATAAGCCGCTATAATGCTAATGTAACCAATCATCACCGAACAAACTCAACCAAAATTTTCAAACCTTGGTGGGATCAATGATGCCCGCACCATCGATCCTCGTATTTTCCAAATTCGGCGTTGTACCCAAAACTCGGATTATCATTAGATAGAACCTGGAGTAAAATTCATCAGTCGTTTCTCAATGGATGTATTTGCCAACTCACATTGATAATTGAGTTAATAGCATCATAAACTTTATTTTGTACCTTCTCAGTAACAACTCCCATTAACCCCCGCATTCTTCGCAAATCGATCCAACGGATATGTAAGCGCTCTTTTCACAATATCTCGCTCCGAAATGACATTAAGTAAGAGTAGTTAACACCAAGATCAATTTGAAGAGATCTTTAGAATAACGACTAATCATTAGATTAGAGGTCTAAACAATTTAGACAAAACCTTTTGCTCTTCGTTTTCAAGAGTCTCCTTGATGGCATCCACTTTAGATGAAAGGCGCAACAAGGTGCAGCCTCCACCCACGACAATACCTTCTTCTACTCGTTTGGAAAGAGTTTGACATTTTTCAAGTTAGTAGTCGCTGTGTAGGGTTTTCACAGAGTGATATTATTAATGTATTGTGATTCTTGTATGAAACAGTCACATGTGAGACGGACCAAATAGTTACATATTGCCCATCTAATTATATGGCTAATGAGTTGGCCTCACAAGTAAAGACCGTCTCATATAAATTTATATGTGATTCATGTGATGATGTTAGCAAGATAGGTACCTTGGTTGCATTAAGAGCATCTTCCACTCTCAGCTTCCTCTCTTTTAGCTCGGTCTCAGTTCGTGCTCCGACCTTTGAAAGATAAAACAAGTGAATATGAACCACCCGATTACCCAAAGGAACAAAGCGCAAAAACTCTCAAAAAGGCAAAAAAAGACAAAGCAGAGTTGAATGAAACAGACAAGCGTTAGACGGTCACCGAATTACCAACGTTACCAACAAAGAAACCTCCGGTCTGGGAAGTACACAATGCAGGAATTATAATGTTTGAGCCCTCACCTTATAGTTACATCTACACTTCTCTTTACCGCTACTCGTTAACAAAGAACGCAACACTAACAAATCGGGGGCCGTCATAACTTTGTACTTCTAACCTCTACACCCACAAAACCGCATACACAACAAAGACAAACCACATCAATAAAGGAAGGGCAAGAAATCCGATGGCATCACAATAACAATAGTAATCGGACCCATATAACGGATCTAATATAATAAGCAAAATATAGTAATAGAAAGGATAACACCAGAAGTAGTAATTTAGCAATAATAACACTACAAATGCCCAAACAAAGAGGTAAAAAAATTTTCTCAGATCAAAAGATAATTAGAAGCCATACCTTTTGAAGACAAGGCTGTATCGAGTTCCTAAAGCCTATACGGAAAAAAGGAAAAAATCAGTTCTAATACTAACATCAGAAATAACAACAACAATAACATCAACATCAACATCAAAAAAGATGTAAAACGATTACGAGTCAAGATTAATAAGAGTAAATTAGAGTAGTAGCTATAGTAGAAAAAAAAGGAAATTAGTCAAGTGAAAATGAATGCAATGAAAATCGATAAAACTGGAAGAGAAAGAGATGGAGGAGAAAATGAGTGAGAGTATAAGATGAGCAGATAATGAGAGTTGGATGAAAATGGGTGGAATTGACATTTCAACACCAGCAAATGCTCAAATCCTGATCATCGGCAGAAATAAATAATATGGAGTACATAATACCCATCAATCATCACCGTTAGCCAATTCAATAAACCTCAGCGAATCGAAAACCCGATTAAAAACAACCCAACAATCAGTTCCACCCAATTGTATACACCCTAGTAAACCGAAATTCCAATTAAAAAACAACGCAACAATCATATGAATAGAAACCCTAATTAAAACTACCCAGAAAGTAAAATCAAATGAAGAATTAACACAAATCATATGGAATCAAATTGTGGATAATTGAGATTAAAAAGAAAAAAGGAAGGAAAAGAGAGGAACCTGAAGGGGTTGATCAACTTGAGAGAGGAGATCAGAGGAATGATGCCATCGTGAAATCCTATGGAATCAAAGGTCGTGTGTTGCGAAAAAGGAGTGACGGATGAGAAGGAAAAGGTATGGCTGTAAGTGAAAGGAAAATGGAGGGGGGAGATCTAAAAGTAGCAAATCAACGGTGGAAAGGGAACTTGGTTGTGTACTATTCATTGCTACAGTACACACCAAGTTCTCTCTTTTAAAAGGTAGGGATTTATAGATTTGTTAACCTGTTCGTATCTACTTTCAGAAATCCGATTTGAAATGACCCACACTTAGACCCTCTGTCCTCGTGATTAATGGACAGTGACGAAACATAGATAAAAACCCCAGGCCCCAACGAGGAATACACCATATCCCAAATGACACGATTTAAGACACATACCCGAATTCCACCCAGAATCAGAAACTAACTTGATTCAATTAATCCGACCCAAAACGCATCTAACAATCAAACTGACTCATTTTGGAACCAAGTTACACAATATTATTGTCAGCTTTAGCTTGTGTATTTTCAGTAGTCATCGCTTGAAAAGAGCAAAGCAAGGGTACTTTAGGCCATGTTCTATTGGACTCATAAACCTCTCTTCCGTTACTTGTGCTCATTGCAAAGAAAGCCGAAAGCGATCATAACTCGAGACTATTTAATCTTAGGGGCACTGGTGAATAAAGAACAAACAAAACACGCCTCTAAGTTAGAAGACTTGGTCTCATAGTACAGGAAAAGGATTCAATCGCTCTCATAAGGAACCAATATAGTGTATTGAATATCCCTAAGAGTTTTAATCCCGGGAAATCCATAGTAATACCATAATTTCCCAACACAAACAAACATTTTATAATGTACACGCATGTAGCAATATTTCTACTCGACTAGCTTTTCAAAAGATAAAGACTAACAAATCTCACCTTAATCCCTTAGAGAGTATGATGGTTCAAGCTTAACTTCGCAAGTGAACGTGTGTAGTTGCACTACTTGAGGGTCGAATCACAAGGAGTATGGGAGATTACCAATTGTTATTATTCTTAAGTTTAGCTAAGTCAAGGAAAATAGGTTTGATTGATAAATTGGCTAAGTGAGCTACACTAAATGACATGCAAATGAAACTAATTAAACAACTAAATTAGAAGAAGAAACTAATTGAAATGATGTTTTACTCAAGATAAGAAAGGACTAGGGTACAATTAGGCTACAAACATTCGTGATTATCATGCTAATTCCGGCAATTAGTCATCTTGGGAGAACAAGGCGGGAGAAAACGCCTCTAATTCGCCTATTGACTCCCTCCCGGGCTGACAATAGGACACTAGACCTACCGACTCAACTCCCTCCCAGGCTCATGACTCGGAATCTCCTATACAATATTCTAAGACCCTAGGAATACGCGTCATTCCCAAGGTAGTCGATTAATGCTAGGAGTCATTAAGCATATGATAAATTCCCGGCCTTCCCAACCCTTTTCCCAAAGGTGAAGGTCAAACCGGTTCCCAAAGGCACCCTCTTTAGGTTCTCCCTCCCGAGTTCAACCCAAATAGGTCAAGAATGTAAATGGGTAGTCAACCTAGGACCTAACCAATTCCCATTGGTGGACAAGGGTCATCAATCAACCAAATTCCCAAAATACAACATTAACAAAATAATTCCAAAGGTAAACCACACCAATATCCCCTTAATGACCAATTTAAATGGAATCTATCATGTTAATCACTCATGTAAGAGCCCAATCGCACCCTAGCAAGGGTACGACTCACTAATCATGGCTATTTTGGCAAGACTACCAATAAAGGAGGCAACTTTAACAATAAACATGATGATTAATTGATTTCTACTACTAAACATGCATTTAGCAACAAAAAGATGATAACAAACTAATCAAAATGAAAGGGACGTGCTAAATCCCGCACATCATATTACTCAATCCCGCACAATTTTTCCCCTTATTCCTAATATACCCCTCCCATTTCTCACCCCCAAACCAAAAAAAAACAAGAGAGAGAATCAAAAGAGATTGAAAAAAAAAAAAATACACAAACAGCCAAACGTAACCCTCCCTCAACACCCAACAGCCACCATCGGACAACCCCTCCTCTAGCCCTCTCCCTGCGCCGACCACCATTCACCGCTCACAACCCAGCGCCGACCACACTCTACTGCGGCGACCACCCACTCCTCGCGCATAACAACCAGCGACAACATCACACAACATTCCGTCATGTTCAACAACGTTCCATCGCTGCCACATATTCGGTTGCCCACCGTGCATCCGACCACCTTACTCCGGCCAGTTCGAAAACCCCACAACCACCACTTGAAGAACATTACATCAATATTCCATCAATCCAAACCCTAATTGTAAAAAAAAATCGTGATTTTTTTTATAAAAAACATTATTTAAATCAATTAAAAGACGGGATTAATAAAATTATTGATAAAACGGAGAAATTATGTGTGGTATGTGTGAATTCCGATTCATAATTGTCTAATTTTTAATGAATTTGTTAGGTTTGTGAAAGAGAAGGGAGAGAGAACTCTTTTTTGGTTTTTTTATGATGAAGGCTAGTTACGGAATATTTTAGCAAAGTGTGTAGGATTTAGTAAAAGAGTGTGCGATTTAAAGAATTGCGAAATGAAATTAGGCAAAAAGATGGAAACTTTGACTTCAAGCAAAACAAATATTCAAAAATAGAAGAAACCTAAACAAAGGAAAATGAAATTAACAACTAAGACAAGAGGAAATAAGAAGTGACAAAGGAAATATACCAACAATTATAAAGCAAGAAAGATGATTGGATTGAATAATTGAAAAAGATGAAGAACAATGTTCCAACTTCTTCCCCAAATATTTTCTGAACCAACTCACTTTTTAATCTAAAATCAAGTATGTAATTCCTTGGTTTTCTGAAAATAGGGTTGGGTATTTATACAAACACAAATTCTCATTGAAGACATGACATATCCGTCACTCAAGATACCATTTTACCTCACAAAGTACCCACTTTTTCTCTCTCTGCAACACTATTCATGTGGTCCCCTTTCTCCACTAACCCATTATGTTACCATTTGTACTCACAAAATATCCGCCACAAATGGTGACCCGTCACAAGGGAGACCAATTGTTATACAAAAGGGTCCATTAACGAAATTACAAAGGTCGAAAATCAAAGAAAAGCCCAAATGGCCTCTATCCGGCGTTGGGAACGCCGGCCGCCTCTTGGGAACGCCGGATAGAGGTCTGAACACCGGATGGAATCTCTAAACGCCCACGAGGCTAAATTTGAGCGCCTTATCCGGCCTGAGGTCTGAACACCCATGGAAGTTGGGAGAATTTCAAGACGGTTCTCGATTTCCGCTTCGCTCCTTGCAAAAAGGTCTCGTCTCCATATCACCTCTCACTTTCTCCTAGAAAAGTGCGAAATAATATTATAATCACGCAAGGCCATCTACAAAATGAATAAATGCAAAGTCGACTATGGACTAGGCTAAATTAGCTAAAGAGTGTAACAAAATGAAGACAAAGTGAAGGGTTTAAGGCCAAAAATGTAGGGTGATAGCATAGTTATCAGAGTATAAATAAGAACTCTAGGTATAAAGGTTACTCCATTTCGTGATTCCTCCTGACGAGCTTGAGCATCAGCTACCTCAGAATCTAACTTGTTCAAAAACTGCTCACTGACATGTTTAGCTACAGAGATCATGTCACGGATTACGCTCGGATTCAGACCTGCCCCACCATGCTTGGTTAGACCACATATATGACCTTGCCGGTTTCCAGAGATGGAAATATCTGAACTCATTTGAGATTCTTCCTCTTACTGTATAGTGTTTTCCCACCTAAACAATCATCAAAATTGGCATTCAAATAGTGTAGGAGTCAAATGACAAATAATGAGCCTATTCAAATCCTTCGCCAAGTTTAAATTGTTCTCATTTGACTTTGGTCCTCAACCATTTGACCGACAACGATATAAACGACAAATATTGAGCTGATATGATTTTTTTGGAATGTCTTTGATCAACAGCGATATAATAGCCGACAAAGTTCATAATATTTGATCACCAAAGTCAAATAGCAATAATATAAAGTACGATAGAGGGGGGAATCTTTATACTAGAATGTTAAAAGGAAAAATTGAAACCTTTGACATGTAATTATGACAGGAACTGCCGAAGTGTTAAACTGTAGAAATTCTTCGTCGCTGACATCAATTTCTTGCCGATGAGCTGATCACTTGAAAAACTAGCTCAGGTCGTCAGTTTGAGAAACAGGGCAAATTCTCTTTTATAACATTAACCTTTTTATACCAAATCCCTACAACATGGCGAAATTAATAAAAAGCTTTTTCTCAGAATATAAGAGGTAAAGTGCGAGCAGATGAAATGCGAAAATCTGATAGGTGGTGGCAGAATCAAGTGCATCAGTAGATAAGTGAGTAATACCGTGATACCTGCACCATAAAGGCATCCAGCAAATTCCCATCACAACTGGTCACAAGGCAGTCTATATATAAATCCCAACAGGTATTCCCTCCACAATACATAGAGATGAAAGATCAATTCCAGCCCCTGAAAAAACGAGTCGGAATCATTGCCATAAAATTAAATTCTAGGTTTCAGTCACGGTCAGTACCGGCTCTTACGGCCTAATCTCGCTAAATGTGGCTATTATCACCTCAAAATGCAGCCGCAGCAATTTTCAAGAACTTTACACAACATTTGCATTTTGGTTTTGACCTTAATTTAAAAATAATTAATTTATTCACTGCAGTATGCTTAATCAACTATTTGTAATGATTATCTAACAAATATCTTTTGAAAGAAATTCATACCAGCTCCACTTTGTCCTGACGACAGTTCTTCACCTCCTTTGTCCTGTGGGCTGTGACATGTGCTAAGACTCGGTAACTGATGTCTGACAATTCTAAGTTATCCAAAGAGGGAATCGAATAAAGGAGGCTAAACCTTTCCATGATCAGGTCAAGAAGAACTAGGTCTACCAAGTTCAGCCTGCATTTTGCGATAAATACATTAACAAGGGAATAAAAATTGAAGAGCTTCTATTTATTCAACTGTAACAAAGAGAAGTAACACTACCTTCACACTTGCAATTATTTCAGTTCCCCCTATCTTGATTCTAGCCGACCCGTTTGCCTATCATAGATTCAGTGACAAAACAAAGATCAGCTTGTACCCCAATTATATACAATAAGACTATTCTCTACCACATTCTCTCAATTCATGGACTATACCACCAGTTGTACCAGTTGTACGGTGTGGAATATGAGCTTTAACATCTTTTCTACATTAAGAAACGCTACTTGCGCCAATGTCACACTATTTTGGAGGTCACCCGGTATGAAATTCATCTCTCCTATAGATGTATCATCCTATATTTCTATCAAACATTTTAAAAAAACAGTCATATTATATCAATAAACAAATCCCCATTTTGAACTGATTTCTCCATTCTATCAAACATTTAGTTCAAATTTCCGAATTTTCAAATTGACGATAGTGTTGGGATAAGTTTCGCAGTTACAGCAGCATTGGATTCGGTACACCATATACTAATTAAAGTTCCCAACCTACCATGCATCCAAAAACTGAAAAGTTGAGGTATCAGAATGAGGAAAAGACAGACTGACAAAAAAAAGAGTTGGTTACTCAAGGTCTCAGCTAATCAATATTACATCACTTTAGGAGTGGGATACGAGGATAGCGGTTTGAGAAACAGACCAATTTTGGAATTAAATATGGCCGAACTAATAAAAGGCTTTGTCTGACATAAAAAACTGAAATAAATCTGACAGAAGGTGGCAGAAATCAGTGCATCAGTAGAAAAGCAACACAAGGCAAACAAATGATTGTGACGGAGGGAAGGAGGACCAAAGAAAAGTAATATACGCTACCTTCACACTTGCTAACTTTCAGTTTGGTCGTACTCTTTCATTTTCTGAACCAAAAGCTAAACTTAAGACAGCTTTCACACACGATTAAAATAGAGGTTAAAATATAAAGATTGTGAGAGATCTTAAATTAAGACGATCATAAGGCTTAAGCAAGACCAAATCTATTCAAATATTTTGTAGCTGTATATGTACAGTGTAGCAAATTTCTGCAATTTCTTCATATAATTTGTCTACCAAAGTCAAATACCAACTAATGTCACTTAACTTAAGATCTCATAAAATAATAATCGGATTCACGTAATAATGTACGGAGTATAAGATAGAGTGCACACTATTCTCTACCGCAGGGTAAGACGTGAGATGTGTTGGATGAGGGGCCAGTCCTCCCCATTCGGTTTTTGGCATCTTTCTTTGAGACTCTCGGAACACCATTCAGTGCAAAGCTCCTGGAGAGAGGTGAGTTTGGGCATCCATTTTGGCATGGATTTCAGTTTGGGACACTTATAAATGTAAAGCTCCTGGAGAGAAGTGCAGTACTGTAACCCCTCTGGCAATTCCTCCATCTCTTTCAATCCACTCAAATACAAGTATTGAAGGGTAACAGCAAGGTTATGCCATGACATCCCACCCAACTCCACTTTTGGACACTCATCTATACGCAACTTCTCCAAGGCAGAAAGATGCTCCAACCATCCTCCTATGCTCTTAAGTTGAAGGCATCTTCTGATGTAGAGGATTCGCAGGGAAGACAACAAACAAGACGGAAACTCATTCACTTCTCCCAAGCTCTCCAAGCTCTCATCTTCCACTACATCTAGCTCTACAAGAAACTGAGAGTACTCAATTGGCATTGATTTGAGCCACTCCAAGTTGCTGATTACCAGTTTACACGATTTGGGATGTGACGGCGGATGATGGCGAGGAGTGCTCCTCATACCACTCCAGAACAGTTTTCCCCTAGAGTTATATATTTTTAGATGTTCCAGTACCGGACATAAAGGAGCAAACAATATTTTTTCGCAATTTTCTATAGTCAGATAATTCAGCAGAGGAAAAGAGGGAGATGATACCCACTCTACATGTGCTTCTAGGCTGCTCCCACTGTCATTAAGATTGACCACGAGGGACCCTAAATCTGATCTACGCCACCACCCTTTTAACTTAGGCAACGTATCAATCTCAAGGAATTCAAGGCAGGGAAAGAAGGATGATCCTTCACCCAAGACAAGTGTCTCTGAGTCGGCCACATACTCCATATTCAACAATTTAGAAATTTTTAGCGTTTTAAGGTGGGGAAGTTTCCCAATCTGCCAAGGCAGATAGAGCAACTCACTGCAATCTTTGATCTTCAAAGTGACAAGATTAGGGAAATCAAACAATGCCGAGTTATCCCCTCTCCGTGGCCATTTCGGTATTGTCTCACCATGATACCCCGTCAACTTCAATTTTTTGACATCACGATGAGGCTGCATCTCCTCCAGCAGTGCTTGCTCAGACACCTTGCTTCCATACTCCTCTCCGTGTCTGAAGTTAATAACAACCTTATCTAGGTATTCCTTACTCCATAAGTAGCCTCCCCCGCCATGTTCTTCCTTCACAAATTTTGCATTCTTAAGTACTGCTATTTCAATACTCAAACTCCCTTTTAATTTATTCAGGTGGCATAGGTCTTTCAACCCATTAAAACATTGCTTTGAAGCTGAACTTGGTTGCACACCCACCACAAATTGGCATAGAGTTTGCAGATTGGTCAACATACCTATGCGTGTCGGCATACATGTCAGAGCATAACAGCCCCCTACATTTAAGGTGCTTAGATCAACTAGTTTGCTCACATCATCTGGCAATTGTTTTAAATGGTAGCAAGAACGTAAATTCAAAGTTTGTAGATTAACAAGCTTTGTTATTGATCTGGGAAGAACTTTTAGATTTCTATTAAATGAGAGGTCTAAACTCCTCAGATGCAACAATTGACCTATTGATTTTGGTAGACTTTTGGCCTCTGAATAACTCCAATCTAAAGACCTTAAGCATGTCCATTTCGGTATTGATTTACTTGCTAGTAGTTGAACCACTCTACTATTGTGGTCAAAATCCTTAATACAAAGGCACGTACGAATTTGAGAGAGATTGAAGATACGTACTGCGTAAGAGTCGTCCACAAGACAGAGATGACGAACTCTTTTACCCACACTAGAAGTATCAAAACTGGCTCTGAAAATCTCTTCGCCCGCTACTTTTTCAGCAATATCATGCAAGAGATCATGAATCTTAAACGAATAAATCTCCCCAAATTCATCCTCGTATATATCTTGGAAAAAACACCTCTGAAGCAATATAAGAAAGTATTCTTCGCCCAAATTCTCGGAGTTAATGTAGCCTTGTGCCATCCAAAGTTGAATCAACATTTTCTTACTAATCCGCCAATCCTTGGGAAAGATAGCACAGTAGGCAAAACAAGTCCTCAAGGAAGGGTTAAGTTGATCGTAACTTAACTTCAATATGCGGGTCATCATAGCATCATTCCTCTCGCTAAGACAGTCTAAGCCTTTGTCGTGAAATGATAACCACTCAGACTTGGATTGACCACGCAAAAGACTTCCGACTACTCTAATAGCAAGCGGGACATTGGTACACTTTTTTACAATCTCTTTGCCAAGTTTAACCCATTCTTCATCTCTTTCTTTTCCTTGAAACGCCATCCTTTCGAACAAATGCCATGACTCCGGTTCTGACAATCCTTGTAACACATGCACTTGATCACTTCGAATCAAATGGGCAGTTTTTTTCGAGCGAGTAGTTACAATTATCCAACTCCCTCTTCCCCCTATGTTCAAAAACCCTTTGAACTTCTGCCATTGATCATAACTTTCAGTCCACACATCATCTAACACGAGCAAGTATTTTTGCCCTCCAAGTTGCCGCTTAACTTCATTATGTATGTCCTCCAAAGACATTTGATCACTACCGGATAATCCTTTCACCACCTTCGCTAAATGCCCTTTCAAGTCCAACTGTTGTTGATCCTGATCAGCAATGCAAGTCCACCTCTTCAGTGGGAATGCCTCAGTGATCCTAGGATCGTTAAACACAAGTTGGGCAAGAGCGGTTTTTCCCAAACCTCCCATCCCCACAATGGAAAGCAAAGAAACATTTGGGTGATCTACATTATGAGAACCCAACAACACACCTACAATTTTCTCCACATCTTCCTCCCTCCCGATGATTTGATCACATATAAAAGAAGAAGTCTCCTCCTTTGTAAATTTGATAGGCTTAAAGTCAACCTTAAAACTAAACTTATCACTCTTAGTGGCAATTTTGTTCAACTTGCTGTTAACCATTTTGACTTTACTTGATAGTCTATGAGTAAGAAGCTTAAATCGAAAAAAATAGGATATCACCTTGTTGCGTTTGAGTTGATTCTGCTTGGCAAGGGTAAGGAACTCATCTAACACATCATCGGCATCGTAAACAGCATCTTTGAGCTCTTGAATGTAATTCTTCTCCTGGCTGCTGAGCAAGTCCTGCTTGGCATCAGCATCCTCAAGAACAGCTCTGATGGTTTGGACAGTGTTTTGGAGGTCATCAAGCTGGGATTTGTAGTAAGAAATAGAGCACACTGAGTGCATCTGAAGCAAAGTTTGGATAGCACCAAGTATAACTTGAACTAAAGACAACGTATTTGACAGATCCATGATTGTGGGAAAGGAATGATCTCTCTGAGTTTTTGTTTTGTTTTTCTGTATGTTTGTAAATGCAAGATTTCATAACCACATACGCGTTTGTAAATTAGTTGACTTGGTAAAGACTTTTGTCATTGAAACGTCAATGCCAAGTAGGCCAGTAGGACTGGAGTTCGGTTAGATTATCAAATCGGCTCGTTTACACCCACAAGGAAGTAATTATCTACCTAGTATAAAAGCTAGGTTTTTTAAAGCTCTCTTATTCACCCCTCTGACAATATACAAGTGGCACTATTCCATTTCCAACCACTTGCCCTCCCACTTGCTTTATTGTGAGAGAAACACTATCCGTCTTCAGCTTGTGACGGATAGTGTCCGTGACAAGCAAGACGCATTGAAAAAAAAGGTGGGTAGCAATTCTCTTTATTCTAATGTTTTATACATTCAATTTGATTTTGTCCATCAATTTTGAAATCAATTTGGGAATATGATTGAAACTAGGGTATATGATTACAGATACTTAATAATGATCAAAAGGATATAAGATTATAAGGTACTCCGTATCAGTTAAAGACATGACTATGACTATACCAGTACCACAATCACAAGATGAGAGAAATAAATACGACAAAACAATAAAATTAGATAAGGGTAAAAGAATTACCACAGTAATTAAAATCTTGACTTGATCTTAGTTGGATTTACTTCTTCTCTTGAGTTCTTGTCTCCCTGCGTTTTAATTTGTTTTTTTTGGGTGTGAACCATCATCTGGTTTATTTGTTTTTTGGGCGTGAATCATTTGGTTTAGTCCGTATTCGAGTGTATGAGTAAATTTCCATCTCCATTCCTCCTTATTCAAACTTACTCCTGAGTTTGCGTTTATCTTTGATTAAGTTACCAACTTGTTTAGACGGTCTTATACAAGCTTATTATAAAACAAGTTAGTTATTGAAACTATTTACTCACTCTTATTCTATATAACATTTCCTATCTAAGGGTAACACGAGAATTAAGGAAACCCGAATTAAATAAGCTAAAGTATTGTGGCGGGTGAGTTAATTGGAAATAGAGAAGGTATTATTGTGGGTGAGACGATTAAAATATGTAATATTGTAGTGTAATAAGGCGATTAAAATAAGTATTGTTGTGGGGTGAAGTGATTAAAATAAGTATAAAATTTTACTGAATAAGAAAAGAGGAAGGTATTGTGAATAGATAAAAAAAAAGGAGGAAGATTATTATTTAAGGCCTGTTTGGCCAAGCTTTTTAAGTGCTTTTCTAATTGGAAAAGGAGAAGTCAGGCCAAACAGTATAATAATACAAATGTAAAACTACTTTTGAAAAGTCAAAAACTCATTCTAGTGTGTGTTTGGCCTAGCTTGAAAAAGTGTTTTTGGGCTCAAAAACATTTTTTGGCCAAACATACTATTTTCTAAAAGTTAAACAAAAATTTTTCAAAAACTAAAAATCCATATTTTTGTCCATAGAAATAGAAGCAGCAATTTGTTACTTCTGCTTTTGAAAAACACTTTTGAAAAATTAAGGTGCTGTTTGGCCTTGCTTATGGAAAATGACTTTTCCTTTTTAAAAGGAGTTTATTCACAAGTTACTTTTCGAAAAAAATTTAGTTGTTTGACCATACTTTTGTTAAAGTAGTTTTTCACAAAATTTATATGTTTGGCCTAACTACTTTAACACAACTTTTGTTTGCTTATTTGGTTCTTTATGTAAAAAGTAGAAGTAGAAGTAGTAAATATCTACTTCTCCTTTTGGGGGTGAATAATCAGTTTTTGACTTCTCAAAAGCACTTTTAAAACTCTCTAATTTACAATGTTTGGTCAAGCTACTACTTTTTCAATTACAAAAGCACTTTTTAAGCTTGGCCAAACAACACCTAAATTTGAAAAGCAAAAACTCATTTTTGAGAATCGAGGCCAAACATGCTCCTAGGCCCCAAAAAGTAGAAGTAAAAATTTTCTATTTCTCATTCTACTTTTCAAAGAAGAACCAAAAACTCCAAATGTTTTGCGCCATTTTTTTTTTTTTTTTTGCCTCCAGAAAATCTTTACCCCTTTATATGCCGTGTTATTGGTGTTTCCATTTACTCTCTTCTGCACAATCCTTTGTCTCTCTCACATACACACCATTAAAGTACCATGTAATCAATCATCAACTCCAACTATTTATCGGCGTAATTTTTATTCAAATAATGATTCTACAAACAAAACGAGTATTAAAAAAAAAAAAAAAGCTAGATGGAAAGTTTGGCCAAACAAATTTGATAAGAAATAGCTAATACAAAAGTATGGCCAAACAAATACTATTTTTTTTTCAAAAAGTAGCTTGTGAAAAAACTCATTCTAAAAAGGAGAAGCTCTTTCACACAAGCAAGGCCAAACAACACCTTAGAATTAGAGTTGTTCAAATGCGGGTTTGGGCCGGACATGGGCCGGGCCGTGTAGGAAAAAGTTGCCCTTTAACACCTTAGTGGGTGGGCTAGGCCTTAGTTATGGGCCAACTATCCTTACCCTTGCCCGCCCTTTAGTCAAAAGTTGGGCGGCCCATGGGCTAATGGGCCGTAACACGAAACTGCAATTTAGATGTTTTATTAATTAAAGTATATAAGAGTACCATTATATAAATATTTCGTTATATTTTAACTTTTATAGTTTACGTATTATTTTAGTATTCCCCGTTCCTATAAAATTGATACAATTTTCTTCGAAAATGTCTTTTTTTAAGAGTAAAAGTAAAGGGTTTAAATAGTAAACGGGCCAAATGGGCCGGCCCACTGGATTTTCTTGTTTTTCATACCCGCCCATTTAACTTGGCGGGCTGGGCTTGTCCCGCCTTCTTAAATTTTCGGGTAAAAAATACTTATCCAAGCCCACGTAATAAGCGGGCTGGACGGGATGGGCAGGATGACCCATGAAAAGCTATACTTAGAAAATGAGGGAGTATGATTTATAAGACTAGATAACTAGATAGTTGTATGTTCAACACAAACACAAAATCACATTTTTTTTTTTTTACCATTTTACGATAAAATATGCCCATTTTACCATTTTAAATAATCACAAGATAATTTTACTTTTTCCGTCTTTATTATTAAAATCCCGTCTTATGTTGAGATCGTCTCAAAACAGACCTACTCTTTTTTGTATAACCATCTTACAATAGATTTAAATGTTCTCTAGTTACTTCACTTACTTTTTTTTTTAACCATTTTTTTTTTTTTTGAAGGGAAGACCCGGGGGTCTACTGCATTAATAAAGAATCAAAGGTAACAGCATTGTTCGCACTCGGTGGTAGTACCTCCGACCACACCGATCTACCAACTATTCTAGGAAACAAATGGGCTAAAGCATGCGCTACGCTATTGTTTTTACGACTAGTAAAAGACCAAGAAACAGAAGTAAAACTATTACAGAAGTTTAAAATATCCGACAAAACCAAAGCTAGCATATTCCGCCCAACAGCCTTCTTTCTAAGCGCTTCCACGATCACCAAGCAGTCACTTTCCAAGACAATCTCTTCATGGCCCCTTCTTGCAGCTTCCTTGACCCCTTCCAAGATCGCTACCGCCTCCGCAACCTGTGGTTCCCAGAATTGTTCCTGAACCTGCGCAAAGCCCCACAAAACTCGCCCAGTACAATCACGACAAACCGCTCCCCAGCTCACACCTTCCCCCTCCTTCGCCCCCGCATCCACATTCACCTTGACAACCCCCGCCTTTGGTGGCACCCATCCTCTCATCTCCGCATCTCCCACACCCCTCCTGCTCGTATTGTCCCTATTGACTACCACATAGCCCCCTCCTTCCACCTCCTCCGTAACATCCAAGGTCCGTCTCACCACCCGCCAATGGTCCACTTCCCACCCCTCAAAAATCACCTTGTTCCTGTGTTCCCACAATGCCCAACAACACACCATAAACAAGGCTTGTTCCCTCCCCCCAAAACACCTCCATCTCGACTCCACCCATTCCCTCACACAACTGCCCTCACTCTCCTCCTCACCAAGCCCCACTTCCTCCCAGACCCGCTTAACAATGGCACAATCACGAAATAAATGTAAACTAGTTTCAACAAAAGAATTGCATAAAGAGCAAAAAGCCGGCTCACCTCTAACTCGCGTAGCAATATTCGCTCTTGTTGCCAATGCCTCGCTGCACAGCTGCCAGAAGAAAAGCTTCACTCGGGGCCACACCGGAATTTTCCAGAGCCTATTCCACAACCATTTTTCCCTTCCCCAGTCCGACACACCCCCCATCTCCAAAGCCTCCCTATCCCCTGCCAATCTTCGATATGCGGATTTTACCGTAAAAACCCCATCTTTTTCCCCCTCCCAAAACCATTCATCAGGCGGTCTCGAGCTGCTTACCTGTATCCTCCTAATCCTTTCGCACTCAAAAGGCAAAAACAGTTCAGAAAGAAGCTCCTCTTTCCACCCTCCATCGTGATCGAGCAACTCGGCAACTGTCATCGACTCCCTCCCCGGAATCCGAGGACTCAACACCCGACCCGTTTGAGACTCGGGCATCCACGGGTCCATCCATACACGAATATCCATCCCATTCCCAACCCTCCTCCTCCATCCACCCTCCAACATCCTCCTAGCTTCAAGGATGCCTCTCCAAGTATAACTTGGAGCCTTCCCTATCTCAGCCGACATAATATCACCACCCGGATAGTATTTGGCTTTCATAATCCGTGCCCACAGCCCTTCAGGTTCAGTCAACAACCGCCACACTTGCTTGCCAAGGAGAGCCATATTAAAGAGATAGAAGTCACGAAACCCCATACCCCCACGACTTTTCGATTGACATAGCCGACTCCAAGCCACCCAGCTAATTCCATGCTTCCCTTCTTCAAACCCCCACCAGAAGCGCGATATTAGCGATTTAAGCTCATCACAGAAGTTGACGGGAATTTTAAAAATACTCATAACATAGGTAGGGAGTGAATTGGCCACAGCCTTTATAAGTACCTCCTTACCAGCCCTAGACAAGATTTTCCCGCGCCATCCACTTAACCTCTTGCTCAGCTTATCTCACAAAATATCCGTGAGAATTTTCTTAGACTTACCCACCACAGTCGGTAGCCCCAAATATCTCTCTTGTTCCTGCACCTCCGTGATTCCCAACCGTGTAGCCAAATTACTCCGCTTCTGTAACGGAATTCCCTTGCTAAAAGAGACCGTAGTCTTAGCAAGACTTACCTGCTGCCCAGATGCCTCCTCGTATCGTCGTAGAATAGAACTAATAGCATCAGCTTCCTCCATTCTAGCTCGAGTGAAAAATATGCTATCGTCTGCGAAGAGTAAGTGTGATACAGTAGGAGCATTATTCGCGACCCTGACACCGTGCAAACTACCACGCTCAACAGCTCTCCTCATCATACTAGACAGAACCTCGGCACACAAGATGAAGAGATAAGGCGACAAAGGGTCACCTTGCCTTAACCCTCTCGAAGGGCGAAACACATTCGTGGGCTGCCCATTTACAAGAACTGAGAAAGACACCGTTGTAACACAAGCCATCACCCGCGAAACCCATCCCCTGTCAAACCCCATCGCGAAAAGCACCCGTTCAAGAAATTTCCATTCTACTCTATCATACGCCTTTGCCATATCGAGTTTTATAGCCATAAAACCCTCCTTGCTTCTCGATAATTTCCATTCTACTCTATCGATAGTTTTATTTTAACCATTTTAGTTATGCGGAACCCCGATTCCTTATACCCCTGCCACCCAACACCGGTCTTTGTAGTCGAACGGTAGATTCTTTTTGTTTCAAATTAGCATCGTAAATAAGCGAGCGCGAGCACGAGCACGAGCACATTACTGTGTTACCAACAAATTCTGAACTTATAAAGTGAGACATAGTTTGGTCGTATAAGCTATAAGCTTTGCCATGAAAGTTGTCGATCCAACAAGCAAACAGATTTAAACAATAACAGTTCAGAATATATTGCAATGACCTGACAGAAATTACAGTCAAGCAGCCCGGCACTCATGCATAAACACCGGGGTTAACACTGTTTATGCAGATAAACATTATTAAACTACTATTAATCAGCGAATATTTTCTGTTACTTCTCAAGTTCGCTTTTCAAACGGTTAAAGTACATGGATACATGGCATTTAGAGTGCTACAGCAATTGGAGTAAGCGTTGATGGGTTCCGTATTTGCCAGTTGTTGTGCATCAAGCCTGGCGTTATATGGCACCTGCACATAAATTATGTCAGTTTTTGGTATAAAGCATGTTCATTCCCTTTATACGGAAACAACTGAGAGGCAACAACCTTGGGCTAACGGAAGCAGCTAACCTGATACAGACCTTCCGAGGCAGGCCTTATTCTGCGCACCTATAAATTTCAAATTAAGCTAAAATCCAATGAAATAAGAATGCAAGCCATATATTTGCACGGACACTGTGCACCAGTCGCATCTAGGTCTCCCATAATATGAATGCTTCCATTTTTGCAGTTGTGAAAATTTTAAAATCTGCGTCGAAAACCAAATCAAATGACAGCTGAAGCTCAAGGAGTGTCCTGGCTCCTGGCTTATCATGCCATAATTAGCTTCTTGTCACAAATACAAAGCACAATTCAGAATGCAATGCTCCTGAGTACCAGTGAAATGCGGATGACATACCCTGGCATACCTCTTTTCCCTTAACCTCGACACCTTCACATAACTAGTACAGCACAATTTGATGACAGGTCTAACAAAAGATAAACAAATAGAGTCCAATTTGTAAACAGAACATCATGTTGACTTTGTCATTAACATGTCAATTCCATTAAGACTGGAGACTGTGGGGTGTACTTAATAAATTAATACACCACTTGATTTCAAGTAATTATGACAGGAACCGCAGAAGTATCAATCTGTAGAAACTAGGAACTCTTCATCACAGGCATCAATTTCTAGCTGATCACTTGAAGTACTAGCGTCAGCAGCAATGACCTGAACTCGTGGTACTCGCGTATGGCTCAGAGCAGCCTGCACAAATAAAAGAGTTCAGTGTACGCTCTAACACCTACATAGCAGTTTCATAGAACAAATTTCTCTTTTAGTCCAATTGACTTCAGTATCTTCCAAAGGATTGGAATTAAATCACCAAAAACCTTTTATAATTTTAACCGTCAAAGATAAGAGAGGGGTAAAATGGCGAGAAAATGAAATGCCTAAATCTGCAGAAGGTGGGTGCATCAGTAGATACTGGATAGGCAAGTGAATACTACTTTGACGCCTGATCTTGCTAAATGCGGCCGCAGTAATCTTCAAGACCTTTACAAAACATTCACATTTTGGTTTCGACCTTGATTTAAAAAACAATGAATTTATTCATTGCAGTATCCTTAATCGACCATTAACGTATTGGTGATATATCATATACAGAGTATCTTGTGAACAAAAATTCATACCAGCTCCACTTTTACTTCCCAATAGCCCTCTCTGTAGAGCAAGTGCCAGTTCCAAGTTCCGACGACAATTCTTCACCTCCTTTGCCCTGTGACATATGCTAAAATCACTCAGTAACTGATGTCTAATACTTTTAGAAAGTTATCCAAAGAAGGAATCAAATAAAGAGAAACTAAAATAAGGGCACACGTAGAAGGGATTAGGCTCGAGATTTGACCCAATTTTCGTACTGTAAAGATCGAAAACTGAAGTTGAAATTGGATGTGTTCTACTGTTTCTAAAACAAACTAGAAATTTAAACAAAAAATCTGCAATTACTGAAATCCTACAAAGAAGAAGATAACACAGCCAAACCATGAAAACCGCTAAGAATATAAACATTGTCAATCAGTTCAGACGTCAACAGGTCAGGGGAACTCAGCATGAACTACTTCAGATAAGATAACAACGTATACATTATACAATAACGCACATAAAATACTCCATTTGTCTTAAGTCATTCGTTTACCTCTTTTATTCCGCCGTTTTACAGAGATGGAAATAGCTGAACTCATTTGGGATTCTTCCTCCGCACTTGCATCTACTATATAGTGTTTTCCCACGTAGAGTCAAACGAGAAATAATGAGCCTAATCAAATCCTTCGTCCTATTTATATTGTTCTCATTTGACTTTCGTTATGCACAAATGTAGACTACGGTAGCTAATATCTTCAAATATATGGAACTGTGTACAACAATATAGCTGTCAAAGTCTAAATAGCGAACATGTAAATAGGATAGAGGGAGTAATGGAGTAGATGATAAAGAAAAATTGAAACCTTTGTCAATGTAATTATGTCAGGGACTGCGGAAGCATGATCACTGACATCGATTTCTGCCTTTCTTGCTGATCTCACTTGAAGAACTAGCGTCAGCAGCAATGACCTGAACTCTCAGGTACTCCCGTGTCACTCAAAGCAACCTGCACAAACACAGGGGTTCAATCCATTAGGCAGAAGCTCCATTACTCTCTAACACCGCAATAGATGTAACGATAGTGTTGGGATTGGTATCACAGTGACAACTGCGATGGATTTGATGCGATATACACAGGGGTTCAGTCAAGTGCTTCAGTAGATAAGTGAGTAATACCTTGATACCTGTACCATAAAGGCATCCAGCAAATTCCCATCAGAACTGACCACAAGACGGTCTATATATAAATCCCAACAGGTCTAAATCAAGGTTTCAGTCACGGTCACGGTATCACCTCAAAGTGCAGCCGCAGCAATTTTCAAGACCTTTACAGATGATTTGCATTTTGGTTTCAACCTTAATTTAAAACATTGAATTTATTCACTGCAATGATTCCTGCACGGTAAAAAACCAAATCAAGTGAGAACAATATAAATAGGATGATATAACAAATATCTTTTGAACAAACTTATGAAACTAATGATTTGCATTTTGGTTTCAACCATTAATGTATTGATGATATAACAAATATCTTTTGAACAAAATTTTTCTTACAAGCTCCAAATTTACTTCCCTATAGGAGGCTAAACCAAGGGCACACATAAGAAGCAGATCACAATCAAGAGTTTGACCAAACCATCGAATTGTAATGTTTGAAAAGGGAAGATGAAATTGGAAGTGTTCTATTGTTTCTAAGAGAATCTACAAATATAAACAAGAATTCCGCAATTACTGAAATCCTGTAGAGAAGACAGCATGAACTACGTGAGTTAAGATAACTACATACCTGATACACTTGCACTGCAATCAACATGTATTGAAACCTTTCCATGATCAGGTCGAGAAGAGAACTAGGTCTACCAAGTTCAGCATGCATTTCGTGATAGATACATTAACAAAGGG
Organism: Silene latifolia; assembly: GCF_048544455.1. Taxonomy (NCBI): domain Eukaryota; kingdom Viridiplantae; phylum Streptophyta; class Magnoliopsida; order Caryophyllales; family Caryophyllaceae; genus Silene; species Silene latifolia. The sequence continues at coordinate 10,284,575 of NC_133536.1, read as the reverse complement.
GATAAAAATTAAAGAACTTCTGTTTATTCACAACTGTAACAAAGAGAAGTAACACTACCTTCACACTTGCAATAACATCAATTCCACCTATCTTGATTCTAGCCGAACCATTTGCCTATCATAGATTCAGTGACAAAAACAAAGATCAGCTTGTACTCCAATTATATGCAACTAATTAAAGTTTGCCCCCTCCTTCAGTCATTTGTTTACCTTTTTTTATTTTTTGTGACGGGTATTTTAGTTAAAGGTAGCCAAATGATTGAAATGGAGGGAGGGAGGGAGTAGTATTGTACCTGAAAGAAGTTGTAGCCATCATTATTAACATGGTAAACAGAAATACACAATAAATAGTGCGATCATTATTATTTCCTATTAATCTATTATCATATTATACACAATAAGACTATTCTCTACCACATTCTCAATTCATGGACTATACACCAGTTGTACGGTGTGAAAAAGCTCACCTTGATAAGGTTTAGAAGTGTGTTGTTCCCGCTTCGGCTGAAAAAGCTCTAGAAGCCATCAGCTCTGAAATTCAGATAGTCGGCTGCACGAATTTGAAAGAAGTCATTGATAAGGTTTTCAGGAGACTAGATTGACTACATACATCGGGAGACGAGACATACTCAATTTCACCATTTTATATCTCACCTTGTAGGACTTGTAAACTGTAGCATTAGGTTAACATATGTAAATATATGGACAATTCTCAAGCTGTGAACCAAAGCTTTCGATTTGATTTAGCAGGGAAAGATAGGAGCAAGGAAGGCTGGCCCTTGGCAGTATTCCGATGTGGGAAAATTTTGGTCGAGAAATATCAAGAATTCTTTTGGGTCATTCCCTCTAAATTTTGGAATTTGAATTACCTATCTGTGCCGTATTTTGAAGTTTTGCTGATAACCTCATTTATATTCATGCTCTGAGAATGCACGACTTAAAATGATGGCGAGGTAGTAAACAATTCGCCATGCGTAAGACTGGCCTTTCACTCAAATTATGTACTAAAAATGAATCCAAATCAGAAGAAAATTATGACCCTTCTAAGAGTAAGGTAGTTATCAAAAGGACCGTTTTAAGATGGTCGTACTCCTTTTTGTGAACCCAGAACTTAAGACACCTTTCACACACGATTAAAATAGAGGTTACAATATAAAAAGATTGCGAGAGATCTTAAATTAAGACGGTCTTAAGGCTTAAGCAAGACCAAATCTATTCAAATATTTTGTAGCTGTATATGTACAGTGTATAATACAAGTTATCAACCAACGTCGACTATGGTACCCAGTCTTTTGTTTTTCTACGATATACCCCTCCATTTTAGAAATCATCTTATATACCTCTCTACTTGTTTAAGTAGTCTATAATCAAATCGTATAACTCCTTACAGCTTCACATCTTTCTCACATGGATTATCTTATTCATTTGAACTCTTGAATCATCCTCACTATAATTCAATTACTGCAAGTCATTAATATTCTCCCATTTCCCATTGAATATTAGCAAGGGGAACATCCCATGTGTACTTTAGCCAATTAGCCATACTAAACGACTAGAGGGAGAATTGCAAAGAAGAAAAAATTGCAAAGAAGAAAAAATTGTTTTTCTCACATGGATTATGTTTGTTTGTAAATTGCAAAGAAGAAAAAATTCGTTCAACAAAAATTGGAGGGTACAATATACATAAAAAAAGGTGGTTTATATGATTTGACTACCAAAGTCAAATAGCGACAATATAAAGATGAAGTGTGTATTCTTATTTCTTCATATAATTTGTCACTTAACTTAAGATCTCATAAAATAATAATTGGATTCCCGTAATAATGTACGGAGTATAAGATAGAGTGCACACTATTCTCTAATCTCTAGCATATGTGAAGAGATGAGATGTGGTGGATGAGGGGCCAATCCTCCCCATTCGGTTTTTGGCATCTTTCTCTAAGACTCTCGGAACACCACGCAATATTGAGTTTCTGGAGAGAGGTGAGTTTGGGCATCCATTTTGGCATGGATTTCAGTTTGAAGGGTAGCAGCAAGGTTATGTCAAGAAATTGGAGGGAAGTGCAGTACTGTAACCCCTCTGGCAATTCCTCCATCTCTTTTAATCCACTCAAATACAAGTGTTGAAGACTACCAGCAAGGTTATGCCATGATATCCCACCCAACTCCACTTTTGGACAGCTGTATATCCACAAATACTCCAAGGCAGATAGATGATCCAACCATCCTCTTATGCTAACAAGTTCCGGGCAATAGTTGATGCGTAGGGTTCGCACGGAAGACAATAAATAGGTCGGAAACTCATTTACTTCTCCCAACCTCTCCATTCTCTTATCAGACCATATATCTATCTCTGAAAGAAACTGAGAGTACTCGATTGGCATTGATTTGAGCCACTCCAAGTTGTTGATTTCCAGTCTCTTCAATTTGGTACATGACAAGGGACGATGTGCGCACCTCATATCTGCTCTGGAATCATATATTATGAGCTGTTCGAGTTGCGGACATAAAGGGACAAACATCATATTTTCACAATTTCTTATACTGAGAATCTTTAGTAGAGGAAAACAGGGAGATGATTCCCACTCTACTTGTCCTTCTCGGCTGCTCCTACTGTCAGTACTAGAGTTGACCATGTGCGACCCTGATTCTGATCTCCGCCACCACCCTTTTAACTTAGGCAACTCATCAATCTCCAGGAAATCGAGGCAGGGAAAGAAGGATGATCCTACATCCGAGACAAGTGTTTCTGAGTCCGCCACATATTCCATGTTCGGCAAATTCGAAATCTGTAGCGTTTTAAGGTGGGGCAGTTTCCCAATTTGCCAAGGCAGATACAGAAGCTCACTGCAATCTACGATCCGCAAAGTGACAAGATTAGGGAAATCGAACAACGTCGAGTTATCCCCCCTCCCTGGCCATCTCGGTATTGTCTCACCATGATACCCATTCAACTTCAATCTCTTGACATTATGATGAGGCTGCATCTCTTCCAGCAATGCTTGCTCAGACTCCTTGCTTCCATACTCCTCTCCCTCGCTAAAGTTAATTACAATATTTTCTAGGTGTTCCTTACTCCTTAAGTAGCCTCCACCACCTTGTTCTTCCTTCACAAATTTTGCATTTTTAAGTACTGCTAATTCAATCTTCAAATGCCCTTTCAATTTGTTCAGGTGCTTTAGGTCTACCAACCCATAAAACCATTGCTTTGAAGTTGAACTTGGTCGAGCACCAACCACAAATTGGCATAGAGTTTGCAGATTGGTCAACATACCTATGCCTGCCGGCATTGGCACATAACTCAGTGCATCACAGTCAACTATATCTAAGGTGCTTAGATCAACTAGCTTGCTCACATCATCTGGCAGTTGTTTTAAACTCTTACAATTATATAAATTCAAAGTTTGGAGATTAACTAGCTTTGTTATTGACTTGGGAAGAACTTTCAGATCACTATTGTCTGAGAGGTCTAAACTCCTCAAATGCAACAGTTTACCTATTGATTTTGGTAAACTTTTGGCCTTTGAATCTCTCAAATCTAATGACCTTAAGCATGTCCATTTTGGTATTGATTTACTTGCTAGTAATTGGCCCACTATACGCACCACCAAACAATCCTTGATTTGAAGGCACGTACGAATATGAGTATTATTGAAGATATGTTGTGCATAAGAGTCACTCACACTGGAAGTACAAAAATTCATATGGTGTGCAAAAGAGACATGGCGAACTCGTTTACCCACACCGGAAGTATCAAAACTTATCCTACAAATTTCTCCGCCTGCTACTTTTTCAGCAAAATCATGCAAGAGATCATGTATCTTAAACAATACTTTCTTCCCGAATTTATCCTCTAGTAAATCTTGGAAAAAACACCTTTGAAACAATATAAGAAAGTAGTCCTCGCCCAAATTCTCCGAGTTAATGTAGCCTTGTGCCATCCAAAGTTGAATCAACAGTTGCTTACTAATCTGCCAATCCTTGGGAAAGATAGCACAATACGAAAAACAAGCTTTCAAAGAAGGGTTGAGTTGATCATAACTTAACTTCAGTATGCGGGTTATTGTATCATTACTTTCACCAAGAGAGTCTAACCCTTTTTCATGAAATGACAGCCACTTAGACTTGGATTGACCACGCAGAAGACTTCCTACCACTCTAATAGCAAGTGGAACATTGGTGCACTTTTTAACGATTTCTTTGCCAAGTTTAACTAGTTCATCATCTCTTTCTTCTGCTTGAAACGCCATCCTTTCAAACAAATGCCATGAATTGGATTCTGACAAACCTCGCAACTCATGCATTTGATCACCTGCAATCATTTGCGCAGTTGTTTTTGAGCGTGTGGTTACAATTATCCAACTCCCCCTTCCCCCTACCTTCAAAAACCCTTCCAACTTTTGCCATTCATCATAACTTTCAGTCCACACATCATCTAACACGAGCAAATACTTTTTCCCTCCCAGTTGCTCCTTCACTCTATGATGTATGTCCTCCAAAGACATTTTATCAGTAACAGAGAATCCTTTCACCACCTTCGCTAAATGCTCTTTCAAGTCTAACTGTTCTTGATCCTGATCAGCAATGCAAGTCCACCTCTTCAGTGGGAATGCCTCAGTGATTCTAGGATCGTTAAACACAAGTTGCGCAAGAGCGGTTTTTCCCAAACCTCCCATACCCATAATGGAAAGCAAAGAAACATTTGGGTGATGTACATTATGAGAACCCAACAACACACCTACAATTTTCTCCACATCTTCCTCCCTCCCGATGATTACATCAGACAAACAAGAAGAAGTCTCCTCCTTTGTAAATTTCAGAGGCTTATAGTCAACCTTAAAACTAAACTTATCACTCTTAATGGCAATTTTGTTCAACCTGTTGTTAACCCTTTTGACTTTACTTGAAAGTCTGTGAGTAAGAAGCTTAAACCGAAAAAAAAAGGAGATCACCTTGTTGCGTCTGAGTTGATTCTGTTTGGCAAGGGTGAGGAACTCATCTAACACATCATCGGCGTCGTAAACAGCATCTTTGAGCTCTTGAATGTAATTCTTCTCCTGGGAGTTAAGAGAGTCCTGCTTGGCATCAGCATCTTCAAGAACAGCTCTGACGGTTTGGACAGTGTTATGGAGATCATCAAGCTCGGATTTGCAGTTAGAGATGGAGCACACTGACTGCATCAGACCCAAAGTTTGGATAGCAGTAAGTATAGTTTGAACTAAAGACAACGTATTTGATAGCTCCATGATTGTGGGAAAGGAATGATATCTCTGAGTTTTTGTTTTGTTTTTGTGTATGTTTGTAAATGCATGATTTCAGATAAATGGATAAGCAATAATAGAGAGGGCAAGATTTCATAAGCACATACGCGTTTTGTAAAATATGTTGACTTGGTAAAGACTTTTGTCATTGAAATGTCAATGCCAAGTAGGCCAGTAGGACTGGAGTTCGGTTAGATTACACCCACAAGGCCACAACTACAAGGAAGTAATTATTAATTCTACAAAGGTAACAACTGAAAGTTCGAATAATGGAGAACAAGTCTGAAAATGAAAGGAGTAATTTTCGACACCATCATTCATGTGTCAAGTTCATTATTGTACGTTTGGTCGGTTAATGTGCTGTAAAAATATAGCGTTCTCTCAAATAATTGTACTTAATTCATCTCACTTGCAATCCAAACTCTGGGTTGATCATCCGAATAATCTCATTGGCGGAGCCAAGATTTAAGCTTAGGGGGCGAAAAATTTTAGTGGGTGCGAATTGGTAATGATATAAGGTACACTCGAAAAACTTTCGAAAATTTTAACTAAAAATTCCGAAAATTATAATAATGAGTCTGAAACATGAATGATGTCGGAAATTCCTCTTTTCATTTGCAGACCTGTTCACATTATTATGTAAATGTGATTTGGAATAATAAATAATACTCTCTCCGATTCTTCGAAATTGTGTTACCTTTTAAAATTCACAAATTCTTGTTTGTGACGGCACATATCCGTCACTCTTGAGTGACGGATACCATTTTACCTCACAAAGTACCCACTTCTTCTCTCTCTGCAACACTGTTCATGTGGTCCCCTTTTTTCACTAACCCATTTTGTTACCATTTTATCTTACAAAATATCCGCCACAAATGGTAACCCGTCACAAGGGAGACCAATTGTTTAAAATTTGTGAGGACGATTTCAATCAACTGATTTCAGGGTGCGGATAATGGAGATGTGAGATAAGTGGTCTAAAAATAAAGGAGTCCAATTATTTGAGTTCACAAGATGATAAAATCCACACACTTTGGCACAAGATTTCAAACGACAATCATTAAACTTGACTTGCATTTTAGACTCTCAAATCAGTGGGCGTCTCATCTCTTTCCCACCTCTTATTCCACCTTCTCCCTTTACCCTCTTACAATCAATTAAAGATAATATATACTCCCTCCTATTCACTATATTCTTCCCTAATTCCTTATTCGGATTATTCGGGTTTTCTTCCCTATTTCCTTTATTAGGTTGATTTGTGTGGTCCAAATTCAATTGCATGTGGGGTAATGTATTTTGTGTGGTCCAAATTCACTTGCTTATTTCTTGTGCAAAAAGGAAAGGGGAAGAATATAGTGAATAGGAGGGAGTATCGTGTAGGGTTGAATGACAAGTAGATAAGACCAAATATAGTACCCTTTATTCTCCTATTTTTTTCTCATTTGCTTTTTGGAGGTCAAAGTTTTAAATAAGTTGAAAAATAAAAACTATTTATTTAAAAATAAAACATTTACGATTAATATCAATTTTTAAGAAAAAGAAATTCGACAAAAAAAAAAGTACCATATAGATATTGAAAAATACGATCAAATGTACCGCAATAAAGCTCTCTTTAAGAAAATAGGAGAATAGAGGGAATATATTCTAACCGGTTATTAAACGAGAAAGTAGAAAAGAGTAGGTGGATAACAATTCTCCTTGTTCTAATGTTTTATACATTCAATTTGATTTTGCCCATCAATTTTGAAATCAATTTAAAATATGATTGAAACTAGGGTATATGATTACAGATACTTAATAATGATCAGAAGGATATAAGATTATTAAGATACTCCGTATCAAGTAAAGAATATGACTAATTGACTATACCAGTACGACAGTACCACCACAATCACGGAAACGAGGTAAAACCGTAAAATGAAATGAGTGGAGCAAAATTGTAAAAAATGTACCAAGATGAGAGAAATAAATAAGACAAAACAATATAATAAGATAAGGGTAAAAGAATTACCACAGTAATTAAAATCTTGACTTGATCTCAGTTGGATTTACTTCTTCTCTACAAATGAATATTTTTACTGCTCTTTCCTTCTTCTTGTCTCCCTGCGTTTAAATTTGTTTTTTTGGGTGTGAACCATCATCTGGTTTATTTGGTTTTTGGGCGTGAATCATTTGGTTTAGTCCGTATTTGAGTCGGGTGTATGTGTAAATTTCCATCTCCATTGCTCCTTGTACACCTGAGTTTGCGTTTATCTTTGATTAAGTTACAAACTTGTTTAGCCGGGTCTATTGTAAAACAAGCTAGTTATTGAAACTATTTACTCACTCTTATTCTAGATAATATTTCCTATTCAATGGTAACACGAGAATTAAGGAAACCCGAATTAAATAAGCTAAAGTATTGTGGTGGGATGAGGTAAATGGAAAGAGAATGTATTGTGGGGTATTATTGTGGGTGAAGTGATTAAAATAAGTAATGTTGTAAGATAAGGTGATTAAAATAAGTATTGTTGTGGGGTGAGATGATTAAAATAAGTATTAATTAAATTTTACTAAATAAGGAAAGAAAAAAAAAGTATTGTGAATAGATAAAAAGAGGAAAGGAAGAATATTATTATTTAGAATAAGAGGCAGTATGATTTATGAGACTAGATAATTGTATGTTTAACACAAACACAATAATCACATGTTTATTTATACGATAAAATATGACCATTTTACCATTTTAAATAATCACAAGATAATTTTATCTTTTCCGTCTTTATTATTAAATCCCGTCTTATGTTGAGATCGTCTCAAAACAGAGCTACTCTTTTTTGTATAACCGTGTTACAATTAGATTAAATGTTCTCTAGTTACTTCATTTTTTTTTTGTGTGTGTTCGAGCTTGTATTTCTTATCTTCCCTAACAAAAAATTATTTTAACCATTTTAATTATGCGGAACCCGATTCCTTATACCCCTGTCACCCAACACCGGTCTTTGTAATCGAACGGTAGATTCTTTCTGTTTCAAATTAGCATCGTAAATAAGCGAGCACGAGCACATTACTGTGTTACCAACAAATTCTGAACTTATAAAGTGAGACATAGTTTGGTCGTATAATTTATAAGCTTCGCCATGAAAGTTGTCGATCCAACAAGCAAACAGATTTAAACAATAACACTTCAGAATATATTGCAAATCAACGACATGATAGAAATTACAGTCAAGCAGCCCGGCACTCATGCATAAACACCGGGGTTAACAGTTAACATTATTAAAATACTATTAATCGGCGAATATTTTCTGTTGCTTCTCATGTTCACCTGGTTTTTCAAATGGTTAAAGTTCATGGATACATGGCATTTAGAGTGCTACAACAATTGGAGTAAGCGTTGATGGGTTCCGTATTTGCTAGTTCTTGTGCATCAAGTCTGGCATTATAGGGCACCTGCACATAAATTAAGTCAGTTTTTGGTATAAAGCATGTTCATTCCCTTTATACGGAAACAACTGACAGGCAACAGCCTTGGGCTAACGGAAGCAGCTAACCTGATACAGACCTTCCGAGGCACGCCTTATTCCGCGCAAACGCAGACATAGCTACACACAAACGAGAAACAACCTTACAACTATATTACACACCATCCATACCCCCTTTTGGCTCCCTTTACACCAAAAACATAATATTTCTACTTGTCTAGTATTTCAAAAAGAGTTGCCTGAACAACACAAAAGCACAATTCAGAATGCAATGCAGATCATATACCCTGGCATACCTCTTTTCCCTTAACCTCGACACCTTCACATAACTAGTACAGTACAATTTGATAACCATAGGTCCATAACACCACCGGTCTAACAAAAGTTAAACAAATAGAGTCCAATTTCTAAACACAAACACTCAAATTAAAACCATTCTATAAAGTACTATCCTCTACCCCAGTACCACTATACCAGACTTTAAATTCTGAGATGTGCCGGATGAGGGGCCAGTCCTCCCCATTCGGTTGTTGGCATCTTTCCATTAGACTCTCGGAACAAAACCAAAATTCAATTTTTTGGAGAGAGGTGAGTTTGGGCATCCATTTTGGCAGGTATTTCAGTTTGGGACAATTCATAATGTAAAGAGATTTGAGAGAAGTGCAGTACTGTATCCCCTCTGGCATTTCTTCCATCTCTTCAAATCCAAACAAACGCAAGTGTAGAAGGGTAGCAGCAAGGTTATGCCATGACATTCCACCCAACTCCACTTCTGGACATTCTGATATACGCAAATACTCCAAGGCAGAAAGATGCTCCAACCATCCTCCCACGCTCTTAAGTTTGGGGCAATTTCTGATGCAGAGGCTTCGCAGGGAAGACAACAAACAAGACGGAAACTCATTCACTTCTCCCAAGCTCTCATCTTCCACTATATCTAGCTCTACAATAAACTGAGAGTACTCAACTGGCATTGATTTGAGCCACTCCAAGTTGCTGATTTCCAGTTTACACGATTTGGGATGTGACGACGGATGATGGCGAGGTGTGCTCCTCATACCACTCCAGAACAGCTTTCCCCTAGAGTCATATATATCGAGATGTTCGAGTACCGGATATAAAGGAGCAAACAATATTTTTTCGCAATGTTTTATAGTCAGATAATTCAGCCGAGGAAAAGAGGGAGATGATACCCACTCTACACGGACTTCTGGGCAGCTCCCACTGCCATTAAGCTTGACCAGGAGGGACCCTAAATCTGATCTACGCCACCACCCCTTTAACTTAGGCAACGTATCAATCTCAAGGAAATCGAGGCAGGGAAAGAAGGATGATCCTTCACCCGAGACAAGTGTTTCTGAGTCGGCCACATACTCCATATTCAACAATTTAGAAATTTTAAGCGTTTTAAGGTGCGGAAGTTTCCCAATCTGCCAAGGCAGATAGAGCAAATCACTGCAATCTTCGATCTTCAAAGTGACAAGATTAGGGAAATCAAACAACGCCGAGTTATCCCCCCTCCGTGGCCATCTCGGTATTGTCTCACCATGATACCCATTCAACTCCAATGCCTTGATATCATGATGAGGCTGCATCTCTTCCAGTAGCTCTTGCTCAGACTCCTTGCTTCCATACTCCTCTCCCCGTCTAAAGTTAATAACAAGCGTCTCTAGGTGTTCCTTACCCCTTAAATAGGCTCCCCCGCCATGTTCTTCCTTCACAAATTTTGCATTCTTAAGTACTGCAATTTGAATACTCAAACTCCCTTTTAATTTATTCAGATGACATAGGTCTTTCAGCCCACGAAAACATTGCTCTGAAGTTGAACTTGCTCGAGCACCAACCACAAATTGGCATAGAGTTTGCAGACAGGTCAACATACCTATGCCTGCCGGCATACAACTCAGCGCATCACATCGAGCTACATTTAAGGTGCTTAGATCAACTAGCTTGCTCACATCATCTGGCAATTGTTTTAAATGGTAGCAAAAACGTAAATTCAAAGTTTGAAGATTAACTAGCTTTGTTATTGATCTGGGAAGAACTTTTAGATTTCTATTAAATGAGAGGTCTAAACTCCTCAGATGCAACAATTGACCTATTGATTTTGGTAGACTTTTGGCCTCTGAATAGCTCCAATCTAATGACCTTAAGCATGTCCATTTTGGTATTGATTTAATTTCTAGTAATTGGTCCATTCTGCCCTTAATTTGAAGACATGTACGAACATGAGTATTATTGAATATGTGATGTGCATGAGGGTAGCTCATAAGAGAGAGATGACGAACTCTTTTACTCACATTAGAAGTATCAAAACTAAACCTACAAATTTCTTCACCGGCTATTTTTTCAGCAGTATCATGCAAAAGATCATGTATTTTAAACGAGTCAATCCCCTCAAATTCATCCTCGAGTAAATCTTGGAAAAAACACCTTTGGAGCAATATTAGAAAGTACTCCTCTCCTAAATTCTCCGTGTTAATGTAGCCTTGTGCCATCCAAAGTTGAACCAACATTTGCTTACTAATCTTCCAATCCTTAGGAAAGAGAGCACAATACACGAAACACGCCTTCAGGGAAGGGTTAAGTTGATCATAACTTAACTTCAATATGCGGGTCATGGTATCATTAGTTTCACTAAGATAGTCTAAACCTTTGTCGTGAAATGATAGCCACTTAGACTTGGATTGACCACGCAAAAGACTTCCAACTACTCTAATAGCAAGCGGAACATTGGCGCACTTTTTAACAATCTCTTTGCCAAGTTCAACTAATTCAGCCTCTCTTTCCTCTGATTGAAACGCCATCCTTTCAAACAAATGCCAGGAATCCGGTTCTGACAAACCTCGCAACTCATGTATTTGATTACCTCCAATCATTTGGGCAGTTGTTTTTGAGCGCGTGGTTACAATTATCCAACTTCCCCTTCCCCCCCACCTTCAAAAACCCTTCAAACTGCTGCCATTGATCATAACACTCAGTCCACACATCATCTAACACGAGCAAATATTTTTTCCCTTCCAATTGCCCCTTAACTTTATGATGTAACTCCTCCAAAGATGATTTATCATCAATGGATGGTCCTTTTACCACCTTCCCTAAAAACATTTTCAAGCTCCACCGTTGTACATCCTGATCAGCAATGCAAGTCCACCTCTTCAATTCGAATGCCTCACTAATCCTAGGATCGTTATAAACAAGTTGGGCAAGAGCGGTTTTTCCTAAACCTCCCATCCCCATAATGGCAAGAAAAGAAACATTTTGCTGATCAACATTATTGGAACCCAATAACAAAGCTGTAATCTTCTCCACATCTTCCTCCCTCCCAATGATTTGATCACATAAAAAAGAAGAAGTCTCCTCCTTTGTAAATTTCAGAGGCTTAAAGTCAACCTTAAAACTAAACTTATCACTCTTAGTGGCAATTTTGTTCAACTTGTCGTTAACCATTTTGACTTTACTTGAAAGTCTGTGAGTAAGAAGCTTAAATCGAAAAAAATAGGATTTCACCTTGTTGCCTTTGAGTTGATTCTGCTTGGCAAGGGTAAGGAACTCATCTAACACATCATCGGCATCGTAAACAGCATCTTTGAGCTCTTGAATGTAATTCTTCTCCTGGCTGCTGAGCAAGTCCTGCTTGGCATCAGCATCCTCAAGAACAGCTCTGACAGTTTCGACGGTGTTCTGGAGATCATCAAGCTCGGATTTGCAATTAGAAATGGAGCACACAGACTGTAAGTGACCCAAAGTTTGGATAGCAGCAAGGATAGTTTGAACTAAGGACAACGCTGTTGAAACGTCCATGATTGTGGGACTTGAATAATATCTCAAGAGTTTTTTTTTTTTTTTTTTTTTTTTTTTTATGTTTTTTAAATTTGTTGTAAATGCAAGATTTCAGAAAAATAGATAATGCAGAAAGTGTGAGGAGTACAAAATTGAATTAAGTAGCCACATGCCCACATGTAAACAGAACATCATGTTGACTTTGTCATTAACATGTCAATTCCATTAGGACTGGAGACTGTGGGGTGTAGTTTTAATTAATAAATTAATATTTGATTATCAAATTAAATTAGAAGAATTCGGGATGGAAGTTTGGTAATTAGCCTATTACTAGTATATTCACAAATAGTGGATTTTGACCAATGTACTGTCAAAATATGTCTACCAAATATATGAAAATAGTAGATTGATAGCGGAATCTACTAATTTCACTTATGTTTTTACGAAATAGGGCCGGTATCAAGTTCGGAAAGCAACGATTTTTTTTGCCAAACCGAAGATCTCATGAAGACGATTAATTTGGAAAATAGTTGTCACTTTGCGAACTCATGACCAAGAGATGTGCAGTCAAAGTTTACTAGACGATAAAGAAAATCTGAAACCTTTGTCAATGTAATTATACAGGAACGGCAGTCGGCAGAAGTATCAATATGTAGAAACTAGAAACTCTTCATCACTGGCATCAATTTCTAGTTGATCACTTGAAGAACTAGCGTCAGCAGCAATGACCTGAACTCGTGGCACTCGCGTATGGCTCAGAGCAGCCTGCACAAACAAAAGAGTTCAGTGTACGCTCTAACCCCTACATAGCAGTTTCATAGAACAAATTTCTTTTTTAGTCCAATTAACTTCAATATCTTCCAAAGGATTGGAATTAAATCACCTTAAAACCTTCTACATTTTAACCCTTCTATACCAAGCCCTTAAACATGGTGAAACTAATAGAAGGCTTTGTCAATGATAAGAGAGGGGTAAAGTGGCGAGAAAATGAAATGCCGAAATCTGCAGAAGGTGGGTGCATCAATAGATAGGCAAGTGAATACTACCTTGACGCCTGCATCTAAGGCATCCAGCATATTCCCATCTGAACTGACCACAACGCAGTCTATATATAGATCCCAACAGGTCTTCCAACCCATAAAAACATTGCTTTGAAGCTGATCTTGTTCGCCCACCCACCACAAATTGGCATAGAGTGTGCAGAGAGCTCCACATACTTATGCCCTCCGGCATACAACTCAGCGCATCACAGTTGTCTACATTTAAGGTGCTTAGATCAACTAGCTTGCTCACATCATCTGGCACTTGTTTTAAACTAGTGCAATATTGTAAATCCAAAGTTTGTAGAACTTCTAGATTGGTATTGTATGAGAGGTCTAAACTCTTCAAATGTAGCACTTGACCTATTGATTTTGGTAAACTTTTGGCCCTTGAATAACCCAAATCCAATGATCTTAAACATGACCATTTCGGTATTGATTTACCTGGTCGTAATTGGCCAATTGCACCTATAATTTGTAGACATGTACGAACATGAGTATTATTGAAGATGTGATGTGATTGAGGCCTGCTCTCAAAAGAAAGATGGCGAACTCGTTTACCCACATTAGAAGTATCAATACTAAACCTACAAATCTCTTCTCCCGCTACTTTTTCAGCAATATCATGCAAGAGATCAATGAGCAATTTCTAAGAAAGTACAACCGAGAAATAAAGGATCTGAAATGGATAAGAAGTGAGGTAGCAATTGATTTGAGGTTGCGGATGATGCCATAATGGAGATGTCAGATAAGTGGTCTCTATAGATAATAGAGTTTATGAGTCAATTATATCCTTCATAAAGTCCAGACACTTCAGGGTTAAAAAACTGTGTCCTCTCAATTCTAACCAATATACTCCGAAATCTATCTTCGATAATCAATTTACGGATATGATATTTTTCAACGTTATGCCTATTTCGAAAAACAACTCTTATTTTAACGTAGTTGCTCTTTCACGGACTTTTTGCCATTTGTTTTCCATACCTTACCCTTCCCCCAAAAAACAAAAAAAGAGCACACTCTCTAATTCTCTCCCTCACAAAATTAATCTTCCTCACAAAATTAATCAAATTCGTCAGATTAATCTACTATGGACGCTAATACTCATGTCAATCAAGTAATAATTCTAATTTATTTACTTCATTAACGATGTTATATTAAATTAGGTGGGTGAAATTAGTTATACTAATGAAATTAGGGTTTACAGAAATTAGGATTACAGCAAGCATCCTTCAATATAATAGTTGCCTTGCTCACACTGTAGTACGAGTGGACGACATGCATACAAACCTTTATGATTAAGCAATCTATATAAACATGATACACCTCATCAACCACCTTGCTAGATGCGTGACAATTGAAATCAGAGTAGGTCGTCAAGACCGGCCGGTGGCACAAGGAAGGCGACGGTGAGGGTGGTGCATGGTGGCTGACGAGTGATGTTAGCCGGTGGTGTTTGGATGATGAAACAAAAGAGTAAATGAAGGAATTAAAATAAAAGGGATATAATGGTCATTTATGTTCATGAAAGACTAAAACTCGTCCATGAATGAGCACCACCCTATTTTAAAATCAAAACTCTAATTAATTTTCCAATGAAACCGGGGAAATCAATGACCAGAACAAAAACAAGACAGTTTCAAAGGACAATGAGTAAATTTGACTTGCATTTTAGACTCGAAATGCGCGTCTGATTCTATGTTTCATACATTCAATTAGATTTTATCCATCAAATATTCGATCAATTTTGAAATTTGATTGAAAATAATGTAATTAGGGATAGTGAATTGATTAGTTGGAATGTTGGATCAATTTTCCAATCTATACCAGTTCCAAGATCATAAAAATGAGGTAAAGCAGCAAAACGAAATGAGAGGGATATAGTAGTCAAATAAACTACTGGAATGAGAGAAATGTATACCGCAAAACAACAAATCAGATAAGTTACCAAAATAAAATTGTAATTTATTTTCACAACACGAAACTCTGCTACTTCCTTTCCCCAGAAATCTACATTTACTGCCCTTGAGCTCAACTCCTTTGAAATTCTAAGCAATACACCCTCAAATCTATCATATTTATACATTACGATTTACAGATCATCGTCTTTCTTCAATGTTATACTTATTTCGGAAATCAATACTAACTTGCAATATTTACAATGAAACCAGTGAAATCAATTATCAGAACAAAAACAGGCATACATTCAATTAGATATTATCGATCAATTTTGAAATTTGATTGAAACTATGTGAATAGAGATATAGTGAATTGATTAGATGGATTAATTTTCCAATCAATTTTTTTTCCCTAAAATTATGTATCTATTTCCCAATCAATTTTACTCAAATTCAAACAAATGAGTGGGACGGAGGGAGTAATATAGTATTACTGCGATCACAGAAATTAGTTAAAATCATAGAAGGAGACGAGAGGGGTAAAATCATACAACGAGAGAAATGCGTACTGCGAGTGCGAACAATTAAAACTAGAGAGGGATAAAAGAATTACCTCAGTAATTAAAATCTGGAGTTAAATCTTGATTTGATCTGATTTTGGATTGACTACTCTTCTCTTTATCAATTACCCATTTGCTTTTTAGTCTAATCACTTCCATTTTAATCGCATATCATAATTCATACCATTGGGTTTCCTTGCAACGAGGTATAAAAAGTCTTTGAGATGTTCTCTCGTGTACTCTTGAATTTTTTCGTTTTTTAATATCCCTTGTTTTTCACAAAAAAAACTTTGACAGACAATAATTCTCTGTTACCATTTCAGAAAGCGGTAATTTTATTTTTTCAAACCAATTATCTCGTCAAAGTCTTGAATTTGAAAAAAAAAATCACCGCTTTTTGAACTCGTAACCGGTAGCTATGGTTGGTCAAAACTTTTTTAACGAATAAACTTTGACGACCACAATTTACGAGTTGAGACGTCAGTGAATTCTTTTTCAAACTGAACGGTTAATTTGAAAAAAAAAATTATCGTATGCTGACCTTGTAGACAAGAGTTATTGACGGTCAAATTTTTTTTTTTTGCAAGAAAAGAGGATACATCTTAGAAAACGAAAAAGTTTATGGGTACACGAAAAAATAACCCTAATTCTTTCATAAATTACAAATTTTTGTGTAGTAGCCTCCATTTAATCGCTAAAATTACTTCATCTATCCCGGTCATTTATTTACCTTATCTATTAAGAATCTTTTAATGGGTAATTTGATCTACAACATCTACAAGGTCACAAGTCTACCCTACATTTTTGTTTTAAGGTGTACCCTCCTTTTGAAAATGATGAAGTTTTGAGTGGCCACAACTCTCGACCACTAGTTCGGAAAGCAATGATTTATTTGTCAAAAACAAAAATCTCGTAAAGATCAATTTATTGCAAAATCGATCTCGGTGTCAAGCGGTGTAGCTTCGTTGAAGCAATTGTAACAGCTCTACGATATAACCCTCTCTTCTGCTACTGGTGGACTGTCAACAGAAAGGCCGATAGTCGTAGGTCGAGACTATTTAATCTCGGGGGTACCAATGAATAATGAACAAAACACACCTGATAAGTGCATAATTTACATACTTTTACTCCTTAGATTAGCTCCATTTTATATGTATTATGCACTACCTTTAGTGTTTATGAGCTAATATTTGCTTTCTAATTTCATTTGTATGTTCTCTCATGTTTTGTAGGAAAATGAGCTAAAATGAGCCCAATTCTACTCAAGTACAAATACTAGAAGCATGAGCTAAGCTAAAGAAGAGATGATGGACCAACATGGAAGATGTTCATGGACTTGCATGGATAAAATGATGGATTAATTTGAAAAATTACAAATGCAAAGTCAATTCCTTAATTCACAAGTCAACAAATGCCTAGGATGCTAAAGTCACATAGAGATCCTTTCTGAGATGCCAAACATTGCATTCAACCGGGTGATTGAAGGAGCATTAAGGCTTTACTTAGGATTCCTTGAGCATTAAACCAAGAATTGAAGAGAAAATTAAGAGTGTGCTTAGGATGCCATTTTGGATTCATCTAGAAATTTTACTCTCTTATTTCCTATATAAGGGGTGTTAATCACACCCCTTTACACACCATATTTTCTAAACACTTTTACATAGAAATTCTCTCTAAATTTAGTACTCCCTCCATTCAACTCCACTTTACATGTTTGCTTTATCACGTTTGCCAACACGACTTTTACGCGGTAAATATCTTTAACTACGTATTTGCAAAAATTATAAAAGTTAGATATTTTTAATGTACTCTTAAAGACAAATCAAATAAGATCTCACATGAATATATTTTAACTTATGTATCGAGAGAAAATTGAAGTTGAATGTCCGCTTGTGAATAGTGTGCAAAAGATAAACATACAAAGTGGAGTTGAATGGAGGGAGTAGTTAGTTTAGGTTAGCTCTTAGTTTAGTTTAGTTTATATTTACTTTATGTTATTTACATTTCCTATTTACATTTCAAGTTATAAAACTGTTCCGGGTGTAATTCCAGAGCAGATATTTGTTACCACTCGTAGCTCGTAGAATGATGTCCTAGCTTGAATTCTCCTTACGGTCTCCTGAAACGATGAACAAACTGAGGGCTCGGCTTTGGCCGAGCGTACTCACTCCGACGCTCAAGTCAGTAAACTTAGAGAGAAGTTGTCGTAACTTGGCCAAGAGTATATTGTAGAGAGATAGGGAAGATATTACCAGATGAACAGTGGTTATTAGGTTAATTTGTGGATCCTTTCCTCAATGAAGGTTGAGGAGTATTTATAGACTTTTACCTTTTGTCACGTAGTGGCCAAGTGGCCAAGTGGCTAGCAGGTGAAAAGACCGTTTCACCCTCGGCCGATGGACCCATGACAGGCCGACCGAGGGGTCTTGGATATGAGTACGCGGATATGTGTCCCGGCTGGCTAGTTGTCTGGCCGAGACCCAGGTGACAGGCCGATGGGCTCCATCGGCTAGACTGTCTAAGTCGTTGACTTTGCTGTGGATACCCTTGACCTTGCTCAATATGTTGACTTGGTCAGCGGTGCAGAATATGCCCCATCAATTTGCCCCCAGCGTAGTCTATGCCGTGGTATGGGCTCCGATGTATGTTGAGCGTATATTCTGCGTAAGTGTTTTTGCAAAATTTACGTATCGGCTTCTTCCGATGCATCGGCGTGGTTCTTGTTAGGCCGTACCATATCCCCCTCCACATGGATGCGTAAAGGGTATCCGATGTGGGAAAGAATGTGACGCCGGCCGAGACCGGGACCGTGAGAGTGCTTGTTATTTTTGATTGCCCCATGCCGGTGCTTGCTGGCTTGGTCGATCATGTGGCCGGCGGAGAGCAGGTACCTAGGAATTTGTTGAGGGAGAGGAACAGGCGAAGAGATGTGAATGGGCGTGTTGAATACGCTTGGTCACTGTAGCATTGATTGATATTTAACTGTTGCAACGATTGACATTCCGTGGTTGCATGTCTGACACGTGTCTGTTCGCTGATTGGTTGACGCTTCATGGGCTGTGCCCTGATTGGTCCTTCTTTGTGGGCTTTTCCCTATAAATAGGGCAGTTATTCCGTGATTTTGGCCACCAAATTCATTTTCTCAAATTTTTCTCCAAGATCTTCATCTCTCTAAACTTTCAAGGGCTTTCATTTCTTCTAATCTTCAGAGTTTTTGATCCTGCCAGTGTATTTCTTCAAGGTAATCAAATAAATTTTCTTTACTTTGTTAGTAATTGTTGCGAACATGTCTTCTGTTGATGCTGGACCTAGTAAACCTGCGTCGGGGGGCCCTAGGTCTCCTTCTCCTGAAGTTGATCCTCAAATTTTGGAGGAATGGGAGGACGACGATTCCTGTGGTGATTTTGGTGATGATTTCGGTGATGAAGTGGAAAGGCCTCGTCCTAATGAAGGGAGGCAGTACGTTATGGATCATGGCGACGCCTGTAAGGTCCGTCTTAACCGTACTTGGACTCATAAGCTCGCCAGTTGTTCCGGCGAGACATTTTTCGAGGGCCATTTTTTATTCGGTAGGGGATATAAAATTGTTATCCCTGAGGAAGGTGAAGCCGTCTGTTGCCCTCCATCGGGCTACACCGGCGTGTACATGAAGCATTTGGAGTATGGGCTCCGGTTTCCGCTGAATGGGTACGTTATGGCCATCATCAAAGCCATGAACGTTGCCGTGGCCCAACTGCATCCGTTGGCTATGAGGACGATAGTCAGCTTCGTCTGGCTCTGTCTTTTCAAGGGGGAGGCCCCAACGGTGAATTTATTCCGCCGGCTTCATTATCTCAAACCATTCTCTGGCCGCGTCGGATGGTACAGTGTGCAAACGGAGCAGGGTTATGTCTCTGTTGACAAACTTTCTTCTTGCAAGGACTGGCAAGGTCGGTGGGTGTACGTTAAGGTGCCGGGTGACTATCCGCTGCCCTGCTCCTTCCAGCACCAAGTAAATTTGCGGTGCGAGACTAAGGCAGAGCATGACAGGTGGGTCAGCCGGAAGAAGCTTAAAATGGATGCCAGCAAGGTCCCTCTCACGGACGATGAGAAGCTGGCGATGAGGCTCTTTGAGGTGGACAAGGATGGGGTGTCGAAAAGATGGATTCCCCCGACGCAGATCATTCTTCAGGATGAGCCGCTCTGCCATGTCGGCCTCATACCGGCCCTAGCACAGGGTGAGTGGGGACGGTGTGGGGCCCATCACCGCTCTCAACGTTTCTGTTTCTCGAACTTTGATTTGTTTCCTCTAAACCTTTGCTTTGTTTCTTTCGCAGGCCACTTTGGACCGGACCTGTCTGAGGATATCCTCCGGAGAATGGGGCTGCACAAAGATAAAACTGTTGCTAACTTGCATCCCAAGGCTCTGGCCCACGACCGCAGGAAGTCGCCGAGTGATCTTATGGAACAACGGCTGAAGGGCTTGAGCATGGAGGAGGCTCAGGCGAAGGTTGTTAGCGGCGTAGTGCGTCGGACGCGGAAAACAATGTCTTCGGCGGCGAAGGCGTCAACGCCGGCTCCATCTCCCATCCCTCCCCCTAAGAAGGAGACGGTGGAGATTGTTGATATTCCTTCTGAAGGGGACTCTGATGCGGAGGAATCTCCCCTTGTTTGTAAGAGGAAAAGGACAGCCCCTACCGCTGGCAAGGAAGTGCCTCCTCCGGCCAAGAAGGCCAGGCAAGGTACCTATCTATCCTGTGGCTCAAATCTAGCCGGGTTATTAGGTGCCCCTGATGACTTGTTTTCCGATACGTCGATACATGTTGATACTGATGCCTTTATTAAATTTTTGTAGATCACCACAGCCTCGCTTCTCTCGTTGGCGGCGAGTGGAGGGGACCTCTGCGCAGGTTGGTGATCAAGGCGCCTCCGTCAACCCTTCATCCCAGAAGGCTTCCCACTCCCAGCCGCAGGTTGGTGGTCAAATCATCACCACCGTCCCTTCATCCCAGAAGGCTTCCGTCTCCCAGCTTATAGAGGAAGGCACGAAGCTAATTAGGGAGCTGGCGAGGTGGAACGTGGTTACCGGTGCTCGTCTCATGGAGCAGGAGAAGGCCGTGGCTCGAGCCGTTTATGAGCGTAATGTCATTAAGCAGGTGGCTGCGTCGGCGAAGCTGGATCTCCTCAATGAGCGGACGCTTAGGGGAGATGCTGAGAAGGCGCTCTTGGCTGAGAGAAAACTCAGGGAGGACGCTGAAAAGGAGGTCCTCGCTGAGAGAGCGAAGGCCGAGGCTGCGGCAGCCGAAGCTGCGAAGCTGTCGGAGAAGTGTAGCTTTGTTCAGGGGCGTGCCGACCTCTATCTTCAGCAGAGGAACGAGTTCAGGGACCTGTTTGAGGCCCAGGCGGAGGTGATCTGGAGCAAAGAGGCCGTCATCAAGCAAAAGGAGGAGGACATTGAGATGCTCCAAACCGTCATGCTCCCCAACCTGTGCGCTGAATTCCGGGACTTGGCCGAAGGAGCCGCTAGGGAAGTGATCGGGGAGCTTTTCCCTCTTGATGGTTCCTTTCCGTGGGGCAAGTATGACGAGCTGCTTGAGGATAAGCTCGAGGCTAAGGAGAATGCCGTGGCGGAGAAGGCCAAGGAGGCGGTGAGGGCGAAGATGGAGAAGGAGGCGGCCGCGGAGAAAGCAGCTCTTGCTGAGAAGGCTAAGGCGGCCAAAGAGGAAGCCGAGAGAATGAGGGCAGCTGATGACGCCGAGGCCAAAGCTGAGGCTGCTAGAAAAGCTGCTGGGTTGCCTATTGAAGAAGACGCGGCTACTGCTGCCGGTGGTGAGCAGCAACAGGCATAGGGAGGCGGGCGGTCGTCGTCAGGCTCACCGGCGCCAGAGATAGCTTCGCTCCTCACTAATACCGTGGGCGCTTGATGAGAACAAGTTTACAAAGATCTCTTTCAAATTGCTCGGGAGCCAATTATTAAGCCCTTCCTCCCTGCCATCTTTTGGCGCTTCAAATGACATTTGTAGTTTTTGCTTTTCTTTCCTTGTATTTTGTACAACTTTGGTAGGTTGTGTTTTGGCTTATCCCAATGGGGACGGCCGTCGTCTGCATTCTTCTTACCTGTAACCCGTTATTATTAATGAGAGTTTGTTTCTTTTGCCTTCGGCATGGCCGAGGTCTTTACCTTATTTCTTTTGAGCGTCTCAACGGTATTTAGTGTTTCCACTTTGCCTCTGGCTTGGCCGAGGTCTTCTCTCGTTTTTGTCTGAGTTGCTCTCTTACGTTATTAATTGAGCGTCTCTTTTTGTTTCCGCTTCGGTTTGGCCGAGGCGGTTTTAGAGTGTGTATCTCAACTGTTTTTAACGCTTCTAAGGTATTTTGACTGTTTGTCAATCATACGGCCGCGATCGCCGCGGTGATGTCTGCTTTCTGATGGAGACTGCCGCTCTTGTCGGTACGACAGTACGAGTCGGCGTCTGTTTCCGGATAGCGTGTTACGCGGCGTCTACCACTTTAAGTGACTGCCGAAGCGTCTACTATTTGGGGTGATCGCCACGAAGCTACTTTTCCTCATGGAGACCACCGCTCTTGTCTATGACGATGTGTGAGCGTACGTTCTGGATAGCGTGTTACGCGGCGTCTACCACTTTAAGTGATCCGCGCGTCTACTATTTGGGGTGATCGCCACAGCGCTACATTTCTTCATAACGACGCCGCTCTTGTCGAATCGACAGATGAGACGGCGTCGGCCTCTTTCTTCATAACGATCGCCGCTTCTTGTCGAATCGACAGTATGAGACGGCGTCGGCCTCTTTCTTCATAACGACTGCCGCTCTTGTCGAATCGACAGTATGAGACGGCGTCGGCTTCTTTCTTCATAACGACTGCCGCTCTTGTCGAATCAACAGTATGAGACGGCGTCGGCTTCTTTCTTCATAACGACTGCCGCTCTTGTCGAATCGACAGTATGAGACGGCGTCGGCTTCTTTCTTCATAACGACTGCCGCTCTTGTCGAATCGACAGTGTGAGTCGGCGTCGGCTTCTTGGTAGAGACCACCGCTCTTGTCTAATTAACAGTATGAGACGGCGTCTGTTTCTTCATAATGACCGCGGGAAAAATGATCACTTTGAAGGGAAAACTTAGATTATTCTACATTAGATACAAATATGCGTCGGGGTGCCCACAACTGTTTCGGACACCTCCGCCGCCACACAAAGTTTTCGCAAAATCGCCAGTGTCCTAAGGGCTTGCTAAAGGCTCACCCCCCCGTCAGACATCGGTTGCGTCCATGAGGTCGCCTTCCTGTTGTGGGGATGGGCTTTTTCCCCTCTCGGACTGTTTTGCCACTTTGAGGGATTGCATGTTGCATCCTCTGGCAGATATTTGGACGTTGACCACCTCGTCCTTCTCGTCCTTGGAGACGAGCTTTTGCGCTTCCCCCCGGTCCGAGACATACAAAAGTGTAAGAGCCCGGATGGACATTACCGCGTCGGCCTCGCTCAGAGTGACTCGGCCTATGAGAACGTTGTAGGCAGACGAGCCGTCGATGACCACGAACTCAGCTAGGACATTCTTGGCCGCATTCCCTTCGCCGAACATCACCGGTAGTTTGATTGAACCGAGGGGTACCAGGCCAGCCCCGGAGAAGCTGTATAATGGATGGGTGCAGGGGCTCAAGTCCTTGATTCTCAGGCCGAGACTGTGGAAGCACTCCCTGAACATGATGTTCGTGTAGGCGCCTGTGTCAATCAGGCACCTCTTCACCAGGTGGTTGGATATGTCCAAGTTGACGACAAGCGGGTCGCTGTGAGGGGCGATGACTCCCTCGTAGTCCTTCCTCCCAATAGTCATATCGGGAATGTCAGGGGCGATCGCTGTGTTGGGCACAAAGTTGATGGCTTGATACAGCTCGTTTAGGTGCCGCTTGTGTCCATGAGCCGACCCACCGTTTTCGTTTCCCCCGATGACCACATGGATTACTCCTATCCGTTGGAAAACGGATTTCTTATCAGAGCCGCTAGCGTCAGTCTTCTGGCCTTTGGCCACGTACTTGTCGAGGCTTCCCTTCCGGATTAACTCTTCAATGGCATTCTTCAGATGCCGGCAATTGTCAGTCAGGTGACCGGCGCAACCGTGATACTCGCAATACTGGCTCGCGTCACCGTCTCCTTTTGGCTTGGGAGGCCGTTCCCACTTCTGGCCCTCGTTTCTGCTCAGGGCGAAGACTTCGGCGGCCGATGCGACCAGGGGGGTTTTATCATGGTAATGCCTTTGGTAAAACATTCCCGAACTCCCCCCGGCGCCCGTCGAGCCCTGTTTCCTGGCGGATCTATCAGACCGTGACCTGTTATTGTCACGGCGTTTCTCGTCGGACCGTGACCCGTTATTGTCACGGCGTTTCTCATCCGGGTTGTCATCCCGGCGGCTTTTCATTTCCGAGGGCTCAACCTCGCTGGGGCCTAGCCAGGTTTTGTGGTAGTCTTCTACCTTGATGGCCTGATCGGCCATCCTCCTAGCGGCATCTAGGCCCAAACCCCCGTGCTTGATGAGTTCGTCCTTTAGGTTTCCCTTGGGGAGGCCCTTCATCGATCTGGCCGCCGCCGGTTGATCTCCCGAATCTGCTGAACCCTGCCGTCGAACCTCTTCACATAGCTCCGTAGGGACTCGCCCTCCTCCTGTTTGATAGTTAGGAGGTCTGATGTCTCCACGGCCTTCCTCTTGTTGCAAGAGTACTGGGCTAAGAAGGCGTCTTTTAGGTCGGCGAAACAGTATACCGAACCGTCGGGGAGCCCCTTGTACCAATTCTGAGCCATCCCATGCAGTGTCGTCGGGAAGACCCGGCACCAGACCTCATCGGGTTGCTCCCATACCGACATGTAAGACTCGAAGGCCTCGGCGTGGTCGGTTGGGTCGCTATCGCCTTTGTACGTGAACGCCGGCAACTTCAGCTTAGTTGGCACGGCGGTGTCAAGGACGTAATCACTGAGTGGCTGCTTGACCACGTGTCGAATGACACGCGGCGACCGACTCCTCGCATTCCTAGTCCGGCTCCTCTCCTCGTAGCGGGAAGGACTCCTTCTCCGGCTTGGGCTTCTTCTCCGACTCTCCTGAGTCGGGCTTCTCTGGTTCCTCCGGTGTGCCTCGTCGGTGTTGCGGCGACGCGCCCTCTCCCGAGTGCGAGAAGGACTTATGTTTACCACGACTACCTTGGGCTCCTCCGGCGTCTTGATAGGGTCGGCTTCTCCCGCGCTCCGTTCAAGTTTCTCGAGTCACGTTTTGGGCCCCGGTCTCCGGACGGTTTCCGCCGCTCCTATCGGCGTGACATGTGAGCCGCGCACTCCCACCAGGTCCAGGAGCGTCTTCAGTTTTGCTACGTCAACCACCTGTCCCATGATGGTGACCTGGTTGGCGGGCGACGGCGTGTCTGGTATTATCGGCATTCCGAATTTTGGTTGGATTACTCCGCCGGTGGAGGGCTGCACGACTCCAGAATGGTGAAATGTATCATCTTGGTGTAGCTCGGTTTCGTCATTAACGAATACCTCTTGTTGTTTCGACATCTTCTTAGCTCTTGGGGTGGGTTTTTCTTGTGTTTTTGTTTTTGTTGTTTGGGAATGAATGTGACTAGCTTCTAGTGTCTTTTCCCCACAGACGGCGCCAATTGTTCCGGGTGTAATTCCAGAGCAGATATTTGTTACCACTCGTAGCTCGTAGAATGATGTCCTAGCTTGAATTCTCCTTACGGTCTCCTGAAACGATGAACAAACTGAGGGCTCGGCTTTGGCCGAGCGTACTCACTCCGACGCTCAAGTCAGTAAACTTAGAGAGAAGTTGTCGTAACTTGGCCAAGAGTATATTGTAGAGAGATAGGGAAGATATTACCAGATGAACAGTGGTTATTAGGTTAATTTGTGGATCCTTTCCTCAATGAAGGTTGAGGAGTATTTATAGACTTTTACCTTTTGTCACGTAGTGGCCAAGTGGCCAAGTGGCTAGCAGGTGAAAAGACCGTTTCACCCTCGGCCGATGGACCCATGACAGGCCGACCGAGGGGTCTTGGATATGAGTACGCGGATATGTGTCCCGGCTGGCTAGTTGTCTGGCCGAGACCCAGGTGACAGGCCGATGGGCTCCATCGGCTAGACTGTCTAAGTCGTTGACTTTGCTGTGGATACCCTTGACCTTGCTCAATATGTTGACTTGGTCAGCGGTGCAGAATATGCCCCATCAAAAACAATTTACATTTACAAGTTATTTATATTACAAGTATTATTCTTCCATTTCTATTTCCATTTCCAAATGCAAGGTAATTTCTTATTCATATTTTCATTATGTTTGCCATTTCATTTATCATTAGCTTAATTTACATTTCCACCATGTTAGAGTAGTTGCATTTGTCTAAGGAGTAAGGGAAATCATGCATGATTAAGTAATATATAAATGTCAAAATGAGGTTAAGTTAATATTGATAAATTGTTTCTATCACATGTTTGCAACGTCACGTTTAATCTTTGGTTATTGGCCGTAATCGTAAATTAAGTTTGTTCATTCGTTCTAAAAGTCGAGAGGCATGAAATTGAATTAGACTAAGCATGTGTAGTAGGACGACCTAGTCATGGACGAGAGTTTCTCTAGGACCCGGTCTATGGTTGACACTAATATCGTAAGGTGGGTGTCTTTAAGCCTAAACAATTGACAATATTGTTATTATCGAGTTTAACATAATCATATATTTACGTAATTGGCATGTGTTACCCGACCTCCCTAGACATTTAATTTATTATTGTTTTATCACTTCAACCCAATCAATCAATCGATAATCTACCAAGGTAAAATTCAATCCCTAACAACTAAATTATAAACTCCCGTCTCCTTTGGGTTCGACCCCTAAGTACTACATTAATTTGTTACATAAGGTATAAATATTATCTTTGCATAGGTGTGCGATAGCCTATCAACACCATAGTACAGGAAAAAGATTCAATCGTCCTCGTAGGGAACCAATATACTGTAACGGAAAATCCATATTAATACCATAATTTCTCAACACAAACAAACATTTTATAATTTACACGCATGTAGCAATATTTCTACTCGACTAACAAATCTCACCTTAATCCCTACGCCAAAAATCGCCATTAGAGAGTAGAAATAAGAACTCTAGGTATAAAGGTTAACTCCATTTCGTGATTCCTCCTGACGAGCTTGTGCATCAGCTACCTCAGAGTCTAACTTGTTCAGAAACTGCTCACTGACATGTTTAGCTACAGAGATCATGTCACGGATTACACTCGGATCCAGACCTGCCCCACCATGCTTGGTTAGACCACATATATGACCTTGCCGGTTTCCAGAGATGGAAATATCTGAACTCATTTGAGATTCTTCCTCTGCAGTTGCATTTACTATATAGTGTATTCCCACCTAAACAAACATCAAAATTGGCATTCAAATAGTGTAGGAGTCAAATGAGAAATAATGAGCCTATTCAAATCCTTCGTCAAGTTTATATTGTTCTCATTTGACTTTAGTCTCAACCATTTGACCGACAGCGATATAAACGACAAATATTGAGCGGATATGATTCTTTCGGAATGCCTTTGATCAACAGCGATATAATAGCCGACAAAGTTCATATTATTTGATCACCAAAGTCAAATAGCAACAATATAAGTATGATAGAGGGGGTAATCTTTATACTAGATGATAAAAGGAAAATTTGAAACCTTTGTCATGTAATTATGATAGGAACTGCCGAAGTGTTAAACTGTAGAAATTCATCGTCGCTGAAATCAATTTCTCGCTGATGAGCTGATCACTTGAAGAACTAGCGTCAGACCGTCAGCAGCAATGACCTGAACTCGTGGTACTCCTGTATCACTCAAAGCAGCCTGCAGAAACACAGAGATTCAGTCCTTTAAGCAGATGCTCAATTAACCTTTAACACCTAAATAAAGTAATAAACGCAACAATAGTAGTATCACAGTGACAACTGCAATTGGTTCGATAGACTATATAATACTTCGAGTTCCATTTCACTGAAACTCTTTATTCCCAACCTACCATGCATCTAAAAGGTGAGAACATGATGTCTCCGAACGACGAAAACCAAACTGACAGGAAAAATTAGTTATCAAATTGAAGCAAATCAACGGTACATCACTCTAGGAGAGGGATATGAGGATAACAGTTTGAGAAACAGAGCAAATTCTCTTTTATAACATTAACCCTTTTATACCAAACCCCTACAACATGGCGAAATTAATAAAAAGCTTTGTCTCAAATTATAAGAGGTAAAGTACGAGCAGATGAAATGCCAAAATCTGACAGGTGGTGGCAGAATCAAGTGCATCAGTAGATAAGCGAGTAATACCGTGATACCTGCACCTAAGGCATCCAGCAAATTCCCATCAGAACTGGTCACAAGGCGGTCTATATATAAATCCCAACAGGTATTTCCCTTCACAATACATAGAGATGAAAGTATCAATTCCAACCCCTGAAAAAACGACGAGTCGGAATCAATGCCATAAAATTAAATTCTAGGTTTCAGTCACGGTCACACACTATCAGCTCTTACGCCCTAATCTCGCTAAACGTGGCTATTATCACCTCAAAATGCAGCCACAACAATTTTCAAGAACTTTACACAACATTTGCATTTTGGTTTTGACCTTAATTTAAAATAATGAATTTATTTGTTTCAATATCCTTAATCAACCATTACTGTATTGATGCTATAACGAATATCTTTTGAACAAATTTCCTACCAGCTCCGCTTTTACTTCTCAGTAGACCTCGCTGTAGAGCCGGTGCCATTTCTGACGACAATTCTTCACCAAATAATGAATTGAGCCCTGTGCTATGTGCCAAGACTCAGTAACTGATGTCTGACAATTTAAGAAAGTCATCCAAAGAAGGAATCCAATAAAGGGGAGACTAAAACAAGGGCACAAGTAAGAAGCGGATCACACTCGAGAGTTTGACCAAATCATCGAATTGTAAAGATTGAAAAGGGGAGATGAAATTGGAAGCGCGAAAGTGGTAAACGACCCCCTTAAGTTTGCACTGATGTGAGATTAACCCCCTGAAGTTTGCTTTGGAATAAATAACCCCCTTAACTTTGCTATAAAGTCAAGTCAAACCCCATTTATTTTTTCCGGTTAAAATCTCACCGGATTTTTCAATTTCCCACCAATCTCACCGGGATTCTTCCGGAGCATGTTCATTTTCTGGACAGCTGGAGGTTGGGATCCTCATACCTCTCACGTATTTCCCTATGTTTTTGGCAAATAATGGCACATAGATGACAGAAAAAATGCGTCGCAAAATCCCCATATGGTGCCTCTTGGAAAATAATTCATGAGATGAAATAAATCACTGACATGAATAAGAATTGGTGCATTTGAGATGCAGGTACAAATGTACAATAATACTACGTAACAAGAATTCAAATCTTATTCACAAAATGATGGGTGTGCAAATTGCGATGATGGTCTGAATTGGGATTTGGGAATTATAACATAGATGTGAAAAATTTAACACAGGATGAACAAACTGATCCGAAGAGAAAATCTGTAAGCTAACAACATCACCATGGTTCCATTCCAGTGTGGGAATTTATACGTAATATGTACACCGATATGGAAAATTGGTGAGAAATTGAAAAATCCGGTGAGATTTTGACCGGAAAAATAAAAGGGGCTTGATTTCACATTATAGCAAAGTTAAGGGGTTTGTTTACTCCAAAGCAAACTCAAGGGGTTTAATCTCACATTAGTGCAAACTTAAGGGAGTCGTTTACCACTTTCGCGAAATTGGAAGTGTTCAATTGATTAATCAGAATAAACAAAAAATTCCACAATTACTGAAATCCTGTAGAGAAGATAGCATAACTAAACCTTGTAAATGCTGAAGAATATACACGTTTTTGAGTTCAGACTTCAACAGGTCGAGGAACGCAGCATGAACTACATGAGTTAAGATAACAAATATTCATCAGAAACAGAACTATAAACA
The DNA here is from genome assembly GCF_048544455.1 of Silene latifolia. Classification (NCBI taxonomy): domain Eukaryota; kingdom Viridiplantae; phylum Streptophyta; class Magnoliopsida; order Caryophyllales; family Caryophyllaceae; genus Silene; species Silene latifolia. Next base: position 10,254,572 of record NC_133536.1, on the reverse strand, counting down.
AACTACATACCTGATAAATCGGTGCAGCAGTTGCACACTTGCACTGCAATCAACGTGTATTGAAACGTGAAACCTTTCCATGATCAGGTCGAGAAAAACTAGGTCTACCAAGTTCAGCCTGTAATATCCACTACCTTCACACTTGCAATAATATCAGTTCCCCCTATCTTGATTCTAGCCGATCCGTTTGCCTATCATAGATTCAGTGACAAAAACAAAGATCAGTTTGTACCCCAATTATAGGCAACTAACTAACTGACTTTGATAAAAACTCGAATCCTACACAGAAAAAGTAGTCAATTCTACAAGAAGGATAAAGTTACCTGCTGAACGACACCGGTTTCAACATTAATAGGTGGATAAGATAATCGCTTTCTGCCATCACAACAAAGGTCTTGCAATACCACCCCGTATGAAATTCGTCTCTCCTATAGATAGTCCTATCATTCTATCAAACATTTTAAAAAACAGTCATATTTATATCAATATACAAATCCCCATTTTGAACTGATTTCTTCATTCTATCAAACATTTAATTCACATTTCCGAATTTTTCCCCCTAGGCCGCCTAACGACAAATCCTTGTTCTGCCACTGTCCCCAATATTACTAATAAATTCAATTTACAGCAACAAAGCCAGGCAAATCCCATTAAATACACAAGCAAAATCAATCAATTGATTAAGAAAGACAAAAAAGAACTATATTAATTTATCCCCAATTAAATATACAAGAACAAACCAAGGAACCTTAAATTTTACCCACTCCTTCAGTCATTTGCTTACCTTTTTTTTTATTTCGGATGTGTCAATACTGTAGAAATTCGTCATCACTGACATCAATTTCTGGCTGATCACTTGTAGAACTAGCGTCAGCGGCAATGACCTGAACTCGTGGACTCGTGGTACTCCTGTATTCATTCAGAGCAGCCTGCAAATACACCGGAGTTTAATCCGTAAGCAGATACTCCATTAAGCTCTAACACCTAACTAGATGTGACGATAGTGTTGGGATTAGTTTCACAGTTACAGCAGCATCGGATTCGGTACATGTATAATAATTCAAGTCCCCAAACCTACCATGCATCTAAAAACTGAAAAGTTGAGGTCTCAGAATGAGGAAAAGACAGACTGACAAAAAAAAGAGTTGGTTACTTAAGGTCTCAGCCTTTTATAATTATAAACATTTCTACGCGCAAGCCCTTAAAACATGGCCGAACTAATAAAAGGCTTCGTCTGACATAAAAAAACTGAAATAAATCTGACAGAAGGTGGCAGAAATCAGTGCATCAGTAGAAAAGCAACCTAAGGCAAACAAATGATTGTGACGTAGGGAAGGAGGACCAAAGAAAAGTAATATACGCTACCTTCACAGTACTTGCAATAACTTCCTTATCTTGATTCTTGCTGACCCGTTCGCCTATCATAGATTATTCAGTGGCAAACAATATGGTCAATCTTCACCCTAGAAACTTGAGTACTAAATTTCCAGGCTCTTAAGTTTGGCGCAATCATCGATGCTCAGGTAACGCAGGGAAGACAATAAACAGGTCGGAAACTCATTTAAGTTTACGGGTAGTAAAATACTAATTGTGCAGGGTGCAAACTTCTATGACAAAAAAATGGAGAATTGATTCAAGGTAAATCATACACAAACTTATGTTAGCCTATTGTGCTAATAGTCATTTATTTAAATTCATATACCTTTCACAAATTTTGAAATTATGTAACTACGCCTCTGTTTATTTCAAGCTTGTCTGCCTATCGGCTATCGCCCATCTTTGTTCATGTTGCTATCTTTCAGTTTGGTCGTACTCCTTCATTTTGTAAACCCAAAACTTAACTTAAGACAGCTTTCACACACGATTAAAATAGAGGTTAAAATATAAAAAGATTGTAAGAGATCTTAAATTAAGACGGTCTTAAGGCTTAAGCAAGACCAAATCTATTCAAATATTTTGTAGCTGTATATGTAGAGTGTATAATACAAGTTTTCAACCAACGTCGACTATGGTAGCTAATTTCTTTAAAACTGCCAATTTTTTTATGTTTTTCTCTATATACCCCTCCATCTTATATACCCCTCTACTTGTTCAAGTAGAGTCTAATCAAATCGTATAACTCCTCACAGCTTCACATCTTTCTCACATGGATTATCTTATTCATTTGAGCTCTTGAATCATCCTAACTATGATTCAACACAAATTCTCATTTGTGATGGCCGATATCCCATCAAGTCATATTCTCCCATTTCCCTTATGATATCATACCTCTTGCCAATTAGCCATACTAAACAACGAGAGGGAGAATTATGTTTGTTTGCAAATTGCAAAGAAGAAAAAACTCGTTCAACAAAAATTGGAGGGTACGTACAATATATAAAAAAAAGATGGTTCATATCATTTGACTATTAAAGTCAAATAGCGACAATATAAATAAGATGGAGTGTGTATTCTTATTTTTTCATATAATTTGTCTACCAAAGTCAAATACCAACTAATGTCACTTAACTTAAGATCTCATAAAATAATAATCGGATTCACGTAATAATGTACGGAGTATAAGATAGAGTGCACACTATTCTCTACCACATCTCAAAACGTGAGATGTGGTGGATGAGGGGCCAGTCCTCCCCATTCGGTTTTTGGCATCTTTCTTTGACACTCTCGGAACCCAGTACAATGTAAAGCTCCTGGAGAGAGGTGAGTTTGGGCATCCATTTTGGCATGGATTTCAGTTTGGGACAATCCCAAATGTTAAGATATCAGAGGGAAGTGCAGTACTGTAACCCCTCTGGCAATTCCTCCATCTCTTTTAATACACTCAATTTCAAGGTCTGAAGGGTAGCAGCAAGGTTATGCCATGACATCCCACCCAACTCCACTTTTGGACACTCATCTATACGCAAATACTCCAAGGCAGAAAGATGCTCCAACCATCCTCTTATGCTAACAAGTTCCGGGCAAAGGTTGATGCGTAGGGTTCGCACGGAAGACAATAAATAGGTCGGAAACTCATTTACTTCTCCCAACCTCTCCATTCTCCTATCAGACACTATATCTATCTCTGAAAGAAACTGAGTGTACTCGCTTGGCATTGATTTCAGCCACTCCAAGTTGCTGATTTGCAGTCTCTTCAATTTGGTACATGACAAGGGACGATGTATGGACCTCTCCATTCTCTCATCAGACACTATTTCTATGTAATCACGTATTGTGAGCTCTTCGAGTTGCGGACATAAAGGGACAAACATCATATTTTCACAAAATTCTATAGTGAGCTTCTTTAGTAGAGGAAAACAGGGAGATGATTCCCACTCTACTTGTCCTTCTCGGCTGCTCCTACTGTCATTAGAGTTGACCATGTGCGACCCTGATTCTGATCTCCGCCACCATCCTTTTAACTCAGGCAACCAAGATAAACGGAGGTTATCGAGGCTGGGGAAGAAGGATGATCCTTCATCCGAGACAAGTGTTTCTGAGTCCGCCACATATTCCATATTCTCCAACATCGAAATCTCTAGCGTCTTAAGGTGGGGCAGTTTCCCAATTTGCCAAGGCAGATAGAGAAGCTCACTGCAATCTTCGATCCGCAAAGTGACAAGATTAGGGAAATCGAACAACGCCGAGTTATCCCCCCTCCCTGGCCACCTCGGTATTGTGTCACCATGATACCCCTCCAACTCCAATGCCTTGACATCACGATGAGGCTGCATCTCTTCCAGCAATGCTTGCTCAGACTCCATGCTTCCATACTCCTCTCTGCGTCTAAAGTTAATTACAATCTTTTCTAGGTGTTCCTTACTCCTTAAATAGTCTCCCCCACCATGTTCTTCCTTCACAAATTTTGCATTTTCAAGTACTGCTATTTCAATCGTCAATTCCCCTTTCAATTTGTTCAGGTGCTTTAGGTCTTCCAACCCATAAAAACATTGCTTTGAAGCTGATTTTGTTCGCCCACCTACCACAAATTGGCATAAAGTGTGGAGAGAGCTCAACATACTTATGTCGGCCGGCATATGACTCAGCGCATCACATTGAGCTACATTTAAAGTGGAGAGATCAACTAGCTTGCTCACATCATCCGGCAGTTGTTTTAAACTCTTACAATAATATAAATTCAAAGTTTGGAGATTTACTAGCTTTGTTATTGACTTGGGAAGAACTTCTAGATCCCTATTGTATGAGAGGTCTAAACTCCTCAGATGCAACAGGTCACCTATTGATTTTGGTAAGCTTTTGGCATGTGAATGACTCAGATCTAAAGACCTTAAGCATGTCCATTTCGGTATTGATTTACTTGCTAGTAGTTGGTCCACTTTACTCGTGTTGTACCATTTTGTAATAAAAAGGCACGTACGAATTTGAGAATTATTGAAGATATGTTGTGCGTAGGAGTCCTCCACAAGAGAGAGATGGCGAACTCTTTTACCCACACTAGAAGTACCAAAACTGAACCTGAAAATCTCTTCGCCCGCTACTTTTTCAGCAATATCATGCAAGAGATCATGTATCTTAAACGACTTAATCCCCCCAAATTCATCCTCGTGTATATCTTGGAAAAAACACCTCTGAAGCAATATAAGAAAGTATTCTTCGCCCAAATCATCCGAGTTAATGTAGCCTTGTGCCATCCAAAGCTGAATCAACATTTTCTTATTAATCTCCCAATCCTTGGGAAACATAGCACAGTAGGCAAAACAAGTCTTCAAGGAAGGGTTAAGTTGATCGTAACTTAACTTCAATATGCGGGTCATCATGTCATCATTACTCTCACTAAGACAGTCTAAGCCTTTGTCGTGAAATGATAACCACTCAGACTTGGATTGACCACGGAGAAGACTTCCTACCACTCTAATAGCAAGCGGGACATTGATACACTTTTTTACAATCTCTTTGCCAAGTTTAACCAATTCATCATCTCTTTCTTCTCCTTGAAACGCCATCCTTTCGAACAAATGCCATGACTCCGGTTCCGACAATCCTCGCAACTCATGCATTTGATCACCTGCAATAATTTGGGCAGTTTTTTTCGAGCGCGTAGTTACAATTATCCAACTCCCTCTTCCCCCTACGTTCAAAAACCCTTTGAACTTCTGCCATTGATCATAACTTTCAGTCCACACATCATCTAACACGAGCAAGTATTTTTGCCCTCCAAGTTGCTTCTTAACTTTATGATGTATGTCCTCCAAAGACATTTTATCAGTAAGAGAGAATCCATTCACCACCTTCGCTAAATGCCCTTTCAAGTCCAATTGTTGTTGATCCTGATCAGCGATGCAAGTCCACCTCTTCAGTGGGAATGCCTCAGTGATCCTAGGATCGTTATACACAAGTTGAGCAAGAGCGGTTTTTCCCAAACCTCCCATACCCATAATGGAAAGCAGAGAAACATTTGGGTGATGTACATTATGAGAACCCAACAACACACCTACAATCTTCTCCACATCTTCCTCCCTTCCGATGATTACATCAGACAAACAAGAAGAAGTCTCCTCCTTTGTAAATTTTATAGGCTTAAAGTCAACCTTAAAACTAAACTGATCACTCTTAGTCGCAATTTTGTTCAACTTGTTGTTAACCCTTTTGATTTTACTTGAAAGTCTGTGAGTAAGAAGCTTAAATCGAAAAAAATAGGATTTCACCTTGTTGCCTTTGAGTTGATTTTGCTTGGCAAGGGTTAGGAACTCATCTAACACATCATCAGCGTCGTAAACAGCATCTTTGAGCTCGATGATGTAATTCTTCTCCTGGCTGTTGAGTGAGTCCTGCTTGGCATCAGCATCCTCAAGAACAGCTCTGACGGTTTGGACAGTGTTCTGGAGATCATCAAGCTCGAATTTGCAGTAAGAAATAGAGCACACTGAATGCAACTGACCCAAAGTTTGGATAGCAGTAAGTATAGTTTGAACTAAAGACAAGGTTGTTGAAAGATCCATGATTGTGGGAAATTGAATTATATCTCTGAGATTTTTTTTTTTTAAAAATGCAAGAAATCAGAAAAATAGATAATGCAGAAAGTGTTAGAAGGGCCGCCAATAATGAATGGAGATGTGATATTTACAGCAGATATCATGTGGTTACTAATTTGAGTTGACTTCGTAAAGACTTTGTCATTGACATATCCGTCTATAACTAAAGACGGGTCAAATACAATACAACCTTCCTAATAGGACAAGCAACAAATGTGGGGTCAAAAAATGTCACCACTTTGAAGCTATTTGACCTATCTTTAGCTAGAGACGGATATATCCGTCTATAACAAGACTAGTTGTACCTTAGGACCGGAGTTCGGCTTTTCATAGACAACTTGATTTCGAGCTTCACCAAGCAGGTATCGAATCGGCTCGATTACACCCGGTACCCTTTTTGTAAGATGATTATACTCCGTACTTCATAATTTTTTACCGAAATTGATATCAATCAATTAATCTCTTGCAAGACGTTTCATGATTAAAATACTCTTTAACAATTATAGAACATCTATTGCCAAAATAAAAAATTAGAAAAGGGTAAAAGGATTAAAATCTTACTTGATATGAATTGGATTGGCTTCATCGTCTTCATTTTGGTGTTGGTAAAAGGATTATTGTGGTCTGACTAAATTACCCTTCTCTTTCTTTCACTCGATTTGGTTTGGATTTCTGCCTTGACGATCCTTTGGTGACTGATGTTGAGAAAATGGAACATTTATTGAATGTATTTTACTTCTTTTTAAGCATTTTTTGTATTTTTTTTTGTAGCTAATCACCTCAAATTTTATTTAGTTTTTGAGCATATATGTATTTTTTCTGAACTTATTAAAGTTTATAAGTTATATTTTATTTTTTTCCGTCAAAAACTCAAATTTAAGTAAGTTATAAATAATGTTTTTGAGTTTATTGTAATTTTTTTTGAGCTTAATGTTTTAGTGAATAAATTCAGAAACTTTATAATAAGATTCATAATTTTTAAAATAAAGCTCAAAAACTTAATATAAAACCGATGGTAGTACATAAGATTAAAGCTTTATTATAATGCTCAAAAAGTATAAAACCGATGGTAGTATATCGGATATATAATCTAATAGTGTGATGCCCGTGCGTTGCACGGATTCTAAAATAATTGTCTAAATAAATGTAACTTGCGTAAGGATGTTTTAGACTTTATTGTGTAAAGGGGACTATAGATCAATTTTAATGCTAACATATTTGATTAACAATAAAATTGTTTAGATAGTAGTTAATGCTAAACTAATTGACACTTATTGGATAACACATATCTTTCCCTTAGATAGTAGTTTGGAGAAGTTTAATTGATAAAACAAAACAAAATATGAGAATCCATTTGTATTTTAATTCGTTTAACATTGCATGTGTTACATACAACATGTACACGCCTCTTCTTTTTTGATCTTTGAATTTAAAGTATGATAAACAACTAATATAGATACAGTCATCCGTTATACCCTTAAGCCTCTTAGATCCCTTCTTTTTGGACCTATCCTCCCCAACTCAACCATGTGTTCCTATCTTTATTATTGTCAATGTCTCTTGAAATGTTTCTGACAATGAGTTTAATGTGCTTTTTTTTCATCATCAAAATATTCTTGTCACTCAATTTCTTTTTAACCGTATTGTGACTGTTATATCAACTCTCAGTGCTATTTTAAAAGTTTCTCCTTAAGCTTCTCTTATTCTAAAGAGTGCTCTTACCCTCACCTTACCCTTCTTTTCATGGCCAACCTTAAATGATTGTGTTCCACATGTATCAAGCATCGTAATTTTCTTTTTTTGTAGCTTGCTTGGTGGGGGTATACTCCCACATAACGTTAGTCTCTCCTCTCGAGGTTTGCCTATTTCGCCTTTTTTAGCTTGTGCCACCATCATTATAAGAGCATCATCCACATTGTGTGGGTCTGTCCCTCATTTTGTCAGCTTCCGCTTACCTTCTACTCCTTTAATTTGACCTTCGTCTTAGACTCTTTTAAAACCTTAATCACTTCAACTCGTCTTGATTTACTCTGATCTTTTCTTCTTAATCATTTGGTGGTTTTGGTTAACTCAGTGTTAAACCCCTTGGACCCGCAGTGACTTTCTTCTATTCATTTTCTTTGTTCTTCTTGGTCTATTGCCAACACTCTTAAAACCTGACCTCAAACACCTGTTAACCCAAACTATTACGCCCTTCCTGATTCCCCATGGCACAAAATGAATGTAGCCGTCTGCTTTTTTGGTGTGTATTGGTTGGATTGCCCGAGATCATTTAGAGGCCCCTTTTGAGTGTATTACTTACCATTCAAGTTGACCTTATGTCCCGTGCAATCGCGCGGGTTGTTAAAACTTGGAATATTTATGAAAATGTAGTGTAAACTTGAAATTGTTTATGGTAAAATTTCCTTGAAAATGTCGTTTGATAATATTTTTAAGATCTTTTTCTATTTGATCAAACCGGAAAAAAAAACCAATTGGCTTTACAGTTTGAACACATAAACGGGAGAGAGAAAAATCCGTCCAAGTGGTCATGAAGGCCCAATTTGAATCGAAACCTAATGAAATTTTGTCAAATTAGAAGAATTTAATTCACAGTAATAAAAAGGCAACAACTTGAGGTAAAGACCTCATTTGGTTTTTGCAGAGTAATAAAATAATAATTAAAACATATTAATGTGCGGTATGTGAAAAGATGATAATTAACCTATATATATGTGAAAAGATGATAAATATGATAATTAACCTATATATGGTTTAAGGTAACCTCGAAAAAAGTTGGAAAATTTTAACTATAACAATGAAATTTTCGACCGCCCTCGCCCCTGCTAGCCCCTCTAACTCCACCACTTATCCAACCCGACCCATTTCGAACCAAATTCTTGAAAACCTGATTTGTCCCGACCCGAACCTAACCCGAATAGCTCGTTTGCCAGGTCTATCTCCGTCCCAATAATTTTTTTTACATTGATTAATATATTCCTCATAGAAATTAAAAGGATAAATAAATGATGGGACGTGAGGAATGCCAAACGTTTTTTTTCTAAGCTAACTTATCGTGTACCTTTGAAGTAAACTACCTTAGAAAAACTATTGTTTAATACAGAGTATATTACTACGTGTGCAGTAGAGGTTGGACATCCCAATAAATTTGTGCAAATCTAGATGTTAGAATGATTTAGGCAAATACACAATTATAGCAAAATTTCAGCGAGGGTCGAGAAATTATTATGATGAAATAAAATGGGCATGCTTGCTCTCATAATCATAAAATACACAATGAATGGATCGTATAATGATCAATTTCAGCTTCTCATAGGAAGCAATCAGGTCGTTTAACAAATTTTTTAGAATGATAGAATTTCTATGGAATTCATTTGCATTCTCGATAGTAGTTAGTAATAAACAAAATTAAGTCACTTAGATTAATTACAAAGATTTGAAACTATTATTAAGTTATTGATATAATATTTAAAATATGATGTTTAGATAATTACAGTATTAAACACTATTTGAATATTATTTTACATATAAGTTAATTTTTATTAAACATTATTTTTATATTATTCTTTATGTTAATTTTTAATTTTATTTTAAGTGTTTAAAAAAAATTGAGCTTACAGACATTTTATGTTGTGAATTATCATATTGAATAATGCGTATAAAATTGGAGATTATGTATATATCTAAGTTTTTTTTTCTATAGTATATCGAATTTTTCATATATATAAATAAACCGGAATATTAAGAAATAATCTTCTAATTCTAATAGAAAAGTTGAAAAAAGTAATTTTAAAATAATAAGTGCACAAATATTAAAAAATAATTTTCTAATTCTAATAGGAAAATTGTACATGATTAATTATTTCCTAATTCTAATAGAAATTGTAAGTAATTAATTTTAAAATTTAATTAAGTGTTTTAAAAAAGTTGGAGACTACCACGTCGCTCGAAAAAAGCCTCAAATATATATTTACTAGAGTTAATGCCCGTGCGATGCACGAGCCATTTAGTAGAGCCTTTGGTATTAATTTTAGTTACGTTATATTGTTTAACTCAAATCATTGAACGACCTCTTTCCAATAGTTTAAAATTATTTGGTAAATACTTTCCAATAAGTCTCAGATGAACTCGACTTTTAAAACAACAAAATATAATCAAAAGTTGGGTTTTAGTTTGTTGCAAATACGGGATAAAACACAACCTTATACGGAAACAATGTTAAAAAAGGAAATTAGGTTGTAGGTAAGATTGAAATGGGGGTGCTGTTTGGCCTTACTTATTGAAAATGACTTTTCCTTTTTAAAAGGAGTTTATTCACAAGTTACTTTTCGGAAAAATTTTAGTTGTTTGGCCATACTTTTATAAAAGCGTTTCTCACAAAATTTATATATGTTTGGCCTAACTACTTTAATACAACTTTTGTTTGCTTATTTGGTTCTTTATGTAAAAAGTAGAAGTAGAAGTAGTAAATATCTACTTCTCCTTTTGAGGGTGAATAATCAGTTTTTGACTTCTCAAAAGCACTTTTAAAACTCTCTAATTTACCATGTTTGGCCAAGCTACTACTTTTTCAATTACAAAAGCACTTTTTAAGTTTGGCCAAACAACACCATAAATTTTGTATTTGTGAGTAAGAGTATACAAATTTTCGTGTAAGGCAAGTTTATATAACAAATTTGTAGAAAAAGATTATAATAACTACATTTTCATTTATATGTTTTTTTTTTTATTTTGTGTAAAGTGAGCAATAATGGCAATTTTAATGCTGAGGGAATTTGGATTAAAGTCGTAAACATGAATCAGAAAAAGCCAACTTACCCGTATTCCTTCTTAATTAAAAAGCTAACTTACCTGTATTCTCCATTGAATCAGAAACGGCTAACCTACCTGTATTATCTATTGAATCTCAGTCATAATAGACTCACTTTTCTTTTATTCTATGTTTGTTAATCAACCATAAAAACCAATATCATTGTCACGTTTGTTCTAAAAAAAATTATATTTCACCAATATTTTGCTCAAAATCAAAATTACCCGTCCCACTCTTCGTTTGACATATCAAATTCATATGGATCTTCAGATTTTATCATCTATAATGAATTATCACTATTACAGATACAGGCTATAACAACGGTTAAAAACCGTTGTTATATAAAAAAGCGGACGTTGTTAAAGGGTCCGTTGTAAAAGGTTTTAACAACGGTTGGTTTCTTAAGGAACCCGTTGTTAAAACTATTAACAATGGTTTTAAGTATAAAAACCCGTTGTGGAAAATGTGACTCAATTTTGGGGGGAAAGTTATAACAACGGGTTGTAAAATACAAAACCGTTGTTATAACTAAAGACAACGGGTTGTTTATAAATAACCGTTGTTGTTTGTTCTTAAAAAAAAATTAAATTAAATATTACTAGATGCATGCATAATTACGGCCCGTTATAATTCCAATGCATGCATTATTACTGCCATCCCTGTGCATATGAACGGACAATATGGAATGAGAAGGGTTAGTAATAAGATTTGAAGCAGCAGAGAGAGATATGATAATGATTATGGCACAACTTCCTAACATATATATTAATTAAAAAACAACTCAAATCACCCACACATTGCTTAGTATAAATACATGCATTATCTCAACTAAGGGGGCGTTTGGTTCATTAGCATGGAATGGAATGGATTGGAATATGAATCCATAATGGTATGGGGTTCTAAATCCATTCCTTCATAAACTTGTTTGGTTGATCTTAAAATTGTACAGGGGTGGAATGGAGTTTGATACCAAGGGTAGAAGTTGGGTATGAGATTCTAGGGGGTTGAAATGGAGTTAGAATCCATTGGGTATCTAACTCCATTCCAAAATACTCCAACCAAACATTGGAATGGAGCAAATCCATTCCAATCCATTCCAAGAGAGCCAACCAAACACCCCCTAACATTCCATTATCTCACTATACATCTCCAAACCCTAACTGTTAAAACAAACTCCAAATAAACCCTACTTAATCTTTCAAACAAACTCCAAATTCCAACAAAATGAATGATATCATCCTTAAGACTCTTACTATGATCGAGAACAACAACAGTTTCATCCACCGGTTGCTCCACATTGACGAAAGTTTCAGGAGCTACCTTGCGGATGCTCGATCCATACTGAAGGACGCCAAAGAAGATGGCTTGACAGAGCAGCAGCAGTTGCAACTATATGACGATATAGCAACTGTTGAACGGAACCTCCAAATAACCAAGGAGGAGAGGACGGATATCATAGAGGAGAATAAGACCCTCTATGAAAATATAAGAATTGCATTTTTATTAATGTAATTTTTTTTTTAATTTATGTATTTATTATATATATATATATATATATAGAGAGAGAGAGAAGGGTTCTAGTAAGGTCACTACATCCATTGAGTCCCTAAGTCCTAATATGGACCTTTGGATGTAGGAGATGAAGGGAGGGGATTTCATCTCATTGAAGGGCCACAAATGATCCTCACTAATCCCTCCCCCTAATCAATCCTCCTCATTCTAATCTCCCTCTCCTCACTCCCTCATATCATTCATTCATTTTACTCATTATCTCTCATAAACTCTCATTTTTTCTCTCATAAAAAAAAAGCCAAAAACCAAAAAACCAAAACCCAAAACCCAAAACCCAAAAACCAAATCTCCATTTCCTCCTTCCTCTGCCATGTCGCGGCTCCACCTCCCCGACCACCCTCCTCTCCACCACCCGCCTCCTTCCTCCCTCCACCGCAACAACTCCACGACAACAACCACCCGCCTCCCTCCTCCCTCCACCACCGCAACAACTCCACGACCGCAACAACTCCCTCCACCACCGCAACAACTCCACGACTTCCTCCTCCCTCCACCTCCGCAACAACTCCACGACCCGCCTTCCTCCTCCCCACGACCGCAACAACTCCACGATCACACCCCTATTTTCAAAATTCAAATTTTGAAAATCCCGCCTTCCTCCATTGCTCGTCGGCCGTTGTCATTGCTGGTTGTTGCTCGTGGTGGTGGTGGTTCTTGCGGTTTGGGGAGAAAGGCGTGGTGGTGGTGGTTGTTCTTGTGGGTCGTTGGTGTTGTACTTGTTTTTTGTTTTTGCTTTTTTCCTTTCTCCCTTTCTCCCTCCCTGCTCTTCCTTTCTCCTTTTTTCCGTTCTGGTTTTTCTTTTTTTTTTTTTTTTTTTTTAAAAAAATTTTCGTTTGGTTTTGTTATTTTAAGTGTTATTTGGTTTTTATTTTTTTTTAGTTTAGTTATTTTTATTATTATTTGAGATTTGGTATTAATTTTGTGTGGTGTTGTTTTTTTTAGATCTATTGGTTTTTTTGTGTTTTTGTCATATTTACTTTATTTTGTAATTGTTATTTGGTTTTTAATTTTTGTTGGTTATTAATTTTTTGTTGGTTATATTATTCTTATTTGGTTTTTTGGTTTTATTATTCTTATTTGGTTTTTTGTTTTTGTTATTATGAGTTTTTTTGGTTTTTGTTATTATTTTTTTTTTTTTCATATTTTTCATATTTATTGTTTGATTTTTTACTATTTACGACTAAAGTTATACATTTTATGACTAAAGTTATACATTTTATGACTAAAGTTATACATTTTATGACCAAAGTTATACAAAAAAAGACTAAAGTTATACAAAAATTGGACTAAAGTTATACAAAAAATTGACTAGAGTTATACAAACTGTGACTAGAGTTATACAGTGTGAATAGAGTTATACGTTGAATCACTAGAGTTATACAAACTGTGACTAGAGTTATACATTGTATGACTAGAGTTATACAAACTGTGACTAGAGTTATACATTGTATGACTAGAGTTATACAAACTGTGACTAGAGTTATACATTGTATGACTAGAGTTATACAAACTGTGACTAGAGTTATACATTGTATGACTAGAGTTATACGTATGTTTTGATTTTATTTTTTTTATTGTTTGGTTTTTTTATACAACAATGGACTAGAGTTATACATTGTATGTCTAGAGTTATACAGATTGTGACTAGAGTTTTACATCTTTTGACTAGAATTATTTTTTTTTTTGACTAGAGTTATACATCAAATGCCTAGAGTTATACATTGTATGACTAGAGTTCTACAGATTGTGACTAGAGTTTTACATCTTTGGACTAAAGTTATACAACTTTGGACTAAAGTTATACAATTTTGGACTAAAGTTTTACAAATATGGACTAAAGTTATACATATGAAGGACTAGAGTTATAAAAAAATGGACTAAAGTTATACAAAAATGCACCAAAGTTATACAAAATTGGACTAAAGTCATACAACAATGGACTAAAGTTATACAAAAAATTGGACTAAAGTTATACAAAAAATTGGACTAAAGTTATACAAAAAATTGGACTAAAGTTATACAAAAATGAACCAAAGTTATACAAAAATGGACCAGAGTTATACAAAAATGCACCAGAGTTATACAAAAAATTGGACTAAAGTTATACAAAAAATGAACCAAAGTTATACAAAAATGAATCAAAGTTATACAAAAATGGACCAGAGTTATACAAAAATGCACAAGAGTTATACAAAAATGCACCAGAGTTATACAAAAGTTAGTCTATTTTTGTATAACTTTGGTGCATTTTTGTATAACTCTGGTTCATTTTTGTATAACTTTGGTTCATTTTTGTATAACTTTAGTCCATTTTTTGTATAACTTTGGTGCATTTTTTTGTATAACTTTAGTCTTTTTTTGTATAACTTTGGTCTATTTTTGTATAACTTTAGTTCATTTTTGTATAACTTTGGTTCATTTTTGTATAACTTTAGTCCATTTTTGTATAACTTTGGTGCATTTTTGTATAACTCTGGTGCATTTTTTGTATAACTCTGGTGCTTTTTTGTATAACTTTGGTTCATTTTTGTATAACTTTGGTTCATTTTTTGTATAACTTTAGTCCAATTTTTTGTATAACTTTAGTCCAATTTTTGTATAACTTTAGTCTTTTTTTGTATAACTTTGGTCTATTTTTGTATAACTTTGGTCTATTTTTGTATAACTTTGGTGCATTTTTGTCTTAGATGAAAAAAAGTATCTCACAAAAAAAAAACGAGATTTAAAACACGAAATCGAAAAAAATAAAAATAAAAAATAAAAAAAAAAACGACGAAATAAACCGAGACGCAAAATCTGGAAAAAAAAAAAAAAAAAAAACGAGTTTATATAATTACGGCGGTGGTGGAGGTGGCGGTGGATGTGGGCGGTGGGTGGTGTCGGTTGGGATAGTGGTGGGTGGTGGTGAATGAGGAAGAGAGAAATGAATGATTTATTTGGTTTTTTGATTTATTTGGATTTTTTGATTTATTTGGATTTTTTGGGTTTTTTTATTTTTTTGGGTTTTTTTTATTTATTTGGATTTTTTGGGTTTTTTATTTATTTGGATTTTTTGGGTTTTTTTTTAGAGAAGAGAAGAGTGAAATGTGTGAGATGAGAGAGAAATAGGTGGGTAGAAAACAAATATATAGTAAATTAGTGGTTAATTAGGGTGGATTAGTAAAGTGTGTTAATTTGCTTGTATAATGACTTTTGGTGGGTTCATCTCATCCCTCCATCTCCCTCCATCCAATGGCTCACAAAAGACCTTATGGACTCAAATATATAATGGACCTTAGTTGATCCTTCCTCTATATATATATATATATATATTTGTTCCGGGTGTAATTCCAGAGCAAGTATAGTTACCACCCGTGGCTTGTTGAATGATGTCTTGAGTTGGATTCTCCTTTGATCTTAATCGTTCCTCTCGGCCTCTCCTGCAACAATGAACGAACTGAGGGCTTGGCTTTGTGCCAAGCGTACTCACTCCGACGCTCAAGTCAGTAAACTTAAAGGATAAGTCGTTACTTGGCTGAATGTATATTGTAGAGAGATAAGGAAGATGTTACCAGATGAATAGTGTATTTAGGTTTAGTTGTGTATTTTATGGATCCTTTCCTCAATGAAGGTTGAGGAGTATTTATAGGCTTTCACCTTTTGTCACGTAGTGGCCAAGTGGCCAAGTGGCTAGCAGGTGGAAAGACTGATCTACCCCTCGGCCGAGGGACCTATGGCGGCCGGCGGGCCCCCGTTGCCTCACCGCCGAGGGGTCTTGAATATGAGTACGCGGATATGTGCCCCGGCCGCAAGTTGCCATGCCGAGACCAGTGACCAGTAGATGGGGCTGGGTCAGATCGGCTAGGCTATCTAAGTCGTTGACTTGTTTGTGGATATCTTTGACCTTGCTCAATATGTTGACTTGGTCAGCGGTGCAGAATATGCCCCATCAATTTGCCCCCAGCGTAGTCTATGCCGTGGTATGGGCTCCGATGTACGTTTGAGCGTATATTCTGCACAAGTATTTTGCGGAAAATTTCTGCATCGGCTTCTTCTGCGGCGGCTTCTTTTACCTCGGCCTGGTCTTTCTTAGGCCGTACCATATCCCCCCTCCACATGGATGTGTAAAGGGCATCCGATGTGGAAAAGAAAGTGACGCTGGCCGAGACCCGGGATTGAGTGTGCTTAGGTTGTTTTTGATTGCCCCGTGCCGACGCTACTTAGCTTGGTTGACCATGATGCCGGCGGAGAACAGATGCTTGGGAATTTGTTGAGGAAGGTGAATAGGCGGAGAGATGTGAATAGGCGTGTTGAAGACGCTTGGTCACTGTTGCATTGATTGACGTCTAACTGTTGCAACGATTGACATCCCGTGGTTGCATGTCCGACACGTGTCCGCACGCCGATTGGTTGACGCTTCATGGGTCATTCTCGATTGGTCCTTCTTCATGGGCTTTTCCCTATAAATAGGGCAGTTATCCCGTGAAATTGGCCACCAATTTCATTCTCCAAAATTTTCCTCTAAATTTTCAAGGGTTTTTTTTGTCTTCGATTTTTCAGAATTGTTACTCCGGGATTGTTTTTCTTCAAGGTAAACAAACAAACTTTCCCATTTCTTAATTTTGTAAGTCTTTATGGTAAACATGTCTTCTGCTGATGCCGGGCCTAGTAGGCCGGCGCCGGGGGGGTTCCCCGTCGCGTCTTGATGAGGGGGGGAGAAGTTGGACGCCCTCCGATAAGGCCAGGGGCCCTGGTCTCCTTCTCCTGAAGTCGATCCTCGAATTTTGGAGGAATGGGAGGATGACTCTGATGTCGATGATGACGCAAACGATTTTGGTGATGATGCTGAAGAGGCTCGTCCCAAAGAGGTGAGGCAGTACGTTATGGATCACGGTGACGTCTGCAAGGTACGCGTTGACCGAACTTGGACCCATAAGTTGGCCAGTTGTTCTGGTGAGAAATTTTTCGAGGGCCATTTCTTTTTTGGCAGGGGGTACAAGATTGTTATCCCTGAGGAGGGTCAGGTCGTCTGTTGCCCTCCGCCGGGCCATACCGGCGTATACATGCGACACTTGGAGTTCGGGCTCCGGTTTCCGCTGAATGAGTACGTCATGGCCATCATTAAGGCTATGAACGTCGTTGTGGCCCACTTGCATCCGTTGGCCATGAGGACGATAGTCGGCTTTGTGTGGCTTTGTCTCTTCAAGGGGGAGGCCCCGACGGTGAATTTATTCCGCCGGCTTCATTATCTCCAGCCGTCAATCGCTGGCCGCGTCGGTTGGTACAGTGTGCACACGGAGAAAGGTTATGTTTCTGTTGACAAACTTACTTCTTGTAAAGACTGGAGAGATCGGTGGGTGTATGTTAAGGTGCCGGATGACTATCCGCTGCCCCTCTCCTTTCAGCACCAAGTGAATTTGCGGTGTGAGACTAAGGCGGAGCATGACAGATGGGTCAGCCGGAAGAAGCTCAAGATGGATGCCAGCAAGGTCCTTCTTAAAGAGGATGAGAAGCTGGCGATGAGGCTTTTTGAGGCGGACAAGGGTGGGGTGTCGAAAAAATGGATTCCCCCAACGCAGATCATTCTTCAGGATGAGCCGCTCTGCCATGTCGGCCTCATACCGGCCCTAGCACAGGGTGAGTGGGGTCGGTGTGAGGCCCATCACCGCTCTTAATGTTCCTGTTTTTCGAACTTCGATTTATTTCTTCTACTTAATTCTTGCTTTTATTTTTTTTTTTTCGCAGACCACTTTGGTCGGGACTTGTCTGAGGATATCCTCCGGAGAATGGGGCTGCACAAAGACAAAACCGTTGCTAACCTGCACCCCAAGGCTCTGGCCCATGACCGTAGGACGTCGCCGAATGATCTTATGGACCAGCGGCTGAAAAGCTTGAATGCGGTGGAGGCCCAGGCGAAGGTTGTTAGTAACATGCCGCGCCATACTCGAAAAACAAAGCCTTCGGCGGTGATGGCGTCGACATCGACTCCACCTTCCATCCCCCCTGTTCAGAAGGAGACGGTGGAGATCGTTTACATCTCTAATGGGGATGACTCCGACGAGGAGGAGGGGTCTCCCCTTGTCCGTAAGAGAAAGCAGACCGCTTTTACCGCTGCCGTTGCTTCTGCTGTTGACAAGGAGATGCGCCCTTCGGCCAAGAAGGCCAAGCACGGTACTGATCTATCCGGTGGCTCAGATTTAGCCGGTTCATCAGGCGATGCCGATGACAGGCTCTTCGGCATGTCGATGTATGTTCATACTGATGCTTTCTTTAAATTTTGTAGATCAGCCGCTGTCAGCCGCCGCTCTTATTGAGCAGCAAGTGGAAGAGAAACCCGCGCAGGCTGATGATCATAACGTCGCCATTGGGTCTTCATCCCAGAAGGTTTCCCTCTCCCGACCGCAGACTAGTGATCGAAATGTCAATGCTGACTCTTCATCCCAGAAGGTTTCCCCCTCCCGGCTCGTGGCGAGAGGTGCGAGGTTGGTCGAGGAGCTGGCGAGGTGGAACGAGCTGGCCGGTGCTCGCATTATAGAGCAAGAGAAGGTCGTGGCTCAGTCCGCTCTTGAGCTTGATGTCACTAAGAAGGTGGCCGCGAAGGCGAGGCTGGATCTCCTCAATGAGCAAAGGCTTAGGGGAGATGCCGAGAGAGCGCTCTTGGCTGAGAGAAAGCTTAGGGAGGACGCTGAAAAGGAGGTCCTTCTTTGAGAGAGCCAAGGCCGAGGCTCGCGGTGAAGTTGCAAAGTTCTTTGGAGAAGTGTGACCTTGTTCGAGGCACGCCGACCTTTATCTCCAAAGCAGAGGAATGAATTTAGGGGCAAATTTCAGATCCGGGGAAGGTGATCCGGAGCAAGGAGGCCATCATCAAGCAAAAGGAGGACGACATTGAGATGCTCCAAACCAAAATGCTCCCGACCCGTGTTCCGACCCGGGATCCGGCGAAGCATTGCCGGGGAAGTAATTGAGGAGCTCTTTCCTCTTGAAGGTTCCTTTCCGTGGGGCGGTTGACAAGGTGTTTGACGACAAGCTCGAAGCTAAGGAGAAGGCTGTGGAGGAGAGGGTCAAGGAGGCGGCGAGAGTGAAGATAGAGCAAGAGGCGGCCGAGGAGGCAGCTACTATCGCTGAGAAGGCTAAAGCGGCCAAGGAGGAAGCCGATTGGGCAAGGGCGATTGAGGCCGCCGAGGCTAAGGTCGGGCCGCCAAGCCGAGGCCGCTAAGGAGCTCGGGGTTGCCCCTCGAAGAAGGTCTTTTCTGCTACCGCTGCGATGGCGAGCAACAATGAGACATAGGGAGATGATATCTGTAGCCTTGTCTTTTGGTTTGTCTTTGTAATTTTTTGTAATTCGTTGAACATTTTTAATAAGAGCTCGTTTCTTCGCTCCCGGCCTGGCCGAGGTTTTTACCTCACTTCCTTTTCTTGCGCTAGTATTTGAGCCTCAACTGTACTTTTAGCGTCTTTGTCTTCGTCTGGGTTGTCTCCTTACGTTATTAATTGAGTGTCTCTTTTGTTTCCGCCTCGGCTTGGCCGAGCGATCTAGAGCGCGTATCTCAATTGTGTTAACGCTTCTAAGGCATTTTGATTGCTTTGCGAGTATCAATCGCACTGGTCGTGATTGCCGCTCTTGTCGGTGTGACAAGTGAGCCAAAGATTCGCTTCTTATTCTTGATCGCCGTGGCGTCTACCACTTGTCTTTGTATGCGACGGCGCCTATTTCTTCATGAGACTGCCGTGGCGTCTACCACTTGGAGTGACTGCGACGGCGTCCAACCTCTTGGGGTGACTGCCGTGGCGTCTACTACTTGGGGTGACTACGACGGCGCCTACTTCTTCATGGAGAATGCCGTGGCGTCTACCACTTGGAGTGACTGCGACGGCGTCCAACCTCTTGGGGTGACTGCCGTGGCGTCTACTACTTGGGGTGACTGCGACGGCGCCTATTTCTTCATGGAGATCGCTAGTGGCGCCTACCACTTGGAGTGACTGCGACGGCGTCCAACCTCTTGGGGTGACTGTCGTGGCGTCTACTACTTGGGGTGACTGCGACGGCGCCTATTTCTTCATGGAGATCGCTAGTGGCGTCTACCACTTGGAGTGACTGCGACGGCGTCCAACCTCTTGGGGTGATCGCTAGTGGCGTCTACTACTTGGGTGACTGCGACGGCGCCTATTTCTTCATGGAGATCGCCGCTCTTGTCGGTATGACAGTGTGAGCCGAGCCGACATCTCGCTTATTGATAAAGACTGCCGCTCTTGTCGGTTTGACAGTGTGAGTCGGCGTCTGCTGCTTCCTAGTGACTATGGGAAGAATGAACATTTTGATGGAAGACTTGGATGGTTTTTCATTTAGGTAAAAACATGCGTCGGGGTGCCCACAGCTGTTTCGGACACCTCCGCCGCTACATAGATTATTCCCGAGATTACCAGCGTCCTAATGGCCTATCAAAGGCACAACGTCCTAGTCAGCCGCTAGTTACATCCATGAGGTCGCCCCCCTGTTGTAAGGATAGACTTTTCCCTTTCTCTGATTTCTTTGCCACTTTGAGGGATTGCATGTTGCATCCTCTGGCGGCTATCTGGACGTTGACCACCTCGTCATTCTCGTCTTTGGAGACGAGCTTATGCGCTTCCCCCCGGTCCGAGACATACATCAGTGTTAGGGCCCGGATGGACATCACTGCGTCAGCCTCGCTCAGGGTGACTCGGCCGATGAGAACGTTGTAGGCGGACGAGCCGTCGATGACTACGAACTCAGCCAGGACATTCTTAGCCGCATACTTTTCGTCGAACGTCACCGGGAGTCTGATCGACCCCAGTGGTACCAGGCCGGCCCCGGAGAAGCTGTATAGTGGGTTGGTGCAGGGGCTCAAGTCCTTGACTTTTAGGCCGAGGCTGAGGAAGCACTCCCTGAACATGATGTTCGTGTACGCGCCTGTGTCAATCAGGCACCTCTTGACCAGGTGGTTGGATATGTCCAAATTGACTACAAGTGGGTCGCTGTGAGGAGCGATGACTCCTTCGTAGTCCTTCCTTCCGATGGTTATATCGGGGATGTTGGAAGCGGGGATCGCTGTGTTGGGCACAAAGTTGATGGCCTGATATAGCTCGTTCAGGTGCCGTTTGTGCCCATGAGCGGACCCTCCGTTCTCGTTGCCCCGATGACAACATGGATCACTCCTATCCGTTCAAGACGTATTTCTTACCCGAATCCTTCGGCGTCGGTCTTTTGGCCTTTGGCAACGTACTTGCCGAGGCTCCCCTTCCGGATCGCTCTTCAATGGGCATTCTTTAGATGCGGCGATCGTTGTTAAATGGCCGGTGTGGCCGTGGTACTCACAAGATCTTGGCTCGTGTCACCGTCACTTTTTGGCTTGGGGGTCTCTCCCACTTCGGCCCTCGCTTTTGCTCGGGGCAAAGACCTCGGCGGCGATACGACGAGAGGGGTTTTATCACCGTACCGTCTCTCGGTGGTATGTTCCCGAACTCCACCCGGCGCTGTCGAGTCCTGTCTCCCGGCAGTTTGTCCGACCGTGACCTATTATTCTCACGGCGTCTTTCATCGGACCGTGACCCGTTGTTGCCACGGCGTCTTTCATCCGGGTTGTCCTCCCGGTGGCTCTTCTTTTCGGAGGGCTCGGCCTCGCTTTGGGGCCTACCCATGTCTTTGTGATAGTCTTCTACCTTGATGGCCTGGTCGGCCATCCTCCCGCGGCATCCAAGCTCAGGCCTCCGCACTTGATGAGCTCATTTTTTAAGTCTCCCATTGGGAGGCCCTTCATCGCGCGAAGGCCGCGCCGGGATTAATTTCTCGAATCTGCTGGACCTTTCCATCGAACCTCTTCACATAGCTTCGTAGAGACTCGCCCCCCTCCTGTTTGATAGTTAGGAGGTCCGATGTCTCCACGGCCCTTCTCTTGTTGCAAGAGTACTGGGCTAGAAAGGCGTCTCTTAGGTCGGCGTAGTAGTATACCGAGCCGTCGGGAAGCCCTTTGTACCAACTTTGAGCCATCCCATGCAAAGTTGTTGGGAAGACTCGCACTGCACCTTATCGGGCTGCTCCCATACCGACATGTAAGACTCGAAAGCCTCAGCGTGGTCGGCTGGATCACTATCTCCTTTGTATGATAGGGGTGGCAACTTGAGCTTAGTTGGCACCTGGACTTCTAGGACGTAGGCGTTGAGGGGCTGTCTGACCACGTGTCGAACGACGCGCGGCGATCGGCTCCTCTCCTCGTAGCGGGAAGGACTTCTTCTTCGACTCGGACTTCTTCTCCAACTCTGCTGAGTCGGACTCCTCTGGTTCCTTTGGGGTAAGCCTCGTTCGTGTTGCGGGGACGCTGTCCTCCCATGAGTGCGGGGAGGACTTAGGTCTACCACGCCCACTTTGGGCTCCCCCGGCGACTTGATTGGGTCAGCTTCTCCCAATGCTCCGTTCAAATTTCTCGGAGTCACGTTTTGGGCCCTGGTCTCCTGGGCGGTTTCCGCCGCTCTTGTCGGCGTGACAGTGTGAGCAGGCGTATTACTAATTAGGTCCAGGACCATTTTCAGTTTTGCTATGTCAACCACGTGTCCCATGATGGTGACCTGGTTGGCTGGCAGCGGCGTGTCCGGCATTATTGGCATCCCGAACTCCGGTTGGATTACTCCGCCGGTGGAGGGCCGCACGACTCGCACTTGTTGAAAGTGTCATCGTGGTAGAATGCGGTTTCGTCGGTCACGACTGCGTCTTGTTGTTTTGACATCTTAGCTTTTTGGGTGGGTTTTTGTTGTTTTTTTTTTTTGTTTGGGAATGAATGTGACTAGCTTCTAGTGTCTTTTCCCACAGACGGCGCCAATTGTTCCGGGTGTAATTCCAGAGCAAGTATAGTTACCACCCGTGGCTTGTTGAATGATGTCTTGAGTTGGATTCTCCTTTGGTCTTAATCGTTCCTCTCGGCCTCTCCTGCAACAATGAACGAACTGAGGGCTTGGCTTTGTGCCAAGCGTACTCACTCCGACGCTCAAGTCAGTAAACTTAAAGGATAAGTCGTTACTTGGCTGAATGTATATTGTAGAGAGATAAGGAAGATGTTACCAGATGAATAGTGTATTTAGGTTTAGTTGTGTATTTTATGGATCCTTTCCTCAATGAAGGTTGAGGAGTATTTATAGGCTTTCACCTTTTGTCACGTAGTGGCCAAGTGGCCAAGTGGCTAGCAGGTGGAAAGACTGATCTACCCCTCGGCCGAGGGACCTATGGCAGGCCGGCGGGCCCTGTTGCCTCACCGCCGAGGGGTCTTGGATATGAGTACGCGGATATGTGCCCCGGCTGGCAAGTTGCCATGGCGAGACCCAGGCTGACCAGCCGATGGGCTGCATCGGCTAGGCTATCTAAGTCGTTGACTTGCTGTGGATATCTTTGACCTTGCTCAATATGTTGACTTGGTCAGCGGTGCAGAATATGCCCCATCAATATTAATTATGTTTATCATGCATTCTTCTCTATCATCTTGCTTCTTCTTTGTTTTAGTTTATTTAATTTGTTTTACTAGCTAATTAAGCGAATAATACTTAAAGAAATAACATAATGGTCGATAAAAACACATACACATGCAAATGAAATAATTAGAAAAAGAAAATAATGACGATGAAACCAACAGTGACGGCGAGATTTACCTGATAATTAGAGAAAGTAAGAGACGATGAAATCAATAGTGACGGCGAGAAGATAAAGCGACGATGAGAAAGAGAGAAAGAGACGATGAGAAAGAGAGAAAGAGACGATGAGAAAGTGTGTGTTTTGTGTTTGTGTTTGTGTTTGTGTTTGTCTGCTGTGTTTGTGTTTGGGTATTAAGGTTTGTGTTTTGTGGCTCTAGCAGATTTGTGTTTGTGTGGTTTATAGTATAGAAGGTATTGACAACGGTTATTAAACAACAACCGTTGTTAACACTACTACAAATACAGGCAACCACAACGGCCCTTTAACAACGATTATTCACGAAAATCACAATAGACGTTGTAGAATGTATGACGCGAATTTTACTAAAATCAATTACAACGGGTATGGTTATAAAAACCGTTGTTATTAGTTTTAACAACGGGTCACACATGCACAACCGTTGTTAATAATTTGGCGCAAAATTGGCGCAAAGTTAGTGAAAAGTAATCACAACGGTTATTTTTGAAACCCGTTGTTAAAACTTATTTAACAATGGGTGTTTTTTACAACCGTTGTTAAAACATATTTCACAACGGTTGTTGTTTAATAACCGTTGTCAATACCTTCCATACTATAAACCACACAAATGAAGTCTGCTGCGTACCACAAAACACAACCCT
Organism: Silene latifolia; assembly: GCF_048544455.1. Classification (NCBI taxonomy): domain Eukaryota; kingdom Viridiplantae; phylum Streptophyta; class Magnoliopsida; order Caryophyllales; family Caryophyllaceae; genus Silene; species Silene latifolia. The sequence goes on along the minus strand of NC_133536.1, from coordinate 10,229,924 downwards.
TAATACACAAACACAAACACAGCAGACAAACAAACACAAAACACACACTCTCTTTCTCACTTTCTCATCGTCGCTTTATCTTCTCGCCGTCACTTTTTGATTTCATCGTCTATTACGTTCGTATTTATCGGGTAAATCTCGCCATCACTTTAGTTTCATCGTCATTATTTTCTTTTTCTATTTATTTCTTTTGCATGTATGTGTTTTTATCGACCATTATGTTATTTGAATCTAGTTAGTTAGTAAAACAATGAAGAAGCAAGATGAAGAAGCAAGATAAACATAATTAATATATATATATATATATATATATATATATATATATATATATATATATATATATATATATATATATATATAGTAATAAGATCATCTAAGTCCACCTCTTACATTTGAGTCCATAAGTTCCCTTTAGAGCCATTAGATGAGGAAGATGGAGGGTTGAGATTGAAAGCAAAAAGTAGGGGATTAAAGCTCATTAAACCCACTCTCTCACTATCTATACTAATTAATCACTAACTCTTCCTAATTAACTACTAATTTAATATATATACTTTTCCAAACACTACTTCTCTCTCATATCTCATAATTTCACTCATTTTTTATCTCTCAAAAACCTCTCATCTCTGAAAACCAAACAAATTCAAAAACAAAAAAATCAAAATTTTCCCCCCCTTTTCTCTCCAACCCAACCACCGTACCACCGCCTCCCGTCACACCACCACACAACCACAGCCCGCACACCCCACACACCCCACAGCCCACCACACCGCCGCACACCCCACGCCCCACAGCCACCACCGCACACCTCCTCTCCTTCCTTCCCCACACAGCCGCACACCCCACACCCCACCGCGACAACAACACCACCACGCACCTCTCCTCCCCTGCCTCACCACCACCACCGACGACCCACGACCCCAACATCACACGTCCACCACCGCACACACAAACAACCGCGACCTCCTTCCTCCACCGCCTCACCTTCTTCCACTCCACCACACGACGACCACCACGACCTTCCACCGCCCTCCCCTTATCTTTTTTCCAGATCTGCCGCACCCCCCCTGCCGACACCACCGTCCCTCAACCGTCCTCTCCTCCTTTTCTCCCTCATTTTTTTTCCTTTTTTCTTGGTTTCTTGCTTTGTCGTGTCTTTTTTCTTCTTTTTTTTTCTTTTTTTTGTGTATTTATTCCCACATTTGTCTTGTTGTAACAAATCTTGTATTTTTTCTTTTTTTTTTCTTTTTTTTGTTTATTTACTCCACATTAGTCCTTTTTTCTTGGTTTCTTGCTGTGTCGTGTCTTTTTTCTTCTTTTTTTTTCTTTTTTTTGTGTATTTATTCCCACATTTGTCTTGTTGTAACAAATCTTGTATTTTTTTCTTTTTTTTTTTCTTTTTTTTGTTTATTTACTCCACATTAGTCTTGTTGTACATATTTCTTTCAAATGTCCTTTATATTTTTTCCTAGATCTTATTTATATTTTGTGAGATCTCATTTTTTAACTTTTTTCACTAAATTTTTTAGTCTTGTAACTTGTTTCGGCTAGAGTAACATTTTTTCGGCTAAAATTACACTTTTTGTTTTTAGAATTACACTTTTTTCTGTTAGAATTACACTTTTTTTCTGTTAAAATTACACACTTCTTCATTAAAATTACACTTTGTTCTGTTAAAATTATACCTTTTTCATTAAAATCACACTTTCCTCCATTAAAATTACAATTTTTTATGTTAAAATTATACTTTTTTTTTGCTAGAATAACACTTTTTTCGGCTAAAATTACACTTTTTGTTGTTAGAATTACACTTTTTTCTGTTAAAATTACACTTTTTTTTTTGCTAGAATAACACTTTTTTCGGCTAAAATTACACTTTTTGTTGTTAGAATTACACTTTTTTCCGTTAAAATTACACTTTTTTTTCATAAAAAATTACACTTTCTTTTGCTAGAATAACACTTTTTCTGGCTAAAATTACACTTTTTGTTGTTAGAATTACACTATTTTCTGTTAGAATTACACTTTTTTTTTGCTAGAATAACACTTTTTTCGGCTAAAATTACACTTTTTATTGTTAGAATTACACTATTTTCTGTTAGAATTACACTTACCTCTATTGGACTAATGTTACACTCTCAATGGACTTGGTCATATTCTCATTGGACTAATGTTACATTCTCAATGGACTAAAATTACATTCTCGTGGATTTGAAATTATACTTCTCTGAACTAAAATTACACTTTTCTGGACTAAAATTACATTCTCTTTGACTAAAAATAACAATCTCATTGGACTGAAATTACACTTACCTGGACTAAAATAACACTTTTTTGTCATTAAAATAACACTCGTAAAATGCTAAATTACAATAACTTGTGATAAAATGACAAAAAATCAAAATATTATTCGTTAAAATTACTCGGAAAAGATTGAAGTTAAACTTGTAAAACGCTAAATTCTCGAAAATATTTCTTAAAATTACACTTTTTGCCGTTAGAATTACACTTTTTGCCGTTAGAATTAAAATCCTAAAATGTCGAAAACTTGTCTCGAAAAAAAAAAAACGAAACAGTCGAAAACTTGTCTCGAAAAAAAAAAAACGAAAAAAAAAACGAAACAGGAAAAATTTTAACAAAATTTTCATAAACTTTGAAGTATAAGACAAAATATGGTGTTAATTGTGAATGATAATGAATTAGTGAATGTATAATTAAAACTAGAGAGAGAAGTGAATTCATTAGTGTTAAGTGTGTTTTTTGCTTTCAATCTCAACCTTCCACCATGCATGATCCAATGGTTGTGGGAGGGACTTATGGACTCAAAAAAAAAAAGGGACTTAGAAGAACTTGACACTATATATATATATATATATATATATATATATATATATATATATATATATATATATATATATATATATATATATATATATATATATATATATATATTTATAAATACATAAATTAAAAAAAAAATTAAATATATAAAAATGCAATTCTTATATTTTCATAGAGGATCTTATTCTGCTCTATCGTATCCGTCCTCTCCTCCTTGGCTATTTGAAGATTCCGTTCGGGAGTTCTTTATATCGTCATATAGCCGCAATCGCTTCTTTGCTCCGTCAAGTCATCTTCTTTGGCGTGCTTCAGTGCGGATCGAGCATCCGCAAGGTAGCTCCTAAAACTTTCCTCAATATGGAGGAACCGACAGATGAAGTTGTTGTTCTCGATCATGGTAAGAGTCTTAAGGATGAAATCATTCATTTTGTTGGAGTTTTTGGAGTTTGTTTTGAAAGATTAAGTAGAGTTTGTTTTAGCAGTTAGGGTTTGGAGATGAATATATTGAGATAATGGAAATGTTAGTTGAGATAATGCAATGTATTTATACTAAGCAATGTGTGGGTTGAGTTGCTTTTTAATTAATATATATGTTAGGAAGTTGTGCCATAATCATCATCATATCTCTCAATAATGCTGCTTCAAATCTTATTACTAACCCTTCTCATTCCATATTATCCGTTCATATGTACAGTGATGTCAGTAATAACGCATGCATCGGAATTCTAACGGGCCGTAATTATGCATGCATCTAGTAATATTTAATTTAATTTTTTTTTATTTTTTAAGAACAAACAACAACGGTTATTTACAAACAACCCGTTGTCTTTAGTTATAACAACGGTTTTGTATATTAAAACCCGTTGTTATAACTTTCCCCCCAAAATTGAGTCACACTTTCCACAACGGTTTTTTATACTTAAAACCGTTGTTAATATTTTTAACAACGGTTTCCTTAAGAAAACCAACCGTTGTTATAACCTTTTACAACGGACGCTTTAACAACGTCCGCTTTTTTATATAACAACGGTTTTTGACCGTTGTTATAGCCTGTATCTGTAGTAGTGTAAATAAGTTTTAACAACGGTTGTAAAACAACAACCGTTGTCAAATAAGTTTTAACAACGGTTGTAAAACAATAACCGTTGTTAAATAAGTTTTAACAACGGGTTTCAAAAGTAACCGTTGTGATTACTTTTCACTAACTTTGCGTCAATTTTGCGCCAAATTATTAACAACGGTTGTGCATGTGTTACCCGTTGTTAAAACTTATAACAACGGTTGTTATAACCATACCCGTAGTAATTCATTTTAGTTAGGAAGGAAGGGTTAGACAACCAAAGTGACTCAAATTTAAAGGTCTTTGGGACGGGGGTGGTCTTAAGGGTGGATTGAAGCATAATAGGGCAATGGTCAGAGGAAAGGCGAGTGAGGTGGAAATTATGGGAATTGGGATAGGAGTCAAGCCAAAGTTGGTTAACCCAAACCCTGTCAAGGCGCTCTAAAATAGGGTTGGTGCGTCTGCGGTTAGTCCACGTAAATTTGGGTCCAGAAAACCCAATATCAATCAAGTTGCAGGTGTTCATAGTCGTCCTAAACAGAGAAGCTCTATTATGTTTAATTCCAGAGCCTCCAAGTTTTTCCGAATCATAACAGACTTCATTGAAGTCACCTAAGCAGACCCAGGGAATATTCAGATTATGGGAGAGGGTGGTAAGATCAGTCCAAAGGAGTTTACGCCAACGAAATTTGGGACGCGCGTAAATAGCAGAGAGAAGAAAAACGAAATTAACAGAAATTACCTGGACCACCACATTGATAAGTTGAGAGCCCTTATTCAGGAGAGTCACAGCCACGTCCCTCGCATTCCAGAGAATGATGATTCCCCCGGCAAAACCGACAGGGTCAAGAACCTCAAAAGAATCGAAGGGAAGTTTGTGCACAATGATCAGAGAATTAGGAGATGGGACTCTGGTTTCAGAGAGGATGAGGATATCAGGCTTATGAGCATTAATAAGGTAAGAGATATGGGCGGAGAAGGAAGGTCTTGCAATACCCCGACAATTCTACAACGTCTATTGTGATTTTCGTGAATAATCGTTATTAAAGGGGCGTTGTAGTTGCCTGGATTTTAGTAGTGTATTGTAGGAGTGACTTTTTATCTCATGATTTTTGGAAGAAAAATTCTTAGGTCCTCCGGGAGGACAATTAATGTGTCCTCCCTAGTCAATAAGAAGTCTTTATGACTATATTTATCTTATATCTACTTTTATATATATTTATTACTTTTAAATAGCCATAAAGGCTTTTTATTGGCTAGGGAGGACATAATAATTGTCCTCCTGGAACTTGGAACTCTGGAAGATCTAAGAATTTTTCTTTTTGGAAATATTACACACAGTGGTTACCACTTTTAAAGGCACATCGTTCATCACAGATTGATCTTTATTACAGGTTGACAGAAATTATTTTTTTGATTTATGAATCTTATCATTCTTATGATGAATTGTACAATAATCTTGACTCGTAAAATATATACAACCTTATTACATTTGTTAAGTATGTTCCGTTTTTCCTATTTCATACCTAGTGTACTTCTTCCTCATATAATAAATCTTTGGTCTTGTTTTACCTCTCTCGAGTTTGTGAAACTTAACCCGTGTCAAAACCCATCATTTTTCGCAACCTCATTAAATCGCCACCATTAATAATCCCACTTTGAATACTATCCTCATTCCTATAGATTGCTTTGGTTGCTTCTTAGGGTTGATTAGTTGTTCCTTTTTCTCCGAGGCGTTAGTCAAGTGGGGCCGTTAAGGTATGACAATATTTGGTCGTGATCCTCATGATCATATATCATCAATCTTGTTTACGATATATTACATCGATGCACAATCCATTGTCGAGATACTAATCAATAAACAATACGTATTATATAACTTGGAGCCATCTACTCCATATAGATGAATTATCTAGGCTAATTTGTCTGGACTTCTCATTCTAGGACTATATATAGACTTGGGATTTTAGGGGTTAGAACTTGAGTTTATTTATATGAAAGTTAAATAATAAAATATCTCCCCCTAATATTTAGGGTATTTTGGTAGAGCTTTACTTTTATAATTGTAGCATCTTTATCTCCAAGTGATTATAAACGTTGGCTAGCAAATCATTTAAAGTTAGTAGCCTAGTAGGTCTATTATGAACATTAGAGAAGCGGATAGGCAATACAAATTTGTATTACGGAGAAGATTTGATAATGCATCTAATATTTCTAATCTAGTAGTTAAAGGATTTGAATTAGATGAAGAAAAAACATTTATCTTTTTTAAAATTTTAATTTAAGAAGAGCTTTTCGACGCTCAAAAACACAGTAATCAAGTAAAAGTTAAGAGCTTTTGTACAAACTACTTGCCGCTCAGATGATTAAAAATAATAACAAATAAATACTCCAAATAAAAATAATAACAAATAAATACTCCAAATAAATTTGTTTAAGGCAGGTTTTATTGTAAAACGAATTCAAACAGAACCATATTAGGGGGAAAAAGTATGTAGTAAAAGAACCCGCCGTTTTACAATAAATTTGTGTAAGATCGTATAAGTATACCTTCGTTATCAACTTACAAATTACAATACATCTTTTATTATATTAACTACTATGATTATCCTGATTGTACCTGCATGGATATGGCAAAGATTGTATTAGAAAAACTTAATAGTCAAACACCATACAAATTAGCGAGGGAGGGAGGATGCATTGGTTGTTTGTTGAACAACGTAGTTAGGAATTTTTACAATAAAAACAAAAGGAAAAAGGAATCGACTATATATCGCAATGGTGGGCACCCTAAAATTGCTCCAAACTCGTTTAACAAAGTTACATTTTGTAACGTAAAACGGCGGTACACACATATTTGCCATTGAGAAGAGAAAACATGACCTACCTTAAGTATGCCAAATTTGTAAAGAATCTGATAATATTGCATTCTGTATAAAAAGGAAAAAAAAAAACGTAAGTTAGCAAGTAGAAATCACAAAAACGTAAGTTAGCAAGTAAAAATCACAAAAAGACAAATAATAACATCTAAGGACTCAAATCTAAATATAAAAATAGAAAGGGAACGAAGAGGAAACACATAAGCATCTCATGTTAGGAAATTTAGAATTTTAACGTTGAAAAGCCATATGTACTTTTATACACAAATACTTTGAATCCTATTATAACTAAAATTGATCATTAAGAAGTTTTAAAATTCATCTGATGGAGGAAACGTATAGTAGTAGCAGTAGGATTATTAGAATACAATAGGAAACGATCTTTTTATTATTCTAATTCTAATTTATTTTATTGCTCAAAGGTCGTTCGAAAAAGTTGGACTCTCTATAATCGCTCGAAAAAAGCTTCCTTTATTAATATAGACTAGATTTAATGCCCGGGCGATGCCCGAGCCAATTTGTAATATTCTATGACAATGATGTAGTAATACTCTAAGACTATGTTCTTTTGTACTTAATTTTGCCGAACTTATAGAAGCTTATGTTTTCTGAACTGAACATATAAAAGTTTCACTAAACTTATGGGAGCTTAACATATAGAAAAATTAGCAAGAATTGATTTTTAACTTTTTTGAACTGAACTTTGGGAGTTGAAGTAAACTTTTAGGAACTTAACTTTCTCAACTCGACTTATAGAAACTTAAATTTTCTCAACTGAACTTATAAGAGCTGAACTGAATGTAAATGAAGTGTTAAGTCCAAAAAAACATGGCTTAACTACTAAAATTTTGCCACTAATTTATTTCTGACTCTGATCCCAAGTGATTAAATTGGATGATATGAGTATAAGTTAACCTAAAACTTGGAGCTCGAATTTATAGGACGGTTATAACAATATTAATCTGAAAGGTACACTTTCTATTCTTATACGGTTATAACTTATAACTATACTTCTATATGGTTGAGATTTTTTAGCTCCTGCACGTACATTTTAATGACTTAGTTTGTAAGATAAGGTTAGGCACTCCGTGGTAACTAATTGCTTTTTGTTGGTAATTTAAGTATAATTATCGATGGTTCATTTTAGTGTATTCGTGTTTGGTTTATAGATGGGTAAGTTCATTATAATATAATGCAAGTTCGGAAAGTATGGAGTGTATGTTAGCATATTTTCCGCATCATTGAACAATATAACAAACTACATACAAAACTTCTAAATTACATCTCCATTTTTGTGCCGAAAAACCGAGGACACCGTCTTATTATCTCAAAAGAAAATTCGGAATAACCCAAGCGCTAAATAAAGGTCACATTGTTATATTAGGAATAATTTAGGATCGCAAAATCAATTCAGTGTGATTGTCAATTCCATTCGTGTATAATCTTAACACTTTTGTTAAGAGAGTCGTTCGGATCGAGGCACTATGTGTAATATTCGGAGTGTTTAATATCGTTTGAAAGAGTTTTATACTCTCGTTGACCGCGGTAAGATTTTAATGGTTGTAAATGAGAATTTGAGTGTTTCATATGGATAAAAAACAGGATTTATAGGGAAAGTAAAAGATTTTTCTTATACAGTGAGATGATATTTAACCTACTTTAATATTATGATGGATAACTCCGTCTTAGAAGAGACTAACTGTTATAGAATTGTGAGAATGTATTGCATAATTTTACTTTTATAACCATGTCATAAAATTATATCATACTCGTAGTCTCTTGTGAAACTAATATTGAATTAGATCTCACACAATGAACTTCGTAGATAAGCAAATTAAAACAGTATTAAGGTAAAATAATGAGCCTACAATTTTTTAGGGCAACAATATTTTCTTAGAGGATTTGAACACACGTGAAGTAAAATTAGATGCCAAAAATACAACAAACAATAGAAAGTGAATATGTCCATTTTAACGTTTTTCTAACTGAATTTATTGCTCGGTTTATCAGTTCAAACGATCTTTTGAAGGCCGACTTATAAATTACATGACATTAAAAAAAAAATTTGACATAAGCACCAACTTAATACTATGTCACAAGCAATTCATAAGGTTTACTGTATATGTATACACTATACATTAACAAAATAGGATAACGATTTAATTCTCCTCTTCTAAAGAACCTTATTTACCAATTAAGTCGTTACGTTAACGTGTGGTTGATATTTACCACACGGATCGCATATTGATGATTATTACGTCAAATAAAAAATAATAATAAAGCAAAAGACATAAGCATTGTAACCTACAGTATGAATCGAGTTACCTTTGAGTGAACTTCTATGACAATAATCATTGGGATATTCTTTGTTACGGCTCCAACAAACTGGATGGCTCTCCTTCTCTTGTAATGCCACTACTAATAGAAGAAAGCAGCCTCTGAAACTTCGTTATTGGTAAATCTTCTATAACTACAACCGGAAAACAACACAACGTGCATTAGTAAAAAGGAACAAAAGCTACAAAAATGGCATAATATAATAATCGCATATACAATTAACACGTAAAGTAATATAACGAATGAAACACATAATAGATCTATGAATAATTCAAGTCCTAGCTGATACTAAACAACAACAACGTAGAGAATAAATAATTTGATGGATGAACTAATTAATAAAGAAAATATTCATCCGTATATATGTATTTATATACTTGACAATTTTAGTAGATTGTGAATTCTAACTGTAGTCAAATTCATTGGTGCACACAAACACTCTGTACTTTAATTCTTAAACACGTTATTCATATAGAGTATGATAGTTTAGAGGATTATATATTTTATTATTAATTTGTTGGTTATATTTAACATTATTTAATTTATTTAAGTATTGTGGGAAAGTTGGAGACTCTCTAATTGTTCAGAAAAAGCTTCCTTTATTAATATAGATAGATTGATTGATTGATTGATAGATAGATAGATAAATAGATAGATACTTTTATTTATTATTTTTTAATTGTTCAACCAATAAAAAGTATCCACCTACAAGGTCACCAAGGTGGTCAATTTGCTCAACAATGATCACAAATTCACAAATTAACCATCAAAGGTCACCATTATACTTGCTTAATTATGTCATTAGCATGACCAAGCAAGGTCATGACCTATCAATTGACTTTGCTTGTGCATGGTCTTAGTGTTTTCCAGGTAAAAGATTGATTATTTCATGCAAAATATAAAACTTAAGGAGTATTGCATGAATTTCCCTTTTTTATATCTTCTAAGCTACACGAAGAGTATACTTACAATATTGTCGACTTGTGGAAGGACGATAACATTCGACAGAAAGTCGTAAGAGGATAAATTAAAATACAGTAAAATTAATGGTTGGAAAAAGCGACCATAATTTGACTCAACTCCACGTCATTGGGACCTACATACGTGGCAATGATACGAAGATTACGTGTCCTCGTACCATTTGTCTTACTCCTCGTCTTTACAATTTACACTACTACTCCATAACTCAATTACCGTAGCTCGACCCTAAATATAGTTTTTTTTTTTTGTCCAAGTTTTTTTATCCTAGACAAGTCTATTGACGACAATTTCACGTTTTTACCGTGAGTTGCCCTTCTTTTTATACTTGGCCAATTGGCCTAGTGTAAAATTATCGGGTGGGGTAATTTCCCAATTTACTTGTGTCGTGAATTTGTGACAAATATGTTAATGGGTTCGGTTTGGTTAAATTTTTCAAGAGAGACCATTATTTATTGTTCAATTCAAGTTTTATTAAATGAATCAAATTTAGTTTAATTTAGTCTCACACGTTATGTATATTAAAATTTGGAATATAACAATTGACCTTAGTCCAACGGCCAGGGGCGTCTAAGACCCCGGGCAATCACAGGCGTGGAAATCGGGCCTCAGGTTTTGGTCACCAGATTTACAAGCTTCATTGGCGATATTCAATAGAAACCTTAAATTTTAATATACTGTGCATTCATAATTAGGGTCCGAACCTACATTTGTTTTAAAACGCCCCTGTCCGCGACAAGTAAAGGGGATAGAAGGGTCCGCAATAATCACACTTAATATTACACTGTTTCTTAAGATTTTCGACAGCAATTTAACCATCTAACTCCAATTTTTGATTCCGCCGCTAAAACATCTAACCCTGAATTGAAAGTCGAACAAACATTTTATGACAACAAACAAAACAAAAATACCAAAATCTTCTTGGCTTACACATGCATAATTCTGGTACGGTGGTACCACACCTCCCAGGCTACCATGAGTAGCAACTCCAATGGATAGCTACAATCTCTTGTAACTTGGATTTCCGTCTCATAATTTCAAGCAACCCTGTTTTCCGGCTATAAAGTCGTTTAGTGGTAAACTACAATACCATGTAGCTTGTATGGGTCACACAAGTTAAATTACTATTTTAACTTTAATTTTATTCAATTTTTACACTATTATTCAAAGCATTCAATTTCAAGCATGTAGCTTGTGCAAGCTACATGCGCTTTCAAGCATACATTACTTTTTCTTCCCCAATGGTTATGTTGTAGCTAGGTAATTTATGTAAATTGCAAGCAGGTCCAAAAATTGTACCATTGGAGTTGCTCAGGACCCAAATTATCTTTGTATATTACTTTGAGGACCTCACTTATTGTTGTGTAGCTTTAAGGACCTCATTATGTGCTTTGGACCAAAATACCCTTATTTTTATTTATAATTTATAGATGTAGATATTTTCTTAAAAATGAGAAACAAGGTAAAAAATTTCAAGCCATAGGCAATTAGGCATAATATATTTTGTGTGAGTTTATATTTGTCGTCGGTACCAAATACCGTTATCTTCATTTATTATTTTTTCTCGATTTTTTTTGGAATAGTAAAGTATTTCTTTTACGATTTTTTTTAGTGATAAGGGGACCCGCAACCGCTATTTTTGATGTGCACTGGATAAATCCCGGGTATTCATGATAACCTGCAAACCAAATTTTATCTTTACACATTCAATTTTTTTTTATCAGTTAGTCTCCTTTAAGACGACATTATTCATTTTAAGCTTAAGAGGAGAATTACATATATATCACTTGTATATATAAAAAAGTATAGGGAAAAATAATATATTTGTCTTATATACACAAGTGGTATAATATTTGACCGGTAATTTTTATTTTTATGTAACACTTTTTTTAATTTGTTTTTATCAAAACCAAACTCATTATTAATATTTATGGACGGGCATTGTAACTAAAATTTTAATAGTTGTTGGTTACGTTAATCATTATAAGACAATTAAGAAAATATTTATCATTTGCATTAACTTCTCATTGTTAGATCGCACATGGGTCTGGCCGTACCCGTCGAGGAGGAGAGAGTATCAACTTTACAAGTCCAAGGAGGTTCCCTCCCAAAACCAATTGACAATGGTAGAAGTAGCCCCCTGAGTTATAATCTAGATCACTCTTCTCTATTTCTCCGATGTAGGAGACCAACATATAATTCTTCACACTCATTTGTTAATTTTTCCCAATTCATTTCACGCGATCTTCAAGACGGAACTTTCTCCGTAAAAAACATGACTTGTATATATAAATTGTTTATTGAAAAACTACTTAAGTGATTTAGTTTTCATAAGAGATGTAATTATTTTGTTTTTTATTATTAATAAATTTTGTTTTTATTTAGGGATATTCTACGGTGTATCCCTGAGTTTTTGAGTTTTCTAAGCTGTACCCCTGCTTTTTTGAAATTCTATGTCATACCCCTAAACTCTATATTATAGTCTATAACATGACCTTATTAATTGTCTTTGTTAACGTAATTCGTTAGTTGACCGACTATTTCAATCATTCATGCACCAATCACTCCTTAACACGCCCGCTTAGTTATTAGCCCATTTAATTATCAACTAACATTTCCAAAAATGCACAAAACTTTCATTTCGTTTTTTTGCTTCTTTAAATAGGTATTAAAAGTAATTTGTAATTGTTTAAAGTTAGTTTGTGATTATTATCATAAAAGAAGATGATATGATGTTAATCAATGAGATTTGAGGTTAAAGAACGATTGTTTAAGAGACAACGAGTGAAAAGAGTGTTGAAAGAGGTCATTATACGGATGAAGTAAAGAGTTCAGGGGTACACCGTGGAATATAAAAAAAGTAGGGGTACAACATGGAAAACGCAAAAACTCAAGGGTACACCATAGAATTTCCCTTTTATTTATTTATGGTTAAAGTTGTTAATTTCAATTCTTAAAAACAAATTGGGAAGAAAAAAGGGTGGGAGTAATAAATCTAAGGGTAATTTGGTCAAATTTATGTGGTGAGGTCCTTAAAGCCACCTAACAATTATTGAGGTCCTTAAAGCAACATTTGTTGATAATTAAGGTCCTTCTTGCGGAGTTTACTCGCATCCCATATGATATCTCAATTCCTAGGACACCTAATCAACTATTGCATGCAAATACCAACAAAACAAGCACATTTATTGTGTACCATATCTTACGAGTAATTATTAGCCTAACATAACGAAATTCACGCATTTTTATTTATGACGATAATTATCCATCTCAAGTTTAAACTGAATCAAGTATTATATCACTTGTAATATACTCCCTCCTATTCACTCTTTTCTTCCTCTTTAAAGTGGGCACGAGAATTAAGGGCGTGGAGTATAATATTGATAAAGATATGAATGAAGTTTGGTAATTGGAGAGAGGTATGAATAATTAGAATTAAATATTAACTAGGTTTGGAGCCCGGCTTCGCCCGGGCTACCTTTTGTTACCGTTAAATTTTATTTTCAATGAAATAAACTATGTTGGAGTGTCTAACTCACACGTTTACTATTAGTAATATATTTTTCTATAGCATATCTTGTAATTATGATGAAATGTAAAATTTATTTTCAAATTATGAGACACATTCACTGCCCTGCTACTAATATTATTACTTTCACGACATTCTTTGTTAATATCATTACGTTCACTACTTCCGTGGTTACTATTGTTTCTTTTACTAATTCCTCTATTTTTTCTATTAAATTCATTATTCCCGTTAATTTTATCCGGCCTACATTTAAATAAATAAAATATTTCCTTGAGTCGATTGGTTATTTAATTGTTCATACGCTTTCTCATTGCTATCACTGTTACTTTCATTACATTCGTTGTTACATTCATTACTTCCACTATCATTATTATAACTGTCACTATTCCCACATTAATACTGTTAAATTTTATTAATCTCGTTGCTGCTACTATTACTTTAACTACATTTAATTTAATTTATAATTTTATCATGATACTAATTAATTCCATAAGCGGTGCATGTTAATTTTAAGGAAAAATACTATATTATTGTGTTTTCTAAAATTAATTACTTTAATTTAATGTAGTTTCCATAAGTATTCTTCATCAAGGCATCTTTATATTATACTTTTAACCCAAACTATATAGTATTTGCATTGAGATCTCTTAATCGGGTCCATCACACGGTGCTAGTGATTTAAAACTATATAGTATAATTAATTTGTATAACTTTCTTTAATTACATTGAAGTCCCTTGGTTTCTGGATTTAATATATAGTATTGATTGATAAAGGAGATGAGTGGGGTTGGTTATTGGAGATAGGTGAGAATAATTAGAATTAAATATTAATAAAGGATATGGTGATGTTGGATGAATGAAGAGAGGTAGGAGTATAATATTAATAAAAACTTTCTCAAAAAGGAAAGGGGAAGAAAACCTGAATAATCCGTTTTAGGAAATATGGAAGAAAAGAGTGGATGTGAGGGACTATAAGGTAAATCACAAATTCTCATTTTAAACGGTCACTTTTCGTCTGGAGACATATGCGATCATGTAATAGTTGTTAAATATAACCACAATGGTAAATTTATCTAGTGTTACCGTTTATGGTAACTTGTTTTTCAATAATGACACATTTGGGCCTTTTGCTGTAAAATAGTTACAAAATCTCGTCTTATTACACTTCAGACCAAAATGGCTTGTCTGAAACTCGGAAAGTTTAAAAACAAGACCATGCAAACAAATGTGTTGCTTTTCCTCATACATTCTTATATACACAAGTATTATCAATTTAATTTATCTTAAGCTTAAGACGGAAATACCGTCTTAAGTTAAACTTATTGAACGAAAATATATAATTAAAAACGTTTTAAATAGAAGTTACTATCATAAGACAAGTGATAAAAGAATGTGAGAAAGATTTTGTGATGAGGACTTTATGGACCTCGTAATGTCAATGAAGGTCTCCAAACAATTATAAATACTCCTCATTTGTTTGTCAAACCCTAACCTACCCATTTCATACATACTTCCATTTACACTACAATTTTCTCAATAAATTCTCACTTTCTTTATATTAGCTTTCTATCTTTTTTACTCCATAAGATAAGATGACTATCATCATTGAGCAGCCTGATTTTGGTATTTAACTTCATACATACTAATATTAGCTTAGCGATGTTATTGTCAGTGGCGGATTTAGGGGGAGCTAGCAGGGGAGGCCACCCCCGCTAAATATTGGGAATTTCAAATTTCTTAGTTAAAATTTTCGAAATTTTCCGATATTTACTTTATGACATTGCCAGTTCGCCCCTGCTGTAATTTTTTGCCTACCGCTGACGAAAAATCCTGGCTCCGCCACTGCTTATTGTCAAGCTAATATTGTTTATATTGATACTCCGTATCATTTTTTGTGTAATATATACGAGTTTTCTAATGTGTCCTCTTAAAATCTTAGGAACACATTAAAAACCTATATTCTATATATAAAGAAAATTAATAAGAATATTAAACGGAGTAGGACAAAAATAAGTTGTTTCATCAATTTCTCAGGATATATTTTCATGAATATTTGTTTGTATAGATTCTTATTAACATGTGTTCTAAAGATACACATTTTTGGTCACATATTTGAGGATTTGAGGTTCAATTTTCGACTCCTTTGTATATTGGATTTATCTTATACCCTTCACTACTTGGTCAAAAATTTATTTATATTTGATCTACATGTTTTTCCTAAATAGTATTTCTTGGTATTTTTTTAGTAATTTTGAGAATAAATGATATATTCCATGAGAAAAAAATATATTTTTTAGTTCCAGAAAAGGTTCAAAATGTGGATATAACTATTTTTTTTATTTTTTAATTGTGAAATTAAAGTTGAGTTTTGTGAAACAGGGGTGGAGGTAGAGCAGAAAAAGTATGGTGTAAATGAGAAGGAAAATGGGCTGGAAAAGGAAGTGGTTGTGGATGAGAAAATATTGACACTGGGTGTTGGGCTTATGGTCCATCAGCCCAATTTCTTTATTGTACCCCAAATCAACTCTTTTGGCCTAACCTTTAGGTTGTTTTTCTTTCCCTCCCTTTGCCAATTTTGGTTACACCACTAATCTCACCACCAATTATTTTAACGGTTTTTCAAACGTGTGTCCTTAAATTAATTAAAGAAATATTCACATGAATTATGAATATATGGCTAAATATGGTAAAAATGAGTTAGCACTCCAATTTATGATAATATATTCTTATGAATCTTTCTATAATTAAATTATTAACATATGAATGGTATACGTTAGAAAAACTAATTATTAAAACCCGATTTTTACATGACCGACAATAAAAAATGTAACTAAAATTGCGGGTACAAATTTAATCATGTCTCCAAAAGATAGTCTCTCCTAGTGGAAACTAGGGATGTTGACGAATCAAGCTATTTTTGTTTTGTTTTGTTTCCGCCGGTAAATCTAATTGAATCTGGATCCATGGAAAGATATGACACATGAGACCATGAGTACACGAGTACACGACCAAATATTTTAATTATGAAACGTCGATGACCCGATAAAGTTTGTGATATCAAAGCAAATGTCTAATAACTCATATGATAAAGTTAACGGGTGATATTCATGACTCGAATTTAAATCTTATTAGTATAGTATCAAAATTGCTCTTCTCTTTCCCTTTGTACCAAAAAAATAAATGATAATCAAAATCAACATGTATAATTTACTGTATAAGGTATGATATGATTAACTCACATTTCACTAAACAGGGACTATGAAGCTAAAGGTGATAGGCAGCCAGGTGTGGAAAATGTGTACAAAATGAGTCATATTTACCAGTGTGTTGACTTTGTAAGTTCTTAATTTCATTTAATTCTTCTAATCCACAATTTCTTGTTTATGATAGTAGCATCCGTCTTAAACTTTAAACGTGTCAAGTATGGTAGATAAGACAAAATGAGTATGTTTGATCCGTTTTCATCTTAAGATGGATCTTGCCGTCTTATTAAGAGAGGCTTACTGTCAATTAATTGAGCTATTTTAATATTTAATTTGATTAATTGGTTGTATTATAGGTGAGAAAAATGAGAGAAGAGTACTCAAAATTGAACAGGGTAGAAATGAGTATATGGGAATGTTGTGAGTTACTAAATGAGGTGGTAGATGAAAGTGACCCTGACTTAGATGAGCCACAAATTCAGCACTTGTTGCAAACTGCTGAAGCCATTAGGAAGGACTATACTAATGAAGATTGGCTTCATTTGACTGGCCTCATTCATGGTACGTATCGACTCCATCTTATGCATTCACGTGTACTCGTGGTGGATTTAAAGAGGTCGAGTTAGAAATACCGAGTAAATTAATTAAAATGAGAGAATGTTTATGATTTGTTGGTTTAAAGTTCGATTCCTATTGTCCCCTAATTATTTTTTTATCCAGATCTGTCTTTACATAACACGCGCTATTTTATTTTGGACATGTTATTTTGGACCTTTTTTAAGGGACGCGAGTGTGAGTATCCTACTTTGTACTATTACTTATGATGATTGCTTACTATTTGTGTGATTGTGTTAGATCTTGGGAAGGTTCTTCTACTTCCTAGCTTTGGTGAGCTTCCTCAATGGGCAGTTGTTGGTGATGTTAACCCCGTTGGTTGCGCTTTTGACGAGTCAATTGTTCACCACAAGGTATCAACCTCTAGAAGCTTGATGTCGATTCAATTCAATATCTTAGTTATGTGCTCATAATCATATCCTAGTAATTTTTAGCTGGTAGAGAGTCAGATATACGTAGCCTTATCTTACACGGAAAATGAAAAAACGTTCTAAAGACCCATGATCATTCATTGATTCTACATCATGTATTGATCAAAATTGGTGAATTGTTGCAGTACTTTGCATTGAACCAAGATTACAACAACCCGGCATACAACACAAAATACGGCATGTACTCTGAAGGATGTGGACTCGAGAATGTGTTGATGTCATTTGGACATGATGACTACATGTACATTGTTGCTAAGGAAAATAAGACCACCCTGCCTTCCGCTGCCCTTTTCATTATTCGCTACCATTCTTTCTACGGTAACCACTATAATTTCTCTGGCCTCGATCTCTTATGTTTTTCTATTAGTAGTCCAACACTCCGACATACTAAAAATAACAGAGAAATGATAATACTTGTTTTGACAATTTTATACTCGGGTTTCATATTCATTGGCATTCGGTTTCTAATCCTAATTAGTAAATCGCGGTGTTACTAAGTGATTTTGTTTTTCTTTGGTTGCTTCAGCAATGCACAAGGCAGGGGCGTACAAACACTTGATGAATGATGAGGACAAGGAAAATTTGAAGTGGCTCCATATCTTCAACAAGTATGACTTGTACAGCAAGAGTAAGGTCAGAGTCGATGTTGAGAAAGTCAAGCCTTATTATCTCTCCCTCATCAACAAGGTATGTACGAGTACCATTCTCCTATACGATGTAACTTAAATTTACTACTCGTACTTGTATAAAGTCGCCCTACATGTGTGTGTTGAAACGTGAAACAAATTGTTTTAAAGTCGTTCTCATGTCAGAGTAAAGAGCGCTCTGTCGATATACACATACAATAAAAAGTTAAGTGCAAACGCGCAATATTGTAGGCATGCTTATTTTTGCTAACTTGTACTTAACCGTGTTGATATGTAGTACTTCCCGGAGAAGCTTAAGTGGTGAAGCAAGTGATGCAGCAGAAATGGATGGATGAATAAAGGATCGAGCTAATTTATTTCCTTTCAAGTTCTGTTAGAGTTGTAATATCTTTCCTGTAATTTCGGCATAGTAATAAGTTCGTAAAGGCCGGTGAAGCATTATCTTAAGACTACTACATAAAAGGTGTTGTGGAGGTCTGTCAAGTACTATTATATGTTGTTGGTGTCATGAATGTTTTTGTCAAGTCTACTTACATGATCGCATTGAAGGTGACTTTTATTTGCTGGGTTGTCAATTGTCATAGCGTAGTTGTACTCACAAAACTATTCAGAGTCGTAAAATTATCAAATGGAACACAACCTCAGCCTCTTACTCGATTGCCTAGACCTATCTATCTATATAAAATAATAAAACAGAAACCACTAAACATTTTTTTCCCGCCTACCACCTTCACCCGAAGATAAAACATAGGTCTTACAAAACCCTAAAATTCAAATGCTACCTCCGTGCCTCCGTTTCCTTTGCGGCTCTTTCTCATCCCTTCTCCACATAATTAGGCCCTACTTATATTTCTCATAAGTCATAACTAACCAATTTCCAATTTCCTGCTGAGTAGAACAAGTTTCCTTCCCACAAAAAATTACCCATCATTTTGTTTATCATTTGGTCAGTTACGTTTGTTTGTCAAAGCACCCCCATTTTTAATGAAGTTGATTACTTAATCTTAGTTCATTTTAGATAATCTCTCCGTGTCAATTATTTGTTTGCCTTCGATTAAAATACATCTTACAAAGAATAAGAAAGGTAAACAAATAATTTGAACAAAGGGAGTATATAATTTCGTCTGATTTATCGGCATTGTTTTGCTTAGGATCTTCAAAGTACTTCATATGAGTGTTGTTTTTCTCTAAAACTTTGGAGCCTCTTGAAAGCGTTACTTTGTTTCATTGGGACGATTGGGTATTCGGGTCATCAACGGGTAATTCAGGCAAGGTATAGTTTTGAATTTTGTCTACTACCTTTTTTTGAGTATTGAACATGTACAACTTGATACCTATTTTTTTTTTAGTATAATTTTGTTTTTAGTTGTTTACGGAGTAATTTTTATATAGGTTATATCGATTCTTAGCGATACATTCCTGTAAATTTTGTCATTTGTGTTTTGAGATATTGTAGAGTATTATACTACATTACCACTACGTGTGATGTAATGTTTTGGTAATTTTATTGGAACTCCATAACATTGATCAGCTTTAACCATTTGTATTGGTCTTTGCTTTGGATGAAATTTTCGATAAGAGTTTGGTGTTTTTGGTAGCTTAAGAATATATGTTGCGGCTCTTTTAAGCATACATTGCGCTCATCCAATTAGCCCAATTGATGCATCTACTCACTTTCAATATGTGTTTATGTAAGATTACCTTATACTCCCTCTTATTCACCATTTTCTTCCCCTTTCCTTTTTGCACAAGAAATAAGAAATTGAATTTGTA
This sequence comes from Silene latifolia, assembly GCF_048544455.1. NCBI lineage: Eukaryota > Viridiplantae > Streptophyta > Magnoliopsida > Caryophyllales > Caryophyllaceae > Silene > Silene latifolia. Next base: position 10,209,631 of record NC_133536.1, on the reverse strand, counting down.
CCACATAAAACACACTACTCCACATGCTATTGAATTTGGACCACGCAAATCAACCCAAAAAAGGAAATAGGGAAGAAAACGTGAATAATCCGTAAAAGGAAATAGGGAAGAAAATGGTGAATAGGAGGAAGTATATAATAAGGCTATAAGCAAGTATATTATAAAATAGGTTAGTTTAATAATTATTATTTTCCCCACTAATTCGATCATGACTTCTTGGTGGGTAAATATATTTTACGCAATATTTGTGTAAAATTGTTTTATAGAAGAGTTTTTTTTTTGTTTGCTATGGTGCAGCCTTATGTTCTTCAACCGTATACTTCATAAACCAGTTGTAGGTACCTGCGTTAACGTCGTTATTCGACCTAGGCACCATATTGTATTAGGCTTAAGTATGAAGAAAGTTTTATTCCCTCTCAATTTATCCTAAATTAATTATTATTTTTAAATTTGAGAAGTAAAAAAATGCATCCAATATTATTAAACCTATTTCAGTACTCCATAGCTACTCTCGCATTAAATGATAAAATTGCCCTAATTGACCGTCAATAAGTTGTTATCTTATTAGTTTTTTTTCCTTAAAACTTCCTACGATATAATGGAGATAATATAAATGAAATAAAGGTAGTAATACTCATACTAATTAGTTTACATTGAAATCAACGGGGTACATGTAATATAATAATGTGAGACTTCTTTTTTTGAATTTTTTTTTATGTTCTTATAACTGTTTAGAAATAAATGGTTTTCTTTTATACATCCAATCATTTTTCTCGCTAAGAATAGTAATGCATCTAAAGATGCATAAAAGAAATGAGATGAAAGCAAACAGGGTCAAACTCATCCATTAGAAAGGTGATGTAGGTCAGTCAGGTATTATCAAATGGGTGAAATAATAAAGCAAATTGTGTCAAATTTTATTTCCAATTCAATTTAAGATAATCACTTAAGCTCCTATCTATGTACTACATATTTGTTTATGTATGCCCGTGCAATTTTGCACGGGTTTAAACTAGTAATTCTATAAATCTTGTCACAACTCATTTATGATTTATCAGAATTAGAAATGAGTCGATAATACCACACAGAAAAACCCATGCATGGACCAAAATAACCCGGCTCAAAGTGCGTTATATCGGAAATTATCCAACTCTAATGATGTAATAGGTGGACCTGTCAAAATTCGACCCGACCCGAAAACCCGACCCGCCCGACCCATTTTTAGGGTTACAAACCCGATTTTTTTCGACCCGCGACCCGTTTGACCCGAATCCAAAATGACCCGTTATTTTAGAGTTCAGACCCGACCCGAACGGGTCGACCCGTTGGGTCAAGGGAAAATCATGAATTTTATTAAAAATATTAATATTTATATATTATATTTGAAAATATAGTTAAAAAAATATTTTTTTATTACTTAAAATTAAAAATTCAACCAAAAAGTCAATTTTATATAACTTTTATACTCCCTCCCAGTCACTATAATGTTCCCTCTTTCCCGAAACGGATTATTCAACTAATGTTCCCCTTTCTATTTTTAGAAACTTTTACTCTTATTTTATTCATTCATCTCTCCTATCACCAAACCTCACACAACTCATTTACTCCTATTTTATTATTTTCCTTTATGTTTTGGTCTCACGATTCTTTATTTAACTACTAATAATTCATTCTTCTCTCCTATCACCAACCCCACACAACTCTTTTACTCCTATTTTAATACTTTTCCTTAAGTATTGTGCCCATATCAAATGGGAACAATATAACGACTGGGAGGGAGTAATATTTAATAATAAAATAATTATTAAAAAAACTTTATTTTAATAATTATATCAATATAAGTTATTGTATATGATGAGTATGATTAAAATAATAACTTTAAATATATTTTACTTTTTAAAAAATATTTTTTAAATTAAAAAAATCGTTTAAAAAAGACGTTAAAAATTATTTCTACGGACCCTAACCCGACCCGTGACCCGTATGACCCGATTCGTATCTGACCCGACCCGTCCGACCCGTTTGACAGGTCTAGTTATAGTAAATCAGTCCGTCTTGCTTAAGACCGCCACTATCCGTCTTAAGCTTAAGACGGATAGTGACGGTCTGAAACAAGAATTTGTGATAGTAAATAAGTAATCAATCCAAGTGATCGGTGATCCAGTAATAGTCAAATGTATTACTCCGTAGAACACAATAGTAAATTCCGGAATAGGATAAGGATAACATGCTAGTCAAGTCGACGACTGTGAAGTAAGCTTGACTTGTTAATAAACAAAAGAACTGAAAGTTGAACATACGAATATGGTTGAATATGAGTTATATGACGCCATGACGGTATAATTTTATATGGTGCATTGACCCCATAAATAATTTGATGTTGATCTACACGATCTGGGTGTGAACGTATAGTACTGTCCTTTAAGTACAGTCGCACTATAAGAAATTTCGTCTAAGCGACTTTGATTCCGTACCTTTCCGTACCTTATTCTTCAGTTTATAGACTATACATTTGAGGTAGTACCTCTTATTGTTTATTTTCTGAGTTTTGTTTTAAAGTTTTTGAGTTCTGCTTTAGAATAAAGTTCTTGAGCACATTTATTAAAACATTTAATAAACACGAGATGGGTCTGGCCTTACCCGCGGTGGAGGAGAGAAGTCTAACTCACAAGCCCAAGAATGCTCTTATCTCCCAAAACCAATTGGCTATGGGAGAAACACCCCTAGGCCTTATAAGATAGACAATCTCTCTCTTTTTCACCGATGTGGGACTCACAAGTGGATTTACACTCCAACAACATTACACTAAAAAACTATAATATTACTCAAAAACTATATTTATAAATGATAATATGCTTAGAAAAAAATGTATATACGCTCAAAAACTACAAGGTACTACTTCATATGCGTAATCCTTTTTATCTTTATTCTTCATATTTTATACTGATAAAGGTTTTGACTATGGACAATATTACGGTGTTACATGGTATCATTCCCACATCTTAATAGTGCCCAGACCAAATATCCTCCTTGTATTTACCTTTACATTTACAGAAAATATTAGAAATAAAAGCTCTTTATTAGCCAAGGAGGACATAATTATTGTCCTCCAGGAGGATCTAAGAATTTTTCGTGGCGATATCTCATTTTCCATGTTTAAACGATAAACATGGTACAAATTAGAATGCTTAACGTACTGCTGGTCGAGAATACTTTTATTGACAAAAAAATAAGCTTTTCCTATACTATTAATCATAGTTGTTCATTGCTCCTATGTTCTATTTTACGGAGTATTATTTTGTACAGAGTATAATTTATTATGTACATATTATTTTGAAGATTATTGATCGTTTAATTCAAATAGTTGTAATAGCCCAGATTTTAATAATGTTTATAAACAAATACTTAAAAATAAGGAAATTTATTCAGTTTCAAGGAAGTACAAATTTTGTAATGTCAACCAAACATAAACATTATTATACTAGGAATTATTCCATGTATGTTAGAATCAAATTCGTGTAAAAGTTGACTTTCTAAACAATTACTAAGATACATTAAGGGGGCGTTTGGTTCATTATCATGGAATGGAATGAATTGGAATTTGAATCCATAATGGTATGAGGTTCTAAATCCATTCCTTCATAAACTTGTTTGATTCATCTTAAAATTGTAAAGGGTGGAATGGAGTTTGATACCAAGGGTAGAAGTTGGGTATGAGATTCTAGGGGGTTGGAATGGAGTTAGATACCCAAAACACTCCAACCAAACATTGGAATGGAGCAAATCCATTCCAATCCATTCCAAAAGAGTCAACCAAACACCCCCAAGACTCTGTATGATAAACAACGGATTAATTTCATCATAAGCAGATTGTAAAAACAGATTATAAATGCCGGATTTTTTAAGAAGATTTGACTAGCATATTATAATTAGCAGAATTAATTTGAGTGTTTGGTAATTGGCAGATTACGATTAGTAGATTGTTATTGTTCCGGGTGTAATTCCAGAGCAAGTACAGTTACCACCCGTGGCTTGTAGAATGATGTCTTGAGTTGATTCCTTCTTGCCTTTATCGTCCCTCTCGGACTCTCCTGCAACAATGAACGAACTGAGGGCTTGGCTTTTTGCCAAGCGTACTCACTCCGACGCTCAAGTCAGTAAACTTAAAGGATTAACTTGTGTTACTTGGCTAAGTAGGTATTGTAGAGAGATAAGGAAGATATTACCAGATGAATAGTGTATTTAGGTTAAGTTGTGGATCCTTTCCTCAATGAGGTTTGAGGAGTATTTATAGGCTTTCACCTTTTGTCACGTAGTGGCCAAGTGGCCAAGTGGCTAGCAGGTGGAAAGATCGTTCTACCCTCGGCCGATGGACCTATGGCAGGCCGGCCGAGGGGTCTTGGATATGAGTACGCGGATATGTGCCCCGGCTGGCTGGTTGCCATGCCGAGACCCAGATGACAGGCCGATGGGCTACATCGGCTAGGTTGTCTAAGTCGTTGACTTGCTGTGGACGTTTTTGACCTCGCTCAATATGTTGACTTGGTCAGCGGTGCAGAATATGCCCCATCAATTTGCCCCCAGCGTAGTCTATGTCGTGGTATGGGCTCCGATGTATGTTGAGCGTATATTCTGCGCAAGCAATTTGCAAAAACTTTTCTGCGTCGGCTTCTTCTACTGCTCCGGCTACTTCTACCTCGGCCTGGGTCTGCTTAGGCCGTACCATATCCCCCCTCCACATGGATGCGTAAAGGGCATCCGATGTGGAAAAGAAAGTGACGCTGGCCGAGACCAGGTTTGAGAGTGCCGGTTGTTTTTGATTGCCCCCGGCCGGCGCTACCTAGCTTGGTTGATCATGTGGCCGGCGGAGAACAGATGCTTGGGAATTTGCTGAGGAAGGCAAATAGATGGAGAGATGTGAATGGGCGTGTTGAAGACGCTTGGTCACTGTTGCATTGATTGACGTTCAACTGTTACAACGATTGACATTCCGTGGTTGCATGTCCGACACGTGTCTGTTCGCTGATTGGCTGACGCTTCATGGGTTGTGCCCTGATTGGTCCTTCCTCATGGGCTTTTTCCTATAAATAGGGCAGTTATCCCGTGAAATTGGCCACCAATTTCATTCTCCAAAATTTTTCTCTCTAAACTTTCAAGGGTTTCATTGTCTTCTAATTTTCAGAGTTGTTACTCCGGCGGGTGTTTTTCTTCAAGGTAAACAAACAAACTTTCCAATTTTTTAACTTGGTAAATTTTTACTGTAATCATGTCTTCTGCTGATGCCGGGACTAGCAAACCGGCGCGGGGGGGTTCCCCGTCGCGTCTTGATGAGGGGGAGAAGTTGGACGCCCTCCTGATAAGGCCTGGGGGCCCTAGGTCTCCTTCTCCTGAAGTTGATCCTCGAATTTTGGAGGAATGGGAGGATGATGATGGTGTCGATGATGACGCTGACGATTTTGGTGATGATGCTGCAAAGGCTCGTCCCAAAGAGGGGAGGCAGTACGTTATGGATCACGGTGACGTCTGTAAGGTACGCGTTGACCGTGCTTGGACCCATAAGTTAGCCAGTTGTTCCGGCGAGACATTGTTCGAGGGCCATTTCTTCTTTGGCAGGGGATACAAAATTGTTATCCCTGAGGAGGGCCAGGCCGTCTGTTGCCCTCCACCGGGCCACACCGGCGTATACATGCGACACTTGGAGTACGGGCTCCGGTTTCCGCTGAATGAGTATGTTATGGCCATCATTAGGGCCATGAACGTTGCCGTTGCCCAACTGCACCCGTTGGCTATGAGGACCATAGTCGGCTTTGTCTGGCTTTGTCTCTTCAAGGGGGAGGCCACAACGGTGAATTTATTCCGCCGCTTCATTATCTCCACTGCTATCTCTGGCCGCGTCGGATGGTACAGTGTGCACATGGAGAAGGGTTATGTCTCTGTTGACAAACTTACTTCTTGCAAGGACTGGAGAGATCGGTGGGTGTACGTTAAGGTGCCGGATGACTACCCGCTGCCCCGCTCCTTTCAGCACCAAGTGAATTTGCGGTGTGAGACTAAGGCAGAGCATGACAGATGGGTCACCCGGAAAAAGCTCAAGATGGATGCCAGCAAGGTCCTTCTTAAAGAGGATGAGAAGCTGGCGATGAGGCTCTTTGGTTCGTCTATGCATGTGGACACTGATGCATTAACTGTATTTTGTAGATCAACCGCTGTCGGCCGTCGCTTTTATTGAGCAGCAAGTGGAGAAACCTGTGCAGGCTGGTGATCAAAACGTCACTATTGATTCTTCATCCCAGAAGGCTTCCTTTTCCCAACTGCAGGCTTGGTGGTCAAAACGTCACCACTGACTCTTCATCCCAGAAGGCTTCCCCTTCCCAGCTTGTGGCGGAGGGCGCGAGGTTGATCAAGAGGCTGGCGAGGTGGAACGAGCTGGCCGGTGCTCATATTATAGAGCAGGAGAAAGCCGCGGCTCAATCTGTTCTTGAGATTAATGCCGCTAAGAAGGTGGCCGTGAAGGCGAAGCTGGATCTCCTCGATGAGCAGAGGCTTAGGGGGGATGCTGAGAAAGCGCTCTTGGCTGAGAGAAAACTCAGGGAGGACGCTGAAAAGGAGGTCCTTGCTGAGAGAGCCAAGGCCGAGGCTGCTGCGGCCGAGGTTGCAAAGCTGCTGGCGAAGTGTGACCTTGTTCAGAGGCACGCCGACCTTTATTTCCAGCAGAGGAATGAATTCCGGGACATGCATCAGGTCCAGGGGAAGGTGGTTCGGAGCAAGGAGGCCATCATTAGACAAAAGGAGGAGGACATTAAGATGCTCCAAACCGTCATGCTTCCTAACATGTGTGCTGAATTCCGGGATCTGGCCGAAGGAGCTGCCAGGGAAGTGATTGGGGAGCTCTTCCCTCTTGATGATTCCTTCCCGTGGGACAAATTTAACGAGCTGTTTGACGACAAGCTCGAAGCTAAAGAGGCGGCCGTGGCGGAGAAGGCCAAGAAGGCGGTGAGGGTGAATATAGAGAAAGAGGTGGCCGCGGAGAGAGCAGCCCTTGCTGAAAAGGCTAAGGCGGCCAGGGAGGAAGCCGAGAGGATGAGGGCAGCTGATGTTGCTGAGGCTGAGGCTGAGGCCGCGGAAGCTGAGGCTGCTAAGGAAGCTGCCGGGTCGCCCATTAAAGATGATGCGGCCGTTGCTACTGATGGTGAGCAGCAAAAGGCATAGGGAGACGGGCGGTTGTCCCCAGGCTCACCCGGCGTCTCGGATAGCTTCAGCTGTTCGGGAGCCAATTATTAAGCCCTTCCTCCCTCCCATCTTTTGGCGCTCTAAATGACATATTTGTAATTTTTGCTTTTCTTTTCCCTGTATTTTGTACAACTTTGGTAGGTTGTGTTTTGGCTTATCCCTATGGGGACGGCCGTCGTCTGTATCCTCTTCACTTGTAACTTATCTTTTTTTTTTAATAAGAGCTCGTTTTTTTTGCTTCCGGCTTGGCCGAGGTCTTTACCTCATTCCTTTTTCTGAGTTGTCTTTTCGTGCTAATAGTTGAGCATCTCAACTGTATTTAACGTTTTCACTTTGCCTCTGGCTTGGCCGAGGTTTTTCTTGTCTTCGTCTTAGTTGTCATACGTTATTAATTGAGTGTCCCCTCTGTTTCCGCCTTGGCTTGGCCGAGGCAGTCTAGAGCGCGTATCTCAACTGTGTTTAACGCTTCTAAGGCATTTTGATCGATGTGGCGTCTATCTCCCGATGGTGACCGCCGCTCTTGTCGGTGCGACAGTGTGAGCCGACGTTTGCTTCCTGTTAGTGACTGTCGTGGCGTCTACCACTTGGAGTGACTGCGACGGCGTCAAACCTCTTTGGGTGACTGCCGTGGCGTCTACTACTTGGGGTGACTGCGACGGCGCCCGCTTCTTGATGGAGACTGTCGTGGCGTCTACCACTCGGAGTGACTGCGACGGCGTCAAACCTCTTTGGGTGACTGCCGTGGCGTCTACTACTTGGGGTGACTGCGACGGCGCCCGCTTCTTGATGGAGACTGCCGTGGCGTCTACCACTTGGAGTGACTGCGACGGCGTCAAACCTCTTTGGGTGACTGCCGTGGCGTCTACTACTTGGGGTGACTGCGACGGCGCCCGCTTCTTGATGGAGACTGCCGTGGCGTCTACCACTTGGAGTGATGCGACGGCGTCAAACCTCTTTGGGTGATCGCCGTGGCGTCTACTACTTGGGGTGACTGCGACGCGCGCCGCTTCTTGATGGAGGCGTGGCGTCTACCACTTGGAGGACTGCGACGGCGTCAAACCTCTTTGGGTGATCGCTAGTGGCGTCTACTACTTGGGGTGACTGCGACGGCGCCCGCTTCTTGATGGAGACTACCGCTTTTGTCGGTGTGACAGTGTGAGCTGGAGTTTGTTACTTGATGATGACTGCCGCTCGTGTCGGCGTGACAGTGTGAGCCGACGTCTATTTATTGCTGGCGACTTATGGGGGAAAATGGACACTTTGATGGAAAACTTGGACGATTTTTTATTAGGTATAAACATGCGTTGGGGTGCCCACAGCTATCTTGGACACCTCTGCCGCTATACATAGTTTTCCCGAGATTACCGGCGTCCTAATGGCTCATCAAAGGCACCCCTTCCCAGTCAGCCGCTAGTTGCATCCATGAGGTCGCCCTCCTGTTGTAAGGATGGACTTTTTCCTTTCTCCGACTTCTTTGCCACTTTGAGGGATTGCATGTTGCATCCTCTGGCAGCTATCTGGACGTTGACCACCTCGTCGTTTTCGTCCTTGGAGACGAGCTTATGCGCTTCCCCCCGGTCCGAGACATACATCAGTGTTAAGGCCCGGATGGACATTATTGCGTCGGCCTCGCTTAGAGTGACTCGGCCTATGAGGACGTTGTAGGCGGACGAGCCGTCAATGACCACGAACTCAGCTAGGACATTCTTGGCCGCATTCCCTCGGCCGAACATCATCGGCAGCCTGATTGACCCGAGTGGTACTAGGCCGGCCCCAGAGAAGCTGTACAGTGGACTGGTGCAGGGGCTTAAGTCCTTGACTTTCAGACCGAGGCTGAGGAAGCACTCCCTGAACATGATGTTCGTGTAGGCACCCGTGTCAATCAGGCACCTCTTGACCAGGTGGTTGGATATGTCCAAATTGACTACAAGTGGGTCGCTGTGAGGAGAGATGACTCCCTCGTAGTCCTTCCTTCCAATAGTCATATCGGGGATGTTGGAAGCGGGGATCGCTGTGTTGGGTGATACGTGCATTTTATATAGTCTTTTTAGCCTATTTTGTGCACGTATTTCTATGCTTTTATCGTGGTTTTACACTACGAAATGCCCCGAATATGCTACTTTGGGTTATTTTGTCTTATTTACAGGAAGGGACCCGAAAAGAGTGAAATCAAGCTATTTACCGTCCGTTTAGCATGCATTTGGAGGAAGAGATAATTTGGAGCGGGAAATATTGCTGTCTTGGGATGCGTGAAGGTGTTTCGGGAGCTAAAAGGACAAGTCAAAGTCAAACTGACGAGAATGATGAGCTGCTGAAGTCAAGTTTCACTTGATCGAGTGATTTATTACTCGATCGAGTGGTGTTAGGTGCAATAATCAGTCGATCGAGTTGTTTGTTTAGTCGATCGACCAGTTCCTTTATAGCCTTACTCGATCGAGCACTATTCTAGGTCGATCGAGCTATTTCTGAATCAAGTTCACTCGATCGAGTGATTTAAGTGGTCGAGTGATTTAAGTGATAGATTGCCTCCCCGGCAACGGCGCCAAAATTTGATACTGTCGTTTCGTACCAAAAATAAAATACCTAAGTACTACTAACAGAAGTCAGCGGTAAGTAGGGTCGATCTCCACAGGGAGGCGGTGTACTATCTATTTGTCTATTTATCTGTCTAATGTCACAAGTGGGGGTTGAATTGATTGTATTAACTAAACTAAAGACTAAGCAAGAGAAATAAAAAAGAGAAATTAACAGCAAGAGAGAAGGGAGTATGCTAGGAGTCGGTCCACCGTGGCAGCTATCAGATCTTATACTATCGGGAATATTAATGTGATTAGACTATTGATAAGAAGAGCTATGGTCGTCACCTTTCGGTCCTTAAACCGCCCTAGAGCGTAAACAGCTTAACTTTCGCCCTCACTGCAATACCCTATTGTAATTAAGCAAGCCTTCCCTTCCAATCTTTCGATCTAGGTCGGGGTTAACTAGAATTATTGGTCTCCTGCATGCATACATTCGACTGGATAACAATTAAATTGCCTAATACAATTCCTATCGCAAGGCTAATCTATTTAATACAGTTAAAGCATCGCTACCACGGCTTCCCTAATCCTAACATACTAGGGGGAATTAGCTACTCATGGAAATGGGGGAAACAAGAATAAAATAAATAATAACAATAAACATTAAAAGAAGAGAAAAAGGGAAGAAGAATTTACTAGATTAAAGGATTCGGAAAATGGAGAAATAAAAGTAATAGTGAAAGTGACAGGGGGAAGTAACGTATGTCGATCCCCCCGGATTCCAGGATGATTCCAAATGACATCCCTAACTCCCTTTTATAAGAAAATAGGAGTAGGATTAAACCTAATGACGGAATATAACTAAAAAGCCCAGCCCGAAGCAAAAATCCACTCGATCGACCACTTAAATCACTCGATCGAGTGAACTTGATTCAGAAATAGCTCGATCGACCTAGAATAGTGCTCGATCGAGTAAGGCTATAAAGGAACTGGTCGATCGACTAAACAAACAACTCGATCGACTGATTATTGCACCTAACACCACTCGATCGAGTAATAAATCACTCGATCAAGTGAAACTTGACTTCAGCAGCTCATCATTATCGTCAGTTTGACTTTGACTTGTCCTTTTAGCTCCCGAAACACCTTCACGCATCCCAAGACAGCAATATTTCCCGCTCCAAATTATCTCTTCCTCCAAATGCATGCTAAACGGACGGTAAATAGCTTGATTTCACTCTTTTCGGGTCCCTTCCTGTAAATAAGACAAAATAACCCAAAGTAGCATATTCGGGGCATTTCGTAGTGTAAAACCACGATAAAAGCATAGAAATACGTGCACAAAATAGGCTAAAAAGACTATATAAAATGCACGTATCAAATCTCCCCAAACCAAACCTTTACTCGTCCCCGAGTAAACTAAAATGCAACTAAAGGAACGGAAAAGATAACTCAGAGCTAGCTACAAATGCCCACTTAAGCCAATTTAATGCAAGCAAACTAACACCTATAGCAAATAGTCAAATGCAAACGAGTTATAAGATGTTTATAAATAAAGCTGAACCGTCGACCTTGCTAGACCTTCAATAATGGACTCTCACGGGTCACTCTTCTCTCATGAAGCAAAGGGTAAGCATATATATGTAAGAGAGAAATAAAAATAGTCGCTCACCTAAACTACGACCCACATAAACATGCATGCAACTAATATGATAGACAATTCTAGCCACCGTACATACATTCCAACCAAACAAGGTCCTGTCACAGCCGAGGGCTTACAAAAATATGGTAAAGTGAGGCAATGGGTAAGAAAAGGCAAAACATTTATGGGAATGTGGAGGTATAGGTGATCAAGCTAGTACCTAAACAGAACCATATGAAACCAATCCATTTCCAACTCAATTATGAATTAAGCACATGCCCTTCACTTGGCATAAAACTCACCAAACCGAACCAAACATACTCCTCATATGAAATAAGATAGAACATAGGAGTAAAAACCGTCAACCAAACAACATCTTTTTTTTTCAAATTTTTCCTTTCTTTTTTTTTCAACTTCTTTTTCACGTTTTTTTTTCATTTTTCATTTTTTTTTTCGATTCTTTTTTTCTTTCTTTTTCACGTTTTTTCAACATCCTCCTTTTCTTCATTATTACCAACTCCGAATCAATATGATATGAGCCAAAATTTGATACAATAGACAATATACCGCAAAACAATCTAAACTAGCTTGACAAGGCAGGCTAAATTTGGATGTAGCTAAGGGTCAACTGGCAAATTTGGCTAATGTGGAGTTAAATGGGTAAAAATGAAAGAAAGGGAAATTGTAAGCACCTCCCTGCATGTGACACCAACCACTAACCCGAATGTATGAAGGCAAAAAGCAATTGAATTTCATATACGTGCAAATTGATGAACATGTTATGCAAGGAGTAACTACTCACAATCCTACATGAAACTGGTCATAAATGACACCAGTTTATACGGCTCTAAATCTTAGAAATTATAAGTAGGTTGCCAAAATTTCAGGTCAAGTCTATATGTTCAGCTAAATTAAACATTAACTCGTAGATATGCAATAAGACAAAGCTAAAAGATAACAGTTTAATGCAAGGCTTAAGCAAAAAGACAAACGCAGTGCAATTTCATCATGGAAATCGACCGTTCCGACTCAACCTACATGCTAAAATAAACATGAGTTTTTTGAATTTTTGAATTTTTCTAATTTTTATGGAATTTTATGAATTTTAACGAAAATAAACAACAATGCATACATAAATTAAATGTGATAACTGAAATGCAGTAAAAACAATATGCAGACACAGATATGGATGCATAACCTCCCCAAACCAAACCGTACAATGCCCCCATTGTACCAAAACATGGAAAGGAAATGCAAACTGAAGGAGAAAGAGAGTAAAAGCGGAAGAACTCACAAAATAGCGCGAATAAGGGGACCTCCCCAAACCGACCATGAAATGGGAGGTTGCTAAGGGCCCGGAAAACCGTCTCAGGAAGCTAATCCAAGTCAATAACACTCGATCAAGAGGGATAGTAGCTGATCGAGTAACATGGGCGTCTAAAACTGCTCGATCATGTAAAATAGCAGTCGATCGAGTGGTTCTCTATTTGCAGGTGGTCGATCGAGTGGAATATCTGATCGATCGAAGGGAATTGTCAGCAAAAGTGCTCGATCGAGTAGAAAAACTACTCGATCGAGCGGTTCTCAACAATTTCCTGCAAAATTCAATGAAAAACAGCCCGCAAACTAACAAGACAAGCATACTGAGATAGTTTGTGGTATAAAACCCATTTATTACAACTGAAAGTAAATAAAAATGCAAAATAAAATCGCCGGGTTGCCTCCCGGGTAGCGCTAGCTTCAGTCAGGTCCCAGCTCGACCTTCTTTTTCTTCGAGCCTCTCTAATCAAATACAATCAAAACAGCTCAAAGCGCGCAGCAACCTGTCAAATAGCTGCGCATGTGCTACACAAAAGAGTAAGTAGCACCACAGTGGAATAGCAAAGTAGAAAATAAAAATGTGTAAACATTTAAGTCTAACAAATTTCCTATGGGCGCTCCTAAATTTATCCACAAAATATAGGAGCGCGGGAGCAGTTGTCAATAAAGTAGGGCTCCATTTCAGATTAACGAAATTAAAATGATAAGGACGGTGAAAAATCGTCAAATTATACGACCTACTGGGAAGGGGTAAAGCATTGGGATGCGCAGCAAAAGTCAACTGAGGCAATTTACTATTAAAACAAACAGTAAATAAATTATCGTTTACTACCTCGTGTCGGTCACTCTCAATGACGGAATCATCGACAAAGGAAGATATTACCTCTTCCGTGCTTGGAGCAATTACCGACTCAAATTTGCCTCTTTGACACCCTTCTTAGTGGAATTCGTCCCGTAAATCGCAGCCTCAAGTGCATCCAACTCGGCTTTGAATAGGGAAGATTCACCGTATCCATTATCGTCATCGAAATCGTCATCAAAATCAAACCCAAATGACGAACCAAAGCTCCTAATGGCCAAACTACTCGATCGAGTAGAATCTTCATTCGATCGAGCGCTTTCCTCTCGATTTCCACTCGATCGAGTAGAATGTTCACTCGATCGAGCACTTTCTCCTGGAAAATCACTCGATCGACCAATAATTGTCACTCGATCGAGTGATTCCTCCCCTATCTGTACGCTGAAATCCTCGTGTGGGGCGGTGAAATATGATAGAAATTCGTCATCCGAGTCATAAAAGTCATCCTCGGCATTGGGCAACACGGTTTCTTCATGGGAAAAACCGCTTTCAAAGAAGGTATACCTCTTCCGTTGCCAATTATCCGACTCACCGTTAATCGAGCAATTTTAGACTCGACTCAATGATTTGAGTATCCGCACGTCTATCACTCTCTTGCCTCACTCGATCATAATTCGCACTTGAGATGCAAGTATCTCCATTAAAGACCTCACTCTGCAACCTCTTCTTCTTGTATCTCACCGCTAACCGAGCAATGTAAGTTTCGAGCTTTTCAAGTCGCGAAGAAGTGTGTCTATCATGATCTTGCCTCTCTCGGTCACGATCTTGCAATTGAGATGCAAGTGTCTGCAGATGATTTCAGCTCCGCAATCTCTTCTTCTTGTACATCGGGGGATCTAGTTGCGGTGGCCATTGATAGGGTGGATGTGGCGGCACAACTACATGGAGTGCATTGTGCTCGTGAGAACCACATCTCCGTGAGATCACCTACATGCTTCCATATAATGGGACATCGGTGATGGGTCAAAGGTACTCAAGCCTTCCCTTTGACTGTCTTTCACCTAGAACTGTCTAGGTAGTACCTGTAAGGCCTATCAAAACAGCACTCAAGGAAAAAGATCAGATCGGCCTCAAGGGAAAAATCCTCTGAGGCTACAAACAGATAAAATTAAACAAATAAATAAATAGATTGCCTCCCCGGCAACGGCGCCAAAATTTGATACTGTCGTTTCGTACCAAAAATAAAATACCTAAGTACTACTAACGTGTCGGCGGTAAGTAGGGTCGATCTCCACAGGGAGGCGGTGTACTATCTATTTGTCTATTTATCTGTCTAATGTCACAAGTGGGGGTTGAATTGATTGTATTAACTAAACTAAAGACTAAGCAAGAGAAATAAAAAAGAGAAATTAACAGCAAGAGAGAAGGGAGTATGCTAGGAGTCGGTCCACCGTGGCAGCTATCAGATCTTATACTATCGGGAATATTAATGTGATTAGACTATTGATAAGAAGAGCTATGGTCGTCACCTTTCGGTCCTTAAACCGCCCTAGAGCGTAAACAGCTTAACTTTCGCCCTCACTGCAATACCCTATTGTAATTAAGCAAGCCTTCCCTTCCAATCTTTCGATCTAGGTCGGGGTTAACTAGAATTATTGGTCTCCTGCATGCATACATTCGACTGGATAACAATTAAATTGCCTAATACAATTCCTATCGCAAGGCTAATCTATTTAATACAGTTAAAGCATCGCTACCACGGCTTCCCTAATCCTAACATACTAGGGGGAATTAGCTACTCATGGAAATGGGGGAAACAAGAATAAAATAAATAATAACAATAAACATTAAAAGAAGAGAAAAAGGGAAGAAGAATTTACTAGATTAAAGGATTCGGAAAATGGAGAAATAAAAGTAATAGTGAAAGTGACAGGGGGAAGTAACGTATGTCGATCCCCCCGGATTCCAGGATGATTCCAAATGACATCCCTAACTCCCTTTTATAAGAAAATAGGAGTAGGATTAAACCTAATGACGGAATATAACTAAAAAGCCCAGCCCGAAGCAAAAATCCACTCGATCGACCACTTAAATCACTCGATCGAGTGAACTTGATTCAGAAATAGCTCGATCGACCTAGAATAGTGCTCGATCGAGTAAGGCTATAAAGGAACCGGTCGATCGACTAAACAAACAACTCGATCGATCGATTATTGCACCTAACACCACTCGATCGAGTAATAAATCACTCGATCAAGTGAAACTTGACTTCAAGACTCATCATTATCGTCATTTGACTTTGACTTGTCCTTTTAGCTCCCGAAACACCTTCACGCATCCCAAGACAAAGAATATTTCCCGCTCCAAATTATCTCTTCCTCCAAATGCATGCTAAACGGACGGTAAATAGCTTGATTTCACTCTTTTCGGGTCCCTTCCTGTAAATAAGACAAAATAACCCAAAGTAGCATATTCGGGGCATTTCGTAGTGTAAAACCACGATAAAAGCATAGAAATACGTGCACAAAATAGGCTAAAAAGACTATATAAAATGCACGTATCAAATCTCCCCAAACCAAACCTTTACTCGTCCCCGAGTAAACTAAAATGCAACTAAAGGAACGGAAAAGATAACTCAGAGCTAGCTACAAATGCCCACTTAAGCCAATTTAATGCAAGCAAACTAACACCTATAGCAAATAGTCAAATGCAAACGAGTTATAAGATGTTTATAAATAAAGTGAACAAATCGACCTTGCTAGACCTTCAATAATGGACTCTCACGGGTCACTCTTCTCTCATGAAGCAAAGGGTAAGCATATATATGTAAGAGAGAAATAAAAATAGTCGCTCACCTAAACTACGACCCACATAAACATGCATGCAACTAATATGATAGACAATTCTAGCCACCGTACATACATTCCAACCAAACAAGGTCCCACACAAATGAGGGCTTACAAAAATATGGTAAAGTGAGGCAATGGGTAAGAAAAGGCAAAACATTTATGGGAATGTGGAGGTATAGGTGATCAAGCTAGTACCTAAACAGAACCATATGAAACCAATCCATTTCCAACTCAATTATGAATTAAGCACATGCCCTTCACTTGGCATAAAACTCACCAAACCGAACCAAACATACTCCTCATATGAAATAAGATAGAACATAGGAGTAAAAACCGTCAACCAAACAACATCTTTTTTTTTCAAATTTTTCCTTTCTTTTTTTTTCAACTTCTTTTTCACGTTTTTTTTTCATTTTTCATTTTTTTTTTCGATTCTTTTTTTCTTTCTTTTTCACGTTTTTTCAACATCCTCCTTTTCTTCATTATTACCAACTCCGAATCAATATGATATGAGCCAAAATTTGATACAATAGACAATATACCGCAAAACAATCTAAACTAGCTTGACAAGGCAGGCTAAATTTGGATGTAGCTAAGGGTCAACTGGCAAATTTGGCTAATGTGGAGTTAAATGGGTAAAAATGAAAGAAAGGGAAATTGTAAGCACCTCCCTGCATGTGACACCAACCACTAACCCGAATGTATGAAGGCAAAAAGCAATTGAATTTCATATACGTGCAAATTGATGAACATGTTATGCAAGGAGTAACTACTCACAATCCTACATGAAACTGGTCATAAATGACACCAATTTATAAGGCTCTAAATCTTAGAAATTATAAGTAGGTTGCCAAAATTTCAGTCAAGTCTATATGTTCACTAAATTAAACATTAACTCGTAGATATGCAATAAGACAAAGCTAAAAGATAACAGTTTAATGCAAGGCTTAAGCAAAAAGACAAACGCAGTGCAATTTCATCATGGAAATCGACCGTTCCGACTCAACCTACATGCTAAAATAAACATGAGTTTTTTGAATTTTTGAATTTTTCTAATTTTTATGGAATTTTATGAATTTTAACGAAAATAAACAACAATGCATACATAAATTAAATGTGATAACTGAAATGCAGTAAAAACAATATGCAGACACAGATATGGATGCATAACCTCCCCAAACCAAACCGTACAATGCCCCCATTGTACCAAAACATGGAAAGGAAATGCAAATCAAGGAGAAAGAGAGTAAAAGCGGAAGAACTCACAAAATAAGCGAATAAGGGGACCTCCCCAAACCGACCATGAAATGGGAGGTTGCTAAGGGCCCAGAAAACCGTCTCAGGAAGCTAATCCAAGTCAATAACACTCGATCAAGAGGGATAGTAGCCGATCGAGTAACATGGGCGTCTAAAACTGCTCGATCATGTAAAATAGCAGTCGATCGAGTGGTTCTCTATTTGCAGGTGGTCGATCGAGTGGAATATCTCGATCGATCGAAGGGAATTGTCGAAGAAAGTGCTCGATCGAGTAGAAAAACTACTCGATCGAGCGGTTCTCAACAATTTCCTGCAAAATTCAATGAAAAACAGCCCGCAAACTAACAAGACAAGCATACGAGATAGTTTGTGGTATAAAACCCATTTATTACAACCAAAGTAAATAAAAATGCAAAATAAAATCGCTGGTTGCCTCCCGGTAGCGCTAGCTTCAAGTCAGTCCTACACCTTCTTTTTCTTCGAGCCTCTCTAATCAAATACAATCAAAAACAGCTCAAAGTGCGCGCAAAGAACAAATAGTTTGTGTGCTACACAAAAGAGTAAGTAGCACCACAAAGGAATAGCAAAGTAGAAAATAAAAATGTGTAAACATTTAAGTCTAACAAATTTCCTATGGGCGCTCCTAAATTTATCCACAAAATATAGGAGCGCGGGAGCAATTGTCAATAAAGTAGGGCTCCATTTCAGATTAACGAAATTAAAATGATAAGGACGGTGAAAAATCGTCAAATTATACGACCTCATCGGGAAGGGGTAAAGCATTGGGATGCGCAAAAAAAGTCAACTCGAGGCAATTTACTATTAAAACAAACAATAAATAAATTATCGTTTACTACCTCGTGTCGGTCACTCTCAATGACGGAATCATCGACAAAGGAAGATATTACCTCTTCCGTGCTTGGAGCAATTACCGACTCAAATTTGCCTCTTTGACACCCTTCTTAGTGGAATTCGTCCCGTAAATCGCAGCCTCAAGTGCATCCAACTCGGCTTTGAATAGGGAAGATTCACCGTATCCATTATCGTCATCGAAATCGTCATCAAAATCAAACCCAAATGACGAACCAAAGCTCCTAATGGCCAA
The DNA here is from genome assembly GCF_048544455.1 of Silene latifolia. Taxonomy (NCBI): domain Eukaryota; kingdom Viridiplantae; phylum Streptophyta; class Magnoliopsida; order Caryophyllales; family Caryophyllaceae; genus Silene; species Silene latifolia. Next base: position 10,190,910 of record NC_133536.1, on the reverse strand, counting down.
ACTACTCGATCGAGTAGAATCTTCATTCGATCGAGCGCTTTCCTCGATTTCCACTCGATCGAGTAGAATGTTCACTCGATCGAGCACTTTCTTCTGGAAAATCACTCGATCGACCAATAATTGTCACTCGATCGAGTGATTCCTCCCGCTGTGTGAAAATCCTCGTGTGGGGCAGTGAAATATGATAGAAACTCGTCATCCGAGTCATAAAAGTCATCCTCGATTGGGCAACACGGTTTCTTCATGGGAAAACCGCTTTCAAAGAAGGTATACCTCTTCCGGTTGCCAATTATCCGACTCACCGTTAATCGAGCAATTTTAGACTCCACCAATGATTTGAGTATCCGCACGTCTATCACTCTCTTGCCTCACTCGATCATAATTCTCGCACTTGAGATGCAAGTATCTCCATTAAAGACCTCACTCTGCAACCTCTTCTTCTTGTATCTCACCGCTAACCGAGCAATGTAAGTTTCGAGCTTTTCAAGTCGCGAAGAAGTGTGTCTATCATGATCTTGCCTCTCTCGGTCACGATCTTGCAATTGAGATGCAAGTGTCTGCAGAAGGGATTTCACTCCGCAATCTCTTCTTCTTGTACATCAGGAGGATCTAGTTGCGGTGGCCATTGATAGGGTGGATGTGGCGGCACAACTACAAATGCATTGTGCTCGGAGAACCACATCTCCGTAGCGGATCACCTATGTTCCATATAATGGGACATCGGTGATGGGTCAAAGGTACTCAAGCCTTCCTTTGATCGTCTTTCACCTAGAACTGTCTAGGTAGTACCAAGGCCTATCAAAACAAAGACACTCGGAAAAAGATCGGATCGGCCTCAAGGGAAAAATCCCCCGAGGCTACAAACAGATAAAATTAAACAAATAAATAAATAGATTGCCTCCCAAGAACGGCGCCAAAATTTGATATTGTCGTTTCGTACCAAAAATAAAATACCTAAGTACTACTAATGAAGTCGGTAAGTAGGGTCGATCTCCACCGGGAGGCGGTGTACTATCTATTTGTCTATTTATCTGTCTAATGTCACAAGTGGGGGTTGAATTGATTGTATTAACTAAACTAAAGACTAAGCAAGAGAAATAAAAAGAGAAATTAACAAAGAAGAGAGAAGGGAGTATGCTAAGAGTCGGTCCACCGTGGCAGCTATCAGATCTTATACTATCGGGAATATTAATGTGATTAGACTATTGATAAGAAGAGCTATGGTCGTCACCTTTCGGTCCTTAAACCGCCCTAGAGCGTAAAATGTTTAACTTTCGCCCTCACCGCAATACCCTATTGTAATTAAGCAAGCCTTCCCTTCCAATCTTTCGATCTAGGTCGGGGTTAACTAGAATTATTGGTCTCCTGCATGCATACATTCGACTGGATAACAATTAAATTGCCTAATACAATTCCTATCGCAAGGCTAATCTATTTAATACAGTTAAAGCATCGCTACCACGGCTTCCCTAATCCTAACATACTAGGGGGAATTAGCTACTCATGGAAATGGGGGAAACAAGAATAAAATAAATAATAACAATAAACATTAAAAGAAGAGAAAAAGGGAAGAAGAATTTACTAGATTAAAGGATTCGGAAAATGGAGAAATAAAAGTAATAGTGAAAGTGACGGGGAAGTAACGTATGTCGATCCCCCCGATTCCGAGGATGATTCCAAATGACATCCCTAACTCCCTTTTATAAGAAAATAGGAGTAGGATTAAACCTAATGACGGAATATAACTAAAAAGCCCACCAAGCAAAAATCCACTCGATCGACCACTTAAATCACTCGATCGAGTGAACTTGATTCGAAAATAGCTCGATCGACCTAGAATAGTGCTCGATCGAGTAAGGCTATAAAGGAACTGGTCGATCGACTAAACAAACAACTCGATCGACTGATTATTGCACCTAACACCACTCGATCGAGTAATAAATCACTCGATCAAGTGAAACTTGACTTCAGCAGCTCATCATTCTCGTCAGTTTGACTTTGACTTGTCCTTTTAGCTCCCGAAACACCTTCACGCATCCCAAGACAAAGAATATTTCCCGCTCCAAATTATCTCTTCCTCCAAATGCATGCTAAACGGACGGTAAATAGCTTGATTTCACTCTTTTCGGTCCCTTCCCCTAAATAAGACAAAATAACCCAAAGTAGCATATTCGGGGCATTTCGTAGTGTAAAACCACGATAAAAGCATAGAAATACGTGCACAAAATAGGCTAAAAAGACTATATAAAATGCACGTATCATTGGGCACAAAGTTGATGGCTTGATATAGCTCGTTCAGGTGCCGTTTGTACCCATGAGCGGACCCTCCGTTCTCGTTACCCCCGATGACAACATGGATCACTCCTATCCGTTCAAGACGGATTTCTATCCGAATCTGGCGTCGTCTTTTGGCTTTTGGCAACGTACTTGCTGAGGCTCCCCTTCCGGATCGGCTCTTCAATGGCATTCTTCGGATGCGCGATTGTCGATAAGGTGGCCGGTGTGGCCATGGTACTCACAAGATCGGCTCGTGTCACCGTCTCCCTTCGGCTTGGGGGCCTTTCCCACTTCGGCCCTCGTTTTTGCTCGGGCGAAGACCTCGGCGGCGATACGACGAGAGGGTTTTATCATTATACCGCCTCGGTGGTACGTCCCGAACTCCACCCGACGCCCGTCGAGTCCCGTTTCTGGCGATTTATCGACCGTGACCTATTATTGTCACGGCGTCGTTCATCGGACCGTGACCCGTTGTTGTCGCGGTGTCTTTCATCCGGGTCGTCCTCCCGGCGGCTCTTCTTTTCTGAGTGCCCGGCCTCGCTGGGGCCTACCCATGTCTTGTGGTAGTCCTCCGCCTTAATGGCTTGATCGGCCATTTTCCTGGCGGAGTCTAGTCTTTGGCCGCCGCACTTGATGAGCTCATTTTTTAAGTCCCCTCTTGGGAGTCCTTTCATCAGCGCGAAGGCGGCCACTCATTGCCGTGTCCCGAACCTCGCCGCACCTTGCGTCGAACCTCTTCACGTAGCCGGAGAGTCTCGCCTCCCTCCCGCTTGATAGTCGGGAGGTCCGATGTCTCGACGGCCCTCCTCTTATTGCGGGAATATTGGGCCAAAAATCTTTCTCTCGGTCGCCATACCCGTATATCGACCCGTCGGCGATCCTTTGTACCAACTTTGTGCCATCCCATGCAAGGTCGTTGGGAAGACACGGCACTGACCTCGTCAAAGTTTGTTCCCCACACCGACATGTGAGACTCGAAAGCCTCAGCGTGGTCGGTTGGGTCGCCTTCTCTTGAGTACGATATGGGTGGCAACTTTAGCTTAGTTGGCACCGGGATTTCTAGGACGTAGTCGCTGAGGGGCTGTCTGACCACGTGTCGAACGGCACGCGGCGATCGGCTCCTCACATCCCTAGTCCGGCTCCTCTCCCCGTGGCGGGAAGGGCTTCTTCCCTGGCTCTGGCGAGTCGGGCTTCTTCTTCTCCGACTCTGATGAGTCGGACTTCTTTCATTCCTCCGGCGGGCCTCGTGGGTCTTTGCGGCGACGCCGTCCTCCCGCGAGTGCGGTCGAGACTTAGGTCTACCACTAGCATTCAGGCTCCTCCTGTCTTGACAGGCCAACTTCTTCCAGTGCTCCATTCAAGTCTCTTGGAGTCACATGTTTGGCCCCAGGTCTCTGGACGGGTTCCGCCGCTCTTGTCGGTGTGACAGTGTGAGCCGACGTACTACCGATGAGGTCCAGGAGTTGCTTTAGTTTTGCCACGTCAACCACATGTCCCATGATGGTGACCTGGTTGGCGGGCAGCGGCGCATCTGGTGTTATTGGCATTCCGTACTCCGGTTGAATTACTTGGCCGTGGAGGGTTGCACGACTCGGTTGTGGACGGTGTCATCCTGGTAGAGTTCGGTTTCGTCAGTCACGAATACCTCTTGCTGTTTTGACATCTTCTTAGCTTTTTGGGCGGGTTTTGTTTTTGTGTTTTTAAGGGATTTGATTAGCTTTTAGTATGCTTTCCCACAGACGGCGCCAATTGTTCCGGGTGTAATTCCAGAGCAAGTACAGTTACCACCCGTGGCTTGTAGAATGATGTCTTGAGTTGATTCCTTCTTGCCTTTATCGTCCCTCTCGGACTCTCCTGCAACAATGAACGAACTGAGGGCTTGGCTTTTTGCCAAGCGTACTCACTCCGACGCTCAAGTCAGTAAACTTAAAGGATTAACTTGTGTTACTTGGCTAAGTAGGTATTGTAGAGAGATAAGGAAGATATTACCAGATGAATAGTGTATTTAGGTTAAGTTGTGGATCCTTTCCTCAATGAGGTTTGAGGAGTATTTATAGGCTTTCACCTTTTGTCACGTAGTGGCCAAGTGGCCAAGTGGCTAGCGGTGGAAAGACAGATTTCCCTCGTAGATGGACCTATGGCGGCCGCCGAGGGGTCTTGGATATGAGTACGCGGATATGTGCCCCGGTTTGGGGTTGCCATGCCGAGACCCAGATGAATGAGTAGATGGGCTACATCGGCTAGGTTGTCTAAGTCGTTGACTTGCTGTGGACGTCTTTGACCTCGCTCAATATGTTGACTTGGTCAGCGGTGCAGAATATGCCCCATCAGTTATTTTTCTTTGTAAAATGGAGAAAATTTTCCTATTTTACAATATGCTGGGGTAAGTAGCATATTGTAGAATAACATATTGATCCTAAATATGCTGTTTTAATATGCTGTTTATCAAACACTAAAATTAGCATATTGATTGGTCAAACATGTTAAAACACTTGAATATGCTAAAAATTGGTCAATATGTTGTTTACCAAACAACGCTGTGAAAATAAACATCTCATAATATAAAATCAATTTTTTTTTTTTTTTAAAAAAAACCATAAATAAATCAGTAATAATACTTTAATTAAATATAAAAAACTGTGGTAATGAAGTCAAGGTAGTACACCTGTAGACTGTAGTATAGAACATTTTCCCTTATAAAAGCATCATTCAAGCATGGCAATGAAAAGCAAACCATTAACAACTTAACAAAAATGGCAACCAAGTCCATGAAAGCCACCATAATGGTGATGCTTATGATCACCATTGCTATAGCAGTTTTCGACACTGTGCCGTGTGAAGCCGGTCGATATCAACCAAATAAGCCTCCACCTCCTCCTAGTATGCTCTTATTCAAGCTTGCTTAATCTTATGCATGCATTAAATACTTTTGGGCTTTTGGCTATGGTCATATGATATGCAATGTAAAAATTAAGTGTAATTGCATATATAACCATTTAATTTTGTTTGTGTTGTATGTTTGTTTACAGGACCTAATGTTTGTCCAGCTTGTGTGTGCTGCAACCCGGCGCCACCAGGTGTTTGTTGCGGTTGTTGTGCTGTTCCGGTGCCCGAACCGCCTACAAGTCAGTATGTGGTGACACCCCAAGACCAGCATACCCCCTAATGATATTTAAATGAGATGTATTATCAATTATCAATGTCCACCAGAAAAAGTTTTTATGTAATAATGTATAATAAGTGTGTGTTTACTTAAATTATGCAATGTACTATGGAACAATCTCTTTATTTTGCACATTGTTGATTTGTTTACATTATTAACTTCTTGTTTTGTCTAATTTGTGTTTCCAAAATGGTTGTAAAATAGCTCGTCGTAGCGCAACACCAAAAAAAAAAAAAAAAAAACTTTTAATATTGAGGAAGAAAAAATTTCCCATGTCATAAACTCTTTATACACGTTATTTTTGTATTGGTTTTAATCTGGGTTGTAATGTTATTCACCTATTTTGTATTGATATATGAGTATATCTAAGCTGAGCACGCCCGTCACCATCTACTACAACAGTGAAAGGACAAAAAAGTCAAGGTGGCGCCCTTTCATTTTCCAGCGATCAAACTACCATGAATTTAAAGTTGTAGAACATCGAATGATGATAAAATTTCATTAAATTAATTTAATTTAACTTATTAACCTTAGATTAACTATTATTAGTTGAAATTAATTTAATTTTACTTAGTTTAAGTTTTAACACAAGTTAAATTAATTCAACTTAATTAATTCAACTTTACTTGATTAACTTAACTTAACTTAATTCTTTAGCAAATTTAAGTTATAGCATGAGTTAATTAAACATAACTTGATTTGATAGACTTCACTTGATTTTACCTGAATCGAACTTAAATTAAATTTAAAAAAAAAGGGCCTAAATCCTCTAGTCACACCGCAAAACCGAATTCATAATTTAGGTTCTCTTAGCTATTGTTCAATGTAATATTATTAGGATTGCTCATGCTATAGCTTAATAGCTATGTCTATAGCCTAAGAAAGCGATCTTTTTCACTCTTGACAAAAAAAAAAAGTTCACAAGTCACAACTACTCTGGTTTAAAGCCTAAATTTAGGTTTTCACTGCACAATATAGTTAGTATATATATGGAAATTCTTATGATTAAAATCGTTTATCTTAGATCCGTATCATAAAGTTGTATAGTAATTTTGGCCTTTGATTAATGGTTATGGGAAAAAAGAAACATGTATTTGTTGTATTACATCCAACCCCTTTTATATATATATAGTTTTGAATAATATTGTTATTTTTTAGCTTAATATTTTAAGTAAATAAGCTCAAAAATTTTATGGTAAAACTCATAATCTTTAAAATAAAACTAAAAAACTTATTATGAAACTCATAAATTATACTCCCTCCAATTCGGTGTTTTCTTCCCTTTGTTTTTGGGCACAAGAATTAAGGAGGGAGTTAAAGAAGGAATAAATAAAGATGGTGGGGTTTGTGAATTGGAGAGAAGAATGAATAATTGGGAATTAAATAAGGAATTGTGAGTTATGTGGGGTATGATGATAGGAAAGAGAGAAGAATAAAATAAGATTAAAAGTTAGGTGGGGTTTGGTGATAGGAGAAATGAATGAATAAAATAAGAGTAAAAAGTTTCCAAAATAAGAAAGGGGAAGAAAACCTGAATAATCCGTTTAAGGAAATAGAGAAGAAAACAGTGAATAGGAGGGAGTACAATCAGTTATAGTACATCTGATGGCTAGGATAAGAAGTATCATGTTACATTATCACAGTCAATTTTGTAAAGTCAAAGTAATGACAAGGGGTGCATCACTAATTAATTAGTTTTTTGATCATAATTATTTATTCATCTTTTATAAAAATATCTTTCATAAATAATAATAAAAAATTAAATAATTTATTGAGAGGGAAGAGAGTAGATTAAACGTAGTTTTCTTTGCATATAATAAAAAAAAAAAGCAAATTTTTATTGTACAGGCATATCCGTCAAAAGTTGACTTAATGGTTAGATAAGACAAAAGCAAAATGCTATTACATCCTAGGCATTATGTTTTTGTCTTATCTACCCACTTGCTTGGGTATTACTTGACCCGTATTCAGTTTGTGACGGATATGCCCGGCTTTAATGGGACTTGAGGTAAAAAAAAAAAAAGTCGTCTTTATCGATTAGAAATGCTAGCTTGACCATGATGTAAAGTCAACAATTGCATACTTGCATATAAAGTACAAATGTACAATTCATCTTACGTGCTTAATACAATACTCCGTATTATACAAACGAGTGATACGAAGACTTTAGAATCTAACTTTCGACTATAAAAGTTACCGTCATGCATAACATTAATAGCATAACAAAGTTTACACTTTAAACAAAAAATTTAAGAACCCTAATTTCTCTACATAAATGGCAATTAAACATGTTGGAGTTTCCCTAATGATCTCACTAATGATCATTTGTGTGGTTTTATCCTCTTCATCTTTATGTAACGCAAGACCCCCCCGTATGTGCATTACTTGTAACTCCGATCCTAATCATATTGTTTTCATCTAATCAAATTTTAATTTTAATGGCTTGTTATTTTGTTAATGACAAACTTGAGTATTGCGTAATTTGCATATCATACAACATTTTAAATATCACGTTACTGTCTACACATTTGTTTTTATTGTCAATTGATTTTAAAATAAAACACTCTTCGGCCTTCTGATATGGACGAGGATCCGTAGTCCTGTATCTATTTTCATAGATTTAACATTTACTTATTGATCTATATCTATTACCATAATGCAGCACCAGTACCTGATTGTCCACAGTGTGAGTGTTGCACTGCTGCACCGCCCGGTTCCTGCTGCAAGTGTTGTTCTGGTTCCAGCGCTCCACTTTTCAAACCTGAAGATAATCATACTCCATAGTTCATACGAAAAAATGATTTAAATCATTTATCGTATTTCTATGGTCAAAGTGGCCTGAACTTGAAAATACTGTGCAAAAAAAAAAAAAAAAAAAAAACTGAAAATGTTTTCTTGAATTAGTAGAAATTATGAGATATTAATCTCTTATTGTCATATATAAATGTAAAATAATTGGATGTTTGTCCAATTTAATTATCATGTAACAAATTGTTATCAGCAGGAAATCTTTATACCGTCTTCAATAATATGGTCGCGTCTATTCCAGGTACTCATTGAGAACCCATGAGTGATAAACTGCTCATTGTGCAGTGGACTCTGAGTCGATGAAAGCAACCGTTAAGCTACTATGTTTTGTGGTAATGTCCTCGTACATACAACGATTAAAATATCAATCAGAACCGAAAAATAGACCACTTCCAACCCGTCCATGAAAAAAACACTATGCTATGGTGAAAACAATGCGACATTGGCTACAGTGTTGCAGTGAAAACGGCCATATAAGCGGTTCTACTTTAGCAGAAGTAAGGTAAAAAAGAAGGCAGTTACCAGTTAAGTTGCTCAGACTCCGTTAGAAGTGTGTTTGACAGAAGTAAGGTAAACGGAAATTCTCATGATTTCGGCTTAAAACCAAGTTTCCAAGTCCAGCTGTGGACAGACAAAGCCGGCATTATAAAAAGAGTCAAGAGTAACATACGCTACCAATAATCTCCACATGAACATGTTCCATCCTTGAATAAATGAAATCTACGAGTGTCTCTGACAGTGATCTCCCTGCTCGTGACAGCAGAAATAAGCTTAATGGCATTGTGACAATCTCCACATATCCTCAGATTCTTCCCAACAAGTATAGGTTCCCCCTTTTTCGTCGATAGCAGCCCAAATGCAACTGCAAGTTTCTCACTATGATGAACAGCACCCCTTTCCTTGTCTCTTTCGCCTCCAACATCTTTCATTGTAGACCATCGCACATCAGGCACATAACCAACACCTTTTATCTTCACTAATACCTCATCTAAGTACTCATATACTTCCTTAATCATAGGGTGTGAAACATCTTCAGCAACGAAGACATGGACCCTTTTGTTTATCTCAATCCAACTACACCCTGGTTTCTTTCTAAGCTTTCTATCGTGCATCAGCTTCCTAACCTGTGCAACCTCCTCCCATCTTCCGGCATCAGAATAGATATTTGCAAGCATGACGTAAGGAGCAGGATTTGTAGGCTCAATCTGAAGAAATTGATTAGCAGCCTTGATAGCTAAATCAATATTACCATGTTTTCTACACGCGCCAAGCAAAGAGGCCCAACCAATTTTACCGGGGTTAAATGGCATAGACTCAATAAGCTGCTCTGCTTCACGCAGTTTACCAGCTCGACTCAGCATGTCAATCATGCAAGAATAGTGTTCAAGTTCAGGATCAATACCGAAATCACGTTTCATTGAGTCAAAATATTTTTGGCCTTCCTCAACTTTTCCTGTGTGAGCACAAGCTGAAAGCACAGAAATAAAGGTTATGTTACTAGGCGTTAGACCTTTTTTGAGCATGCAATTAAAAAGATGCAATGCTTCATTTCCGGCACCATGCTGAGAATAACCATCGATCAAGGCGTTCAAAGAGACTACATTATGCTCAGGCATCCTATCAAATAACTTTCTAGCATCATGAAGATTTCCGCTTTTACCATACATTGATACGAGGCCATTGTTGATCGCAATCTTATTAGATGGGATATCAGACTTTAGAGACAAACAGTGAACTTGCTTTCCATGTGAAGGAGAGGGGGAGTTTGAACATGCGCTAATCACACAGACAAAGCTGCAATCATCTGGCCGATGCCCAATTCGTAGCATATGTCTAAAGCAAGTAAGCGCCTCCTCTGATAATTCATCAAATTGAGAATATCCAGAGATCATGGTGTTCCAAAGAACCAAATCAGGCTCTGGAATTTCCTGAAATATTTTCCTACAATCAAACATGTCACCACCACATTTCGAATACAAATCAATCAATCCACTCCCAACATGAGGGTTCGCGTTAAACCCTATCTTGATTAGCTGACCATGAAACTGGAGGCCACCAACTCGATCTTCCAAGCTCGTAAAGGCAGTCAAGACACTAGCCAAAGTATACATGTCAACATACAAACCCCGCTTAACCATTTCCTTAAACAATTCAACCGCTTTCAATCCTTCCCTATGTTGCCCATAAGCAACAATCATAGCATTCCAAGAAACCTCATCTTCCCTCCCATTCATTCCACAAAACACCCTCTTCGCCTCCTCCAAGAACCCATTTTTACTATAATAACTCACAAGCGAATTATTCACCGACGTATAACAATCATACCCACCTCTAATACCCAAACAGTGCAACTGCCTAATCAACAAAACATCATCATTCGACCCCGTAATCATAGAAGACATACTAAACCCATCCATCCCAATACCCACTTCCCTCATTTTCCCAAACAGTCTAAACGCAGTCCACGTCTCACCTCTTTCCGCATACGCAGCAATTAGAGTGTTATACGATACCAAGTCCGGTTCAGACATTTCATCAAACAGTTGGTGGGCAATCATAATTCGACCGTGTTTCACATACGCGGCAATAATGGCATTGTAGGAGAACACATTTGGGTAAAGGGTCGCTCCGAATGCGTTTCGAGCGGCGGTTAGATTGCGGCATTTGGAGTAGAGGATGATGAAGTGATTGGAAATGTAAGTTAATTGAGGAATTATGGATTTTACGTAGAGTGCATGGAGGCATTTTCCTGTAACTAGATTTTTGTGGGTAATGCATGATTTTAGAAGTTGACTAAAATGATGCAGATTCAATGAAGTTTGGTTCATCTAGATTATGGACCGATTAATCATTTATTTTTGACAAGTAACGGTTATGAGGAAGACTTACTGTATCACCAATCTTTTTTTTGTAATGCTCAATCATATAGAATTTTCATAACCATTCTTTTTTTTCGTAATTGCTAAATCCCGCACCCTAGTTTACTCAATCCCGCACATTTTTGCCTTTTATTCCAAATATACCCCTCTCATTTCTCACCCACCAAAGAGAAACAAGAGAGAAAAAAAAAAAAAAGAAAACCCTACAACGATTTCCATCTACACTCAAAACCAACCACCCCCTCCCCTACCGTCGGCCACCTTAAGCCGTGCTGCTCACCCTTCCCTGTCCTTATACCGGCGGCAACCACCAACCACCGCGCCGAGCACCGCGACTCTTGCGCGCGTATTGCAAAAACTCATAACCGCAGTAACCGCACCCTTCGACCACCGCAGCAACCGCACCCTCCACACCAACCTCCCAGCGCCGTCGGCTACCTAGTTAACGTCTCCCCCATCACTCCGCGAAACAATCCACCAACAGATTTAGGGTTTCGTTGATTGACCGCTCTAATGGTTTATGGTTGGGTGTGCCAACCATTAATCGTCCTTTTTGTTTTTCTATTGGGGATACGGTACGGCCTAAGCAGAACCAAGCCGAGGAAGAAGAAGCCGGGGCAGAAATTCAACTTGCGCAGAATACGCTCAACACTCATCGAAGGTCCATACCACGGCATAGACTACGCTGGGGGCAAATTGATGGGGCATATTCTGCATCCGCTGACCGAGTCAACATATTGAGCAAGGTCAAAGCCAAAAGACAGCAAGTCAACACCTTGGACTGACCCTAACCGCGCGACTGTCGGCTGTCACTTGGTCTCGGCTAGGCAACTAGCCAGCCGGGATACACATCCGCGTACTCACATCCAAGACCCCTCGGCATGGAGTCAACAGGGCCCGCCGGCCTGCCATGGGTCCCTCGGCCGAGGGTAGAACAGTCTTTCCACCTGCTAGCCACTTGGCCACTACGTGACAAAAGGTGAAAGTCTATAAATACTCCTCAACCCTCATTGAGGAAAGGATCCGAAAATAATCAGTTAAACACACTAATCTGGTATAAACTCCCTTATCTCTCTACAATATACTTTGTGCCAAGTAACACACAACTTAATCCCCTTTAAGTTTACTGACTTGAGCGTCGGAGTGAGTTCGCTCGGTGCCAAGCCGAGCCCTCCGTTTGTTCATTGTTTCAGGAGAGGCCGAAAGGAAGAGTCAAGCAAAGCCATCATTCTACAAGCTTACGTGGTAACAAATCTGCTCTAGAATTACACCCGGAACATCTTTAATTTCATTGCACCATGCCATATGTTCTCTCATCCAATTAGATCAATCAATCAAAAATGGAGCATAAGTACATAAATGAACCAATTGATTTACAAATAGTGGTTGGTATGGCACGCACAAACTATTTTTATGCGTACGGGTTGAGTGTAGGAAGGGGTGGTCGGCGGCGGGATTAGGATGTGGAGGGGTGGTTGGTGGCGTTGGAAGGCTGGTGGGGAGGGTGGCGGTGGCGGGGATGGTGGTGTATATTGGCCTTCTCTCACTCTTGTGTCTTTCTTAGAAGGTTGAGAAATGAGAGGGGTATACTTGGAAAAAAGGGGAAAAATGTGCGGGATTGAGTAAAACAGTGTGCGGGATTTAGCAAGTCCCATTTCTAAAACAACTACTTTCTTCATCCAAAATATCAATACTATATATTAATTCCAGAAACCAAGGGACTTCAATGTAATTAAAGAAATCTATACAAATTAATTATACTATATAGTTTTAAATCTATAGCACCGTGTGATGGACCTGATAAAGGGACTTCAATGTAAATATTATATAGTTTTGGTTAAACGTATAATATAAAGATGTCTTGATGAAAAATATTTATGGAAATTACATTAAATTAAAGTAATTAAATTTAGAAAACACAAGAATATAGTGATTTTCCTTAAAATTAACATGCCCCACTTATGTAATTAATTAGTATCATCATAGAATTATACATTAAATTAAATGTAGTAAAAGTAATAGTAGCAGCAACGAGATTAATAAATTTAACGGTATTAATGTGGGAGTAGTGACAGTTATAATAATGATAGTGGGAGTAGTGAAAGTAACTACGAATGTAGTGAAAGTAATAGTGGTAACAATGAGAAAAAGTATGAACAATTAAATAACCAATCGACTCAAGGAAGTATTTTATTTATTTAAATATAGGCCGGATAAAATTAACGGGAATAATAAATTTAACAGAAAAAAATAGAGGAATTAGTATAAGAAACAATAGTAACCACGGGAGTAGTGAACGTAATGATATTAAGAAAGAATGTCGTGAAAATAATAATATTAATAGCGGGGTAGCGAACGTGTCTCATAATTTGAAAATAAATTTTACATTTCATCATAATTACAAGATATGCCGTAGAAAAATATATTACAAATAGTAAACGTGTGAGTTAGACAACTCCAACATAGTTTATTTCATTAAAAATAAAATTTAATGGTAAATAGAGGTAGCCCGGGCGAAGCCGGGCATCAAACCTAGTTTTTCCTAATTTGACTTACTCCCTTAATACGTGTTATTAATAAAACTTACTCCCTCCTTTCAAAAAAAAAAAAAAAAAAAAAAACTTACTCCCTTCGTTCAGGTTATTTGTTTACCATTTATATTTTGTAGTCTCTCAGTTAATTGTTTATCTTTCTAGTGTAGAAATGTCCTTGATAGACAATTTCATCATTCAAACTCAATAATTGGCTCTCTTCTCTTTCCTTGGTCTGTGTGTCAATGTGTTATAAGAATGACCGGAACAGAGGGAGTATAATTTGATGATTAAATATTTAGATTTTATCATATAAAATTCTTTCACAAAAGCATTTTTTGAATGAAAAAATAACGTAATTGCTAAATCCCACGCACGATTTTACTATATCCTACACATTTTCCCTTTTTTTTCCACTTCTACCCTTTAATTTAGAAACAATAAAAATTATACAAAAAAAAAAGATACAATCACAGGCCATCCCCGACACCCTTCCGCCCCAACTTCATCTTCCCCTTGCTGGCTTGCTCTGACCACTGTTCCCAGCCCTAACCTCTTCACCGAGCGCCGACCACCCTTCCCGTGCCCGTCGACCCCAGCCTTGTGAACGCCGCCGTTGATCCAAACATCTTCTCCCTTCTCCGACGCCGACAACCTTCCTCTTATTCCGTCTTCTTAGACCTTCCTCCTTCCCTATCGCCGATTAGTTGGTTTGGCGGCTGGTGGTGCAAACATTTGGGGGTGGGAGGGGGGGGGGGGAACCGGTGGTCCATCCAAGTATTTTTGGGGAAATTTCTTTTTTTTTTAGGGTTTCTGATTTATCTCTCTTGGTGGATGGGTGAAATGAGAGGGGTAGAGTCGGAATAATGAGTAAAAATGTGCGGGATTAATTAAAATTGTGTGCGGGATTTAGCAAGTCCCAAAAATAAATATGGAAATGGAGAAAAGTCGGGGGAAAGTGATGTGTTGAAGATTGTGCAAGTCAAACGAAAAACATAATTTAAAGAGGAAAAAAAAGTAAAACTACCAACGAAATACTTCCTCAGACTTGCTGTTTTATTTCCAATTCAATAAAATACTTCTCACATTTATTAGAGAAATGGGAAGAAAAATAAAGTCCATAGGAAGTATATGAGCACATTTTCTCTCCATTTCCAAAAGAGAAATGGAGAGTCAAGTTCATATCAATGGCTCGGATTGCATTTGGACAACATCTAACGGTTCTAAATTTACGCATAAAAATAAAGGACATGAGGGTAAAAATAGAAATTATTATTTATAGAAATTGTGAGAGGAAATGGAGAGAAAGGAAATGGAGAGGATCCATTTCCGAAGTATATGTTCTGTAAACTAAGAGTAAAATTATTGGTAGTCTTGAGACAAGACTTTGGTAAATCTTAAGACAAGACTCACTCAAGACTAACAATAATCTACCTTAATCTTGACAAAGTCTTAACTTGAGTCTTGGAACACCTATGAATTTTGACCTCGCCTTAAAGATAAATTAACCAATGAGTCACATGTGTCGTTTCTTTTTTTTTTTTTTTTGTGAAAAAAAGAAGTGGAAAAGTAGAATCTGAGGGGAGTCTGACAGCTAATGTATAAAGTCTGAGGTGGTCTGAACAATAAAGAAATAATAAAAGTTAGTGAAAAGCTGATGTGGCAGAGTCTTAAGACTTGAGAGAGCCTTACTGATAATCTCTCTAAGGAGAAGGTGCACAATATTATTTGGGTGGAGATAATAAGAGCAAGTCCAATGGTGGAGTTTAGGGACTTGCTTGCAATTTCATAAAATTGCAAATTAGTTGCTATACCATTGGAGAAGGTTAGGATGACTTGGCTTAAGCTAGTTGCTTCATTAAGCTACTTACTTACAATGACCCACATTTACAAAACAACCAATAGAAATTTAGGTTTGATTTATTCTTAATTTTTGATTTATTCAATAAAAGTAAAGCCAGTATATAAAACCTAGCTAAACCATTGGAATAGTTTAGTAGTTTAGAATAGTTGTAGCTTAGAATATGATGTGGATTTGCCAAGCTCAAATGTTGTTGCTTACCATTGTACTTGCTCTAATAGTGGTTAATTATTTAGGGACATTATTGAGGCCTTGAGGGTTCGTAATTTTTCCTTGTGAAATTGTTTAAGGATGATGGTCTCATTTATCTCATTGATCTTTATGGCAAAATTAAAGATAAATAAATGACCAGCACATAAATAGTACACTAAATGAGTCTAATTTTATGGGTTGAAATATTTATAAATGAAATGCTCTTATTCACAAGATTTGCCTCTAGAGTTTTTATGGTCAAAGAAATTCATTGATTTTTTTTATGATTAGAAATTATGGCTAAAAAATATGATATTAATAAAAATTTATAAAATAATATCGTCAACTTCCCGTTAAAAAAGTATTCTCATTAAAATTTATATTAAGCGAATGAATCCTCTTTTGAAAAAAAAACGAAGAACATAACTTTGATTCTAAGGACCACCCTCTCTAGGTGAGATGTTGGCGTAGAGCCGTAGCTTACATAAAGAAAAATAACTAAAACTTTGGAGAGAAAGTCTCTCACAAGTTATTGAGAGACCACCTTTGTCGTATTCATTTATATACTTTTTCGTACCCTTTTTATTACTGGTTGTGATTCAAAATGTCTCTTTCACTTTTTTCTCAAAAAAAAATGTCTCGTTCACTTGATACATGTTTTAATAACTATCGTACCTATTTTATTTTATATTATAACCATTTTTATTAGTAACTCAGACCTTAGTTTATACTTTATAGTATTCGTACTCATTTTATTGTTTTTTGTAACATTTTTCCATTAATTTGTAATTGTGCTTTCAATAACTCTTGGTCATTCCTTTGAAGCTGAATGAGGCCATATCATTTCAACCGCAATCATAGATGAACTGTAATACCCGCCCTATTTAAGGATTTGTTGGCCGACCTTTTGACCAAAGGAGAGCCTTAGCAAGGGATACGAGAGAGGTTAGTAGAACAACGTTACTTGTTACTCGACCTAGTTCAGGTTACTCGGCCGAGTAGTTTGGATTCTCGGCCGAGTAGGGCTTACTCGGCCGAGTATGTCTATACTCGACGAGTACCACGTCAGTTAACGTGTTATTATAAAACGCGGGATTGTAAACCCCATTTCATTTTCGACGGTTCATTTCTCTTTCTAACCCTAATCTCTCTCTGCCATTTATCCCTCATCACCCTACACTCTCTCATGGCCTTGAAACTAACCCAAGAAGGGAGATGGTTCATGCTTGAAGTCATCGAGTCGGGTTGACGCCGTTGCGAGCATTTGTCTGCGTCTCAAGATGAGTTTGTTTTTCGTCGTCATCTTTCAGTATGTCTTGAATAGTCTAGTAATAGGATGTGTTTGCTACTTATAGGATTCATCTCGGAGTCTTGCTTGGCTTGCATGTTGTATGCACTTTCATGGAATAGCGAAAAGGTAGGGTTTTCCCTACTCAATTGATTTTATAATTAATTTAAGACGTAGTGATTATGATTGTATTGGCATGATTAGTATCGTTGTTGGCTTGTCTTTCTTGATTGTTGGAGTTGTGGTGGATTGGCTATGTTGGTGAGGTGCGTCCTCGGCTGAGTGGAGTCACTTGCGGGAGTGGCTTCACGCCCTTGATTCGCCCCTTGTGATTCCCGTCACAAAGGGGGATGTGCACATTAATGGACATGGGTTGTTGCTCGTTGCGATGAGCGAGGCTTATGTGGGCAAGGCTGGCGGTCCCACGCTGGCGGTGTGGATTATCTATTGGGGCAGTAATCTGGCAGGACTACACACTTGAGTGTGTAGTCATATATGAGGCATGATTGGAATTTGAAGGTGGTTGTGGACTGGTTGTCATGACTGTTTATTGTATATTTATTTCTAATCTTAATTACTCAGTGAACTGACCCCGTGTTATGTTTTCAAAACTATGGTGATCCATTCGCGGATGGTGAGCAGTTGGTTTAGCAGGTACTGCTAGTCACGATGCTTGCGGGACATGGAAGGGAATCGAGTCATCACGTCGTCGAACTAGATGTCGCTGTCACTCATGTCTAATATTCCTTCCAGTTGTATATGTTGTAATCTTTTCACGTTGTTCTATGTTGTAAAGGATAAAGTTAATAATTAATAAACGTTCTATTATTGTTCATTTGATCTACTTACCTCGGGCAACCGAGATGGTAACACCTTTGTATGCTGGGGTGGTACTTGATAAGGCACATTGGTGTATGGGGGTGTTACATGAACATAGTAGAACAAAACAATTATATACTGCAGTAGAAGCCAGTAGCCAGGCCATCGACAATCCAGAAGCAAGCCAGAGTTTAAGCCACAGCCTGGCCAACTTAGGTCACGGCCAAGCCACAACAGGTCACAACAATGATAATGATCTGATCTCAGCTTTTATCAGGCTAGTTTTGGAGGGCCATAAATATCAGTTCAAGGCCAACTATCAGCTGCCACCTTGGCCAGATGAGACCTTAATTAACCAGGTACCAAAAGATCCTAAGGAGCCAGACCAAAGTCTCAATGCATTCCACAAAAAGATCAAACTAAAAGCAAGTTGCAGAAAAAGACAGATGTGCATAAAGCAAATTGCCATTTCTGGTTAAACAAAGAGGAAGCTGCTAACAAAGACCTTTGGCCTTATTTTTCCACATTTCAGATATCACCTTGAACACAAGTCAAGGCCTAGATCAGAACAAACACTCCCAGCCAAAGAGGAACAACAGCCAAGGAGCAGCCTGTCCCTTTCACCCTGCAGTTTCTTTTGTTCTGTTTTCCTTTAAATCATTTGTAGACGTTTGTAATATATTTCAAGTACTTTAGCTGTATTCTAAGATCAAATCGTGACCCTTAAATGAGATTTCTAGGGTTGTAATGTACTGAAAGCCACAAGAGAGGCCTATATAAGGTCCTCTACCTCAACTGTATTCAGTAGACTTTTATGAATCAAAAACCTAAAAATTCTCTCAAACTTTTAAATCTTATCAACTCTGTTGTTAACTGTAGTTGTGAGTGATGCTTAGTGACACCTTGTGCTTACTTGGGTGTTGATTAAGGACCTGGTAGTAAGGCTTGAACAAATCCGTGCTTGCTTGATTTGTCTGATTCATATTGTTTTTTCTGAGTTTGAATTAGTATGTGCTTGCTTGATTAATTCAGTCTTGGATGTCCAAATTATTTAGTTAATTTCCTGTGCTTGATTGAGAGTTAAGTTGATAATTATATCCCCTTTTTATTGTTCCATTTTTAAAGAAAAAACAATCAAGTTTCATTTCCGAATTCATTATGTCAAAATTGTGTCTGTCAGTTCAGCTTCAGCTATTTATTAAAAATACTTAGAGGGTTGTCAAAATTCTGAAAATTGGCACAAATTTAGTTTAGTTTTTCAACTAATTTGTCTTAAAATTTCATGAATTTAGGAGGCCATTTACTATTTTTATTGAAATTACAAGTTCATTGCATTCTGAGAAAATGTGCTTGAGTCTTTCAATTTAATTTTGATTTATGTCAAGTCCTTGTCTTATACACTGCATAACATTGACCGTTAATGAAATTGAGATTCTCGCCATTTATTCATTTCTCTATTTTCCTTAATTTTCTCTCAATAATCTAGATTCTATTACGAGACGATCTAATGGTTATGATGATTGAGAATAAATAATAATTAAATATTATTCTATTAGAGAAAAAAAATAATGGAGAGAAAGAGAAATGAAGAGGATTCATACTCCTCAATGAAGATACTTTATACTATCAAACTTTGAATGTGGCACTCAAATTATGCTCAGAATAGAATTAGCAAACTGCCAGATTACATTAGTTCTTATCATCTTGAGCCTAGCATTACAAAATTAAATAAGGAAAATGAGTTAGCGCATGATACAAATTCCTGATATATGGTTACGGGACTAGAATTCATGCACATGATAATGCAAAAAAATAAAAATAAAAAATATAAGCAGAACTTTATAGCACAATCCTTTAAATAGATCTGCAAATTGGAAAAAAAAATATATTAATTTTAAATAACTCGGAGATCATACTACTACATTTTTCAAAATCTTCCTCATAAAAATGCACAAAACTATTAGAACAGAACAAAGTATAACCTATTTGTTCGATAAACATAAATACGAATTAAAATAATTTGTTTATTATGTTTTCTTTTGTTCTTTTATAAAGAAAAAGAAAGACCTTTTGTTTGGTCCAACTAATTGAAACCTTAGAAAATAAATGAAAATTGAAAATCTAATTGAAATCTGAAAAGATAACTGAAAATTAGAAGTTAATAAGATACTATTAATTATTGCTATAAGAAAATGTTTGGTCTGAAAAAGGTGGCTGATTTTTGGTTAATGACGTAAAAGGATAAAATACTCATTTATTTAATATTATAAATTAAAGGGATAAAAAAAATATAACACTAATTGTTCTATAAGTGCTGTAAAATATAAAATAGGATCATGTCCAATATTTTTCAAATGCTAGCCCAGATGGCTAGATGGCTAGATGACCTTTTATTTCAAATAGTTTATTTGTTTAAATAAGTTTAAATAAGTTATTTGTCAAATAGATGTACTTGCAAAGAAAATAAGGTGGCTTGACTTTTGGGTAAATAAGTTACTTTGCTCAAATTATCTACCTGAAATGATTTGTCAAACAGAGCTGTAAAATTTTTAAAACGACTTCGATCTGGATTAATTTAGATGATTCAATATCTACATATGTATTAATTAAGACCTAAAAAATATTATTTCAAAAACACAAAATCTCTTTCATAACGCGTCACAAGTTTATGATGTCTCTCACAACCGGCTAGAAAGGAAGGTGGAAAGGATTGTGACTTGTGAGATGTTAATATTCACTTTTCGTCACAAATAAAAATAGTTGTTTGAAAAATACCTTGAGCGTTTACGTTGAAGACAGTAATTAACCAATGTCATGGCATGAGTTACTGTTGTAGTTATTAGTATACACCAGACGGTCGTTCGTCCCGATCGTTCCCATCATTGATAAACTGTCTTCCATTCGTCGAATTTGATTATTCATCATTTGAACCCGCATATTCGACAATTGTTGTTGTTGTTGAGCAATTGGATCAACTGGTAAAGTGGAACTTCCAAAGTTATAAGATGGTTGCACTGGTGGGTAATTGTTGTTCTCTTCCATTCGCTGAACTTGATTATTCATCATTCGAATTCGCATGTTTGTGACGTTTGTCAAGTGTTCTTGTTGCTCTTGAAGTTTTTTTTGATAATTTGGATCAACTAACAAAGGAGAAGAGTGTGTAGAGAGTTAGGTGATTTTTGTCAACCAAATTAAAAATAGCCTAAATAATTATTAATAATATTCACAAAAATACATATATTTGTTCCATTTTTTAAAATACGCAAAATTCACGTGATACCCTCTAACTTTGTCATTTTGTATGTGGTACCCAACTTTTTAAGTTTGTGCACGTTATAATCTTAAAATTCGATTTTCAAGTATAACGTACCCTTTTTACCATTCTTGTAAAATTATTATCTCTAAAAATTTTACTTATAATATTCACATTTGACATGGTTAGTTAATGTCATGAAATTAATTAGAGTATTAATTCATGGTTGAAACAAAATGCTTGATAAATTAACATTGTGTAAAAAAATTACTTCAAAGAACGCGGGGTGGGATGTGGAGCTGAGATGCTTTTTTTAAAAGAAAATTCCTAAAATAGTGGAGCTGATGAGAAGCCTTAAAAAACTTGGCTTTTATAGAAGGTGGATTAAATAGTCTTAAAATTAAGAGTAAATTAAAAATAACTCTTTTTTAAAATCCAGTTTTTAAAAATTACTTCCTTATATAATTTTTTCCTAAAATTACTCCCTTAAGATGCACTTTTATCAAAAATTGCTTCAAAACTCCAATTTAGGTGTCTTATTACGTATGTTTATGAACTTATTCCGTTTGTATCTTTGCCAATTTATACTTTGAAAGGTATAGCAATGAAGAATAAGATCAAAAACATACGAAATAAGTCACCTAAATTGGAATTTTGAAGCAATTTTTGATAAAAGTGCATTTTAAGGGAGTAATTTTAGAAAAAAATTATATAAGAGAGTAATTTTAAAAAACTGAATTTTAAAAAGGAGTTATTTTTAATTTACTCTAAAATTAATAATGTTAAACCTATGCTTGGTAAAACTAGTTGGTAAAGTGGGTGAAACTTGAAAATTAACGACTTTACGACTTCTTAACGGCCGTTACGTTAAGGGGGTACTATGGGTACAAAAATGCAATTTCAAGGATATCATGGGCAAATTCTTAAAAGTAAGGGTACCATAGAAAATCTGACAAATTTAATGGGTACCATGGAAAATTTCCGTATTTACATACCCAAACAGTATCTAACTTTTTGGAAATTTTTCGGGCAAATGGTGCTTTCTACCCTTTTAATTATAAGTTTGTAACTTACAACCGTCGTAAAGAAGACTTATTGTGTTTACTTTCCTTATATTGACTAGTTTTTTAAATGACGAAACTAAACTAAACTTCAAAACATGTTTTTTGGGTTGTGCAAATTTGATCATATAAACTCAAATTTCATAGATTGGTTACTCATTTCTTAGTTTGAGAGTTTGAATATTTAATCTCATTTATCTGATTAACAATTTGTAATTTAAATATTCGAAAATCAATTCAAAAAATTTGGAAATATTGGCAAAAAATTGACTTCATTTTCTTTAGACTATTTTGGAGAAACACTTTCAAGGCTTGGGATTGTGGGAAAAAAATTCAAACTTGAAATTTTTTGAACGATATATAAAATTTGTTATTATTTGCATGAATTTGTCGTAAAATAAACATGACAAAATGTTACCGCTATTAAAGGGGTTATATCCGCCCGTGGATGGTCCAGGTTGCATGGCAGCATGTTGTTGAGCATATTGGTTTAAATTTGCCTCTTGTTTTTTCTTTTCTTGCCTTTCTAATTCAGCTGCCATGCCTTCATGAAATTGTTTGGCAGCCTCATTTAGTTGTTTGTTACCTTCTTCAAGAAGACGACGAAAAAAGCCCATAATTATTTGTAAAGGATGAGAATTTAATGAAAACTAGTTTTAAACCCATGCAGAAAATGCACGGGTCGTAATTAATAACATGCGTTATCAATTTATTATTATATATAAGAGCACTTAAATGAGTATGATTATCCTTGACTTTGTTTATTACCATCGCAAAACAAACAGCGATGAGAATATATTCAAGCAAAATATAAGTTTTGTTTTTGCCAACCGTAAAGATAAAAGCAAAATATAAGGCTCTGTAAACTAACTGAAAAGGTAAATAAACCTCAAAAAGTAGTTTGAAAACCGAAAAGCTAATCAAACTTGAAAAGGTAAATCGATAAGGTAGTGAAATTAGGAACGATAAGGTAGTTGATTATATAAAAAAAGTGTTTGACAAACTAATCAAAAGTTAATCGATTTTGATGAAATGACGTAAAAGGATATGATAATTATTTAATAATATAAATTTAAGGGGTAAAAATGGAAAATCAAAACAAATCAGTCGCACTTGAAATCTCAAATGCTACTCTAGGTAGCATTTCATTTCAGCTAGCTTATTTGGTTAAATAAACTACTTGTCAAACGCTTACAAAAAAATAAGGTACACAATTTTTGGTCAAATAAGCTACTTTGATCAAATCAACTTTAATGCCTTGCAAACGGAGCCTAAGTATATGTTTTTAAATGAATTTTAAATTCATGATCAATTAAATTGGTTAAAAGTATCTAGTGAATATAACATGATTTTAATACATTTAAATTGATATAAAGAACAAAGAAAAATCTTATATGGAGGGCCGACGGAAGTGAAAATAACTATATATTATCTCGACATGTTAAAATAAAGGTACATCTATAAATTATACTCCTATAATATTTAGATCAACAATCCTAATGTGCCTAAATTGTAATTGGGCCGATATTTTCAGTTCTTTAAATGCAAATATGACTAAAATATGAGTTCAAAACTATTATTCCTTCTAGCCGAATCATTTGTTATTTGTTTTTATTTTAAGTATATTATTCATTCGTTATCAATTTCCATATCAGGTAAATAACTTTTCACAAAATGACAAATATGCCCCTTACACAAATTATAGAACAGTATGACATCATATTGTAAAACGGTCTATTTTTATTAGAAAACTTTTTATTTAATGCTAATAAATAATTTGTAATTTTAGACAATAAAATCGTCTTATCGGCAAAACCGCTTCACAAAAACTACCATATCCCATATTATTCACTACTATCGTACGCTCTATTATTCACTACTACGTACTCCGTAAGTCCGTATAACCTACCTATAAATTCTGATTTTGACATATAAATGGATAAACCTACCAAAACTTAAAAGCTAAACAAATTATACATAACCAAAAATATGTTTTAAGTAATTAACCATACCCAGCCACCTCCTCACTCATTTTACCCCCTCGTCCCATTTCATGTGGCTCTCTACCCCTATCTTAAAGTTCCGCCGCACTTCTCATTAGTCACCTCTTATATTTTTAAGCTCATTTAAACTAATCTTTGTTCATCATCATTTTTCTCCTTTTGTGATCCTACCCGTTCTCAAGTATCACCTTCACACTTTTCACCTCTTATTCCGATCTCTATCGGGACTCCAGCCTAACAGAAAAAATAAAGATAAATTTTTCTCTAATTTTCTGCCTATCGACAATTTACATCAATATAAATATTCTTTAATCTTTAATGCCTTATAGATTCGAATTTAATAAATTTAATGTCAATATTGGAGTTAATTGAAGAGTATAAGTAGAAGAAATTCATGTAACTATGATCCAAAAATTATACTCTGGGTTCTTTTATTCGCTTGGTCCATTTCAAAGTACATATTTTTTTTCGATTTTTAAAATTTTGTCAATATGTTTTTTCCAAGATTTTTAATGTCAATATTGGAGTTAATTGAAGATTTTTTTCAGATCTAATATGCTTCTTATTTGATTATTTCTTATTTATTATATTTTAGTATATTCATTAAAGTATTTTTTTATGTTTCTTTTAGAGAATTATTCGTAAATATTTGTTTTTTGCCTTGAAAATCTCTACTTCTACATTAATTGTTACTCGTATTTTTTTCATTTTAAAAGATTTATCAATATTTTTTTTCGAAAACCTTCAAATCTACAGTTTTTAAAAGATTCAGTAGTATAATTATAATTATTATGGTGATTTAATTTTAAATAGGTCGATGTATTCCGATTGATTAGATTTATTTCCGCAAAACAATTATACACACAATATTTTTAGATACCTGGTATTTTTTTATTAAGATATTATTTTTTAAGGAATTT
This sequence comes from Silene latifolia, assembly GCF_048544455.1. NCBI lineage: Eukaryota > Viridiplantae > Streptophyta > Magnoliopsida > Caryophyllales > Caryophyllaceae > Silene > Silene latifolia. The sequence goes on along the minus strand of NC_133536.1, from coordinate 10,165,855 downwards.
ATATTTATTTACTATACTCCATACTTCTTTTTTAAACATCATTTTTTTTAACATGAAACTATTTTTTTTTTATGTAACAGTTGACTTGTTGAAATTAAAAGTCAACAAAATTATTTAAAGTGGGTTGAAGAGTGATAACTGGTTTACAATTATTATCACTAATTATTGAATTGAGTAATTAACAATTGAATAATCAGAATATAGTAGAAATTTATTATAGAGGAGAGAGGGTAATTAAATGAGAGGTAGAACATGGGGAGACCCATACAAAGTCAATTTTATGAATTTTATCAGCCAATCAGAAGCCTTTAAAGAACCTAGCTTTTATACTAGGTAGATTATGAAATATTTGGGTAAAACGGTTTTATTTATATATGTATTTTTGTTTTTATTTTAGATAAAAGCTTGAGACTTGCTCCGTATTATATAGGGGTGTGATGAGATAATGTTGCATGCATGCGACTTCTCAATTGGGTAATTATTTACTTGTTGATATCTAAGGTCTAAGCCATTCAGCTGGCACCTTTACTAAAGTACTGGCCTCCATGTAGACAGTAGATTAGTATGTCTTCTTCTAGACAAGACTTAGCTTGAGGACAAAGTCCAACTATTTGTAGATTTAATTAAGAAGTTTTTGCTTAAATGGGGCTGAAACGTAAACTATTTAACAAAATGGGGTCGGTTTCAAACTATTTACCAAAAAGGGTCCACGTCATTATTTCCGGATTTTTTTTTTTAGTTCTTAGTTTCTCGCTGTCCCGGACAGCGAGATATTGCTTGACATATTACGATGATAGACAAGCTACTTTCGTCCTCGCCGTTCTCCTTGCTCCGACCACCAAATAACGAAATACCACCTCAATTCTCTTCTTCTCACTTCCCTTATCATAAACACATCTTTGTTTAAGTTATTAGCTCAATGGTTTGCACAAAAAATGACCCGCAATATCACCGCCCACTAACGATTTCGGTTTCGTGACAATCCATTTATATCAAATCCCCATAGTTCACAACCTTGACAGAGTTGAGTTTTGTTAAAGTCTACTCTAGTGAGGTTGAACTCGAGGTTTATTGGCTAATCCTTACTGTAAAACTTACGTTTGCTAGTTTTTGTCACATTTCAACTTCTAGAGATTCAAGAGAAAGATGATTGAGACAATAATAAATGGATTGCCGCAAAACCGAAATCGTTAGTGGATAGTGATATTGCGGGTCATCTTTTGCGCAAAAGATTCAGCTAATAACTCAAACAAAGATGTGTGTATGATAAGGAAAGTGTGACGAAGAGAATTGTGGTGATATTTCGTTATTTGGTGGTCGGAGCAAGGAGAACGGGGAGGACGAAACTAGCTTGTCTATTACTTTATAATATGTTCAAGAATATCTCCGTCCGGACAAATGAAAACTAATAACTCCTCAAAAAAAAAAAGAATCTGGAAATAATGACGTGGACCCATTTTTGGTAAATAGTTTGAAACCGACCCCATTTTGTTAAATAGTTTGCATTTCAACCCCATTTAAGCAAAAACTTCTTTAATTAAGAACTACTTGAGCTAGATTAGAACGGGATTCAGAGTTCAGACTGTACTCGTAATCTATTATCATGATATCTCCATCTTAATTGATATACCAAACTTAAAAGTAGCCGAAAGAGGGCAAAACTAATGGTAATTAGTCGATTGGGAAACTATTATTCTCAAGTACGATGTAATAAACGCCACAAGACCTAGGCGTTACTTGGAAGGTAAATAACATGAAGATCAATAACTATTAGCGTTGTAATAATCACGGAAGACTGTATTAAAGAGTTATGTTCAATGTATTAGAGTGGTTCATTGTACTAATATTTATGCTTAATTAGTCAAGAAACTACGAAATTCATAGTCTAGAATCTATTACAATGTACTATTATATAAACTCCACAATTCATAACGAAAAATAACAATGAAAGTTCTCCAAATTATACGAAGTACTCCCCTTACATTGTCTAAATTTGCCCGACAACACGTCTCTATTTGGCAAACCAAATAAGCGTTTATTTGGTTAAAGGAGCATTGATCAAAATTTCAATAACTTTATTTTTATTTTAGAACATTTCATGTAGCTAATTCGCCATATAACCTAGCTGAAATAATAAGCTCTACCTTTTTAGGGTATCATTTGAGAAATAGACTCACTTTTTTTTTATATCCTCTTCCATTCTGTAATTTCCCCTTTAATTTAGAATATTAAATATGTATTATGTCGTTTTATATATGTAATTTTATCAAATATTAGCAATTTTTTCTGTTAATTTGTCGAACTATTTTTATATAACCAGCTAGTTTATTAGCTCATATATTTTAACTACCATTTTTAGATTTTAGTTTATTTTTCAATTCTGAGCTGTCGTTTCAAGTCTCACCTATTTTTTAGCCATTTTTACCAAATAAGGTCTACATTCTCTTCCTTGGTACTAGACGAATTGGTTGGTTCATGATTTCCACACGAACTGGCCCATTTTCTAATATGATGCCAATTAAAACAACATAACATTAAAAGTCAAGTTTTAACAATATTACAAGCAAGGTGACATGCATCACTCTTCGTTTGAGCTTAATTTACACGCCAAGGCAAATAAAAGATCGAGCAAGTTAATTAAGTAAAACATAGATATTCCTCGTCGGCTCGTCCAATCATTTGTTTACCTATTTCATTATCTGCGAGGCGTATTTTAATCAAAAGTAGTAAATAAATGATTGAAACGGAGGGAGTATAAGATGATCAACGAATGTTGCCAAGGGTGTCATTAGTATACACCAGGCGATTGTTCGTTCCGATCACACCCATTCTTGTCATGCTCTCATCCGCTCGTCGAATTTGATCGTCTATTAGTTTCTGACGCATATTTCTCAATTGTTGCTCTTGAGAAATAGGATCAACTCGCGAAGCAGAATTAACGTAGCTAGGTATTTGTACGTTTGGGTTATTATTAAGGTACACCACGTTATTACCCGTACCAATTGCTCCCATTCTTGTTACGCTCTCATCCGCTCGTCGAATTTGATCATCTATTAGTTTCTGACGCGTATTTCTCAATTGTTGCTCTTGAGCAATTGGATCAACTGGTAATGTAGAATTAACATACACCATGTTATTGTTCGTACCAATTGCTCCGGTCCTTGTTATGCTCTCCTCAGCTTGTCGAATTTGATCATTGATTAGTTGACGATACATGTTTCTTAATTGTTGTTCTTCGGATTCAAGATCAGCTAACCAGAGAAAGATAGCAATATTAGCTTTTTCTACACAAATGATACAAATTAATTATATCGCGTAATATGGGGTATAAATTACGCTTGCCAAAATTTTAACTCGTAAATTTAGCTTAAAAAAAATGTGTTACCAAAAGTGACGGGCCTGGATTCGCCTCTAGTCTCTTGTTGAACATTCTCATTATTATTTGTCGGATAAATATAATTATAATTATAATTAGTAGTGTCGGTACGATGAATAGAGCTACTTGATGACCCTTGTTGACGTTGAGAATTGGCTTCGTTTGCTTGTCTCTCCAACTCTGCTTTCATGGCTTCATTCATTTGTTTCGCAACGTCCTTGAGTTGTTTGTTACTTTCTTCGATGAGACGACGTACGAACCCCGTGGTTATAGATGAAGATTGATGGTGATTCAAGGTGAAAGATTGGTGATTAGATTATGTGATGAGAAATTTGTGCTAGTTCGTCTCAAAGCTTGACCATTATATAGGAATTAGGATGTGATGAGAAAATGTGCATGGGGTGCAACTTCTCAAATTTGTGCTAGTTCGTCTCAAAGCTTGACCATTAATAGTTGACGTTGGAAGTCTAAGCTTTTTTGAGTGGCCTCCATGTTATGTTCACGGCAACAAGACCACTATGAATAAATTATTTATTAAGGGCTTGTTTGCTTGGTTACTCTTTAAATTTATGGAATTTTCGAATTCTCATCAATTGCAATATTATGTACTTGTTTGGTTGCCAAAATTATGGAAAGTGGAATTTTCCATGGAATTTAAATTTCTCCATTAATTCACTTACCTAAGGGTAGGTGAGTGCCAATTCCCACATAATTTTCTACATGAATTCAATGTCTATATGATAACCAAACACTTTTTATGTAATTCACATGAATTAACATTTCATGTGAAATTTGAAGTTCATGTGAATTTATATTCCCGTATGGCAACCAAACAACCCCTAAATATATAAAAAGAAGCATCTTCCACATTTTCTAAAGCGGAAAATTTACAAAGATTCCCACTTTCTTTATTTGTTTATTATTTGTGGTTAATATAACATGTAACTCCCTGTTATCTTTCATACTTTCATTTTCGTCCACATAACCCCTTCACTAAATATTGATCCAAAAGCAATGTGGAAGATCATATAGAATAGGATCGAGGGCGTATTTTTAAAGGGGGTAAAAAAGTTAATTGTTTTTTTTTCTAATCCGCTAACCCAATATGCTTGTAGGAGCAACATATTTTAAAATAGCATATTGTTCTTTCACCAATTTTAGCTGATGCTAAATCAATACACAAAATCTCATTATAGACGGTAACTATCCGTCTATAACTAAAGACGGGTCAAGTAACATACCACATTATTATGCATAAGACAAACAACAACTTGCATAGTGGGGCCCAAAAATATCACCACTTTAAGGATATTTGACCCGTCTCTTGCTATAGACGGATATTCCGTTTATAGCAAGACTTGCTGAAACCAATATTATTAGTTTAGAGCTGACGAACTGGTTAACTAGGTTGGGTTCGTGTAGAGTTAATTTGTAAGAGTTTGGATCGAGTCATTTTGGGTCCAGGTAAATTATTATCAAGTTTTTTTATGGATAATGACTAGTGTGCAACAATAAACGTTCGAGTCAAGTTATATAAGGTCGGGTCAAGTACATGTTTTAATTTCGGATTCCCGATCGGGTATGAGTCGGATTATTCAGATCGGGCCGTTCAGGTCAGATTAATTCTGTCAGGTCTACCTTTGTTTATAGATTGACCCGACTTGAAAAGGCTGCCCCGAAACCCGAAATCGACCCGAAATGCCGCACCCGAATGACCCAACCTGACTCGAATATCACCCGAGCTTTCATGCACCCGTAACAGACCTGACCCAAAATGACCCGATCCGAAACCACCCAACGCGAAAATGACTCGACAAACATAAATTTAATTGACCTCAAAAGACTTGAAATGCATTTTTTCTCGTAATCATTCCCGAAATAATCCGATCCACGTGACCCGAAACAGACTTGACCAACAAACCTGTAACCCGAAATGACCAACCCAATCCGAACAAACTCGTAAATTTGAGAAATGCAAAATGGCCCGGTCTAAACCCGACCCGCTTAACCCGTTTGCCAGGTATAGTTTACCAGACAAGTCATTTGGGTCGGGTTTAGCACAGGTAAATCCGAAGTTGTCATCGGCTTACTTAATTTTCCCACCTTTCCTTCCTCGTAATCGCGCGCCCTTTCAATTCAACAGTCAAAACCCTAAACCCAAATTCCTAATTTCTCTCACATGCAAGTTTCAGAAATGGCAGCAATTCATCTACTTCGTTCACAAACTTCCCTTCTTAATTCATCCAAATTCAAACTTCTTCCCCCTTCAGTAAACTCTTTAATCATCTACAATCAACACGATCAAAACCCTAATTTCTCTCGCCATTTTCGCCCAATTCATTCAATTACCCCCCTATCATATCCCGAATCGCCTCTCATCGACGTCAATGGCGCATCCGAAGAATCAACTTCTGAAACGAGCTCTAGGGGCTGGTCAACCTTCTGTTCTCCTCAGAGTACTCCAACAAATTCAATTAAGGGTGTAGGTAGTAATGGGGAAGAGGGGTCGAGGATTCGAGTGAACTTGTCGTCGAATGTGGCAAAGAGTGTCGTTTCGAGGGATTTTGTAGCGGGAGGGAAGAAAGGGAAGAGTAAGATTCATTGGGTATGTGCTGATTGTGGACATAGCACATCCCAGTGGTGGGGAACCTGTAGATCATGTAACAAAGTTGGGACTTTGAAGCAGTTTTCGGTGTCGGAAAACGAGACTTCTGGGAAAATGATGAAGTCGTCTTGGTTGCCTGAGCAAATGGTTGGGCAAAATGAGCCGGTTAGGTTGGTGGATGTGAATCGAGGGATTAATCATATGGAATGGCGCATTCGATTGTAAGTTGTATGTTTGGCTATGGTTATGTTCAATTTGATTGCTTTCATTAGGTGTAGCTAGGCCGGGAGTTCAACTATATCGGATTTAGTGTTCGGGTTTTATGTTGATCAGTGGTGTAATTCTAGCAGCCTAGACTTAACAGTTATATTTAATGATGTTATGTTATTTGTAAGAGTGAATATTTTGCAAAATGCTGAAAATTGAGGTATGATTTGGCTGATTTCAGGTCTGGCTTGCTCGGATTGGAAGTTAATAGGGTGCTTGGTGGCGGTGTTGTGCCAGGTACAGATTGAGTGTCTAATTGTGTTATGTTGCCTTTTATGTGTTCTTGGCTCTGTATTTTTGTGTTTATTTACGTTGGTTTACATGTCCTTGGCGCCTTTAACAATAGTTTGAATGTAGAAGCCTGGTAAATGACTGAGATAGCGTGGTTAATAATTTATTGGGAAATTATTATCTCGACCAAAAGCCTACGCTTATAGTTGAGGTTTAGTCAATGAAGTTATACCTTCATGTTCTGTCTCTCTCACGTGTGCATGTATGTTGTGTTTTACCAAATTTTCTTCTCCCGTTCATCTCTTTCATTACTCGTTACAAATCATGTGTGCAAATAGAGAATTGACATAAACATGTTCATCCTACTTGCATGTTAATGTATCAGCGTGAGGCTTCAAGGGATAGTGCAGTTGGTGACATCCCCATTAGACAATTGACTAAAACATTATCTCATATTTGACTCCTTTCTTTATGGAAAGGTTGTGTCCCCTGTTTTCGTTTGGGAGAAAGCTCTTGATTTATCGTACAAGATTTTCTCTTGCAAAATTTCTCCCTCCGTCCCGATCATTTGTTTACCTTTTTTCATTTATAGAGTGTCTTGATAATTTGTTTACCTTTCTATTTTGGGAATGCTTGTTATGGGTAATTTGATCACCCACATACATCTTAATCCACTTGTCATCCAATAAGCACAAGTACAAATGGTCCGCTCCTCCCTCCTTTGTCGTTGTGCCAAAATCAAAGGTAAACAAATGACTGGGAAGTAGGGAGTACATTGCTTTGCCTTCTGATTCTCTAGCTTCTAACAAGCTTTACATTATTGCAGTTCCCCAAGATGAGCTTGCTCAGAATGTAACTGTTTCAACAAAATTTCTTGCGATTTTGTATAGGTTCATTGATTTTGGTTGGTGGTGATCCTGGTGTGGGCAAAAGTACATTGGCATTACAGGTGTGATCCATTTTTTGTCACATTAAACCTGCTTAAATAGTTTATCTCGGGAGATTGCGCTAGAGTGCTGCAATATTGTATGTTTCACTAAGTTATGTTCAAAATGAAGATGGCTGCACTTGTAGCAGTGAGCAGTGATGTTGGAGGAGCAGCGCCTGTTCTTTACATATCTGGTGAAGAGGTTAGTGCACTAGAAGCAACTCTACCTTTCATTATTCTACTGTTTTAGTGCTGCTAAATTTTAAAGAACAGAGAGCACCTATTATGCTGGGGGACAAGAATATCTCCCATCCCGTGAAAGGCCTAATTATATACTTTAAAGCAAGCGAAGAGTACAAGACAAGGTGGGTAGAACATTTCAGCTTGCATAGTATTGGTAATGGACTTGACTAAAAAGAGAGTGATTGTTTGGTGCAAAAATGAGTAAGGGATATTTCATGGCATTGCTTTTCGGTTTCAATCTTGATCTTAGGTTCGGACGCCACACCTTCATTTCAGTTGTGTCGCTTAAAAATGCGGCTGATATATTGCCTTAATATGAAGTCGCGGTAATCTTCAAGACCTTAGAACTGGTCGTGCGGCGTTGTTGCAGCTCTAATTTGTTTCTATGGAAGTTTTACTTTGATGCTTTTCAGTAGTCATGAAGGGGTTTGGCTATTGAAAATATCTTTACAATACGATCTACTCCCTCCCATCCAAACCAAAGGTAACATGGGAGGGAACAAGTTTTAAGAAAATAGAGAAAAGGTAAGGGTAGTATTGGAATTAAAATAGGGCCACATGTAGCTTGATTAAAAGAGGGCCACAAACATGATGGCATTTTATGTAAATAATAAGGGTGTATGAGGAGTTTTTAGTAATGTTTTTTTACCAAAAAAGGAATGGGTAGTTTGGTTTGGATGGTCCGAATAAGGTAAGTGTTACCTTTGGTTTGGATGGGAAGGAGTATTTGATTACCTTTCAATTTATGGATTCCAACCTTTGATGGCACATCTGACTTTGATTTTGTTTAGTTGGGAATTGTTAATGACATGTTGAAACCTTCTCTGTTTTGACTATTTGAACCTGACAATATGCTAATTATATTTTCTTCTCTAGAGTGTTGAGCAAATTGGAAATAGAGCAGATCGGCTGAGCATCGATACAGAAGAGCTTTTCCTTTATTCAAGCACTGATATTGAGGTTGGTTAGAGCTAATTGTGTCTGTATTTAGTTGCTTATTCCTCAATTGTTGCCTTGGGACTTCCTTTACGGAAGCAGTTGGTTAGAACAATTTATCACTCTATTGGATGGGGTTTAAGTTTGCTGCATTAAGGCATCTCTTTTTGTTCGTTCTGATACGTTTTTATCAAGTTCTTTCAACAATTTGCTACAAGTTTATCGGTTAATTTTTTCCCCCAATATAGCCATGTCGAATAATTGTCGAGACTCATTGCATGCTTAGAAGCAAACAAAAACTTTACCTTTTGTTTTATCTTACACTTGCTATTTTCTCATCAGGTGTTTTATTGATGGCTATATTGATAATTTCGAATGGCTGGAAACTCTGGTTTTATTAAATCCTAAATCCGCTGTTCTACAACTGCAAAGTCTAAGGTGTTTTCCCTTTTCCTGCAGGATATTTTAGAAAAGGTGCAAGTGCTTTCCCCACGTGCTGTCGTTGTTGATTCCATTCAAACTATGTATCTAAAGCCGGTGACTGGAAGCCCTGGCGGGATGGCGCAGGTATGAATGTATGATTAATTGGAACACTAATCCAAATACTATCTTACTTTCCCTCTTTTCAGGTATTTCTTCTGAGATTTATGGACATAATTACATAAATATATCCAAAGAATCAAAGTATGCTCAGATGATTAAAAATTACATTTCTGATTCTTTATCTGCTAGATTTTAGTGTGCTTTACCTCAAAGTACAAGTTTTCTATTAGTATCATCCCCCCTATACTAAAAGAAAAAAGAGATTACTAAATTTTTCCCGCCTAAATGATTGTTTCTATAATTAGATTTCACTATATCATACTATCTGACATTATTTTATCTAAAGAAATAACTCTATTCCATTTAAACATGGTATAATATTTTTTCAATTTGCATAGACATATTAATAAGATAATCTGATTTTGTTACATAAATAAAATTGCACTAATTATACGTATGATGTGATAGAAATATTTGATTGTTATTATTTTAAAAATTAAACATGATGATCACGGACATTTTTTTTTAGCAAACACTTTCTAAATAATTTTATTATTCTGTCTTTTGATACAAACTTATACTACAAGTTAGTAGTATTTATAGACATTTTTACTTCTAATATGAAAAAACTTACGAATTATATGTTTTTATCTTTCACTTTAACTTAATATCTATCCCAGCTCCCTAATATGTGAACATTTAAATTTTGGTTAATTTTTTTATTTACATATACGGAGTACATAAGTATATTTATTACAAAGTACTATATCTTATCTGATTGTATTACCAATGTCATTACTTCACGTTTATATTACTCCTTTAGTGGATATAATAATATAACAACAATAGTTTTTAAAAATACAGTTAACAAAATAGTTTCGGTAAAATCGACAATCATATTAGGAGTAAAAGTGTTGAACCTTCTCTTTTCTATCTTTTAACTAGTTTAGAACCCGTGCAAAATTGCACGGCCATATATAGTGGACATATATATAATTAAGTTTAAATTTTGGGTGTTGATTTTCGCAGTACACATTTTACTCATCGTAGTACAACTTTGACAATAGTACCCCTCCCATTTCCCCTAATTTCTTCTCACGGTAGTACAATTAAAAAAAGGAGGAAAAAAAATAATGCAATTTCAGCAACCCACCAACTCCTAACCACCACCGGTCCACCACCACCACCCTCTCACCCTAATTTCTTACCTGCCTACGCCTCCACCCACCCTCCACCGGACCATCGTCGTCCGTATGGCACCCTTCCCTTACCACTAACCCCTACCCTTGTCAAACCACCGCATCCCCGTCCTCTACCTAGCCTCGGCCACAATCGTGAACGACATTGGGTCACCTGCACCACCCTTACCCGTCCGCCCGTCCCCCGCCTGCCCATAACCTGTCTTGGCCATCACTTGAGGCCACCTCGATCGCCACAACTGTCCGCTTCACACATCTCCCTGCAAAGTTGTTCCCTTGTTACTCACCGTTGTCGTCATCCCGTCACGGCGTCACCGCATTTGCTGCCAACCCAACGCTACCTAACAGCCCCAAATTACATTAAACCCTAATTAAAACTAAAAATTGCTTAAAAACCCACCAAAAAGGATTGACTTGATCGATAATTTGCGATTAACAAAGTAACAACTTATTTTCCAGTCAAATAATCAACTAGAATTGAAGAAATTGATCGATTTAAGACAAGTTGTGTAGTTACTAGTTGAGGGAATTTGGTTGAGTGCTTTTTCAGTGAAGGGTATAGAAATGGAAAATACCGCGCAAAATGTACTGAGTTGAGTAAAAAACGTACTGCGAAAATAAATTACGTAAATTTTTTATCTATAATTATACCACTATACGGAGTAATAGCTAGTTTAGTACTTTGTTGTACTCTAAAAACCAATGATGCTCAAGTTATTATACATCACCTTAATCATGAAAATATGCTTATACCTTTATCGCGAGTATCATGCTTACATCTGTGGCTCGGGTAATTGATATTCAAATTTCATACGCCACAATGGGTAATTGATATTTAAATTTGACTTATAAATTTATTGCAAATTAATATGTTTCATCATTCACTTTGTACGGGTTTTAAATAATTGGCCTTATCTAACAATGATTTAAGAAAACATCAATCATACCGTCATGGAAAGACCGCATTAGTTTGTGCAAAATGTTATTACATGGTACGTTTCCTCATATTGTGTATGCAATCTCAAGTTATTCTCTCGGCTATGCAATACATCATACTCCGTAGTTAAGAACTTAGACTTCAAGATAAATGTGTCCATGTCAATCTAATATCAACAAAGAGTAGTACTGGTTTGTTTGGCTATAATACAACTTAGTTAACTGGTTTGGCTGTTATTCAGAATTGCACCATTAGTTCAAAATCTTTACCAGAGAATCAAATAGAGTACCTATTATGACTATAATATAAGTTAGTTAACTGGTTCTACTTGTGAGAGTAACATTGAATAATAATAGAAGGAAGTACTCCCTCTATCTCAGTCAATACTTTACACTGCTTTATTTTTCTCTCACAAAATAAAATAAGTGTAAACTATTGGAGGGAGTACATATTTGATCAATTTGATGGTAGTTGTAAAGTATCTTGGACATTAGGTGTACATATTTGACCTCAATGTACGCATATAGTGATATAGTTGGAAATCATCAATAACAATAACAATTATGTCTGTTAATTACAATTATGTCGATTGATTACAAACAGAGGAGTAAAACTACCATTATCCATGTCAATCTCGATTAATGTAGTAGCTTCCGTCATCCAACTGAGCATCTCCATCAGTTGCTTAATCTCATTTTTCCTCTTATAAGGCACATTTGGTAGAAATTTGGTCCTCTCCACTTGATAAATAAGTTGCTCGGCATCAAAATCTTACTATCTTAAAAGACATTATATGAATGTGGAGCACTACCCATGTGTCTTAAGTGAAACAATTCCGCCTCAACTTCCTCTTTCACCTTGATCACTTATAAGAAATGACAGGTAACCACCTTAGAAATAAAACTTGTTACTAAACAGCCAAATCCAAACAATTTATCAACTCATCTAGAAATCTTTTACACTTTTGTATGGTCTTTTGCACATCAATGCTACTACAATACTTCATTGATCTTGTTAATTTTTATTGACTTCTCTAAAGCCACCCGGTTTTATTTGATATGGATTACGGACCTATAGCTAAATCAAGTGCTTTATTATTTGGCTAAACGTTATGTAAGACAAACCCGTTTAATAACCCCTCGTTTGTTTTTATTAACATGAATGATATGAAATGAAATCCACACGCTTTCAAACATAGCGGAGAGTCAGATATCGTTAAATACTCCAAATGTGAAATTACCGAGTCTAAAACAATTAAATAACAATAGAAATGGTATGGGATGTTGAATTTACCAAATGCATATAGAAGGTCCGAACCCCATACTCAAGAACATCGTGTTCATGCAGTTAAGAGCCAAGGTTTTCAAAATTGAAGTTCATTCTTATTCTGGCCATTTATCCAACAATTAGAATGCACAAAAATGTATGAAAGTAAATTAATAGAGGGTTTCATGGCTATACCACAAGTCCACAATACAAATTAGTGTATAAAAATATATTCAAGCAAATGAATAGAAATAAAGAAGAAAATAGTAGGGTAACTGATAAAAAAAATACTCCATAGTTACTTTTTCACTGTGAATATAAAACTACTGAGTAAATGAATAATGATGAGCAAAGAATGAATCCTATTGATTAGAGTAAGTTTACAACCTGGCATCATTAGAACAGATCAAACAGATGAGAAAGCTTTCTAAATTAATACCTCTGAAACAGCAAAAACGCTGTTAGGGTTGCTTTCAATTTTGAAAGAACATTAATAATGGCCTAAGAAATTAGGAAAAGAAGCAGCAGAGTGGTAATAATGAGATCGATATTACCATACTGTTCTCGCTTGTTTGAGTCAGTTGTAGAATATTAAGAAGAATCATATCGTAACTGGTTGAAACGAAAAGTGAAACATACCAGAGAATAATGCGTTGAACTTGAAAACCTGTCGCACAATTCCTAATATTAGGTTTCCAGTTTCCAAATTGTATCCTATAGCAAAGATTAGTAGTTAAAGAATAAATTAGCTAAAATTAATAACAAAACAAAAACCAAAAATAACATAAATCAACGACTTTTTCAATCGATACACAATCGTTCAAAGAATACAGGTAAAAGTGAAATGTTAGAAAGTTAATTTCTGCAATTTTACTGTAAACTTGGAAAGAGAAGATTATAATGGAGAATGATGAATTTGTGATGTAAAAGCGAAGAGGTAGATTGAAATTGAAAGCAAGTGTTTAGGGTGTTTGATGTAAATCAATCTGGAGAGATAAGAAGAGGGCAGTGGATGACGGCGAAATAGTTGTCGGTTTATTATTTAGGGTTAGACAAACATATATGTAGTCAGATGAACGATTAGGGCTGTGTATGTTAGGCGGGAAATAAAGCGATGAGAGATTGACACGTGTACAATTAGGGTTTAGCGGTTCCTGTATTATACTTTTATATAGATATAGATACAAAACATTACTAATAGTAAATTTAATGGTTAAATTTCAAATGGAGTTATACCAGTGATATAATTGTTTAATTCTCTAACATCTTTATCTAAAAAACCGTGCTTTCGCGCGGGATCTATATCAGTTATTACCAATAACCTTGTAAAAAAATCATACTCTCGATGCCCCGGTCAATTGTTGTCCTTTTCCTTTTGGGCACTATTCATAAAGGAAGAGAATCCTTAAAATAATTTCCAATGCACAACACTAAGTATAGTCATGAAGGATCTTGTTTGATTCGTCTTAATGAGTACGTTAAGATTATCAAAATTTTATAATTTTGACACTTATGTAAGTAAAGATATTTACGAAATGAAATGAGCATTGGCAAACGCGTAAAAGGCAAAGGACAACAATTGACTAGGACAGATGGAGTAATAATCATTGACATTTTGATTATAACACTTCAAGATGATTTCGTCTTATGTATATTTTGTTGCAGGTGAAGGAATGTACTTCAGCATTGCTTCGTTTTGCAAAGAAGACAAATATTCCTGTTTTTTTGGTAAGAAACGGGTTTGATAGTGTCACATGGTTTTTTGACTCATTTTTGTAAGGATATTGCGTACACATATTACTCAACGCTCTACGCTTTTTACCAAATTACCCCTCATTTTTCTTCCCCTCAAATAGTCTCAGAGATCTTTTTTCTTTCCTTTCTTATCTCTCCCGCCGCCACCCGATCCATTATCACCCACCATGTCTTGCCTTCTCTACCGCTGCTCCCACCTGCCAATCCCCGCCCCCACGCCTCTGGTACTGTGTTGAATTTTTTTTTTTGAATAAATGAAAGGAAAAAAAAAAACACAATGTACTCTGATGTATTGCATGAGAATTTTTTTTAAGAAAATAGAGTATCAAATGAAAATTTTTACTATTTAGAGGGGAAAATAAAATCAAACAACCAAAAACATGTTGTGGTATTGCATTGTAATTTCGGCTAAGTTTTCTGTTAGCTTTAAGCCTTTAACTTCCCGTCAACTTCATCTTCCTCACCCACCAATCTTCATCTTTCTCACCATTAATCTTCATCTTCGTCACTCATGTCTTTATTACTTGGCTCACATTTTCATATTTTTCACCCATTAATTTTTATTGTAAATGATCATCCAATCTTGTTTTCTCACACTACCCATACCTTTCCTATCTTTCAGTTACAAACCCTAAAAAAAAAGTAAAATCAATTTCTTATTTACTTTCTAACTTGATTTTGTTTTTTAGAGTTGAAAAAAAGCTGTTTTTATCTCAATTTGTATGAAATTTCCGTCTATCGTATCAAGCAAAAAGCTTCCAAACGTTGTCATTAGGTGTTTTAGGAGCTAGCCAATACAATCAATTTTTAAGCCATTCTGATACCACCGCTTTTGGTGGTACACTTGTACCGATTGACCGAGTATGAAAGCTGTAATATACACGCTCAAGACGGCTTCATACATATTGCAAGTCCTCAGTCTAGATTTGTCTTACAATATTATTTTTTCTCTGTGACAGATTGGACATGTAAACAAAAATGGAGACATTGCAGGACCTCGTGTTCTGGAGCACATTGTTGATGTCGTTTTATATATGGAGGTTCGTTTTGCCTTCTTCATTTGTAAATATTTTCTAAGTTTCTCTTCCTCTTCTGTTTCTGTACTTCCTTATTCGACTTAAATCCTTTTGTTCGGCTGTTTTCTCGCCAAAGGAACTGCAAATTTTTTAATAGTCTCAAAAAAGTATCACTAGACTAGAAGATTGAAATATTTAATTCATATCATACCATGGATTAGGCTTTAAAATAGCGCATTACTTGGGCCTAGTGGGTCGAATGTGCATATGTTACTCCGATGCTTCAGTTAGCTGCCATGTCGCGTGTGCCATACAACACGAACATCGACACTTCTTTAGACCACACAATAGAAAACTTCATGCAATAGAGCCGTATCCACACTGACACTTTGTCAACATGGTGTTGGAGAGTCAGAGTAACCCAGGAATGTGCATCCAGTAACCCTACATTAAAAGGGCTGAAGGCCATGAATCCATGATTGTCCATTGATTTGTGGCGGTGGAGGTTGATCTTACATGACAAATGGAATTCTTGGCTCTTCTCACAAGGAGTTGCAAATTTCTGTTAATTTGCAGATTCATCTTATTTCTTGAAACTTGGAAGTAAAGGTTATGATAGTATCACAAGAAAGCTAACTCAAGTTTGATCTTCTAGAATAATACGTGCGCATATTTGGATAAATAGCTTGGAAGGGATGATAAAAAAGTTATCCGCAAAACCAGCTTGGGTATATGAACAAGAAGATTGAAGTAATTAAAGAGGATACATTACACGCAGCTAACATTTCTACTTCTTCACTATTAATAGTGTACACATCCATTGGTCAAATTTCTACGACTGAAGTAATTAAAGAGGATACATACACGCAGCTAACATTTTCACTTCTTCACTATTAATAGTATACACATCCATTGGTCAAATTCCTACAGACAATACCTTGGAATCAAAATTCTCCGAGTTTCTGGATTTTAAAAATTAAAATTAAGAATTTGCATGTGATCTACTGATAGGTTGGGTGGAAGCTTAGTTGTCAAGTTCTGTGTGCATCTGGTGTTTCTTCCTGCAACTGCTGTTAAAAACTTAAAATACATGTTTCTGTTAACAATGTGAATGTCATCACCATTTCATGCAGCGCCATTTAATGTCTGCTGATGACAAGAATATTAAATACATCAACTAGACATTAGATCTTCTGCGCCCTAAACTTTTCAATATTCTGAGAAATTATGTTGGTATGTCTCTTATTCTGTTTTTTCATACAACCCATTTATTGTGTGATCCTGCAGGGAGATAAGCACTCATCACATCGCTTGCTTCGTTCCGTTAAAAACCGTTTTGGCTCCACTGATGAGGTAATATACTATTGTTCTTTTTTAGATCTCACCTGATTTTTCTGATTTCGAATTGTTCAGAATTTTATGAAGTCTTGTGTAGCGTTTGGTTGTTTTATTATCCATGTGCAATAATGCAACTGTCATACAAATTACAAAACTAATCATTTGCATTTTCGAATCTTGTTTGCGATTTTATTAAGTTTTCTGGTCCATCCCATTGTCTGGATTTGCTTGAATATAGCTTCGCTATTATCACATACTAATACTTAAGGCTTTTAGAATTTATGATGTTTTTTGGTGAAATGAAGAATCCCTGAAGTGATTGTTTGTTGTCATATGGTCATAAATAGTATCTCAATCAGGAATCTTTAGATCAAATTGTTCATCAAAAGCATTCCCAAAATAGAAAGGTAAATAATTGACTGAGACACCCTAATATGGAATAGGTAAACAAATTGTTCATCAAAAGCACAAGTATACAAGAACCAAACGAAGAAATGATTTGGCCCTGCGCAGGTCAATGGAGATCCGCCTCTGGAAGGGGACAATGAAATTGGAATAAAGGGAGTACAAAACTAACCCGACCCTGTTGATATGACCCCAAAACGACTTGAATCGAAATTACCTATACCTTAAATGACCTTGCCCGAAATAAACCGAACCTATAATGACCCTCCCTTCAGATCTACCTTAAATGGCCTTGCTTTTCTTTCTTAACCCCATCCACTTTTTGAGAAGAGGGTAAAAATCACTGTTGATTGATCCAATGTTTCTGCTGTATATTTTCCATTGGTTCACACGGTCTGACAGTCTTAACATTGTGAAAATTCATTGCAAATACTTTCATATGGCTAAATGAGTAAATGCTAGAATATTCATCGATAAAATGTCAATAAGATTGAAGGCAAAAAAATAGCAGTTTGAGCCCGTGCCAACGGTAGCTTGCTAACTTCTCTATATGTTAAAAACTTGAGATACATGCGGGACGCTCTTAATTTATTCTACTCGTTTTAAGTACTTTTTTCCCCTTCCAGAAGCATCAATGTGTTTGATATGCTTCTCCTAGTTTTCTTAATTGAGCTCTTCCCTGAGCATAACTTCATTGCAATACATGGTACGGAGTAGTATTTTTACAAAGAATTCTGAATGATAATGAAATTTGTTGGAGATTCTTTGGTGAACGTCATCTTTATTGTTTTGCTTTCATGTTATTGATTGGCTCGGTATTCTGAGCACTCATATTCCTACAACAAGATGAGCTGCTTGATTATTCACTTGTCTATTCACTCCTGGTTGCAGCTGGGAGTTTTCGCAATGTCAGTGTCTGGACTAGAAGCTGTCGCAAATCCTAGTGAGATGTTTTTAAGTGAAGAATATTCAGATTCAGAGCACTTAGCTGGGCTTGCTATTGCTGTAATTATTGATGGGTCTCGATCTTTTCTTGTTGAAGTTCAGGTAATTTACAGATCTGGTAATGGTTCTAAATATTGCCTGCAACACCGAAGTGCAATTAAGTTATCAAGGTTTGGAAGGTTAGCGTGACCACTTTTTGAGGCGGTATCGACCACATTTATAGAGAACAACCGAGATTTGGCCTCAATGACATAATCCAAATCAAGTCTCTAACCAAGATTTAATACCATGGATCTAAGTGTGGCGTGGAGCCTTAGGCCAATTAAAATATCAATCACATTTGATTGACCATATCCTATGACTCCTCAACTTTGTTGTCGTAATTGTGTCCGACACAACACTCAAGGATGACTATAGAATCCTTACTGGATAGTTGCCAAGTTAACAGTTATCTTAGTGGATCCACAAAGAAATCTTGTATTTTAAGATTTATCTTTCATACAGACTTGCATTTCACTTTAAATAAACAGTTTCCTCCCGGTGTCTCAATGTTTGTGTCATGACAAGTCAATCGCTTGGATATGTTGATACATACCCGTGTCCAATACCCATACATGAGTCCGATTAATACAAGACTGCATCATATCTGTCGGAGCATAGCCTTCTTTTGTATTTTGATGAACCATTTGCGTCATTTGTATTTGCTTAACCTGAGTTGCTGTTTGGTCTTATGAGCTTAACTTGTAGGCTTTATGTGTTCCCGGACCTGGTTCTACTAGGCATATTAATGGCGTTCAACTAAGCAGGGCTGATATGATTCTTTCGGTATGTCCTTGATCAACAACTTAATTAAATGTAATCTAGTATATGAGTTGATCATTTCTTCGTTTGGTTCTTGTATACATATGCTGCATGTGCAGCTTTTGACTTTCAGTTTTGCATTTGGATGTTGTTTGGGTTCAGTTAACAATTACTCTGTACTTCCTAGGCTCGAAAGGTTTTGGTCATACATATATGTTGATGGGGGTTAATCATTAGTCAAGGTTCTCACTGTGAGTTCTATGACTTGTATTATTGTCAAGGGCCCTTGAGTTTTTAATTTTTATCGCTAAGACCAGTACCCTTACTTAACTTTCCACTATTCTTTCGCTTTAAAATATGATGCAATAAAGCAAAATGGCTAACAAATATTTTTGCGCCTCCTATATTGTCAAGCTGCAGCCAATGGATACAATTGTTGATGTTATTTTCCTTGTGGGTCACTGAGAAACCTTTCCTTAGTTATTAGTGTTACATTCTTTTAGGTAACATTGGCTAAATTAGACACTGTTCTTAGGGGAATTGGTAAACTGGATTTGTGAGAGTGAGCGAGAGTCCTTGTATTATGTAATTTGGAACAAACATTAATTAGGCGCAGCATATCTGATGGTCGTTGATACTTTTGTTTAGTTGTAACCTTCATGAGTGAAAGACAACTCACTTATGCTTTGTTCTTTTACTTGCAGGTTCTTAAGAAGCAAGCGGGACTAAAGATTGACGATCATGTAATCATTCTTTGCTTATTGCTTTGTCTTATCATGTTCTCTTCTATAGCGTTTAGTAAGAGTATATTTTTTATACTGTACTTTCTGATATGCTCTAAAATCAGCTTCACATCTATTACTTGAGTGATTTGTGAGGGTAAGGTTTTGTACATTGGGACCTTGTCCACCCGTTCATTTGTGATATCCCTAAACGCGAGTTCAACTGTCGAATTCAACATGCAAAAACTAGGGTATATGTTAGAATTCGGGAAAACATAGGGGATACACGGTACAAAATCCCTTTATGATTTTTTTTCAATCGAAATTATTTCTAGTCACAGTTATTTATTTTTTCCTAATAAAAAAAATTATAAAAATAAGTTTGGTGACTTGGACTCGTACCGCCTCGCCAATTCCAATTCTATTTCCATGGGTTTCCCAAACACCATTGAGAAGTTGAAATCCAAAATTGAATTCCACGTGTTCACCAAACGAATTTTTGGAATTGGATTTGGAATTGGATTCAAACATTTTGATTTCTACAATTGAAATCATGAAAATGAAATCAATTCCGCGTTTCCGAACGCTACCTTAGATTTATAGAATTAGAATAGTTATGATGGCACTCGAGCTTTCTTAAAGAGGCATTGACACCGTTCACTTCTATAAAATTAAAAAGTTATGATGATACCCAATGTCAAATGGCAATACAATGTAACACTTTTGAACCTTATTCCTCCATCTCATTTATATTGTCTGTAATTATAGTTGGTGATCCAATCATGTCGACTTTGTCCAACATCTTCTCATAACTTAAACTGACAATTACAACTTGTTAAAAATGCTAATATGAAAATAGTTGGTTTGATAAAATCAAGCATGCGAAATTTGGCATTTTATCTCTTACCTTATTTAGAAAAATTAGTGGTCTAAGTTAACATCATACGACCACAGAAGGCAAATGAGGCAATAAACTTAGGACGGAGACTATACTATTTTGTGATTTTGTCAGCGATTAAAGGTTATTGTCATAAATAGTAGGAACTCGATGTTGTAGTCATTTGTGTACCTTTTACTATTTTTCAATGTTTGGTGTTTTGCAGAGCATTTTCCTGAACGTAATAAGTGGTGTTACTCTGGCCGAGACTTCTGGAGATCTTGCTGTGGCAGCGGCAATTTGTAGCAGGCAAGTTATCACGTCTTGTCAACACATTCCTTTTATCACATATTTAGAAAGAAACGGAACTCTTTTTTCAAATAGTAGCAATAAGAATATAAGATATGAATATATGGTGGAATAAAACAAAAATGCCCTAATTTCCGCTTCTGTTTTGAGGTAGGAGTAGGTTGACCCAATTACTTTTTCCTTGTGATCAACCATGGCGTTACTCTATAATGCTAGTGATAATCTTGTTTTCATTTGATTGTTAATAACATTTCCTCAAACTGTTCCATCTTTAGCTTCTTGGAGTTCCCTCTTCCTAATCATGTGGCATTTATCGGAGAAATTGGCCTTGGTGGCGAGCTTCGAATGGTAAGCATCTCCTGTTTAACATCTTTTCTACATTAAGAAAAGCTACTGCGCCAATGTCACACTATTTTGGAGGTCACTGGCATTTCCGTAAATAATGGAGCTGATTCCTCGTGTCTCGTAATTTTTGTTGTTGAAGATGTATTTGGTTCTAAATCATCACTTAATTGCAGGTTTCGAGGATAGAAAAGAGAGTTACTACATTAGTGAAACTTGGATATAAGAAGTGTGTTGTTCCCGCTTCGGCTGAAAAAGCTCTAAAAGCCATCAGCTCTGAAATTCAGATAGTCGGCTGCACGAATTTGAAAGAAGTCATTGATAAGGTTTTCAGGAGACTAGATTGACTACATATACTGTGACATACTCAATACTTAAACTGTATCATTAGGTTAACATATGTAAATATATGGACAAGTATAATGTAAATATATGGATAAGTATGCGGTATGTCCTGTTGTATCTCAATTCTCAACTCTCAAGCTATGAACCAAAGCTTTCAATTTGATTCAGCAGAGAAAGATAGGAGCAAGGAAGGCTGGCCCTTGACAGTATTCGGGAGTGGGAAATTTTTTGTCGAAAAATATCAGCAATTCACTCCCACTAAATTTTGGAACTAGTATTACCTATCTGTGCCGTATTTTGAAGTTTTGCTGATAACTTGTCATTTATATTCATGCTCTGAAAATACTCGACTTAAAATGATGGCGAGGTAGTAAACAATTCGCCGTGTACTAAAAATGAATCCAAATCAGAAGAAAATTATGACCCTTATAAGAGTAAAGTAGTTATCAAAAGAACCGTTTTAAGTTTACGGGTGGTAAACACTAATTGTGCAGGGTTCAAACTTCTACCACAACTTCCTTGACAAAAAATAGAGGTTAAAGTATAAAAAGATTATGAGAGATCTTAAATTAAGACGGTCTTAAGGCTTAAGCAAGACCAAATCTATTCAAATATTTTGTAGCTGTATATGTAGTGTGTATAATACAAGTTATCAACGAACGTCGACTATGGTAGCTAATTTCTTCAAAACTGGCAGTTATTTTTGTTTTTTTACGATATACCCCTCCATTTTAGAAATCATCTTATATACATACCTCTCTACTTGTTTAATTAGTCTAATCAAATCGTATAACTCCTTACAGCTTCACATCTTTCTCACATGGATTAACTTATTCAGGATGATTGTGGGGTTGTGTTATGGTGGCCGTGAGGTGGCTGTAAGACGTCTGTGAGTTGGGCAACATCGATTGGAGGGCGATATGATCGTGATGGTGGCGATGCGGTGAGGGAGGACGGTTGAGTAAGTATTTGGAAGATAATTAAGAAGGGGGGAGGTGTCAGGTAACTCACAAAAAAAACAAAGAAAAATGATGTAAATTAACTAGTTAATAGCCAGTCACTCAGATTGTTATGGAGAGGCACAAAATCTCATTGAAGACGGGCGATGTCCGTCACAAGCTTGTGACGGATACCATTTTCTCTCACAAAATACTCATTGAGAGGTGAGTGGGAAGCACATGGGGGGTGCCTCACCTTGTCCCCTCTCCCTTTTTGTGAGAGGTCTTCAGCTTGTGACGGGATTAGCCCGTCACAAGGAAGACGCTTTGGAGAGAGGAGGGAGGTAATGGTATGGTTTATTATGAGTTAAAATAAAATTTAGATTATTATGAGAAGACGATTCAAGTAATATTCTTCCATTTCCCTTATGATATCATACCCCTTGCCATTGTATATTATTATTAGCAAGGGGAACATCCCATGTGTACTTTAGCCAATTAGCCATACTAAACAACGAGAGGGAGGATTTATGTTTGTTTGCAAATTGCAAAGAAGAAAAAATTCATTCAACAAAAAATTGGAGGGTACTATATACAAAAAAAAAAAAAAAAAAAAAAAAATAACTCAAATAACGACAATATAAATAAGATGGAGTGTGTATTCTTATTTCTTCCTATCATTTGTCTACCAAAGTCAAATACCAATTAATGTCACTTAAGATCTCATAAAATAATAATCGGATTCACGTAATAATGTACGGAGTATAAGATAGAGTGCACACTATTCTCTAATCTCTAGCATATCTATAAGATAAGACGTGAGATGTGTTGGATGAGGGGCCAGTCCTCCCCATTCGGTTTTTGGCATCTTTTCCAGAGACTTTTGGAACAACGCCTAATGTAAAGCACCCGGAGAGAGGTGAGTTTGGGCATCCATTTTGGCATGTATTTCAGTTTGGGACAATCCCAAATGTCAAGATCATGGAGGGAAGTGCAGTACTGTAACCCCTCTGGCAATTCCTCCATCTCTTTCAATCCACCCAAAACCAATGACTGAAGGGTAGCAGCAAGGTTATGCCATGACATCCCACCCAACTCCACTTTTCGACAGTCTCCTATATACAAATACTTCAAGGCAGAAAGATGCTCCAACCATCCTCTTATGCTAACAAGTTCCGGGCAAACTCTGATGCGTAGAGTTTGCACGGAAGACAATAAAGAGGTCGGAAACTCATTTACTTCTCCCAACCTCTCCATTCTCTCATCACCCCGTATTTCTATCTCTGAAAGAAACTGAGTGTACTCGCTTGGCATTGATTTGAGCCACTCCAAGTTGTTGATTTCCAGTCTCTTCAATTTGGTACATGACAAGGGACGATGTGCGCACCTCATATCTGCTCTGGAATCATATATTTTGAGCTCTTCGAGTTGCGGACATAAAGGTACAAACATCATATTTTCACAATTTCTTATACTGAGAATCTTTAGTAGAGGAAAACAGGGAGATGATTCCCACTCTACTTGTGCTTCTCGGCTGCTCCTACTGTCATTAGACTTGACCATGTGCGACCCTGATTCTGATCTCCGCCACCACCCTTTTAACTTAGGCAACTCATAAATATTAAGCCTATCGAGGCAGGGAAAGAAGGATGATCCTTCATCCGAGACAAGTGTTTCTGAGTCTGCCACATATTCCATATTGGGCAATCCTGAAATCTCTAGCGTCTTAAGGTGGGGCAGTTTCTCAATTTGCCAAGGCAGATAGAGAAGCTCACTACAATCTACGATCCGCAAAGTGACAAGATTAGGGAAATCGAACAACGCCGAGTTATCCCCCCTCCCTCGCCATCTCGGTATTGTCTCACCATGATAACCCTTCAACTCCAATGCCTTGACATCACGATGAGGCTCCATCTCTTCCAGCAATGCTTGCTCAGACGCCTTGCTTCCATACTCCTCTCCACGTCTAAAGTTAATTACAATCTTTTCTAGGTGTTCCTTACTCCTTAAATAGCCTCCCCCACCATGTTCTTCCTTCACAAATTTTGCATTTGTAAGTACTGCTATTTCAATCTTCAAATCCCCTTTCAATTTGTTCAGGTGCTTTAGATCTTCCAACCCATAAAAACATTGCTCTGTAGTTGAAGTAGGTCTCACACCCACCACAAATTGGCATAAAGTGTGCAGAGAGGTCAACATACTTATGCCCGCCGGCATACGACTCAGCGCATCACATTCGGCTACATTTAAGGTGCTTAGATCAACTAGCTTGCTCACATCATCTGGCAGTTGTTTTAAACTCTCACAATTATATAAATTCAAAGTTTGGAGATTTACTAGCTTTATTATTGACTTGGGAAGAACTTCTAGATAGTGATTGTATGAGAGGTCTAAACTCCTCAGATGCAACAATTGGCCTATTGATTTTGCTAAACTTTTGGCATATGAATCACTCAAATCTAAAGACCTTAAGCTTGTCCATTTCAGTATTAATTTACTTGCTAGTAATTGGTCCACTCTACCCACCGCAAAATGATCCTTGATTTGAAGGCACGTACGAATATGAGTATTATTGAAGATATGTTGTGCATAAGAGTCACTCACACCGGAAGCATAAAAATTCATATGGTGTGCAAAAGAGACATGGCGAACTCGTTTACCCACACTGGAAGTATCAAAACTTATCCTACAAATTTCTCCGCCTGCTACTTTTTCAGCAAAATCATGCAAGAGATCATGTATCTTAAACAATACTTTCTTCCCGATTTTATCCTCGAGTAAATCTTGGAAAAAACACCTTTGAAGCAATATAAGAAAGTAGTCCTCGCCCAAATTCTCTGAATTAATGTAGCCTTGTGCCATCCAAAGTTGAATCAACAGTTGCTTACTAATCTGCCAATCCTTGGGAAAGATAGCACAGTACGCAAAACAAGCTTTCAAAGAAGGGTTGAGTTGATCATAACTTAACTTTAGTATGCGGGTTATTGTATCATTACTTCCACCGAGAGAGTCTAACCCTTTTTCATGAAATAACAGCCACTTAGACTTGGATTGACCACGCAGAAGACTTCCTACCACTCTAATAGCAAGTGGAACATTGGTGCACTTTTTAACAATTTCTTTGCCAAGGTTAACTAGTTCATCATCTCTTTCTTCTGCTTGAAACGCCATCCTTTCAAACAAATGCCATGAATCGGATTCTGACAAACCTCGCAACTCATGCATTTGATCACCTGCAATCATTTGGGCAGTTGTTTTCGAGCGTGTAGTTATAATTATCCAACTCCCCCTTCCGCCAACCATCAAAAACCCTTCGAACAGCTGCCATTCATGATAACTTTCAGTCCACACATCATCTAACACGAGCAAGTATTTTTTCCCATTAAGTTCCTGCTTAACGACATGATGTATGTCCTCCAAAGACATTTTATCACTAACTGAGAACCCTTTCACTACCTTACCTAAATGCCCTTTCAAGTCCAACTGTTGTTGATCCTGATCAGCAATGCAAGTCCACCTCTTCAGCTCGAATGCATCACTGATCCTAGGATCGTTAAACACAAGTTGGGCAAGAGCGGTTTTTCCCAAACCTCCCATACCCACAATGGAAAGCAAAGAAACATTTGGGTGATGTACATTATGAGAACCAGGGCCGTCCCGGAGATTTCAGGGGCCCTGTGCGAACTTTTAAAATGGGGCCCCAAGAATCTCGGGAATCGGGTGACCCGAGGCGAAACCTAGGCTTGGGCGTGCATCAAGCTAAGTGTAGTGGGTACAATCATATAACACTAAAACTTGGGAGAGACGGTCTCTCATTAAGTTATTGAGAGACCAATCTTTCGTACCCTTTTATTTGTATTTCGTACCTCTTTTGTTGTTGATCGTAACATAGTAATTTCGTACCTATTTACATAATAAATGTACCCATTTTTATCATTAATCATGATTTGTACCTATTTTATTAACTTTAGTACCATTTTTTCTTAAAATTGTACAATGGTCTCTCAATAAAGCTTATTAAGAGACCGTCTCTCAAGAGACCTACTCATCATATAAAGACTAAAAAGGAAAAAAATAAATTGTGGCCTCAAACACTAAGTAATATTGTATGGAGTATATTTTAATTTTTTTAATGAAATTTCATAATTATGGCCATACATTTTACCATAAATAAAATGTTCATTTTTTAAATACCACTACAATTTTTTTTAAAATAACTGTATGCATTTGATATTAATATTAGTGAATGGAGTTGCCTTTTATATACTAGGACCGTCTTATAGGGTAAGACCATCTCACATAGACCGTCTCACATTGTAAGAATGTCTCACCAATATTATCCTACACTAAAACTAAAATTCTTTGAAAGATAAGATCTAAAATACCGTGTAAAATTGCACGGGATCTGCACTAATATTAACACAATGAGTCACATACTCACATTGCATTACTTTTTTTTTTTTGAAATCACATTGCATTACTTTTGAGAAGTAGTACTCCATATTTAATTAACACAAGGAAGTGTATTTATTTTTTAGGAAAGTATCATTAACCACATTAATCATGCCTTTAGTTAAATGTTGAAATATGGAAAGATTCCAAGAATTATACTCAGTAACGTTAATTTGCCAAGGAGATTAGTCGTAAACAATTTACTTTCATTTTTTATTGGGCTGAGCTTCACCAGAGACTTTGGGCCCCAAATTTTCGGGGGCCCTGTGCGGCTGCACAGGTTGCACACCCACAGGGCCGGCCCTGATGAGAACCCAACAACGCACCTACAATCTTCTCCACATCTTCCTCCCTTCCGATGATTTTATCACACATAAAAGAAGAACTCTCCTCCTTTGTAAATTTTATAGGTTTACATTCAAACTTAAAACTAAACTTATCACTCTTAGAGGCAATTTTATTCAAATTGTCATTAACCATTTTGACTTTACTAGAGATATTGTGTGTAAGATGCTCAAATCGTGAAATAAAGGATTTTACCTTGTCAGAGAATTTATCACTATCTTCCCTGAGTTTCTGTCGCTTGGCAAGGGTTAGGAACTCATCTAACACATCGTCCGCGTCGTAAACAGCATCTTTGAGCTCTTGAATGTAATTCTTCTCCTGGCTGTTGAGCAAGTCCTGCTTGGCATCAGCATCCTCAAGAACAGCTCTGACAGTTTGGACAGTCTTATGGAGGTCATCAAGCTCGGATCTGCAATGAGAAATGGAGAACAATGATTGCATCAGACCCAAACTTTGGATAGCAGTAAGTATAGTTTGAACTAAGGATAACGTTGTTGAAAGATCCATGATTGTGGGAAATGGAATTATCTTGTTTTGTTTTTTTGGTTATGTTTGTAATTTGTAAATGCAAGATTTCAGATTAAAAGTTGTACTCCATTAAGTAGTATAGGAAACTAGCAAGTAGAAGGGCTGACAGCTGACTTGGTAAAGACTTTGTAAAGATTAGTCACCACATGTTTACAGCACATTATGTGGTTCATAAATAGAGTTGACTTCGTAAAGACTTTGTCATTGACAAGTCAATGCCCTTAGGATTCGAGTCGACTTCGTAGAGACTTTATTTCGAGCTGAGCGAAGCCCAGTATACTGAGAAAATGATAATTAACCCCCTTAAATTTGTCCAATAAAACATCTTTAATGATAAGCTAGTGACAACAATTTCAAGCTACAATTTACTCCTCTATTTATTTATTCAATTTCCAAATTTCCAAAAACTTTATTAATAGGATCACTATTTTCCTATTCGTTAAATTCCACTTGTGGGTCCATTTAAACAAGTAAAGAATGAAATTTAAATTAAAAATTTGGGGCAAAGCTAGTCTATATATGGCCAACTTCATGGTTGATCTACTTGAAACACGATTTTATAAAATTATGAAATCTCCAAATAAATCATTGGAGATACTCTAATACTATGTAATAAGTATTAATTCAATTTTTCTTGTAAACTAAAATTGTATCATTATATCTTTTATTACAAATTTCTTGCACAACTCAAGGAAATATTTGTGCTTGATGTATCCACCAACGAGGTAAAAAGTTCAACACGATACTCTAGTTGCTTAACTGCCTTGTTTGGCAAATAGTAGGAAACAAATTAATAATAGCAAATAACTTAGAAAAATATGGTTAGCAAGTTTTAGTAACATATTTGACTGTCAAATTACTAAATTAGAAGAATTTGGAACGGATGTTTAGTAATTAGCAGATTATAACATAATTAGAATGGTCTCATATATATATATATATATATAGAGAGAGAGAGACAAGATCCGGTGAATCCACCTATATATTTGAGTCCATAAAACAATATCACGCATTATACAAACAATATCACGAATTTTTTTTTTTCGAAATTTTTTTTTCGATTTTTTTTTTCGGAAATCTTTTTTTTTTCAAATTTTTTTTTTCAATTTTTTTTTCGAAAAAGTTTTTTTTTTTATGTAAGCTGTGATATTGTTTAGTATAACGTGTGATATTGTATTACAAAACAATATCACGATTTTTTTTTTTTTTTTTTTTTTTTTTCTAAAAATTTTTTTTTTTTTTTTTTTTTTTTTTTTTTTTTATGTAAGATGTGATATTGTTTAGTATAACTTGTGATATTGTATTACAAAACAAAATCACGATTTTTTTCTTTTTCAAATTTTTTTTTTCGAAAAAGTTTTTTTTTTTTTTTTTTTTTTTAATTTTATGTAAGCTGTGATATTGTTTAGTATAACGTGTGATATTGTATTACAAAACAATATCACGACTTTTTTTCCGCATTTTTTTTTCAAATTTTTTTTTCGATTTTTTTTTTTTTAAATATAAGCTGTGATATTGTTTAATATAAAGTATGATATTGTATCATGGACTCACGGACTCAAAAAGATAGGGTGGACTCATGTGATCCTAATTCTATATATATATATATATATATATATATAGAAGAAGGGATCGTGTAAGTCACCTTTTTTTGGTTAGTCATGTCTAATCTGCGCTTTGGATCTAATAGATGAGTGGTGGAGATTAAATTTAAATGGATGGTCAAGATTAAAACAAACCAAACCCTAATTGTCTCTCCCATTTCTCTCATTTCTCCTTCTCTCACATCTCACTCACCTCTCTCTCAACTTTCTCTCACAAAAGCGGCAGCCCACCAGGCCACCACCGTGCCGCCCTCGCCACCACCCTTCCACCTGTGCCGCCCTCGCCACCACCATACCAACGCCACCTTCATTTCGCTCTCCTTCTCCTGCCGCCGCTAGGCTCCTCCCCACCACCAAGTCCTAATTTTTTTTTTTCAGATTTGAAATGGTTGGCCACGCACCACCACCGCCATTTCTGTCTTCTCCCGCACACCC
Source organism: Silene latifolia (assembly GCF_048544455.1). Lineage (NCBI taxonomy): Eukaryota > Viridiplantae > Streptophyta > Magnoliopsida > Caryophyllales > Caryophyllaceae > Silene > Silene latifolia. The sequence goes on along the minus strand of NC_133536.1, from coordinate 10,136,167 downwards.
ACCATGTCTGCCGCCTTCCCTTCTCATTTCTCTTTTTTTTTTTCAGATTTAAGATCAAAAGCTTTTGGTGTTGTTGTTGGTTGTTGCTTTTTAATGGCGGTGGTGGCGGCTGGTAGAGCGTGAGGGTCTGCCGCTTCCTCTCCTTTTTTTTTTTTTCTCCAAATCTGATTGCGGTTTAGAGGTGGTGGTGGGAGTGGGCTGGTGGTGTTGTGGGGGATGCGACTGGTGACGCTCCTTCTCCTTCTCTCTCTCTCTTTTTTTTTTTTTTTTTTTTTTTTTAGATCTGAGATAATAAGTGGTTGGTGGTGTTGTTGGTTGTTGCGGTTTGGAGGTGGGGTGTTGTGGTGGTTGGGGTAGGAGGTGGTGATGGTGAAAGAAAGTTTTTAGTATAAAGTTACACTTTCGAGGACTAAAGTTACAATTTTACGGAGTAGAGTTACACGCGTAAGTCAATAAAATTACACCTCTATTGACTAAACTTACACCTTCAGATTCAAGTTACAATCTTAAAGACTAAAGTTATAATAGCAAAGTATATTAATTCAAATTTTCACATACAAGTCACTATTATGACTAAAGTTCGACCTCAACGACTAAAGTTCACTGGCTTGAAAGGGGTAGAATTACACCCGTAAAAGTATAGAAACCACCATACGACTAAAGTTACAACTAAAACGACTAAAGTTACAACCAAAACGACTAAAGTTATACTTGTAAAACAATAAAGTTACATATACTTATGTTAAAATTACATAAATTCCAATTTATAAAGTCAAAATTTCATATACAAAATGACCTTAAAAACAAAATTTTCACTCATGAATCAATAAATGACTAAAGTTACACTCACAAAGTAGTAAAGTTACAGTCAGAAATGATTGGCTAAGAATAGGACTTAGGGACTCAACCAAATTTGTGGACTTACCTGAACCTATCTCTATATATATATATATATATATATATATATATATAGGGACGTGTTAAATCCCGTACACAATTTTACTAAATTCCGCACATTTTTACCTTTTATTCCAAATTTACCCCCTTCATTTCTCACCCTCACCAAGATAGAAAATCAAAAACCCAAAAGTTAAGAAAACAAACCCTCCCTTCGTCCTTCTCCCAACCCAAAAGTTAGAAAATCGAATGACGCTAGCCTTGTTAGTTTGTCAATTTTGCAAATCTCTACAATCAAAAACCAAAGAATTATTGTTCTACTTTTGCTTGTGTTTTGTTATATTATCAGCAAAATGTAATCGGTGGAGATACAACTTTAAACTCCGGTATGTTTAATGATCCACCACTGCCGCGAATTTGACGACCCGTCGTGCCCTCCGACCACCCCGCTCCGGCCAGTTCGACGACCCCACAACCACCTCTTCAAGAACACTACATTAATATCAAAAGCTAAACCCTAATTGTAAAAAAACCTTTTATTAATTAAATTAATTAAAAGATGGTATTAGTAAAATTATTGATTAAACAGGAGAAATTATGTGTGGTAGGTTCAAACTACGATCCAAATTGTCGAGTTATTAATGAATTGGTTAGGTAATAAGTAGAGTGATTTGATAAACAACTTTTTCTTACTAATCACCATATGGTGGTAGGTAATAAGTAGAGTGATTTGATAAGCAATACTCCGTAATAGAGAGGGCAGATAGAGTCAAGATCCTCTCCATTTCATAAAAATAAATGGAGAGGTCATTTTCTATCAATGGATCGGATTGCATCTTACTATTATCAAAAGGTTCACGATTTATACAAGGAAATAAAGGTTTAATAGGGTGTAAGGGGGAAAATATTATTAAATGGGTTTGTGAGAGAAAGAAATGGAGAGGAACTTAATCGCAATAATAGAGAGGGCAAGCTTTCATAACCACATACGCGTTTTGTAAAATTTGTTGACTGGTAAAGACTTTTGTCATTGATATGTCAATGCCAAGTTGGCCAGTAGGACTGGAGTTCGGTTAGATTATCAAATCGGCTCATTTACATCCACAAGGAAGTAATTATTAATTCTACAAAGTTAACAACTGAAAGTTCGAATAATGGAGAACAAGTCTGAAAATGAAAGGAGTAATTTTCGACACCATCATTCATGTTTCAAGTTCATTATTGTACGTTTGGTCGGTTAATGTGCTGTAAAAATATAGCGTCTATCTCTCAAATAATTGTACTTGATTCATCTCAGTTGCAATCCAAACTCTGGGTTGATCATCCGAATAATCTCATTGGCGGAGCCAAGATTTAAGCTTAGGGGGCAAAATTTTTTAGTGGATACGAATTGGTAATGATATAAGGTACACTCGAAAAACTTTCGAAAATTTTAACTAAAAGTTTCAAAAATTACAATAATGAGTCTGAAACATGAATGATGATGTCGGAAATTCCTCCTTTCATTTGCAGACTTGTTCACATTGTTATGCTATGTAAATGTGATTTGGAATAATAATACTCTCTCCGATTCTTCGGAATTGTATTACCTTTTAAAATTTGTGAGGACGATTTCAATCAACTGATTTCAGAGTGCGGATAATGGAGATGTGAGATAAGTGGTCTAAAAATAAAGGAGTCCAATTATTTGAGTTCACACTTGATAAAACGACAATCATTAAGTGGGCGTCTCATCTCTTTCCCACCTTTTTATTCCACCTTCTCCCTTTAATATAGTACCCTTCATTCACCTATTTTCTTCTCATTTGCTTTTTTGGAGGTCAAAGTTTTAAATAAGTTGAAAAATAAAAACTATTTATTTAAAACTAAAACATTTACGATTAATATCAATTTTTAAGAAAAAGAAATTCGACAAAAAAAAAAGTAACATATAGATATTGAAAAATACGATCAAAGGTACGCTTTGGAGACCGCAATAAAGCTCTCTTTTAAGAAAATAGGAGAATAGAGGGAATATATTCTAACCGGTTATTAAACGAGAAAGTAGAAAAGAGTAGGTGGATAACAATTCTCCTTGTTCTAATGTTTTATACATTCAATTTGATTTTGCCCATCAATTTTGAAATCAATTTAAAATATGATTGAACTAGGGTATATGATTACAGATACTTAATAATTGATCAAAAGGATATAAGATTATAAGATACTCCGTGTCTCCGTATCAAGTAAAGAAAATGACTAATTGACTATACCAGTACGGCAGTACCACAATCACGGAAACGAGGTAAAACCGTAAAATTAAACGAGTGGAACAAAATTGTAAAAAATGTACCAAGATGAGAGAAACAAAATAATAAAATTAGACAAGGGTAAAAGAATTACCACAGTAATTAAAATATTGACTTGATCTCAGTTGGATTTACTTCTTCTCTACAAATGAATATTTTTGCTGCGTTTAAATACATAATGTGACCTCTTTCCTTCTTCTTGTCTCCCTGCGTTTTAATTTGTTTTTTTGGGTGTGAATCCATCATCTGGTTTATTTGTTTTTTTTGGGTGTGAATCATGTTGGTTTAATCCGGATTCGAGTCGGGTGTATGAGTAAATTTCCATCTCTATTGTTTCTCATACAAACTTACTCCTCAGTCTGTGTTTGTCTTCTTACAATAATATAAAAAGGCTTCTTGAGCCTCCATAGAAATGCCACGTGTCATATGTTATCTTAATGCCATCTCATACACTAATTTATCTACCTGGCAGCTAATGAGTATTTACCCTAACATTCCCGTTAAATTCCCGTTAAACAGGCAAGGCCACACGACCCTTGAACTCCTCCACCGCTTCGTATAGCTGCTGTCATCTCGAATTAAATGCCTCAATTAATCACCCCATTATTAATATTTGATTACCAACTCCGTTATATGAATTCTATCATCATCAATTGGAGATTGAACCGAGAGTTTCTAGCTTTAGGGCATCCGTCCATTTCCTCGATCTAATTTGTGAAGCAGCTGCTCAAGCCGCTTGTAGAGACGGTACCTGGACCAAACTCTCAAACTGGTTGCGAAGATCTCATTCGGATTCCGGCGGCTACAGTTGCCCTTTACAACCGAGAGACTGATAAATCCTCGCACGTGCTTACCACTACAAGCAGAAAATGATGGTGATAACCGCAACTGGATCTCTAAAGGAAGTTTGCATGTGCAAAGGTTTCGGATCAACACCGCCGGAGCGACCTGCAGATGGTTCGTCGGCTTACCAAACAAGAGCATATCCAGCCTTCGCCGACCTAGTCAATGCCTTCAATCGCGAGCCGCCAAAGCGAAAGCCGAGAAGCGGATCAAACGATCTCTACCGGCTAGTGCAAGGGTTTGAGGAATCCACCCGTGATTACTTAAACCGGTTCAACAAAGAGAAGGTGTCAATTCCGAGGTGTGATATAGCAACCGCTATACAAGCCTTCCGCCGAGGGTCGCACTGTGATTCACAAACTATACAAGGAACTAACCATGCATCCATGCACTACCTTTGAGGAGGTGCAATCGAAGGCGATTCTTTGTCATGAGGCTAGAGGAAGACCCCGCACCAAAGAAGAGGCACTTATGATTCGGACCCGATCGAGAAAGGCTCCTGGTAGAGAAGAAGAGCGAAAGATCCAAACCCTACAGCAGGAGCGTGAACAAAGTTTCTGGAAATGCAGAAGGAAAATCCGAAGCAGATCTGCCTCCGAAAGTAAGTGAGTACGGCTTCACTACCAATCTTGCAGGACTATTCAAAGCCTTGAAGGAGCTGGGACGCAGAGTCAGGTGGCCAAAACTTCCAGAAGGAAACCCCAGCAGCAGAGACACAGGCAAAAAGTGTGAGTTCCACGGCAGCAACACTCACAACACCGATGAATGCCACTCCCTCAGAAAGGAAGTTAAATTTCACTACGACCAAGGGAACCTGGATCATCTCCTACCCAGAAACACAACCAGAGTAAATTCAGCGGATCAGGTTCTGCCCTCCCCTCCTCCTCATTGCTCTAGAACTGTGAATGTCATTACAGGTGGATCGGAGTTGTGTGGGCTAACCTACTCAGCAGCTAAGAGGCATGCAACTAGGACTAAGGGAGACAGACCAGAAAGCTCCTGCAGAGTTAACCACCAGAATCTGCCATCAGTCACCTTCGACGAAACAGACGCAGGATCTACTCCCGAACAGCACCACGATGCCCTAATCATCACGCTTCCCATAGGGAACTGCAAGGTGAAGAAGATCCTGGTGGATACCGGAAGCTCCGTCAACCTAATCATGATGGAAACACTCAAAGGAATGGGATTCACCGAGAAAGATCTAGCAAAGAAGGCAATTCCCTTAGTTGGTTTCAGCGGCGAAACAAAACACTCCCTAGGAGAAATCATCATCCCAACCTACGCCGGGGGTGTGAACAAACAGGTAAGGTATTTGGTTATTGATGGTCCCTCCACTTACAATGTAATCCTTGGCAGGCCCTGGATCCACGAGATGAAAGCAATTCCCTCAACGTACCACCAGTGCCTGAAGTTTCCGACGCCTTGGGGGGTGCAAGAAATACGTGGGGACCAGGAGGACGCTAAGGATTGCTACAAGGTGGCTCTGAAGCCGACAACAGGTTCGCCCGCATAGCAATTACAGAGCCAGCGCATCCAGGACGAGTACATTGAGCCACAGCAGGCAGAACTAGACGAAGTCATCCTGGACTCGCTGCATCCAGAACGAACCGTTCTCATTGGATCTGAGTGTAGAGGTAAGATTCGTGAAGAACTCGTTCGGTTGTTGAGAACTAACATAGATTGCTTTGCTTGGTCACATGACGATATGATAGGCATAGATCCAAGTGTGATAACTCACAAGCTAAGTGTGGATCCAAGCCACAAACCTGTGCAGCAGAAAAGAAGGAAATTCGCTTCTGAAAGAAACCAGGTCATAAATCAAGAAGTAGATAACTTGCTGGCTGCAGGAAAAATCCGTGAAGTAAAATACCCAGAGTGGTTGTCTAATGTGGTGGTGGTCCTAAAGAAGAATGGCAAGTGGAGGGTCTGCGTAGATTTCACGGACTTAAACAAAGCTTGCCCAAAGGATCCATTCCCTCTACCACACATAGACGCCATGGTAGATGCTACTGCAGGCCACGAGATGCTGACATTCCTGGATGCCTGGAGCGGATATAACCAGATAAAGATGCACCCCAGCGACCAGGAAAAGACTGCGTTCAGATCCGAGAGAGGTATCTATTGTTATAATGTCATGCCTTTGACCTAAAAATGCGGGATCTACCTATCGAGGTGGTAAATATGATGTTTAAAGAACAAATAGGCAAAACTATGGAAGTATATATAGACGATATGGTCGTCAAATCGAAGCGAGCTTCACAAAGACCACCAAGACTGGAAGAAACTTTCAATACCCTCGGGAAATACCAAATGAAGTCAATCCTACGAAGTGCACCTTCGGAGTATCCAAAGTGGAAAGTTCCTAGGGTACATGGTGACCCGAGGGGAATAGAGGCCAAGACCGAGCAAATAAGAGTAATCCTGCACCGAGTCACCGCAGAAACCGAAAGACGTCCGGCCGACCGGAAGAGTGGCGGCCTTAAACAGATTCATATCCGGATCCTCGGACGATGCACGGCTATTCTATGATATACTCAGGAAAAGCCAAAAATTTGAATGGACGGCCGACCACGAAAAAGCATTTCAGGAGCTGAAACGTTATCTCAGCACCCCACCTCTCCTGTCGAAACCAGAGCCAGGAGAACCACTGTTCTCAGTATCCGCGATCCACGAATGCGACGATCGATCGCCGTGCTAGTGCGAGAGCGGGAAGGATCACAACATCCGGTATACTACATCGCAAGTCTCTGCTTTCGGCAGACCAGTACACATCACTAGAAAAACTTGTCCTTGCACTTGCTACTGCATCCTATAAGCTGCGTCCCTACTTTGAGTCTCTTACAATTTCTGTGATAACTAATTACCCTCTTAAAACTATCATGAGAAAACCAGAATTGTCAGGACGAATGGCTAAATGGTCCGTGCATTTGAGCGGGTACGATTTGAAGTTTGAACCCCGTACGGCCATAAAGTCTCGTGCTCGCGACTTTGTGGTCGACTTCGCCAAAGACTCCGGACCCAGGCCGAACAGACATCCTCGAATCGGAAGAAGACAAAGGAGAACAAGTATGGGAGTTACATGTGGACAGAGCCTCAAACGCCAAAGGAGCGGAGTAGGGCTAGTCCTCAAATCACCCCATGGAGACCTCATAGTCCAGGCCGTACGATGTGAATTCAAAGCCACAAACAACGAAGCATATGAGGCATTAATCCCGGTCCGAAGGCTCGATCTCAAAATCAAGCACCTTCGGGTTTGCGGTGATTCTAAGCTTATAGTTAACCATGTAAATGATCAGCATGAAGCCAGGGGACCCCAGGATGATGGCATATTTAGATGTAGCAAAAGAGCTGAAAGTCAAGTTTGTCACATTCGACATCAAGCAAATCCCCGGAGCGAACGCGAAAGCGGGACGCACTAGCCACCCCGGGGGCAACCTTCAAGACAGAACTATCTCCACGATACCAATCGTCCACGTCTGGAGCCAAGAACACTAAAATCTCAAAGCGGGGAAGCGAGAAAAAGTGTGCGGCAAAGACCAAGAATGAAGAAAGTACTCGGATCGGAGGAAACCCTACCTAGATCAAGGTTGCGAGAATGACGTCCCTACCAAAGAGATAAAAAGGAGGTAAGGAGCTTTAAAATGAGAGCGTCCGATTCCTACTAATCGATAATGTTCTTTTCGGAAATCCCACGCTGGACCCTACCTCGGATGCCTGGATCGGGAAGAGTCTCAGTCGCTTTTGCATGCTATCCACAGTGGAGAATGTGGAAACCATGCAGGGGGCAGGAGCCTGTCCAACAAGGCACTGAGGCAGGGATACTTCTGGCCCACAATGCGCAAAGATGCCATGGAATTCGCAAAAAATGCGACGCCCGCCGAGAGACACGCCCATGTTAGCCACCCGGCCAAGAGCCTCTGCACCAAAGTTATCTCACCATGGCCTTTCATGAAATGGGGAATGGATATTGTGGGACCATTACCCAGAGCACCAGGAAACAAAGTCTACATGCTCGCCATGACGGATTACTTTTCCAAATGGATAGAAGCGAGAATCATCATCCCAGTTACGAAACCCGGGTGATATCTTTCATTAAACGCAATATCATATGCAGGTTTGGCATTCCATCTGAAATTATATGTGATAATGGGTCCCAATTCATTGGAAATAAGACGGAAGCTTTTTGTGCTAGGTGGAACATCTCGTTGCGTAATCTACTCCCAGGAACCCCCAATCCAACGGACAAGTCAATCCAAAGAATAAGATTATCATTGAAAACTTGAAAAAGAAACTAGAGGAGATTGGGGGCAAATGGGCGGAAGAACTACCTCTCGGTTCTTTGGGGCAGTAACCACACCAAAGGTTGCAACGGGGCAAACCCCTTTAGCCTGGTGTTCGGAGCGTTGCACAGTCATCCCATCTCAAGTCGTGGTCCCGACTCATAGATATGGATGCATCACGTAAGATCGGAACCAGTGGAAATGGCAAGCGCCCGGACACATAGATGAACTCGAACCGCGCCCGATCGGATGGCTTCCTACCGGCTGGATCGTGGCTAAAAGCTACAACAAGAACGTAAAGTAAGAACTCTGCAGTAGGAGATCCGGTCCCGAGGAAAGTCTTCCGTAATACCAAGAACCAGCAAGCAGGAAAATTCGCCTACAACTGGGAGGGACCATACCAAGTAGAAAGCACAGTTGGAAATGGAGCCTACCGACTCATGACTATGGAGGGGCAAATGGTTCCCAGATCCTGGAATATCACCCACTTGAAAAAATATTTTATCTAAGTCACCAGCATGGTCAACAACTGGGTACTCAGCCTACCAAATACAGTCCAGCCAGGTTCTAAGTATTGCCTTACATATTTTCTGGCTCTGAATATTTTTTCTGTCTCTGAATGTTCTCATATCTCCAAATACTTTCCTGGCCCTAAAGATATTTTTCTATTTCTAAAAATATTTTCCATGAGTAAATATTTTTCTGGGTTTGTATATTTTCTGATTCTAAATGTCTTCTGGCTCTAAAACGTTATTTTCGAAATCAACATTTCTGGTTCTAATAGCCTTGCTCGTATTTTAATTCTGACAAGCTTTAAGTGGTAAAACCACCTTGAATAAATAAACTTCTTTTTCAAATAAGCCAATTAAATAAGAGGTAAACTAATCTGGCAGGACTTGTATTCACTACAGAAGGCGTGTGTCCGTGGCTAAGCACGTACAACCGGGACAACCAGCCTCCCGCGATGCATTAGCACCCACGCAAGCCTGGCTCCTCTGAACGAGTGGGCATACTAGACCCCTTAGCCAGCATCCAGACAGCGATGGCCAAACAAACGACGTGCATGCACAAACCAAAGCACCAGAAACGGTACGACACAAAAAGATAACCAGTAGGAAATACTTAAGTCACAAAGCAAAGTATGTCTGGCACCAGAGCCAGACCAAAAGTACATAAACTGTTCAAAATAAAAATGTCATGCCCCGTAGGGCCAAAAACTAACTAAAGCATAGTATAAGTCTTTCAGATGCAGAAAAATACTAATCTACGACAATGTGCTCCACGGCTTGAAGCGCGTTGCACGAGCATCGGGAGCGCGGGGAGTTCACCTCTTCCTCGCGCCGGATCATCTGCAAACAAAGACCGAGCTCCACCAAGCCAGCCAACATATCCAGATTCGGACCATCCGGAAAAGTAGCGGCAAGCCTCCCTCCTCGGCTCTCCTAAATCCCAGGACAAATGCTCACCCTTCGGAACATCTTTATGCGAAACAATCTTCGTTTCCAGAGCAAAGATAGGTCGAGCATCCACTGAGTCCTTTTCGGCTCTCTCGTACCTCGAAGCCTTCTCCTTCGAATCTGAGCAACGCGAGCCTCTGCGTCGGCAAGACGTTTCTCCACCTCCCGAGATACACCTCTCGGCCTCTCCGAGGCACGCTTTTCGACCTTCAGACCTTCTCTCTAGCATCGGCGACCTCCTTCTCAAAGATCGGCCCCCTCTTCTCAAAGATCGGTAGCTTTCTCCTCGGCACTTAAATCCTCCTTCAAAGAATAGAGAGACTGCGTGCAAACTCGCTTCGAGTGGCCTCTCCAACAAAGAAGCTCGGGACTTGTTCAAATCAGCCTGAGTTTTCAGTCTATCCTCATTGGCCTCTTTCGCCAGCTTCTGGAGTTTTGCATTCTCTGCCACCAAGGAAGACACCTTCTCCCGCAGGAACAGAGCTATCTGGAAGGACTGGTACACCAGAGCCAAGCGTCAAAAAAAAAAAAAAAAAAAAAAAAATAGAGAAGAAAGGCAGGCAGCATCCAACGATCATTTACCTCAAAAGAATGCTCGGTCGCACGATCCACCGAGTCAAGCAAAGGTTTGCAATCCAACGCAGATCTAGGAGCTGGAAGAAGCATCTGGTTCATTAAGTCCAAGTTACTCGCAGATCTATTCTTTCCAAAGTCACTTGGAAGCGTGAAAACAATAACCCCCGGAGCAGATTTTGAACCAGAAGCAGCTCTAGAGCCAGAGGTAGCCCCTGAAGCAGGAATATCTCCGAGAGCGAGAATAGCTCCGAAGCGGAATAGCTCCGAATGGGGATGGTCTCGGACGTTGAACGCACTGACGCAGAGCATAGTCAGGGTAGAACCAGAATGACTTTAGAAACCTGAGCATCTCCAGAAGCAGATAAATCGTGCCCAGGTAACGGAGGTCGCACAGCTAGAGGGGTGACCTCAATAGGAGTCTGCTCCTTAGCCTGGTTAGCAGCAACAGACCTCCTCTTGGGACGAGGTCCAGAGCCAGGGGCAGGAGTGGACTTCCTTTTCTCAGCAGGCTTGGGGGCAGCCACACCCTGTTCTTTCACTTTCTGAGCCAAAACATCTCCCAGAGAAATTCTTGACTTTGCAGAACCTGGAAGCAGCGAGGATTAGTTCAGGCCCAGATATGTAAAAAAAAAAAAATTGGAAACAAAACCAAGTCAGAAAGGGAACGCACTAGTCGACATTGAATCTTTTTCTTCAGCAGCTGTTTTCTTCACCACAGCAGCAGAATCCTGGACCAAGTTGGGGAATGTCCTATTTTCTGGAGGTGGACTGAACAATTTGGAAAGGGAAGCAGCTTTGTCAGGAGACAAGGGCAAGGGGCACAAACCTGCACAAAAAACCAAGTAAGGAAATATGAGCATCAAGGAAAATACACAAGAATAAAGGCATGCAAGTACCGTCTGTTGATCGCCAAACACTGACAATATAGTCAGTCGGAGCAGGAAGAGTATCAATTTTCACAAAAATAAAGCGGGAAAACCACTTGCTATCATCCAGCTTCACGGGGAAGATAATGCAATTCTTCTCCCCGTCTCGAACCCGAATGGTTACTTGACCCCGAGCAAGAGACCTGACCGAGAACAAATGTGCAAGGTCCGAGAGGCCAATCTCATAACCAAAACGGTTATTCATGGCATCAATCGCAAGCAAAGTACTCTTGGACCAAGGGAGGGAATGGAAATCGCAGACCCAGACGAAAGGCGTATTCGTACAGGCAAATCCACCCTTCCCTCACTGAGTCGGCCTTCTGACCAGGAGTTGGAATATGGAACACCACATCATCAGAAAAACCAAAGGTTTTCTTGATATGATCAAGATCCTCAGAGGTAAATTCAGAATCGCAGGAGTGCTTGGCAGAAAGCACACCACCGGAAAGAAAGAGGTCAGGCGGCGTCACTGGGTCCGAGTCCGAGGTTGAAGAAGCGGTTTTTTGTGACATTATGCGCAAAGTAAGGAAAAAAGAAAGCAAGGAAGAAGATGAAGTACCTGCAGCAGCCGGAAAAGAGGAAGTATTAAGATAGTTAATGGAGAGAGGTAGGGAGAAATGAGGTAATAATGAAAATTTTTAGAAGGGACAAAGGTGATTGATGGTGAAAAGTAGAGAGAGGGAGTAATAATGAGAAAGGATAGAGAAAGAGAGGGGATACCGAGGGACTTATTAAAGAAGGCGGTTGAGGAGTTATGGTGAGGGGAGAGTTCCTAGGGAAGTGGGAAAGTGGCGGCAGTTTGTCTCAAATGGGGAGTTGTAATCATCAGGAATAACTGCCCAGTTACGTCAGTTCTCCGCATCGCAAACAGAAATTCCCGCCTAAAAATATTTGAGACGGAAATTTGGGGGCAATTGTTATGGATAAAAATTGTCAATTGTTATCCGTGACATGTCAGAACATTATTGGCGAGAAAAAGTGACAAGGGATTGCTGAGGTGGCGCATTGTGGACCTTGGGATAGAAAGCAAACAAACACAAATTATATGAGATAAAAACTCACGTGCAAAGGAAGAAAGGGACCTTGTCAAACAACTACCCCCTATTCCTTAGGGAGTTGACCAGGAAATCCGCAACAGAAGCAGAAGCAGCCTTCAAACCCTAAATTGTGACTCCAACAGCTATAAAAACGGGAGCAAAAGCAATCTACAGGGGCATTCATAAGTATCATCAAGCAGCAACTCCACAGAGAAAAAATCACTGGCAATTGGAGATAATTATCTAAGCAACATTATACTTGTATTTCCTTACTTGTTCATAAAATCTCGATTATAGTGCAATAATTGGCGGGATTCCGACTCCCCCCGCGGTTGTTCCCACACCGGGTTTTCCGCGTCACCAAAAATCCTCCGTGTCTTCTCTTCATTTATCTTTATTTCGTCGTTCCTTTCGTTTGAACTTTAAACGTAATTGGCATTAAGGATAATCACTATCACTCACATAAAAATATTCGTAATCGGTAAATTTTTACCAAAACAGGTATGTCAAATTCTTACTCCTTTTACAATTTCCAGTCAATTGCTTGGTTAATTAATTAAAGAGGAGATTAATTGGTCTATGAATAGCCGTAACATAAGAACAAACCCATCAATGATTTAGTTTATCATCCGTAATCAAGCTGATGTTTAAAAGACGAGAACAACCGCAACATGGAACCTGGTGTGAGGATTGGAGTTAATAGCAACAAAAGGAGGAGCTAATTGTCACTGAATTATGGCAACAAATAAGTAGGAATACCTAACCGAAAGATTACTACAGTAATAGTGCAGGTGGTATCCGCATGATTATAATCCTTTCTTAGCCGGCAGACTGATTTGTTAAATTATTTCAACTTATAAGCACCAAAAATAGAGCAACAGAGTTACCGATGTAATTTTGGAGAACAGGGTAAATGTTCGGTAACGTTTACGTGTACAACACACGGAATTAGAATCTCGGATGAGGAGCTCATTAATATATAGATGGTTGTGATTCCAAACAAAACAAACGTATAAATGAAAAAGTAGCATGGATTACTATAAGGTGTTAACTTAAACGACGCCTTCGATAGAACTCCAGAATCGGCAAACAGTAGCATGGGTTACATGATCATGAATTGTTTTTCGCCTTTAGTGTTCATGGGGGCTTTCACAGATGAGTGTTGTCCAGTATTTGAGAATTGTTTTTCACTTGGTAGAAATGAGTCGATAAATCTAATTACATTGGTTTGAGTTTAACATTACTATAGTGAATTTCCCTGTGTACGTTAGCTGCTTTAATCTTCGATATTGTGAATGTTATAGTGCTTGCAGCATTGATACAATGATGAGAAGTACTCCGTACAACATAAGGGTGAAAAATGAAGATGGAAAGCATCGGAGACAACAACTTAACACGTAACGATGACAACCATTGAAGATCTAATGGAATATAATTAAGGGAATAAATGCACATTAGAAATATTTCCCATGATCATGTATGGGTCCCATATCAATTTTTCACAATTTCTACGAGTTAACCTTAATTAATAAGGTCCGTCCTTTTCAAGTTGTATCTTTCCTTTTCGGTATCCACTCCAAGTACTCATGGTTAATTTCACTATTCACCATAAATAATTGACTCACTGTACGATATATAGCAAAGATTGAACGCACACAATTTAAAAATGTCGCAATCTAACCCTAAATTAAAAATATAAACAAAACCATCCAACAGCGACGCCCCGTGAATTTCACGGGCAATAGAACTAGTTTATTAAGTTACAAACTTGTTTAGACGGTCTTACACAACTCTATTGTAAAACAAGTTAGTTTTTAAAACTATTTATGATTTATGAGACTAGATAATTGTATCGTTTAACACTGGAGCTGTTCAACGATGTAGGTCAGCTCGGCTCAGCCCACATCAATGGGCCGGGTTTTTCTAGCCCATCCAGTCTGCGTGCTAGCCTAGCCCGCCCCTATACCCGGGTCGGGCCAGTGCCCCAAATTTCCAGCCCAACCCAACTTGGCCCGCTAAAAATTCAAAAAGGGTGTTGCTTTTCGCAGTACACATTTTACTCATCGCAGTACACTTACCCTTCTCATTTCCCACACATCCTTCTCTCACATCCTTTTTCTCTCAATTTAACCTAACCAACAACCTTTCTCTCGTATCACCTCTGCCATACGCCGCCTACCCATCCTCCCACCGACGACCGCCACCAACATTGTTTAACTTCATTTGTTTGATCACAATGTCAACAGCATTGGTGTTTTGGGGTTGCAAGCTTTTACATTTCCGATACAACTGCAAAATAAACCATCATCCAAGAACGACGTACACTTGCAACTTCTAAGACCGAATATTATCCGCTAAAATTCATAGCTGACTATTTACCCAACTTGGGCAATCAGAATAGCAAAATCGTATGTGTATAAATTGCACCCATCAATCAACTTGGACAATCAAATACGTACATGAAGAAATCATATTGGGTGATAGTTTCATAAATTAATTAAAACTCGGAGAACATGGAAGCTAATATGATATGATATTGTCCGCCGGAGAATGGATAAGTTTGCAATTACCGAATGAGAGAACATTAATCTGATTGATAAGTTTGCAATTACCGAATTAAATACATGTTATACACTCATAATATCATCAATAATCGAATTAATTTGTGTATTTTCTGACTGGGAATGTTAGCAATAAAGGTAATTAGGTTTAAAAGTCTGAACAAAGAAAAGCAATCCATGAAAACATAACATAATACAAAATTTAATCAATAATTTGTTGTTAACTAATCAAATACATGTTTTAGTTTCAAATTAACATCTATGATTAAGAAATTTGAATAATTGAAGTTGTTGTATAGTTAGGGTTTGAGAGAATCGGTTTTTGAGATGTTTTAATCAGATCAAAGGGTATGTAAATGGAAATATTTGGCTAAAATGTACTGTAATGAGTAAAATACGTACTGCGAAAATAAATTACACTATATGGGTCGGGCCTGGGCCAGACATTATGGAGCCCAGCCCGACCCCTTTTGAGTGTCGGGTCTGGGCCACAAATTGACAGCCCAGCCCGCCCCAACCCAGCCTGGCCAGTGTACACCCCTATTTAACACAAACACAATAATCACGACATGTTTATTTTATTTTTTTGGATATTCTGCGTTGTACCCTCGTGGTTTTTGGTTTTCTACATTGTACCTCTCCTTTTTTTATATTCTATGGTGTACCCCTAAACTCTATACATTAGTCTATACCATGACCTTATTTATTGTCTTTGCTAACTTAGTTTCTTAAATGACCTATTATATCGTCTATTTATCATTCTAATTACTCGATAACCTACTCATTTACTTATTAGTTCGTCAAATTACTCATTAGCCCACGAAATAGTATACGAAACTAACTAAAAGTTCAAAAAATCTTCATTATTATGTCATGACTCATAACATATGTTTTTAATAATAGTTGGTGCTTATTAAAAGTGATTTATGGTGTTTCTCATATAGAATGGTGATACAACATTAATAAGTCAGAATAAAAGTCAAAGTATCGTCATTTGATAGTGATAAAGTTAATGGAAAGTTAAACGAGGTTATGATGGAGAAAAACTAAGAAGATTAGGGGTACAATGTAGAACTAGTTTAGATCCCGTAAAATATATGCACGGTATTTATAAAGTTTTACTTTTTAGTATATTATTTATAGAATTTAAATTGACAATTCACTTATTTTTCATGTTTCTCCTTAATGTATTTTGATTAGATAAATAAATAAAAATGTAAATGGTAAGAAGTAATAAAATGAGTGTTTTTTGAATTTTTTTTTGTATTTTACCGAGAAATTAATGATGTTAATTTACAAATATTTACTAATAACATATTTTTTAGCTGCAAATTTTTATCATAAAAAGTCAATGAATTTTATTTTTAGCCGCAACTTCTTATCATAAAAAGTTAATAAATTTTTATCAATAAGTTCTTTAAAAAAAAATTTTATCCAAAAAAGATCGGAGATAAATTTGTGCAGAAAATGTGAAATATTAAATGTTATAAATATTTAAATATAAAAGATTATATCCATTTATAATTTATCATTTCCACACCTATAGTATATGCTAAAAATATCAAGCACTATTATAGGAAATATGTTTTCACAAAATCTCATTTGTGACGGCACATATCCGTCACTTTGGAGTGACGGATACCATTTTCCCTCACAAATGACCCAAATAGAGGAGAGGGAAGCACATGGGGGTGCCCCCACCTTATCCCCCCTATCCGTTTTGTGAGTGGCATTATCCGTCACTTGTTCCGACCCGTCTTCACCAAGACTAATTGATATGTTTTAGGCGGGAAAACTTGGAGTTTTGCCTATTCATTTAGTAAATAGGGGATTAAAAAAAAGGAGGGGTACAACATAGAAAACCGAAAAACTCAGGGATACACCGTAGAATATCCCTATAAATTATGTCAGTTTTTGGTATAAAGCATGTTCATTCCCTTTATACGGAAACAACTGACAGGGGACAGCCTTGGGCTAACGGAAGCAGCTAACCTGATACAGACCTTCTGAGGCAGGCCTTATTCAGCGCAAACGCAGATATAGCTACACACAAACGAGAAACAACCTTACAACTATATTACACACGTTCCATACCCCTTTTTGGCTGGCTCCCTTTACACTAAAAACATAATATTTCTACTTGTCTAGTATTTCAAAAAGCTTGTTATCAACCAATGATGAAGAAAATTTCTACGTACCGAAATGAAATGCCACTGAGAGTTGCCTGAACAACACAAAGCACAATTCAGAATGCAATGCTCCTGAGTACCGGCGAAATGCAGATCATATAATGTAAACGCATGTAACAATATTTCTACTTGACTAGCTTTTCAAAAGATAGACTAACAGATCTCACCTCAATCCCTCGCCTAAAATCGCCATTAGATTGTAGAAATAAGAACTCTAGGTATAAAGGTTAACAGCATTTCATGATTCGTCTTGACGAGCTTGTGCAGCATCTTTCTCATAATCTAACTTGTTCTGAAACTGCTCACTGACATGTTTAGCTACAAAGATCATGTCATGGAATATACTCGGACCCAGACCGGCCCCACCACGTTTGGTTAGGCCACAAATATGACCTTGCCGGTTTACAGAGATGGTTGGGATTCTTCATCCGCACTTGCATCTACTATATAGTGTTTTCCCACCTAGAGTCAGACAAGAAATAATGATGCACAAATGTAGACTACGGTAGCTAATATCTTCAAATATATGGAGAGCTGCAATCAAAAATTAATCATGTTTGATTAACACAATGATCATATTAACATTTCAAAAAGCTATATGCCTATATCTAGCCTCAAGTGTGTAACTGTGTACAACAATATAGCTGTCAAAGTTCACGCCATTTTACCATATAAATAGGATAGAGGGAGTAATCTAGACGATAAAGGAAAAATGAAACCTTTGTCAATGTAATTATGACAGGGATTGCGGAAGTGTCAAACTGTAGAAATTCTTCCGGCACGTACATCGATTTCTGCCTTTCTTGCTGATCTCGGTGAAGAACTAGCGTCAGCAGCAATGACCTGAGCTCTCGTGGTACTCCCGTGTCGCTAAAAGCAGCCTGCACAAACACAGGGGTTCAGTCCATTAGGCAGAAGCTCCATTACTCTCTAACACCTCAATAGATGTAACGATAGTGTTGGGATTGGGATCACAGTGACAACTGCGATGGATTTGATGCAATATACACAGGGGTTCAGTCAAGTGCTTCAGTAGATAAGTGAGTAATACCTTGATACCTCCTGCACCATAAAGGCATCCAGCAAATTCCCATCACAACTGACCACAAGGCAGTCTATATATAAATCCCAACAGGTCTTTCCCTCCACAATGCATAGAGATGAAAGATCAGTTCTAGTCCCTGAAAAACCGTGCAGGAATCATTGCCATAAAATTAAATCAAGGTTTCAGTCACGGTCACAGTACCGGCTCTTACGGCCTAATCTCGCCAAAAGTAGCTAATATCACCTCAAAATGCAGCCGCAGCAATTTTCAAGACCTTTACAAATGATTTGCATTTTGGTTTCAACCTTAATTTAAAACATTGAATTATTTCAGTGGAATATCCTTAATCAACCATTAATGTATTGATGATATAACAAATATCTTTTGAACAAATATCCACTTTTACTTCCAAATAGGCCTCGCTGTAGAGCAAGTGCTAGTCTGACGACAAATCTTCATCTCTTTGACCCTGTGACATGCGGTAAGACTCAGTAACTGATGTCTGACAATTCTAAGTTATCCAAAGAAGGAATCGAATAAAGGAGGCTAAAACCAAGGGTACACGTAAGAAGCAGATCACAATCAAGAGTTTAACCAAACCGTCTAATTGTAAAGTTTGAAAAGGGAAGATGAAATTGGAAGTATTCTATTGTTAAAGAATATACACATTTTTGAGTTCAGACTTCAACAGGCCGGGGAAAACAGCATGAACTACATTATTATTTCCTAGTAATCTATTATCATATTATACACAATAAGACTATTCTCTACCACATTCTCTCAATTCATGGACTATACCACCAGTTGTACCAGTTGTACGGTGTGGAATCTAAGCTAAGCTAGTTGCGCCACAATGTCACACTATTTTGGAGGTCACTGGCATTTCCATAAATAACGGAGCTGATTCCTCCTGTCTCGTAATTTTTGTTGTTGAAGATGTATTTGGTTGTAAATCAATCACTTAATTGCAGGTTTCGAGGATAGAAAAGAGAGTTACTACATTAGTGAAACTTGGATATAAGAAGTGTGTTGTTCCTGCTTCGGTTGAAAAAGCTCTAGAAGCCAATTCACCGTGTACTAAAAATGAATCCAAATCAGAAGAAAATTATGACCCTTCTAAGAGTAAGGTAGTTATCAAAAGAACCGTTTTAAGCATTTACGGGTGGTAAAATACTAATTGTGCAAACTTCTACCACAACTTCCATGACAAAAAAATGGAGAATTGATTCAAGGTAAATCATGCACAAACTTGTGTTAGCTTATTGGGTTAATAGTTACCTCTCACAAATTTTGAAATATGTAATGGCTGCCTATCGGCTATCGGGCATCTTTGTTCATGTTGCTAACTTTCAGTTTAGTCCTACTTCTACTTCATTTTGTGAACCCAGAATAATCGACGAAATAACCAAGTTCATATAACTCAACTTTTTTATTTTTATTTTTGAACTTAAAACGTAAAGAAATATATCGAGTTATTTGAAGGTTTTGTTACCATGTATGATGCCTCAACAAATTCCCAACACAGCTCAAGAACAGATTTGTGCTTGATTTACGTACCATCACTGTGTTAATTAGTTCAACAAGATACTCAATTTGCTTAACAAAGTCAAAAACAATAATCAGATTCACGTAATACTGTATATTATATTTACGGAGTACAGTATAAGATAGAGTGCAACTATTCTCTACTGCAAGATAATACGTGAGATGTGGTGGATGAGGGGCCAGTCCTCCCCATTCGGTTTTTGGCATCTTTTAAACAGACTCTCAGAACAATGCCAAAGCTCGAATTCCTGGAGAGAGGTGAGTTTGGGCATCCATTTTGGCATGGATTTCAGTTTGGGACAATACCAAATGAAAAGAGATTGGAGGGAAGTGCAGTACTGCATCCCCTCTGGCAATTCCTCCATCTCTTTTAATCCACTCAATTGCAAGTGTTGAAGACTACCAGCAAGGTTATGCCATGACATCCCACCCAACTCCACTTTTGGACATTCTATTATACGCAAATACTCCAAGGCAAAAAGATGCTCCAACCATCCTCTTATGCTAACAAGTTCCGGGCAAGAGCCTATGCATAGGGTACGCACGGAAGACAATAAATATGTCGGAAACTCATTTACCTCTCCCAACCTCTCAATTCTCCCATCAGACCATATAGCTATCTCTGAAAGAAACTGAGAGTACTCGATTGGCATTGATTTCAGCCACTCCAAATTGTTGATTTCCAGTCTCTCCAATTTGGTACATGACAAGGGACAATGTGCGCACCTCATATCTGCTCTGGAATCAAATATTGTGAGATGTTCGAGTTGCGGACATAAAGGGACAAACATCATATTTTCACAATTGCTTATACTGAGAATCTTTAGTAGAGGAAAACAGGGAGATGATTCCCACTCTACTTGTCCTTCTCGGCTCCTCCTACTGTCACTAGAGTTGACCATTTCCGACCCTGATTTTGATCTCCGCCACCACCCTTTTAACTTAGGCAACTCAGAAATCTGCAGGAAATCGAGGCAGGGAAACAAGGATGATCCTTCATCCGAGACAAGTGTTTCTGAGTCTGCCACATATTCCATATTCGGCAATCCTGAAATCTCTAGCGTCTTAAGGTGGGGCAGTTTCCCAATTTGCCAAGGCAGATAGAGAAGCTCACTGCAATGTACGATCCGCAAAGTGACAAGATTAGGGAAATCGAACAACGCCGAGTTATCCACCCTCCCTTGCCATCTCGGTATTGTCTCACCATGATAACCCTTCAACTCCAATGTCTTGATATCATGATGAGGCTCCATCTCTTCCAACAATGCTTGCTCAGACTCCTTGCTTCCATACTCCTCCCCGCGTCTAAAGCTAATAACAATCTTCTGTAGGTGTTCCTTACTCCTTAAATAGCCTCCACCACCATGTTCTTCCTTCACAAATTTTGCATTTTTAAATACTGCTATTTCAATCTGCAAATCCCCTTTCAATTTGTTCAGGTGCTTTAGGTCTACCAACCCATTAAAACATAGCTTTGAAGCTGATCTTATTCGCCCACCCACCACAAATTGGCATAGAGTGTGGAGATTGGTCAACATACCTATGCCTGCCGGCATTGGCACATATCTCAGTGCAAAACAGTCACCTATATCTAAGGTGCTTAGATCAACTAGCTTGCTCACATCATCTGGCAATTGTTTTAAACTCCAACAAAAATGTAAATTCAAAGTTTGGAGATTTACTAGCTTTGTTATTGACTTGGGAAGAACTTCTAGATTGGTATTGTCTGAGAGGTCTAAACTCCTCAGATGCAACAGTTGACCTATTGATTTTGGTAAACTCTTGGACCCTGAATAACTCAAATCCAGTGACCTTAAGCATGTCCATTTCAATATTGATTTACTTGCCAGTAATTGGTCCACTCTAGCCTTAATTTGAAGGCACGTACGAATATGAGTATTTTTGAAGATATGCTGTGCATGAGGGTAGCTCACAAGAGAGAGATGGCGAACTCTTTTACCCACATTAGAAGTATCAAAACTGAACCTGAAAATCTCTTCGCCCGCTACTTTTTCAGCAATATCATGCAAGAGATCGTGAATCTTAAACGACTTAATCCCCCCAAATTCATCCTCGTGTATATCTTGGAAAAAACACCTATGAAGCAATATAAGAAAGTATTCTTCGCCCAAATTATCAGAGCTAATGTAGCCTTGTGCCATCCAAAGCTGAATCAACATTTTCTTACTAATCTCCCAATCCTTGGGAAAGATAGCACAGTAGGCAAAACAAGTCTTCAAGGAAGGGTTAAGTTGATCGTAACTTAGCTTCAATATGCGGGTCATCATGGCATCATTACTCTCAGTAAGACAGTCTAAGCCTTTGTCGTGAAATGATAACCACTTAGACAAGGATTGACCACGCAGAAGACTTCCTACCACTCTAATAGCAAGCGGGACATTGATACACTTTTTTACAATCTCTTTGCCAAGTTTAACCAATTCATCATCTCTTTCTACTCCTTGAAACGCCATCCTTTCGAACAAATGCCATGACTCCGGTTCTGACAAACCTCGCAACTCATGCATTTGATCACCTGCAATCATTTGGGCAGTTGTTTTCGAGCGTGTAGTTACAATTATCCAACTCCCCCTTCCGCCAACCTTCAAAAACCCTTGGAACTGCTGCCATTCATGATAACTTTCAGTCCACACGTCATCTAACACGAGCAAATATGTCTTCCCTCCCAATTGCTTATTAACTTCATGATGCACCTCCTCCAAAGACGATGTAGCATCAATGGATGGTCCTTTCACCACCTTTGCTAAATGCTCTTTCAAGTCCAACTGTTGTTGATCCTGATCAGCGATGCAAGTCCACCTCTTCAGTGGGAATGCCTCAGTGATCCTAGGATCGTTATACACAAGTTGGGCAAGAGCGGTTTTTCCTAAACCTCCCATCCCCACAATGGAAAGCAAAGAAACATTTGGGTGATCAAGATTATCAGAACCCAACAACACACCTACAATTTTCTCCGCATCTTCCTCTCTCCCGATGATTTCATCAGACAAACAAGAAGAACTCTCCTCCTTTGTAAATTTTATAGGCTTAAAGTCAACCTTAAAACTAAATTTATCACTCTTAGTGGCAATTTTATTCAAATTGTCATTAACCGTTTCGACTTTACTAGAGAGTTTGTGTGTAAGATGCTCAAATCGTGAAATAAAGGATTTTACCTTGTCAGAGAATTTATCACTATCTTCCCTGAGTTGGTTCTGCTTGGCAAGGGTTAGGAACTCATCTAACACATCGTCAGCGTCGTAAACAGCATCTTTGAGCTCTTGGATGTAATGCTTCTCCTGGGCGTTAAGAGAGTCCTGCTTGGCACCAGCATCCTCAAGAACAGCTCCGACCTTTTCGACAGTGTTTTGGAGGTCATCAAGTTTGGATTTGCAATGAGAAATAGAGAGCATTGATAGTAACTGAGGCAAAGTTTGGATAGCAGTAAGTATAGTTTGGATTACAGCTAAAGTTGTTGCAGGATCCATGATTATTGTGGGAAAATGAATGATCTCACTGAGTTTCTCTTCTTTGTTTTTTTGGTTATGTTTGTAATTTGTAAATGCAAGATTTCAGATTAAAAGTTGTACACCATTAAGTAGTAGCAAACCAGCAAGTAGAAGGGCTGATGACAGCTGACTTGGTAAAGACTTTGTAAAGATGAGTAACCACATGTTTACAGCACAATCCTGTGGTTCATAAATAGAGTTGACTTCGTAAAGACTTTGTCATTGACAAGTCAATGCCCTTAGGATGTGAGTCGACTTCGTAGAGAACTTCAACACGATACTCTAGTTGTATTAATTCAAACTAACGAGGTAAACTAATACTCTAATACTCTAATACTACGTAATAAGTATTAATTCAAATTTTCTTGTAAACTAAAATTGTATCATTATATCTTTTATTACAAACAACTCAAGGAAATATTTGTGCTTGATGTATCCACCAACGAGGTAAAAAGTTCAACACGATACTCTTGTTGCTTAACTGCCTTGTTTGGCAAATAGTAGGAAACAAATTAATAATAGCGGATAACGTTAGCAAAATATGATTAGCAAGTTTTAGTAACATATTTGACTATCAAATTACAAAATTACAAGAATTCGGAATGGATGTTTAGTAATTAGCAGATTATAACATAATTAGAATGGTCTTATATGATAGAAAATCAAAAACCCAAAAGTTAAGAAAACAAACCCTCCCTTCGTCCTTCTCCCAACCCAAAAGTTAGAAAATCGAATGACGCTAGCCTTGTTAGTTTGTCAACTTTGCAAATCTCTACAATCAAAAACCAAAGAATTATTGTTCTACTTTTGCTTGTGTTTTGTTATATTATCAGCAAAATGTAATCGGTGGAGATACAACTTTAAACTCCGGTATGTTTAATGATCCACCACTGCCGCAAATTTGACGACCCGTCGTGCCCTCCGACCACCCCGCTCCGGCCAGTTCGACGACCCCACAACCACCTCTTCAAGAACACTACATTAATATCAAAAGCTAAACCCTATTTGTAAAAAAACCTTTTATTAATTAAATTAATTAAAAGATGGTATTAGTAAAATTATTGATAAAACAGGAGAGATTATGTGTGGTATGTTCAAACTACGATCCAAAATTGTCGAGTTATTAATGAATTGGTTAGCTAATAAGTAGAGTGATTTGATAAGCAACTTTTTCTAACTAATCACCATATGGTGGTAAGTACTTCCTCCGTTCCATTGAATTGTTTACATTTGTTTTTTGGACACTAAAGAATATCATTGTTAACCCACTTAACCGAGTGCATTATGAATATCAATTTTTTATAATTTTTAATGATATGCAACTAAAGATATTAAAACAAGTATTGACATACGTGTATAAAGCAAATGTAAACTATCATATGGAATAGAGAAAGTAAAAAATAGAGTGATTTGATAAGCAATAATAGAGAGGGCAAGATTTCAATAAATGGATAAGCAATAATAGAGAGGACAAGATTTCATAACTTGTTTTGTAAAATTTGTTGACTTGGTAAAGACTTTTGTCATTGAAATGTCAATGCCAATTGCCAAGTAGGCCAGTAGGACTGGCGTTCCGTTAGATTATTAAATCGGCTCGTTTACACCCACAGGGAAGTAATTGTTAATTCTACAAAGGTAACAGCTAAAACTTCGAACACAAATTCTTATTTCAAACCGTTATATCCGTCTGAAATTATCAGACCGATATTATTTCCTCTCATAGAAAATCCATTTGGGGTGTGAGTGGGAAAGCACATGCGAATGTCCCACTACCCATGTGCTTCTCACTTGTGAGAGGTCTTATTACGGTCTAAAATAAGGCGGTCTTAAGCAAGACGAACTGAACTTTGAATAATGGAGAACTCGACACTAGTAAGTTCAATTTCTTTTTTGAATCAATTTTTTCTCATTGAATCTTTTTTTACAAATTTCTTAGGTAAAAGTGAAGTGATTTGACATTTTTTAGGTAATAAGTGAAGTGATTTGATATATATTTGACCCGTCTTAAACGACAATTACGGGTATTTGGCAACACACGTTTTACATTTATAGCACAACAACCGACCAAACGTACAATAATGTTAAAAGCAAGGTACGAGTTCATGTTAAATTTCCATCGAACGACAGCTTGCAACATGAGTAGGGATGGCAATGGGTAGGGTTTGGGTAGGGTCCGCCTAGACCCGGACCCGGACCCGAGATTTTCCCTTTGGACCCGTACCCGACCCAAGCCCGCAAGGGTCTAAAATTTGAGGACCCATACCCGGACCCTATGGGTAAGGGTAGGGTCTAGGTCTACCCGCGGGTCTGAGTTTCAGCCATTTTAGTAATAAGATTAACAGCTATGAGGTCTATAATATTAAAAAAAATTCATACTATTTTAACATTATGAGTTTATTAATCTGCCGTTAATGGTGCTTGTCGGTCGCCACCTATTAGAGAGGTGGTTGTCAATCGCGTATCAGGTGGTGCTGGTTTTCTTGTGTCAGAGGTGGAGTGATGGTATTGTCAAAAAGAGTTTGGTTGGATTTTATCACTTTATGGGATGAGGGAAGAGAAAGAGATTTTAGTTGGGTTTCTACGCTCTGCCAGTATGAATTCAAAAAAGTTGTGATTTTGATTTTTTTTTTTTTTTTTTTAATAAAGGGTCTAAGGGTCGGGTATGGGTCTCATAACTTAGACCCGGACCCAGATCCGAAATATTTTCTTAAGACCCATACCCGACCCATACCCATTGGGTCTGAAAAAATGAGACCCATACCCAACCCATTAGGGCCCGACCCTCAGGGTCTGGGTCGGGTCCCCAACCCACTGTCATCCCTAAACATGAGTGATTGTATAGAAATTTCCTCCTATCCTTTCCTAATACTCCCTCCATTCAACTCCACAAGGTCATTATATTTTATCACGTTTGCCAACGCGGTTTTTACTCGGCAAATATCTTTACTTACGTATTTGCAAAAATTATAAAAGTTAGATATTTTTAATGTACTCTTAAAGACGTATCAAATAAGATTTCACATGAATATATTTTCACTTATGTATCGAGAAAAAATTGAAGTTGAATGTCCGCTTGTGAATAGTGTGCAAAAGAGATAATGGTCTTGTGGAGTTGAATGGAGGGAGTAATATGTTAAATTTCCATCAAACTACACTACTTTTTAAAATTATTTGAGGTCAATAATGTTTCATACATTCAATTTGAATTTGAAATTTGATTGAAACTAGTGTACTACGGAGTAAATGATTAGAGATAGTGAATTGATCAAAAGGATATAAGTTACTATCAAGTAAATTACCAGTACTATGACAACGGAAGTTTGGTAAAACGAAATGAAAGGGGTAAAATAATCAAAAACGTAACAGAATGAGACAACGATGAGTACAACAAAACAATAAAATTAGACACGGGTAAAAGAATTACCACAGTAATTAAAGTCTCAATTGGATTTACTCCGTCATTATAAATGATCTTCTTGCTTGTTTTTGTCTCCCTGCAAATTTTTATGTGGTATCGGTAAATTTCCATGTCAATCTAACTTTCACTCCTAAAGTTTATTCAAAATCCCATTTACATAATAATGTGAACAAGTCTGAAAATTAAAGGAGTAATTTCCGACACCATCATTCATGTTTCAAGTTCATTATTGTACGTTAATGTGCTGTAAAAATATAACGTCTGTCTCTCAAATAATTGTACTTGATTCATCTCAGTTGCAATCCAAACTCAAACTCTGGGTTGATCATCCGAATACTCTCATTGGCGGAGCCATGATTTACGCTTAGGGGCAAAAAATTTAGTGGATGCGAATTGGTAATGATATAAGGTATGCTCGAAAAACTTTCAAAAAATTTAACTAAAAGTTCCGAAAATTACAATAATGAGTCTGAAACATGAATAATGTTGTCGGAAATTCCTCCTTTCATTTTTAGACCTGTTCACATTATTATGTAAATGGGATTTGGAATAAACATAATACTCTCTCCAATTCTTCGGAATTATATTAGTTTTAAAATTTGTGAGGACGATTTCAATCAACTGATTTCAGGGTGCGGATAATGGAGATATGAAATGAGTGGTCTAAAAATAAAGAAGTCCAATTATTTGAGTTCATAGTTGATAAAATCCACACTTTGGCACAAGATTTCAAACGACAATCATTAAACTTGACTTGCATTTTAGACTCCCAAATCAATGGGCGTCTCATCTCTTTCCCACCTTTTATTCCACCTCCCTCTGTCCCCTTAGAATCAATTAAGATAATATATATTGTGTGTTGTTGATTGACAAGTAGACGAAGCTAAATATACTCAATTGGTCTCCCTTGTGATGGGTTACCATTTGTGACGGATATTTTGTGAGATAAAATGGTAACAAAATGGATTAGTGGAGAAAGGGACCACATGAATAGTGTTGCAGAGAGAGAAAAAGTGGGTACTTTGTGAGGTAAAATGGTATCCGTCACTCAAGAGTGACGGATATCTTTGGTCACAAACAAGAATTTGTGAAATATACTACCCCATATAATCCATTCTCCTATTTTCTTATTTATTTTTTGGAGGTCAAAGTTTCCAAACTTTGACCAAGTCAGAGAATAAAAATTATTTATTTAAAACTAAAATATTTATGATTAATATCAATTTTTAAGAAAAAGAAATTCGACAAAAAAAGTACTATAGATATTGAAAAATACGGTCAAAGGTACGTTTTAGAAACCGCAATAAAGTAAATGGGAAGAAAATAGGAGAATAGAGGAAATACAGTACTTCGTACTTCCTCCATTCAACTCCACTCTACCTATTTTCATTTTCTCCACTATTCACAAGTGCACATTAAATCTCGATTTTCTCTCAATACATAAGTGAAAATATATTCATGTGGGATTTTGTTTGATTCGTCTTTACGAGTACATTAAAAATATCTAACTTTTATAATTTTTGCAAATACGTAGCTAACGATATTTACCACGTAAAACATGCATTGGCGAACGCGAAAAAGCAAAGTGGTAGAGTGGAGTTGAATGGAGGAAGTATATTCTAACCGGTTATTAGAGGAGAAATAGAAAATAGTAGGTGGATAGCAATTCTCCTCGTTCTAATGTTTTATACATTCAATTTGATTTTGTCAATCAATTTTGAAATCAATTTAAAATATGATTGAAACTAGGGTATCTCATTACAGATACTTTTAATAATTGATCAAAAGGAGATAAGATAATAAGGTACTCCGTATCAAGTAAAGACATGAATATGACTGTACCAGTACCACAATCACGGAAACGAGGTAAAACCGTAAAATGAAACGAGTGGAGCAAAATTGTAAAAAATGTACCAAGATGAGAGAAATAAATAAGACAAAACAATAAAATTAGATAAGGGTAAAAGAATTACCACAGTAATTAAAATCTTGACTTGATCTCAGTTGGATTTACTATTCTCTACACATGAATATTTTTGCTGCTCTTTCCTTCTTCTTGTCTCCCTGCGTTTTAATTTGTTTTTTTTTTTTTTGGGTGTGAACCATCATCTGGTTTATTTGTTTTTTGGGCGGAAATCATTTGGTTTAGTCCGTATTCGAGTCGGGTGTATGAGTAAATTTCCATCTCCATTGCTCCTTATACAAACTTACTCCCGAGTTTGCGTTTATCTTTGATTAAGTTACAAACTTGTTTAGGCGGTCTTATACAAGCCTATTGTAAAACAAGTTAGTTATTGAAACTATTTAGTCACTCTCTTATTAGGGTGACACGAAATTAAGGAAACCCAAATTAAATAAGCTAAAGTATTATGGTGGGTTGAGGTAATTGGAAAGAGAGAAAGTATTGTGGGGTATTATTGTGCGTGAGACGATTAAAATAAGTAATGTTATAGGGTAAGGCTATTAAAATAAGTATTGTTATGGGGTGAGTTGATTAAAATAAGTACTCCCTCCGTTTTTTTCATATGATCTACCCATTTTATTAAAATACTACACCCCTATATTCAACAAATGGGTAGATCATATAAAAACGGAGGAAGTATAAAATTTTACTAAATAAGGAAAAGGAAAGGTATTGTGAATAGATAAAAAAAGGAAAGGAGGAAGATTATTATTTAGAATAAGAGGGAGTATGATTTATAAGACTAGATAATTGTATAGTTTAACACAAACACAATAATCACATGTTTATTTTTTTACCGTTTTACGATAAAATATGACCATTTTACCATTTTAAATAATCACAAGATAATTTTACCTTTTCCGTCTTTATTATTAAATCCCGTCTTATGTTGAGATCGTCTCAAAACAAACCTACTCTTTTTTGTATAACCGTTTTACAATAGATTAAATGTTCTCTAGTTACTTAACCTTTTTTTTTGTTCGAGCTTGTATTTCTTATCTTCCCTTATACCCCTGTCACCAACACCGGTCTTTGTAATCGAACTGTTGATTTTTTTGGAATAAATTAGCATCGTAAATAAGCGAGCACATTACTGTGTTACCAGCGAATTCTGAAGGAACTTATAAAGTGAGACATAGTTTGGTCGTATAAGCTATAAGCCTCGCCATGAAAGTTGTCGATCAAAGAAGCAAACAGATTTAAACAATAATAGTTCAGAATATATTGCAATGATACGAACTTAGAAATCTCTTCAAATAAGATTGTTATCAACCAATGATAAAAAAAAAAATTCTTCAAAAATATGGTAGCGAATATATGTTATTCAAATATATGGAGAATTGCAGTGAAATATTATTCATGTTTGATGTTTGATTGAACAATAATGTCCATGTTATCATTTAAAGAAGTTATATTTTGTTTTTAGAGTGTATAGCGGTATCATAGCTGCCGAAGTTCATATCATTTGACTACTAAAGTCAAATAACGACAATATAAATAGAATAAAGGGACTTCTAAACAGTGGGAGTGGAATAAAATTGCAGGCCACACACGGTATATTTGTACAGACATAGTGCACCAGTCGTAGCTAGGTCTCCCATAAGATGAATGCTTTCATTTTTGCATTTGTGAGAAATTTTAAAAACTGCGTCAAAAACCAAATCAAATGACAGCTGAAGCTCAAGGAGTGTCCTGGCCTTAGCATGCCCATAATTAGCTTCATGTCACGGGGTTTTGGCTTGGACAAACACAATTTCTTTTCCCTTGTTATTTTCGTTACCGATTAATCTATGTACCAAGTACCTGTGAAATGAAATGCCACTGAGAGTTGCCTGAACAACACAAAGCACAATTCAGAATGCAATGCTCCTGAGTGCCTCTGAAATGTGGATGATAACCATAACATTACACAAGTCTAACAATAGTTAAAACAAATATTCTCCAATTTCTAAACACAGACACTCGAATTAAAACTGTTCTATAAACTACGAAGGTTAACACAATAATTGCTGCTATCATCATTATTATCTCCTTATATATATCTCTAACATAATAGTATGTGATAATAGAATAATATTCCCACAATATCATACTCCGTATCATTTTATATTCTACGGAGTGCCTGTATATGATAACACTATCCTCTACTCTGCCAGTCTCTAAATTCTGAGATGTGTCTGATGAGGCCCAGTCCGCCCCATTCAGTTGTTGGCATCTTTCCATTAGACTCTCGGAACTATCTGTCTTAATATTAAAACGGGTCATATGTCCGCCCCATTCAGTTGTTGGCATCTTTCCATTAGACTCTCGGAACCATCCGTCTTAATAGAGTACGTGCACACTATTCTAGTATTCTCTAGTCTCTACTACACGTCAAGACATGAGATGTGTTGGATGAGGGGCCAGTCCTGCCCATTCGGTTGTTGGCATCTTTCCCTGAGACTCTCGGAACACTTCCCAAGACAGAGTTCCTGGAGAGAGGTGAGTTTGGGCATCCATTTCGGCAGAGATATCAGTTTGGGCCAATCTATAATGAAAAGAGATCGGAGGGCAGTGCAGTACTATATATATCCCTTCTGGCATTTCCTCCATCTCTTCAAATCCAAACAAACGCACGGATAAGGAGATAACGTTGTTGATAGATCCATGATTGTGGGACTTGAATTTTTCTTGTTCCCTTTCTGTTTTTGATGTTTTTAAATGCAAGATTTCAGAAATATAGATAAAGCACATCACATTAGCATATCAATACACAAATAAGCTTGACTTGACTTAATTGTCAAAATGGTGTCTATATAAGCTTAAATATTCCAAACCAAAACTAAATGACCCCAAACCTCATTTCACCCCAGTTAGTCCCATTCTTTCATATCTCCTTCCTCGGTAAGTCTTTCTTGTGACGGATATATCCCTCGCAAGATTCTAATTAATGGGTCAAGTGGGTAATACTTGACCAGTCGTAAATGAGAATTTGTGCTCCTTCTAAGTTCCAACCCACGACTAATAACCCCAATAACATCACCGAACTCACCATCACTATCTTCAACCTCTGACGTCAAATTTACCAGATTGGTCAATATATATTTAGGCCGAAATCTACTAATTTCACCTTCCTTTTGAAATTTAAAAAAAGTTTGAATGACGATAACTCTCCGCCACTAGTTTGAAAAGCGGTGATTTTTTAACCAAAAAAGGTCAACAATTATAATGTACACGCATCTAGCAATATTTCTAGTTGACTAGCATTTCAAACAATACAAACTAACAAATCTCACCTTAATCCCTACACCAAAAATCGCCATTAGAGAGTAGTAAAAATCGCCAAAAATTTCTGGCTGATCACTTGAAGAACTAGCTTTAGCAGCAATGACCTGAACTCGTGGTACTCCTGTATCGCTCAGAGCAGCCTGCACAAACACAGAAGTACAATCCAAGATGTAACACCTAAATAAACGCAACAATAGTAGTATCACAGTGCCAACTGCAATTGGTTCGATACACTGTATAACACTTCGAGTTCCATTTCACTGAAACTCTTTATTCCCAACCTACCATGCATCTTAAAAGTGAGAACATGATGTCTCCGAACGACGAAAAGCCAGACTGACAAAAAAAATTACTACGTAGTTATCAACTTGAAGCAAATCAACGTTATATCACTGTAGGAGAGGATTATGAGGATATCAGTTTGAGAAACAGAGCAAATTCTCTTTTAGTCCAAATAATTTCACGATCTTCCATGCATAGAGATGTGTCAAAACTGTAGAAATTTGTCATCAGTGAGATCAATTTCCGGCTGATCATTTGAAGAACTAACGCAGCGGCAATGATCTGAACTCGTGGTACTCCTGTATCACTCAGAGCAGCCTGCACAAACACAGGAATTCAATCCGTAAGCAGACACTCCATTAAGCTCTAACACCTAACTCGATTAAACAAATAGTGTTGGCCTTGGATTAGTTTCGCAGTGACAGCAGCATTGGATTCGGTACATCATATAATAATTAAAGTTCCCAACCTACCATGCATCCAAATAGTGAAAACTTGAGGTCTCGGAATGAGAAAAAGACAGACTGACAAAAGGAAGAGTTAGTTATCGACGTGAAGCTAATCAATATTAGATCACTGTAGGAGTGGGATACGAGGCCTTAAAACCATTTCTACACAAGCCCTTAAAACATGGCCGAACTAATAAAAGGCTTCGTCTGACATAATAGAGGTCAAGTGTAAGAAACTGAAATGCGAAAATCTGACAGGTGGTGGCAGAATCCAGTGCTTCAGTAGAAAGGCAACGTAAGGCAAATTAATAGAATAGAATAACATACACAAATAGTGCAATGGTAATATCACGGAGGGAGGAAGCACCAAAGAAAAGTAATAATATACACAAATAGTGCAATGGTAACACAAATAGTGCTATCATTATTAAAGAGACCACGCAATGTCGAGTTTCTGGAGAGAGGTGAGTTTGGGCATCCATTTCGGCAGAAATTTCAGTGTGGGCGAATCCACAATGATAATATCACGGAGAGAAGTGCAGTACTGCATCCCCTCCGGCAATTCCTCCATCTTATTAATTCCATCCAATGCCAAGGATTGAAGGGTAGCAGCAAGGTTATGCCATGGCATCCCACCCAACTCCACTTCAGGACACTCTACTATAGTCAAATCCTCCAGGGCAGAAAGATGCTCCAACCATCCTCCCACGCTCTTAAGTTTCAAGCAATCATCAATGTGTAGGGTTCGCAAGGAAGACAACAAACCGGCCTTTACTTCTCCCAAGCTCTCCATTCTCTCATCACCCTGTATACGAATCTCTACAATAAATTGAGAGTACTCGCTTGGCATTGATTTCAGCCACTCCAAGTTGTTGAGATGCAGTTTCCTTGATTTAGGATATGACGGTGATGACGGCGGCTGATGGCCAGGTGTGCTCCTCATATCTGTGTACCCCAGTTGTCTCCCGGAATCATCTATTGTGAGATTTTCGAGCAGCGGACATAAAGGAACAAACATCATTTTTTCGCAATGTTGTAGAGTCAGATTCTTTAGTGAAGGTGTTGAGTTTATGGATTCAAGTACCTAAGAGGGGGAGGGGGTGAATCCAGGGATTTGGATCCTCTCCATTTCCTTTCTCTCCATTTCCTCTCACAATCTATTTTATTAATAATTATCCCTTCCACTCCCATTTTTCCTTTACTTTTATGCGTAAATTGAGAACCGTTAGATGTTGCCAAGATGCGATCCGAACCATTAATAAGAACTTGCCTCTCCATTTCTTTTTAGGAAATGGAGAGAACTTGTGCTCGTGAATTAGGTACTCTTTTAAAAATTTTAACTTCAACTTTATTGGATTAAAGTAAGTTAAGTAAACAAAAGAGATTAGATGATACTTTGAATAATATTGAAAGATTGAACAAGTATCACGATGAATGTTTGCTGAAGTATGAAAGCAACAATCGTTCTGACTGTATCTATTTGTCTCAGTTTGTGGAGTATTACTGCAGGCCAAATACGACAGTGTGATGAACTGTTACTTCTAAGTTTAAGCGAAACAAACAAACAAAGTAAAAAGGCAGCGGAAATAAAGTGATAAACAATGAACACGAGATTTTGAATTGGTTCGGCAAATACTCAAGTGCCTACGTCCAATCTACCTTTTTATTACTTTCCTTTAGTGATCTACTCCGACAACTAAAAGACCCTTGTAATAAAAGACGCCAACCTACTCCGGTTGCAAAGCTAGTACAAGAACTACTCCGTTCTATGACAAGCTAACTCGCAATCTACTCCGATTGCCAACTCACAACCTACTCCGGTTGTCAAGAGTAAAAGACTACTCCGTCCTAAACTCTTCTAACACACTTAAAATGTAAAGGATCAAGTTTCCACTTAACACATTCTTAACAAAGAATAGAGGTGGACAACTTTTACAAGATCAACACTTTTAAGCAAGAGAGTTTAGTATAGAAAAGCAACAACAGTAGCCGACATTTGAGAAACGAAAGACACTTGAAGACTTTTAAAAGGATTTTGCAAAGAACACGGTTTTAAGCTTCTAAAAACAATTTGCAAAACATGAAAGAATTAATTCAGAAAAGTCTTGGGGATTTAATGAAGGAGGGACTCGGTATTTATAGAGGAGGTGAGTGAAGAGGGTTGCTAGGGTTTTGAAGGGTCAAAGACCTTGCATGTGAGGAGCAATAGTAACCACCCAAACACTTGCACCAAAGAGGAGTCTTTTGCAAAGGTAAGAATAGAGAAAGAAGGTTTGAAAGGTAACCTTAAATGCTCATGCAAAATCAAAACAAAGGATGTGAGATGTCATATGATGACAAGTAATCACAAATAAGGCAAAAAGCAACTTTTGTTTTCTTAAAAACCAAGGGATAGAATTTGCATAAAGAGGAAATATTTTGAATAATTCAAACCATTCTTTATTGGATACTACCTCCTTAAATAAAAATCTGAATTTCTCTTTTGAAAATATGAGTCACGTGAAAGCATTTGAAAGAAAAAAGGAAGCTTCAAGTTTTTACGAGTTGTGGCTCACCCACTCACCAAGTTTACTTGTTGAAGCAACATATCCTGGATCTGCTTTCTATTACTCGCTATACTTAACTTTCTCACTTGTACATTAGATGACACACGACTAATTACAATGGGATTAATAACAACTTCAACACTTCTTAGTCCAAGCTTGATTACATCATTAATCCTGAAAAGGTAAACTAAGATAACACAAATCAAATGGGCATGTTATCATCAACATAAGGAACCCAACAGAAGGAAAATAGATAGATGATACCCACTCTAGATGTGTTTCTCGACTACTCAAACCTTCATAAGGGTTGACCACTTGTGACCCTGATTCTGATCTCCCCCAACACCCTTTTAACTCGGGCAACCAAGAAATAATGAGGTTTTCAAGGGTGGCAAAGAAGGATGACCCTTCACCCAAGACAAGTGCTTCTGAGTCCACATACGCCACATACTCCATTTTAAGATGGGGCAGTTTCCCAATTTGCCAAGTGTCACGGTCCGCTACTTTTGCCGGACCGTGGCGCGCACCCTTGCCCGTCTCAAGGCAAGATGCAAGCGACAAGAATCTTCGTACTAGTGAGGGATCGCCCACTAGCACGATACTCGGGTCTCGGGTCGGTGTGTCGGGAATCCTAGTCACGATTATCAAGTCCTAAGACACGAAAACAATAAAAGTAAGCAATACGATTATTGAAAGCAAGCAACAAGCAACAACAAGCTTTTGGATGAGAAGCGGTTTTTCATTGACTAGCACCTCTCATAGAGGCAAATTTGATAGTTTGGTCCCGGTAGCAGGAAACATTGAATTTACAAGTTTAGTGTAGAATAGCGATATACCTATTTATGGAAACATATTCTAAAACTACTAAGAAAATACTTACTACAAATGTACAAGGTAAATGAAATTACATAAGCATAAATAAATCTAAGGGTTCGAAGTGTGCGGATCGTCACACTCTCCCCACCTAATCTGTTGCCGCCCTCGCAACACAAAAATCTCGAACAGGCGCAAAGGTGACATCCTCGGTGAGTCGTGGCCGTCCATGCCGCATTGTGGTTTGGCTTTCTCTTGAGTCCGGCATGAGATACTTCTCGGTCCACACTATGATCGGATTCATCGTCCCTTCAAGAATAGAGTGCATTTCCTTGACGGCGAGACTCCCGAACATCATGTCCTCCAAGTTTATCACTCGCCTCGATCATTCGGAAAGTCCAAGTCCTCGTTGCTCGAGCGGAAATTTTACGAGATCGTTCAAGGTGCTCGCTCCATCGCACCTTCACCTTGTCCATCACCACTTCAATGCACTGCGTTCAAGGGTAAGTGAGTTCTCCAGACGCCAAATCGGCATTTCGGACACGACCCCACGATGGTACGAGGCCTTCTCTCTTGGGTCGATCGACCCGCATGAGCGGACGTCGATTCAAGATATCGACACGACCCTCGATGGTACGAGGCCTATTTCTTTGGGCATTTCGGCCCTCATTGTCTACTCCTCGGTGAGGGGGTAGACTCTTCTTTCGTCCCCCAGGCCACTTAGCATCGTAGTTAGCCTGGGTCTTGTTCGCCCTCGGCTCCACCGAACCTTTAGGCATTCTCCAAGGTCGCATCCCTTGTTTCGGCGTCGGTATCACCCTCATAGCCGAAATTCGATGTTGCCCCTTGTCTTCGTCGCCGTCTACCGTATTCACTACGATAGACCCGTTAGTAAGCATCGATCCGTCACTTGGTTTCAATACTACCAATGCTTTCTGAAAGAACTGCATCCCGAGTACTATCTTGAAGTCATCCAGCGGAACGGTGGTGAATTCGAGCTCCCCTGCCCACTCGCCCAATTGGACCGCGACCTTCTTAGCCACTCCTTGGACGCGTCTCATTTTCCCATTGACCGAAGCACTGTTAGCATCCCGCAGAACTAGCCCCAACCGATCAGCTTCCTCTTTCGTAACAAAGTTGTGGGAGGCGCCCGAGTCGATCAAGGCTCGGGCTTGCTTCCCATTCACCATCAAGTCCACGTACATGAGCCCGTTGGATTTCTTGGCGGAGGAATCTTCGTACTTCCCTATCGCGCTGATCCTTTGAAGTGAGCCCATCCGTGGTTGGTCTTCACCATCACTCGAGTCTTCGTTACACTCTTGGTGATAGTCGGCCAACGCCCCATCAAGACGTTCTTGAGCCCCTTTCGGCATCTTCTTGAACATGGCATTGAACTCCGCTTTGTTCGGACAATCAGCCATCTTGTGAGGACCCTTGCACACAAAACACGCGAACGGTCTCTTCGTTGTGGAAGCAGTAGAGTTTCCCGCCTTCGAAGACGAGCTTGAGGGCGAGTTTGTAGTGCTCGCCGATTGGGCTTGACTTCCTTGCGAGCGGAACCGACTGTTCCCAACTGAAATGGCGCTGTTTTGTGACCTTTGTGAGTGAGAAGCTTAAACCGGGAAAAAAAGGATTTCACCTTGTTGCGCCTGAGCTGCTTTTGCTTGGCAAGGGTTATGAACTCATCTAACACATCATCGGCGTCGTAAAGAGCATCTTTGAGCTCTTGGATGTAATTCTTCTCCTGGAAGTTAAGCGAGTCCTGCTTGCATCGATCCATAAGAACAAATTCGACGCGTTTCGACGGTGTTATGGAGGTCATCAAGCTCGTATTTGCAATTAGAAATGGAACAAACTGAATGCATTAGGCCCAAAGTTTGGATAGCAGTAAGGATAGTTTGAACTAAGGATAACGTTGTTGAAACGTCCATGATTGTTGGAATTGAATGATCTCTCTGAGTTTCTCTTCTTTTTTTTTGGTTATGTTTGTAGAAACTGATGGGAGTACAAAGTTCTATTAAGTAGCAACTAGAAGGGAGTTTACTTCGTAAAGACTAAAGACTTCTTAAAGATTAGTAACCACATGCTTTAGAAAATACCCTTAGGAGTTAGGATTGGGGTTGACTTCACAGAGACTTTGTCATTGAAATGTCAATAGCCAATACCCTTACGATTGGCGTTGAATTCATAGAGACTTGATTTCGAGCTTAGCGAAGCCCAATATCGAAAACATCTAATAAAATAATTACCGCAAAAATAATAATTGAGCCCCTTAAATTTGGTCAATACTAATAAGTGTTAAAATATAAGGAAAACAGAGTTTGTTAAATAACTAACAAGAGTTAGTTACAAACTCTGTTAGAGTTGTTAGAAGTACCCTACTCCTAATATGTCGGTTTATTCATGTATAAATACAATCATATTCATAACTCTTGTAATCACAATATTCATACTACAAACTCTATTCTCACACACATTCAATCTCTCTCTCTTTCTATCGCTCAGCTTTATCAAATTCGTCATAAAGTCCGGGTTAAAAAAGGAGTAAGGTGGCAATTGATTTGAGGTTGCTGAATAACTGGTCTACAAATAAAGGAGTTTCTGAGTCAATTATATCCTTCGTAAAGTCCGGGTTAAAAAAAACTATGTCCTCTCAAATTCTAACCAATACATCCCAAAATCTATCTTTAATAATTACGATTAACGGATATAATCTTTCTTCAAGATTATGCGTATTACAAAAAACAATACTCTTAGTTCAAAATCAAAACTCTAATTAATTTTCCAATGAAACCACGGAAATCCATGATCAGAACAAAAACAGGCATGCCTCGGACAATTTCAAAGGACAGTGAGTAAACTTGACTTGCATTTTAGACTCGAAATGGGCGTTTGATTCTATGTTTCATACATTCAATTAGATTTTATCCATCAAATATTCGATCAATTTTGAAATTTGATTGAAACTAATGCGATTAGGGATATAGTGAATTGATTAGTTGGAATGTTGGATCAATTTTCCAAGATCACAAAAATGAGGTAAAGCAGCAAAACGAAATGAGAGGGGTATAGTAGTAAAAAAAAACTACTAGAATGACAGAAATGTATACCGCAAAACAACAAATCAGATAAGTTACCAAAATAGTCAAAAGCATAAGAGAAATGTGTACTGTAATTAGAGAAGGGTACAAGAATTACCTCAGTAAATTAGAATCTTGATTTGATCTGTATCTGGATTGACTTCGTCTTTGTCAATTTTTTTTGTAAATAATTGTAATTACTGTAATAAGTAATCCCACAGGAGACAACATTGGGTTTCCTCTGCAAATAGTCAAACCGTAAAAGAAAATCAAAATCAACAAACACTTATTTATTGTTGTGTAAGTTTATTGTTGTGTAAAGATTCAAGATTTGATTGGTTTCCTCTGCAAATGGGTTTTAAGAATTCAGGCCAGCTCTTAAAACACTTATTTATTGTTGCGTAAAGTTTTTGGGTAAAA
This sequence comes from Silene latifolia, assembly GCF_048544455.1. NCBI lineage: Eukaryota > Viridiplantae > Streptophyta > Magnoliopsida > Caryophyllales > Caryophyllaceae > Silene > Silene latifolia. Next base: position 10,096,773 of record NC_133536.1, on the reverse strand, counting down.
TATTATCTTATGATAAAATAAGATGAATAGGTTGAAGGTCTATAAAAAACAACAAAAACTTATTATTGTTGTGGACGCGAAATAAATTTTTAACGCTAAAGTAATTGTTCCGAGTGTAATTCCGAAGCAGTTATTTGTTACCACTCGTGGCTTGTAGAATGACGTCTTTGATTGAATCCTCCTTTCGGCCTCTCCTGAAACAATGAACAAACTGAGGGCTCGGCTTTGGCCGAGCGTACTCACTCCGACGCTCAAGTCAGTGAACTTAAAGAGATAAGTTGTGTGTTACTTGGCGAAGTATATATTGTAGAGAGATAAGGAAGATATTACCAGATTATGAGGTGTTTAGGTTATATTTTCGGATCCTTTCCTCAATGAGGGTTGAGGAGTATTTATAGACTTTCACCTTTTGTCACGTAGTGGCCAAGTGGCTAGCAGGTGGAAAGACTGTTCTACCCTCGGCCGATGGACCCATGGCAGGCCGGCCGAGGGGTCTTGGATATGAGTACGCGGATATGTGTCCCGGCTGGCTAGTTGTCCTGGCGGGACCCAGTGACAGCCGACAGTCATGGGCGGCTAGGTCAGTCGATACGTTGACTTCTTGTGGATATCTTTGACCTTGTCAATATGTTGACTCGGTCGGCGGGTGGTGCGAGAATATGCCCCATCAATTTGCCCCGATGTAGTCTATGCCGTGGTATGGACCTTCGATGAGTGTTGAGCGTATTACGCGCAAGAGAAAATTTCTCCCTTGCTTCTTCTACCTTGGCTTGGTTCTCGTTTAGGCCGTATCAGTATCCCCCTCCACATGGATGTGTAAAGGGCATCAAATGTGGAAAAGATAATTCTTGTTGGCGAGACCGAGGTTGTGAGTGCCGTGTGCTTTTGATTGCCCCCAGCCGGTGCTTCCAAGCTCGGTTGATCAGCTGGCCGTTTGGCAAGTAGACACCAAGGAGCGTGTTGAAGAGGATACGTCGGTTGACATTCTGTCAAGGAGCGTGTTGAAGAAGTTTTGTAACTGTTTGTCGATTGACATTCCATGGCTGCATGCTTGACACGTGGCTCGGCGTTGATTGGTTGACGCTTCATGGGCTTTGCTCTGATTGGTTGGATTGAGTGGGCTTTGCTCTATAAATAGGGCAGTTAGTCCCTCATTTTGGCCTTCCCAATTTCATTTTCTCAAAAATTTCTTCTTTCTAGCCTTCTTTCGCAGAGTTCCTTTCTCTTTCTAATTTCTCGAAGCGTTACTCGGTGTAACATTTCCTTCCAAGGTAATCAAACAAATTCTTCAATCTTTTTCTTGTTAAATATTCGTTATCATGTCTTCTTAACGATGCCGGACCTAGTAACCTGCGCGGGGGCTCCCCGTCGCGTCTTGATGAAGAGGAGGCACCGCCGCCATCCCGATAAGGTCCGGGGTCCTAGGTCTCCTCTCCGAGGTTGACGATCGATTTGGAGGATTTCTCGGATGATGATGATGATGTTGATGATGATGGTGATGATGTTGAAAGGACTCGTTCCAATGAGGAGAGGCCGCATATCTTGGATCACGGCGACGCCTGTAAGATCGGCCCTGATCGTGCTTGGACCAACAAGTTCGCCAGTTGTTCAGTTACGAATTTTTCGAGCATCATTTCTCCTTCGGCGGGGAGTATAGGATTGTTATTCCCGGGAAGGTCAAGCGATGCATTGCCCTCCCAAGGGTCAGATCGGCGTATACATCGGACACACCGGAGTATGGGCTCCGGTTTCCTCTGAATGAATACGTTATGGCCATCATTAAAGCCATGAATGTCGCCGTGGCTCAACTGCATCCGTTGGCCATTAGGACTATAGTTGGCTTCGTGTGGCTCTGTCTCTTCAAGAAGGAGGCCCCAACGGTTAACTTGTTCCGCGGCTTCATCACCTTCGGCCAACCCCTGGTAGCGTGGGGTGGTACGGCGTGCGAGACGGAGCGGGTTACGTCTCCGTATCCAAAATTACATCTTACGAGGACCGGAAGGAGCGGTGGGTATACGTCGAGGTGCGGAGGACTATCCGCGCCCCGGTCCTTCCAACACACACGTCAATTTGCGGTGCGAGAGTAAGGGGGAGCATGATAAATGGGTCTCCGGAGTAGGCTAAAGATGGACGCCACAGGTCCATCTAAATGAGGACGAAAAACGGCAATGAAGTGTTTGAGGTGATAAGAATGGGATGCCAAAGGGATGGATGCCCCAGACGCGCATCATTCTTCGAGATGAGCTCTGCCACGTCGGCCTCATACCGGCCCTCGAACAGGGTGAGTGGGGTCGGTGTGAGGCCCATCTCTCGCTTTTTAATGTTTCTTCTGTTTTTGAACTTTGATTTATTTCTTCTACTTAACTCTTGCTTCGTTTCCTTTGCACCGTTTTGGCCCGGATGCGTCGAGGATATCCTCAAGAGAATGGGACTTGACAAGGACAAGAAAGTTGTTGATTTGCATCCTAAGGCCTGACCGTGATCGCAGACCGGCGCCAAACGACCTCATGGATCGGCGAAAGGCATTGGATGTGACGGCGCCCGAAGGTTGCGAAGAAAGTGCCGCGCCGAACTCGAAAAACAACGTCTTCGGCGGCGACGCGTCAACTTCGATTCAACCTCCAATCCTGCGGTCCCAAAAGGAGACGGTGGTGGTCGTCGATATTACGGTGAGGAGGCCACCGAGGCGGAGGAATCTCCTCTCTTACGTAAGAGAAAAGAGATCGCTAGTGTCGCTGCCGCACAAGCCATCGCTACCGAGGCCGAAAGAAATGGGGCGATCGGCCCTCGTTAAGAAGCCCGGGATCGTACGGATCTAACCCGTGGCTCGGGATTAGGCGGTTCATTAGGCGTTCCCCGATGACGGGTTCTCCCAAGCATGTCCATGAATGTTGACGTGGATGCTTTGTCCGCATTTTTGTAGATCAACCGCCGCCGTCTACCGGTCCCTGCGACAGCTTATTGAGAAGCGACCTGCGCCGACGGGTGATGAAGAGGCCGCCGTCATCTCCTCCTCCCCGAGGCCTTCCCCGCCTGATTAGGAAGATGTCTTTGCGAAGTGGTGTGACAGGCGGTGCTCATATTATGGAGCAAGAAAAGGTCATGGCCGGCGACCCACACTGAGCGGCTCAGCTTGAGCTCGCCGCCGCGAAGAAGGAAGCCGAGAGGGCCAAGGCCGAGGCCGAAAAGGCGGTCCTTGCCGAGCGAAAACTTAGGGAGGACGCCGAAAAGGCGGTCCTTGCGAGAGAGCTAAGGTTAAGGCCGCGGAGGGGCCGATGCCGCTAAGCGGCCGGAGGAGCGTGACCGGCCAGTCGTTTGACTTCACCGCCAAGAAGAGGGACGAATGGAAGACCCCGTATACGCCCGTGCGAAATCACACAGAGCACAAGGGCAATCCTCAACCGTAGAGGAGGAGGACATTGAGACGCTCCAAAGCGTCATCCTACCTAACATGTGCGCCCAATACGGACTGGCCGAAGAAGCCGCCAGGGAAGTGATCGGGGAGCTCTTTGCCGATGGCTCCTTTCCGTGGCAAAAATTTGACGAGCTGTTTGATGATAAGCTCGATGCTAAGGCAAAGGCCGCGGAGGAGAAGGCTGCGGAGGAGGCAAAGGTGAAGAAGGAGAAAGAGGAGGCCGCGGAGAAGGCGGCCCACGCTGAAAAGGTGAAGGCGGCCAAGGAGGAAGCTGAGAAGGCAAGGGCGGTGAAGGTTTTAAGCCGCCAAGTCGGCTTCTGAGTCGCCCATCAAAGATGATGCTGCTGATGTCGCCGGTGACGAGCAGCAACAGGCATAGGGAGACGGGCGGTCGTCACCAGGTTCACCCGGCATCTCGGATAGCTTCAGCTGTTCGGGGGCCAATTATTAAGCCTTTCCTCCCTGCCATATTTTGGCACTTCAAATGATATGTCTGTAACCTTTTGTTCTCCTTTTCCTTGTTTTTTGTAAAACTTTGGTAGGTTGCGTTTTTGGCTTATCCCTATGGGGACGGCCGTCGTCTGTATTCTCCTTACTTGTAATCATTTTCAATAAAGCTTGTTTATTGGCCCTCGGCTTGGCCGGGGCTTTGATCACAATCCTTCACTTGTCTTCCTACGTTATTAATTGAGCGCTTTTTCCGTTTTTACCTTCGGCCTGGCCGAGGCAGTTAGAATGCGTATCTTAACTGTACTTAACGTTTATTGGCCCACGGCTTGGCCGGGGCTTTGATCTCCTTCACTTGTCTTCTTACGTTATTAATTGAGCGCTTTTTTTCGTTTTACCTTCGACTTGGCCGAGGCAGTTAGAATGCGTATCTCAACTGTGCTTAACGTTTTTTTTAAACATGTTGGCATGTTGGTCGCTTCCTCTTTCACTCTCGGTCTGGCCGAGGCGTCCGATTTGCGCTTCCCAACCGCCGCTGTGAACATGTTAGCGTATCGACCGTTGTGTCCCCTGCCAGGCCTTCGGTTGGCAGAGGTTACGGCTCGACAGCGTTCAGAATATCTGTATATTGATCGCTTCCTCTGCCAGGCCTTCGGTTGGCCGAGGCGGCTAGAATTGCGTCTCAACTGTACTTATACGCTCCTAAGGCATGTTGGTTGCTTTCGCGAGTATCAATCACATGGTAGTGATCGCTGTGGCGTCTACTTCTTGGGGTGATTGCCTGCTTGGGTCGTGGCGTGTACCTCGATATGACTACGGAGGGGATAAACACTTTGATGGAAAACTTGGATGATTCTTCATTAGATATAAACACGCGTTGGGGTGCCAACAACAGTTTTGGACACCTCCGCCGCTATACAAAGTATTTCCTGAGGTTGTCGGTGTTCCAATGGCTCATCAAAGGCACACCCTCCATGTCCATCACCCCGGTATGTACCCTACCCTCATTTCTTCAACCACTTTGTAGGGACCCTCCCAGTTGGCCGTCAATTTACCATGAATGTTTCCTTTGTTGGTGGCGGGCGACTTTCTTAGGACTAGATCCCCTACTTTTAAGTCCCTTTTGTGGACTCTTCGGTTGTAGGCTCTTCTCATTCGGTTTTGGTATACCGCCAAGTTGAGGCGTCTTTGTATCTCGACTTTCTTCGACCGTGTCTAGGAGGTTCTCGGACCTTCCTCATTTTCAACCGGGTTAAAGGTGGCCGTTCGAATGCCGGACCGCTTCAATTAATGGGATCGCTTGGACCGGTAATTATTGTTGTGGACGCGAAATAAATTTTTAACGCTAAAGTAATTTTTAATATATGCATTAATCGCATTGATAAATGTGTAATTTGGTTCTTAATTTTAAAATTAATATCAAATTTAAAGGTATTAATGCTTAAATACAACCTTAAGCAGTTTATAGACTATACATTTGAGGTAGTACCTCTTACTGTTTATTTTCTGAGTTTTATTTTAAAGTTTTTGAGTTATGCTTTACTATAAAGTTTTTGAGCACATTTACTAAAACATTACATTAAAAAAAAATATAATATTGCTCAAAAACTATATTTATAAATGGTAATATGCTCAGAAAAAATGTGTATATGCTCAAAAATTACAAGGTCTGAGGTATTACCTCAGATGCGTAATCTTTTTTCTCCAACCTTAAGGGTTGTATTATCAATGCCCCTAATTATTTACTCATTTTATTTTGTTCGTCTATAATCATAGTCGTTTTTTTTTTCCTTATTTGTACATGTAACGTTTTTACATCATGCAATCTTTTGTGATTATAAAATAGACAAATAGTACGAAGTAATTTCTTCATAACTCATCATCGTATGAGTCTGTTCCACAGAAGACTATAAGAGTTTTGTTAATCTTGAAAGATGGCGCTATGCTTTTTATATACTCCCTCCGTTCCAGTCATATGTTTACACTTCCTTTATTTCCCCCTCACAAAATAAAGAAAGTGTAAACATATCACTGGAACAGAGGGAGTAGTAATCATTTTCTCAAATATTAGTCACCCTTTTATCGTAAATGTTGTGATGTTCGCTCAATTTTTTTTATTCACATCTAATCTTGGAATTTTTTGGATAATTGGGGTTATTTAGTAAACTAATTAGGGTGATTTAGGGTACATTTCAAATTATTTTGGCCAATGAGTCCACATTATATTTTTTTTCCATTTTTTATATTAAACCGCTAAAGTCCCTAGCGGCTTGTATGAGTACCACTTTCCAACAACTAATATAAGTTTTAGAAAAAGAAAAGATGTGAAACTGCCCAAGTTTTTATCAGCTTTCTAAATTTGCATACATTTTTTTGGATAAGGAGGGGAAACTAGGTTGATTGAAATCAACTTATATCATCCGCAAGGATGAGAACGGTAAACGAAAATCAAAGATTTTCAAATTACCAAGTAATTAAGAAAAAAAGCATCAACCGGAACTCTTATAAGAAAAGAAAGTCACTAAAAAACTCCATAAAAGAATTAAAGAATGAACATAAACGAATAAACTTAAGAAATGGTCATCTAGAATTGTCGTCACAAACAATTCTAATAAAGAAACAACAGTCCGTCTCATTAAAGATGGACACTATCCGTCTATAGCTATAGACGGATAGTGTCATCTCACAAATGTAAGTGGGTAGTACAAGTGGGGGTATCCATTTCCCATCCACTTGCACTACCCATTTTCATTTGTGAGAGAGACACTATCCGTCTCATTGAGCTATTTTACAAAGTTATTGAGCTTAATAATTATTCTGTTAAGCTCAATAACTTTGTATCATAGCTCAATAATTTTGTTAGTATAGCTCGATAACTTTATAACAAAGCTCAACTACATTGAATAAGTTGTATATACAATCAGTTGTATAATATATTAACTGCTATAAATTAACTATGAATATCACTAACTATTGTACTATATCGCTCGTAATAGAATTCCCCTATTTTTCACCTGATACAATAGGTAACCTTTGATGTGGGGCCAATTTTTTGTGTGTGTGTTTATTTCCAGCTTCATCTCCTTCCCCTCGCAGCTCCATTTTCTTCCCGGTACAATGGCTACTTCTTATTTCTCCTCTATTTTTTTATCTTATATAAATCCCAAATTTGCATGTCTCCTTTTCTCTAAATTCTTTCATAAATTATAACCATTGCTCAAATTCGTTCATAAATTTAAACTTTTTTCCATTTTTCATAACTTATCTTGATTCTCCAAATCTAAATCCTATTTGATTCCATTTCCAAATCAAATCATTGTTTTATCTCAATTCGCATACAAACTCATCATTAAATCCAATTAACATTGCAATTAAACTCAATCTTTCACCTCTTACCTTCATCAATCTCAATCACAATCTCAAATACTCCGAACATTCAAAAATTACAATAATTACCCAATTTTAATTGATAAAACCCTATATTCAATGTTTTTTATATTCGATCGATGATATCGAATTGATGGCGCGATGCTCCTTAGGTGGTATCGGGTTGCACAGGTCGGCCATGGTGGCGGTCGGAGGTGAGTGTGGGATTACCCGGTTCTTGTCGTTGTTGTGGTGTTGCGTGAGATGTCGGGTTCGGTCTTTGAGCCGAATTTGCGATGATGCTTGTAGTAATGGTGGTTGCAGGGTGAGGATGGATTAATGAAGATTCAATTGAAGCTGGGTTGGTTTGTGCATCGATAATGCCGTAATGGAGTCCAAACTTTGTATTCGCTGGTGATGATGCCCATGGAGGTTCACGGTTATCCGAGCGGGGCGTGAACAAAGGTGGAAGCTTGGGCGGTTGATTGATTTTGGGCGAGGAGTCGACACATGGTGGTGGTGGAAGCGGTGGTGGGCGGTGTGTGGTGAGAGGCAGGATGAATAAGTGAGTGAGTTTGTATGGTTGTGGGAGAAAGGATGTTAAATATCTTATATTATGTATATTGTTAATTAAAGTGGCAATGACCTGTTAAGCAGGTAATCGGTCATCTAATTCTATTTTCAGAGAGTATACCCAATAGTTGGTGATATTCATGGTTAATTTATAGGTCAGAGTATTTTGAGAAGGATCATCATAGTTCAGAGTATTCCTATTAAATAACCCTTTTAAAATTTGATTGAAACTAATGTGATTTGGGTTAGTGAATAGATTAGTTGGAATGTTGGATCAATTTTCAATCTATACCAGTTCCAAGATCACAAAAATGAGGTAAAGCAGCAAAACGAAATGAGAGGGGTATAGTAGTAAAAAAAACTACTGGAATGAGAGAAATGTATACCGCAAAACAACAAATCAGATAAGTTACCAAAATAAAATCGTAATTTATTTTCACAACACGAAACTCTGCTACTTCCTTTTTCCAGAAATCTACATTTACATCCCTTAAGCTCAACTCCTCTGAAATTCAAAGCAATACACCCTCAAATCTATCATCTTTATACCTTACAGATCATCGTCTTTCTTCAATGTTATACTTATTACGGAAATCTATGTTATACTACGTATTACGGAAATCAATACTAACTTGCAATATTTGCAATGAAACCAGTGAAATCAATTATCAGAACAAAAACAGGCATACAATCAATTAGATATTATCGATCAATTTTAAAATTTGATTGAAACTATGTGAATAGAGATATAGTGAATTGATTAGATGGATTAATTTTCCAATCAATTTTTTACCCTAAAATTATGTATCTATTTCCCAATCAATTTTACTCAAATTTAAACAAATGAGTGGGACCGAGGGAGTAATACGGTATTACTGCGATCACAGAAATTAGTTAAAATCATAGAAGGAGACGAGAGGGGTAAAATCATACAACGAGAGAAATGCGTACTGCGAGTGCGAACAATTAAAACTAGAGAGGGGTAAAAGAATTACCTAGGAAATTAAAATCTGGAGTTAAATCTTGATTGGATCTGAATCCTGATTGACTACTCTTCTCTTTATCAATTACCCATTTGTTTTTTAGTGTAATTACTTCCATTTTAATCGCGTATCATAATTCATACCATTGGGTTTCCTTGCAACGAGGTAGAAAAAGTCATGAGATGTTCTCTCGTGTCTTGAATTTTTTTCGTTTTTTAATATTCCTTGTTTTTCACATAAAGAAAAAAAAAAAAAAAACTTGACAGATATAATAATTCTTTCATTTTGAGAAGCGGTAATTTTTTTTTTTTCAAACCAATTATCTCGTCAAGGTCTTGAATTTGAAAGAAAAAAATCACCGCTTTTTGAACTCGAATGGCCGTGATTATGGTTGGTCAAAACTTTTTTACCGAATAAACTTTGACGACCATAATTTACGAGTTGAGACATCATGAATTCTTTTTCAAACCGAACGGTTAATTTGAAAAAAAAAGTTATCGTATCTTGACCTTGTAAGCAGAGTTATTGACGGTCAATTTTTTTGCAAAAAAGAGGATACATCTTAGTTCGAAAGATCTTAAAAATAACCCTAATTCTTTCATAAATTACAAATTTTTGTGTAATAACCTCCATTTAATCGCAAAAATTACTCCATCTGTCTCAATCATTTGTTTACCTTATATATTAAGAATCTTTTAATGGGCAATTTGATCTACTCTTCATTTTTGTTTTAAGATGTACCCTCCTTTTGAAAATGATGGAAGTTTTGAGTGACCACAACTCTAGACCACTAGTTCGGAAAGCAATGATTTTTTTGTCCAAAACAAAAATCTCGTAAAGACCAATTTATTGCAAAATCGATCTCGGTGTCAAGCGGCGTAGCTTCGCTTCTAATTGTAACAGCTCTACGATATAACCCTCTCTTCTGCTACTGGTGGACTGTCAACAGAAAGGCCGATAGTCGTAGGTCGAAACTATTTAATCTCGGGGCACCAATGAATAATGAACAAAACACACCATAGTACAGGAAAAAGATTCAATCGCATTCAATCGTCCTCATAGGGAACCAATATACTGTAGAGTTTTAAGCCCGGAAAATCCATATTAATACCATAATTTCTCAACACAACACAAACATTTTATAATTTACACGCATGTAGCAATATTTCTACTCGACTAGCTTTTCAAAAGATACAGACTAACAAATCTCACCTTAATCCCTACGCCAACAATCGCCATTAGAGAGTAGAAATAAGAACTCTAGGTATAAAGGTTAACTCCATTTTGTGATTCCTCCTGAAGAAGCTTGTGCATCAGCTACCTCAGAATCTAACTTGTTCAGAAACTGCTCACTGTTTAGCTATAGAGATCATGTCACGAATTACGCTCGGATCCAAACCTGCCCCACCATGCTTGGTTATACCACATATATGACCTTGCCGGTTTCCAGAGACGGAAATATCTGAACTCATTTGATATTCTTCCTCTGCAATTGCATTTACTATATAGTGTTTTCCGACTTGAACAACATCAAATTGGCATTCAAATAATGTACAAGCCAAATGAGTTACTGAGCCTATTCAAGTTTATACTGTTGAGTAATTGTTAACGTACACTACTTCATTGTTGGTTCCGATCACCCCAAACTTGGTTATTGTGTCCCCTGTCCGTCTAGCTTGATCATCCATCATTTGAACCCGCATATTCGACAGATATTGCTCTCGAGCAATCGGATCAACTGGTAAAGCGGAATGAGTGAAGCTCGATCATCCATCATTTGAACCCTGTTAAGTCAAATGACAGTAAAACATAGAAAAGAGAAAGAATTTGTGGAAGTTTTTGTGTGTGTTCTCATTACGTTTCAATGAGTTTATATACACCTAGCATATCCTTTAAATTAGAAATTAGAATAATCTACTCCTCTAAACTAGGAAAAGAATAAGTCAATATAACAACTATCCTAGCTAATTACAAAATATTAGGAAGATATTCCTAATATTGTGCTAACACCCCTCCTCAAGTTGGAGCATGGGGATTAGCTATGCCCAACTTGCCCAAAAGACGGTGGAATTGAGGCCGTCCAAGAGCTTTGGTGAGAATATCTGCAAGTTGAGTAGAAGTAGAGACATGTGACGGAAGGATCGTGCCACGTAAAATTTCATCACGGATAAAATGACAGTCAATTTCAATGTGCTTCGTCCGTTCGTGAAAGACAGGATTATTAGCAATGTGCATTGCAGCCGTATTATCACAATGTAACTTAATGGCTGTAGGATGTTCAAAACCCATACTACGGAGCAACCCCTTTAACCAAAGAATCTCACAAGTAGCAAACCATGGCACGGTAGATTCGATTCAAATTAAGAACGAGAAACGTGTCTTGCTTTTTTTTCGCTTTCCAAGATATGGGGAGCCTCCCGAAACACTAAATATGTCTTTATCACGGATCGACGAGTGATAGGACAAATGGCTATCATAATCGGCGTCACACAAGAGGCCTCAAGGGTCATAGAAGTGTTAGCCCGTAAAAGAATACCTTGATCCGGATTCCCTTTTAAATATCGAACAACTCGAACAACCGCATCCCAATGAGCTTGAGATGGAGCTTTCATAAATTGGGAAAGGATATGAACAGAATAAGTAATTTCGGGACGGGTGAGAGTAAGATAAATGAGTTTACCTACTAAGCGTCGATATTTCGTGGGATCGGAAAACAAAGGCTCCCCGTCGTAATGCAAGGTCGTGTTTTTCCTCCATGGGTGTCAATGCTTAGGTTCTGAAAGCGACCACTGTCTCGGTGAGCAAATCAAGGGAGTATTTTCTTTGACAAAGAAAAATACCGTTAGAATTCCGTGCCACCTCAAGTCCCAAAAAATATTTTAACTTACCCAAGTCCTTCATACGAAAGCATCGACTAAGATAAGTTTTAAAATCGTGAATGGCAAAGCAGATATCATTACCAAAGATCACCAAGTCGTCGACATAAACCAAAATATTAATAACAACAAAGACACCTTACGATAAATAAAGAGAGAGTGGTCACACGGACTATGAGAAAAACCATACTCTTTAAGTGCAGTGGCTAACTTTGCATACCAACAACGAGGTGACTGACGAAGGCCATATAGAGACTTGTGGAGTCTACATACCTTGCCACGATGTCCATGACTGAATCCAAGTGGTAAGCGCATATAGACTTCCTCCTCCAAATCACCGTGAAGAAAAGCGTTTTGAACATCCATTTGATGCAATTCCCAATTGTTTATGGCAGCAATAGTAAGAAAAGTGCGAACGGTAACCATTTTAGCGAGGGAGCGAAAGTTTCAAAGAAAATCGATCCCTTCTTGTTGATGATTACCAAATACCACCAATCTCGCCTTGTACCGCTCAATAGACCCATCTGATTTTCGCTTGATTTTATACACCCACATACAACCAATAGCGGATTTATTTAACGGTAAATCCACTATAGACCACGTATTATTAGCCTCTAAGGCTGCTATTTCCTCCTCCATTGCGTGTTTCCATCTTGGATCACAAACAGCCTCTTTAAAAGAGGTTGGCTCAACATCATTATGAATCACTGCAAGAAAATGTTTATGGGCAGGAGAAAAACTCTTATAATCAACAAAATGTGAGATGGGATACGGAGTACCTGAGACGGACGATGGGTTGGATGACGGGCCTGACGGAACTGAGGTCGTGTTAATGTGCTCGTGAACTTCATCCCAAGATATATAATCCTTATTTCGAGAATTAGGAATCTTTTGTCTTTTTCCTCTACCCATATCATCACCATCTGATTGTGCAGAAGGACCACTCGTATCAGTCACAGTTTCTGTATCAATTTCAGGTTCTGCATCAAGTACAGTACCTGCCGCGGGAGTAGAAACAGTCCCTGCATCAGGTACAGGCGCGGTTTCAGTAGAAACAATCGTCCCTGGAATTGGCGACGCGCTGCCTGTGGAATCGGGGTCTGCATTGGATGATAATGAAGGCGGAATAAACTGAGGTTCAGTGTCAGTCCATCCGTGGTCATCCGAAATGGCAGGGGTATCAGATATAGCAAATGGGAATTCAGTCTCGACGAAGTGAACATCTCTGGACTGAAAATAACTACCCGTATCAAGATCAAATAAATGCCAGCCTTTCTTCCCAAAAGGATAGCCAAGGAAAACACAACGCCGACTTCGAGAATCAAATTTGTCACTTGAATAAATATTCTTAGCATAACACAAACACCCGAAAACTCGAAGTAAACTCATATGAGGGGTTTTGCCAAAAACTAAAGCAAAAGGAGTGGCATTATTTAAAATACGAGTAGGTGTACGATTTATTAAGTACGCCGCTGTTAAAACACACTCTCCCCAAAATTCAACGGGCAAAGAACTTTGAAAACGCAAAGCACGAGCAACATTCAAAATATGTCTATGTTTCCGCTCAACTCGAGCATTTTGTTGAGGTGTCTTAACCATGGATGTCTGAAAAATAATACCATTCTCATGAAAATAAGGAATGAGTCCCCGAAATTCAGTCCCATTATCGCTCCGTACTATTTTGACAGGAGCAATAGAAACGCATAGAACATTATTCAAGAATAAATGATCATTAATCTTGATAGTGCCAGCTTTTGTAGCAACCAAACTTGCACCTGTAGGGAGACCAATATTGACAGGAGCAATAGAAACGCATGACTCAAATAATTCTTCACTATAACAAACATGGGCGGATGCACCCGTATCGATTATCCATGTGAAAGGAAGCTTACCACTCAATCGGACCATATTGGTGACTACAGGAGTCTCACCGAAAACTGCATTCGCTTTGACAGTACTAGAAGATGCAGCGGAAGATGACGTCTCCCCTGTTTTGGGCACATGTTTGGGATGACCGACCGGAAACCCGATTATCTCCCAGCAGCGACTTACAGAATGGCCATCTTTGTTACACCGAGTACACTTGAAGCGAGGACGATCTGACTTTGGATGTTTGCCAGTCACCGCACACGCCATAGGGTTTACAACTTCGTCACGGGATTGAGTCACAGAGCGAACTTGCTCCTCCTGAGCGATACGTGAATACACCACATGGATATCAGGTAATGGAGTGATACCCGATATCGGAACGAACGGTGGCATACACCGGATCAAGTCCCATAAGAAACCCACGCACTGCTTTGTTTTGCTCTGCGCGTTTAATAATACCTTGCACATCGCATCTTGAACAACAATTACATGTGGGTAGAACATCATAATCATTGATGTCATCCCATAACAATTTAATTCGTCCAAAATAATCCATTAAAGACTCACCAGGCTTTTGCTTACATTCGGCAATGTCTGATTGGAGTTGGAAAATTTTGATGTCATTACCAACAGAAAAACGCAAGCGGATATCCTCCCAGAGATCATAGGCAATCTCTCGATAGGAAATTGACGGACGTAGACTGTCCCCGATGGTGTTGAAAATCCACGCAATAATAGTATAATTAACCGCACTCCAATCGTCCACCTCCTGTGGATTAGATGGCTTATTCTTGAGAGTCCCATCAATGAACCCTAGCTTCCTTTTGGCTCCCAACGCAACCCGAAAACCCTTAGCCCACTCGGCATAGTTTTTGGATCCTGTTAGGACAACATGAGTGATCCGTGCCCCCGTACCATCCTGGTTCGAAAGGGCATAGATTGGATTGACAGTTGATTTTTCCGCATGGACGTTCTTATCGTCGACCATTGCGAAGGAACGAAAAAAAATTTGAAAAATAAAAATTAAACTAATATCGCAAGATAAACTTGGCTCACGATACCATGTTAAGTCAAATGACAGTAAAACATAGAAAAGAGAAAGAATTTGTGGAAGTTTTTGTGTGTGTTCTCATTACGTTTCAATGAGTTTATATACACCTAGCATATCCTTTAAATTAGGAATTAGAATAATCTACTCCTCTAAACTAGGAAAAGAATAAGTCAATATAACAACTATCCTAGCTAATTACAAAATATTAGGAAGATATTCCTAATATTGTGCTAACAAACCCGCATATCCGACAGATATTGCTCTTGAGCAGTTGGATCAACTAAGCAAAGGAGAAGTAGTCAGAAGGGTTTCATGTAGTTAGGTGTTGCCCAAATCGGAAAATAGCCAAAATAATTATTACGGAGTAATAAATTCCGATAAATTATCATAGGTTGTTTAATTTCAACTTTTAAATATTTTGAAGACTAATAAATACGCAAATAATTTCACATTTTAAATGTATCTTTTCTAAATGGTTTGAAAAATTAAGGGAAAAAGGAACACGAATCTGAAATCTTATAACAACTGGGTTTATGTGTATTTTTTTCTAAGCTTTTAAGATTTATAAGTTACATTTTAATGTCTTGAAACTAAATTTATATGAATATGTTTTGAGCTCAAAATTTTATAATAAAAATCATAATGCATAATATTTAAAACAAAACTCGAAAACTTTATTATAAAACTCAGAAATTACACAATCGATCATCCATCATTTGAACCCGCATATCCGACAGATATTGCTCTTGAGCAGTTGGATCAACTAAGCAAAGGAGTAGTAGTCAGAAGGGTTTCATGTAGTTAGGTGTCGCCCAAATCGGAAAATAGCCAAAATAATTATTAATAAATTCCGATAAATAATCATAGGTTGTTTAATTTCATCTTTTAAATATTTTGAAGAGTAATAAATACGCAAGTAATTCCAAACATTAAATGTATCTTACCTAAATGGTTTGAAAAATTAAGGAAAAAAGGAACACGAATCTGAGATCTTATAATAACTGGGTTTATGCGTATTTTTTTTTTCTAAGCTTTTAAGGTTTATAAGTTACATTTTAATGTCTTGAAACTGAATTTATATGAATATGTTTTGAGCTCAAAATTTTATAATAAAGCTCATAATGCATAATATTTAAAACAAAATTCGAAAAATTTATTATAAAACTCAAAAATTACACGATCACTTGTACTCTTAAGATTAATACATCACAATCATTTGTTTAAATTTAATTAAATTATCACAAACACATTAACTTAATAACTTTGTTACTGTTGAGACTATTTTAATTGGAAAGACACCCTAAAAGCTTGGAATTATGGGGATAATATTTTCGAATGATAAATGATTATCTACATGAAATCATGAATCATAGTAAAATAATAGGGCAAAAAATGTTACCGAAATTGACAGGGTTAGGCTCGCCCCTGTACCTTGACCCTAAACCATGATCCATCGCAGTATATTGAGCATATTGGTTAGGATAAGTACTGTTATTTGACCCTTGGTTGTTTGCTTGTCTTTCTAATTCAGCCGCTATTGCTTCATTAAATTGTTTCGCGGCATCATTTAGTTGCTTGGTACTTTCTTCAAGGAGACGACTAAAAAAGGCCATAGAGATTTTTTATTTTTTTTTAAAAAAAAAAAAGGAATTTAGAGAAGATTATGATGCTATTGTATGTCAAAGCTTGAGACATATATATGTGTGTGATGAGAATGTGCATGCATGCGACTTCTCAATTGGGTAATTATTTACTTGTTGATGTCTAAAGTCTAAGCCATTCAGCTGGCACCTTAACCTTTACTAAAGTACTGGCCTCCATGTAGACAGTGTAGATTAGTATGTCTTCTAAACAAGACTTAGCTTGAGGACAAAGTCCAACTATTTGTAGATTTAATTAAGAACTACTTGAGCTAGATTAGAACGGGATTCAGAGTTCAGACTGTACTCGTAATCTATTATCATGATATCTCCATCTTAATTGATATACCAAACTTAAAAGTAGCCGAAAGAGGGCAAAACTAATGGTAATTAGTCGATTGGGAAACTATTATTCTCAAGTACGATGTAATAAACGCCACAAGACCTAGGCGTTACTTGGGAGGTAAATAACATAAAGATCAACAACTATTAGGTTACTTGCGGAGTAAAACACACGTATATATACTGAGTCGTCTTTGTTATTTCTCCGTTGTCAAGTTTCTCAAAATTAGTAGCTACCACATTGTCACTTGCAAGATTCGATTTAAAAAAATAAATCAAAGTTGTCAAAGAAATAAGGTATTAACTAACTAATTTCTATTTATTTCAAGATTGTATATTTTTAAATAGATCAACAACTAATTGCTCGAACAAATATTAACAATACGATAAAAATATCAAAACTAAAACAGATAAACCCGTGAATTTCACGGGTCACAAACCTAGTTAAAAAATAAATTAAATAGGAAAAAGTGTTAATAAAAATGGGGGGTGCATGTTAAGTAATATGAAAAGTTTTGAATTATTAACATGTTTTTATTACCAAAATTTCAATTAAAATGTCAATTTTAATTATAAATTATGACATTTATTAACATGTTTTTATCACAAAAGTTCAATTAAAATGTCAATATTGATTATAAATTATGAAATTTTGATGTAAATTTTCAAGAGTTACATAAATTAAATTAATTATAGAAAAATGAATTAAATATACAAAATAAGACAATTACGTGGCGATGAGTTTTGATGCTCACATTTACGTGGCATTTTGGATCCTACGTGGCTTTGTCTACGTGGCGTTTATTAGACATTTTAGGGTAACCTTTTAATTTTCATATTACTAAACACTCACCATTATTAACATTCTCCTATTTAATTCATTTTTTTATAAATTTTGTAATAAAACCTGTTAATAAATTAATTAAACCTTTTCATATTACTGAACACCCACCATTATAAACATTTTTCTATTTAATTTTTTTTAATTAAACATGATAATAAATTGATTAAAACTCTTCATAATACTTAACCTACACCAAATTAATTAAAAGTTTTTTCTATTTAATTAATTTTTTCAATATAATATGTTAATAATTTTATTAAAACCCCTTATATTACTCAACACCCATAATTTTCATTAAAATTTTGTCCTATTGAATTCATCTCTTGAGATCCTCGGCAATCAATTATCTAATTTAATAGTACCACAAAATAAATTAAAAATTACATTAAAATATGGGAATTTATGGTTGTGTAATGACTATAAAACCTACAATACTTATAATAGTTTCTATTCACTTTATTTATTTAAAATATGCCCATTTGTCATGAGTTTCTAAGTTGTGGATTGTATTTTATGGCTTAATTTATTTATTTGATTATATTAATTATATTGAGTATATTGAGTATTATTATTGAGTGTTGTGGTTGTTGTTGTAAAGTATATTTTAATTTGTTATGTTGTTGGTTTTATGAATCGTTTGCTTTATATTTGAATTCATGTTTTCCAGGTGGTTTAATTTAAGTGACTTACATGTGACAATGTTTTGATTCGTTTGTCAAGTTTTTGTCAGGTTGATGTTTTATCTTTTGGTCAATGTATTTTTTATATAAATTTCAAGCACCATGAAACGATTCGAATGGAGATAAGGCAAACCATCACGTGGGTGATCGAAGACGGAAAAAATACAAAAGGCACGAAACGAGGTAAAATTAAAGGTAAAATAACGTAAGTTAGAAACTGATAAGTACTGGATAATTGTTGATCTCTAAAAAGAAGTCTATAATATTTATTTTAATTTGTTATTAAACGTATATTGTGGTATAACTTTACTATTATACTTTCCTGATCAACCTATTTGAATTTGTATTTTTGTATTCACGAGTTTAATCATCTCTAACATATATTTTTCTTTTTCATTTTATATGAACTATTTTTTTTTTGGGGTGTAATGTGAGTATATTATATATCATAACAACACAAATAATTACAAGAGGTTCTGGGATCAAATCCCATTACAAGCTAATCATATCACTCCCATTGTATGCAGCCAAACGAGGACAGTCTGGTCATCAACTGCCCTGCATTTCAGCTTAACCTTCCTCCTAATATCCTCCTCTATTCGTGCTGCAACTATCTCAGGTCTCAACAAATTATCATTAACCCTTGCCTCGCTTTTTATATGAACTATTATCAAGGCATGTAATAAAAGGAAGCGAAAGTGAACCTTCGGGTAAATATTAAATAGTATGATTTCTAAATTCTACTTTGTATGTTTTTAAGATTATGTGGTTTTTTTTGTCAAAACAGGAATAATACATAAAACTTACTCTCATAATTTCCTATAAAAAAAACGTACTCTCATAATTAATGGTAAATAAATAAGTACAAATAATTGAATGAAAAATCTTTAAAATTTCACAATTTACTTTTTAAACCATCATGAAAATAATTAATCATTTTAATTATGTCATTACATCTTCCAATTTAAGTTTTCTCCAGCTCCCACCTTTTGATTGTTTTTCTATAAAATTTACTTTACTTTTTTTAAGTAGTTTATGCCTTTTTAACCATTATAAGATAATCATTGATCTCAAAATGAAGATCTTATAATATTTCTTTAAATTTCTTATTAAGCGTATATTGTTATACAATTTTACTATTATGCTTTCCCAATCAACCTATTTGAATTTGTATTTTTGTATTCATGAGTATAATCATCTCTAACATATATTTTTCTTTTTCATTTCATATGAACTATTGTCAAGGCATGTACTAAAAGGAAGTGAAAGTGAACTTTCAGATAAATATTAAATAGGATGGTTTCTAAATTCTAATCCGTATATTTTTAAGTTTTTTTTTTTTTCAAAACCGGGATAGATTAATTTATAGTATTTAATACTATTTTTATTTTTATATAGGATCGTAGACATAAGTATAACAAGAGTTGGATCAAATTCTTGAAATAGTAATAAGGAACTTAAAAAATTTTATGAACCTTTTGGAATTCAAATTTAGGGAATATAGTTTTTTAGATTATTGAGCAATTGAAATGAAAATTTAATTCGTAATACATGGAGTAGATACCGACCATACCGTTGAATCATATCTAATATTTTTTTATCGATATAATAAATGTTTTTCGGATATAAATAGTATTTGAAGCATGCACGTGGTGATAAGACTTCAAAGATATTTCTATTGGAGGGTTGATGAAGAGATCTGAAAATAATTGGAGAAGACTATACTGAGGTATTGAGTTTACAACCTTATAAGGCGTCATTGAAGATTTTTCCATACAGAATTTATTATATACGGATGATTTCAACTTTTAATATTTTAAAAACTCACTGTATTATATTGCGGAGTAAAACACACGTATATATACTGAGTCGTCTTTGTTATTTCTCCGTTGTCAAGTTTCTCAAAATTAGTAGCTACCACATTGTCACTTGCAAGATTCGATTTAAAAAAATAAATCAAAGTTGTCAAAGAAATAAGGTATTAACTAACTAATTTCTATTTATTTCAAGATTGTATATTTTTAAATAGATCAACAACTAATTGCTCGAACAAATATTAACAATACGATAAAAATATCAAAACTAAAACAGATAAACCCGTGAATTTCACAGGTCACAAACCTGGTTAAAAAATAAATTAAATAGGAAAAAGTGTTAATAAAAATGGGGGGTGCATGTTAAGTAATATGAAAAGTTTTAAATTATTAACATGTTTTTATTACCAAAATTTCAATTAAAATGTCAATTTTAATTATAAATTATGACATTTATTAACATGTTTTTATCACAAAAGTTCAATTAAAATGTCAATATTGATTATAAATTATGAAATTTTGATGTAAATTTTTAAGAGTTACATAAATTAAATTAATTATAGAAAAATGAATTAAATATATAAAATAAGACAATTACGTGGCGATGAGTTTTGATGCTCACATTTACGTGGCATTTTGGATCCTACGTGGCTTTGTCTACGTGGCGTTTATTAGACATTTTAGGGTAACCTTTTACTTTTCATATTACTAAACACTCACCATTATTAACATTCTCCTATTTAATTCATTTTTTTATAAATTTTGTAATAAAACCTGTTAATAAATTAATTAAACCTTTTCATATTACTGAACACCCACCATTATAAACATTTTTCTATTTAATTTTTTTTAATTAAACATGATAATAAATTGATTAAAACTCTTCATAATACTTAACGTACACCAAATTAATTAAAAGTTTTTTCTATTTAATTAATTTTTTCAATATAATATGTTAATAATTTTATTAAAACCTCTTATATTACTCAACACCCATAATTTTCATTAAAATTTTGTCCTATTTAATTCATCTCTTGAGATCATCGGCAATCAATTATCTAATTTAATAATACCACAAAATAAATTAAAAATTACATTAAAATATGGGAATTTATGGTTGTGTAATGACTATAAAACCTACAATACCTATAATAGTTTCTATTCACTTTATTTATTTAAAATATGCCCATTTGTCATGAGTTTCTAAGTTGTGGATTGTATTTTATGGCTTAATTTATTTATTTGATTATATTAGTTATATTGAGTATATTGAGTATTATTATTGAGTGTTGTGGTTGTTGTTGTAAAGTATATTTTAATTTGTTATGTTGTTGGTTTTATGAATCATTTGCTTTATATTTGAATTCATGTTTTTCAGTTGGTTTAATTTAAGTGACTTACATGTGACAATGTTTTGATTCGTTTGTCAAGTTTTTGTCAGGTTGATGTTTTATCTTTTGGTCAATGTATTTTTTATATAAATTTCAAGCACCATGAAACGTATCTGAATGGAGATAAGGCAAACCATCACGTGGGTGATCTGAAGACGGAAAAAATACAAAAGGCACGAAACTGAGGTAAAATTAAAGGTAAAATAACGTAAGTTAGAAACTGATAAGTACTGGATAATTGTTGATCTCTAAATAGAAGTCTATAATATTTATTTTAATTTGTTATTAAACGTATATTGTGGTATATCTTTACTATTATACTTTCCTGATCAACCTATTTGAATTTGTATTTTTGTATTCACGAGTTTAATCATCTCTAACATATATTTTTCTTTTTCATTTTATATGAACTATTTTTTTTTTTGGTGTAATGTGAGTATATTATATATCATAACAACACAAATAATTACAAGAGGTTCTGGGATCAAATCCCATTACAAGCTAATCATATCACTCCCATTGTATGCAGCCAAACGAGGACAGTCTGGTCATCAACTGCCCTGCATTTCAGCTTAACCTTCCTCCTAATATCCTCCTCTATTCGTGCTGCAACTATCTCAGGTCTCAACAGCCAGTCATTAACCCTTGCATTGTTTTATATAACTATTATCAAGGCATGTAATAAAAGGAAGCGAAAGTGAACCTTCAGGTAAATATTAAATAGTATGATTTCTAAATTCTACTTTGTATGTTTTTAAGATTATGTGGTTTTTTTTGTCAAAACAGGAATAATACATAAAACTTACTCTCATAATTTCCTATAAAAAAAAAAAACATACTCTCATAATTAATGGTAAATAAATAAGTGCAAATAATTGAATGAAAAATCTTTAAAATTTCACAATTTACTTTTTGAACCATCATGAAAATAATTAATTATTTTAATTATGTCATTGCATCTTCCAATTTAAGTTTTCTCCAACTCCCACCTTTTGATTGTTTTTCTATAAAATTTACTTTACTTTTTTTAAGTAGTTTATGCCTTTTTAACCATTATAAGATAATCATTGATCTCAAAATGGAGATCTTATAATATTTATTTAAATTTCTTATTAAGCGTATATTGTTATACAATTTTACTATTATGCTTTCCCAATCAATCTATTTGAATTTGTATTTTTGTATTCATGAGTATAATCATCTCTAACATATTTTTTTTTTTCATTTCATATGAACTATTGTCAAGGCATGTACTAAAAGGAAGTGAAAGTGAACCTTCAGATAAATATTAAATAGGATGGTTTCTAAATTCTAATCCGTATATTTTTAAGTATGTTTTTTTTGTTTTTTTTCAAAACCGGGATAGATTATTTTATAGTATTTAATACTATTTTTATTTTTATATAGGATCGTAGACATAAGTATAACAAGAGTTGGATCAAATTCTTAAAATAGTAATAAGGAACTTAAAAAATTTTATGAAACTTTTGGAATTCAAATTTAGGGAATATAGTTTTTTAGATTATTGAGCAATTGAAATGAAAATTTAATTCGTAATACATGGAGTAGATACCGACCATACCGTTGAATCGTATCTAATATTTTTTTATCGATATAATAAATGTTTTTCGGATGTAAATAGTATTTGAAGCATGCACCTGGTGATAAGACTTCAAAGATATTTCTATTGGAGGGTTGATGGAGAGATCTGAAAATAATTGGAGAAGACTATACTGAGGTATTGAGTTTACAACCTTATAAGGCGTCATTGAAGATTTTTCCATACAGAATTTATTATATACGGATGATTTCAACTTTTAATATTTTAAAAACTCACTGTATTATATTGTGGAGTAAAACACACGTATATATACTGAGTCGTCTTTGTCATTGCTCCGTTGTCAAGTTTCTCAAAATTAGTAGCTACCACATTGTCACTTGCAAGATGCGATTTAAAAAAATAAATCAAAGTTGTCAAAGAAATTAGGTATTAACTAACTAATTTCTATTTATTTCAAGATTGTATATTTTTAAATAGATCAACAACTAATTGCTCGAACAAATATTAACAATACGATAAAAATATCAAAACTAAAACAGATAAACCCGTGAATTTCACGGGTCACAAACCTTGTTTATGCTTAATTAGTCAAGAAACTACGAAATTTATAGTCTAGAACCTATTACAATGTATTATATAAACTCCACAATTCATAACGAAAAATAACAAAGAAAGTTCTCCAAATTATATGAAGTACTCCCCTTACATTGTCCAAGTTTGCCCGACGTCTCTATTTGGCAATCCAAATAAGCGTTTATTTGATTAAAGTAGCCTTGATCAAAATTTCAACAACCTTATTTTTATTTTAGAACATTTCATATGTAGCTGATTCGCCATATAACTTAGCTTAAATAATAAGCTCTACCTTTTTAGGGTATCATCTGAGAAATAGACTAACTTTTTTTTATATCCTCTTCCATTCTGTAATCTCCCCTTTAATTTAGAATATTAAATATGTATTATGTCATTTTATGTATGTAATTTTATCAAATATTAGCAACTTTTTCACTTAATTTGTCAAACATTGTTTATATAACCAGCTAGTTTATCAGCTCATATATTTTAACTACCATTTTTTTTAGATTTTAGTTTATTTTTTAATTCTCAACTCTCTTTCAAATTTCACCTATTTTTTAGCTATTTTTACCAAATAAGGTCTACATTCTTGTTGATCTTTATGTAAACTCATCATGATTGATTGAATGATTACTTAAGTATGATGGAGAGAAGATTAGAGAGAAGAAGAAGATTGAATTAGAAAGAGAAAGTAGAATTTGTATTATGAATAATCTGAGTACAAGGAGTCAATCTCATCTGGTATTTATACAATAGTTAAACCGACATATGTATACCTAACTACCCTAACAGAATTTGTAACTGACTAACTGAATAAGTTTCCTTATATTCCAACACACACCCCCCTCTCAAGTTGGAGGGTGTGAAAACATCTCCAGCTTGCTAGAAATGAAATTGTGTTGAGGACCATTGAGAGCTTTAGTGAAAATGTCAGCTGGCTGCTATTTGGTGGGTATATAAGATAAGCTAATGAGCCCTGCCTGCAGCTTTTCTCGTACGAAGTGGCAATCTAAATCTATGTGTTTGGTTCTTTCGTGAAAGACCGGATTCTTTGCAATATGGATAGCAGCTTGGCTATCACATTTAATTGGAATATGAAGGACATCATGTACCTCTAGTTCATGTAAAAGCCTGCTTAACCATGCGAGTTCAGCTGTAATTCTTCGAAGGGATCGATATTCTGCTTCTGCAGAAGAAAGAGAAACAGTTTGCTGTTTTTTTGATTTCCAGGAAATTAATGAACCCCCTAAGAAGACTAGGAACCCACTGACAGACCTTCTAGTTTCTGGACAAGCTGCCTAGTCTGCGTCACAAAAACCTTCAAGATGAAAACCAGTCTTCCTATTCAGTAAAATTCCCTGGGAAGTATCCTTAGCAATGTATTTCAAAACATGTAAAGCTGTTGTCCAATGTTTTTCTCGTGGAAAGGCCATCTATTGACTCAACAACTGTACTGTAAAAGAAATGTCAGGTCTGGTGTTGGTTAGGTAATTCATCTTTCTTATTAGTCTTCTATATTCAGCAGGATTGACAATGAAGTTCCCTGTCTCAGCATTGAGTTTGATAGTACTATCTAATGGACTGTTGACAGGTCTGAAATTTTCACAACTAAATTCTTTCACTAGTTCAGTTGCAAATTTCTTCTGAGTAATAACCATTCTAGTTGATATGTTGGTGAACTCCATCCCTAGGAAATAATTAATGTTTCCTAGGTCTTTTATCTTGAATGTACTGTCCAAATATTGCTTTAGATCTTCTATTTCTTTACCATTGTCTCCTACTATCAGTATGTCATCTACATAAATGGCTAAGAAAACCACTTTGCCATCTGTTTTCTTATGGAATAATGAATAATAATTCAGAGATTGCTGATAGCCTCTAGTCTTTAAAGCCTGACAAAGCTTGACATTCCATTGCCTAGACGCTTGTTTAAGCCCATAGAGAGATCTTTCCAACTTGCAGACCATATTAGATTCAGATGTCACTAAACCAGGAGGCAATTTCATGTATACCTCTTCATGTAAATCTCCATGTAGGAAAGCATTGTTGACGTCTAGTTGACCCATCTACCACCCTTTCTTTACTGCAACTGCTACTAGGGTTCGGATAGTTGTCATTTTCACCATAGGAGAGAAAGTTTAAGTATAGTCTATACCTTCCTTCTGTGTGAAACCCTTCACCACTAGTCGTGCTTTATATCTTTCTATTGTGCCATCTGATTTGTGTTTTAACTTTAAATACCCATTTG
Organism: Silene latifolia; assembly: GCF_048544455.1. NCBI lineage: Eukaryota > Viridiplantae > Streptophyta > Magnoliopsida > Caryophyllales > Caryophyllaceae > Silene > Silene latifolia. Next base: position 10,071,097 of record NC_133536.1, on the reverse strand, counting down.
CAAGAAATTGCCTTCTTGCCCTTAGGTAGAGGCACTAAACTCCATGTATTATTAGCCTGCAAAGCTTTAAATTCTGCTGCAATGGCCTCCTGCTACTCAGGATACTTGGCTGCCTCTTCATAGTTCTTAGGCTCCTGAACAGGAGTCTCTTGAACTTGGGACACAGCAGAAACACAAGCAACACGGGCACAAACAGAACTAGACAGAGGTGTAACTTTGCATAGAGAAGTAAGGGTCTCATATGATTCATATCAGGTAATTTGCCAAATAAAACTTGATAAGGAGATAACCCTTGCAAAACTTTGGTAGGCAGTCTATTAATAATATAAGTAGCAGTTAAAATACATTCACCCCAATATTTTGTAGGTAATTTAGACTGAAATTCAGAGCTCTAGCAGTTTCCAACAAATGCTTATGTTTTCGTTCAACTCGACCATTTTGTTGAGGAGTATGAAAGCAAGATGTTTGATGAATAATCCCTTGTTCTAGTAAAAACCGAGATAGGATATTGCTAGTACCCAATTCAAAAGCATTATCAGACCTAATAGCCTTTATTTTCCTTCCAAATTGAGTATCAGCCATATTTATGAAAGTCTTAACAAAGACAAAAGCATTACTCTTGCAAGACAATAAGTGTGTCTATGTGCATCTACTGAAATCATCAACAATTGTAAGGAAGTACTTGTATCCATTGTAAGTTTGGGTGTGGTATGGACCCCATAAATCTATGTGAATAAGCTCAAATGGTGCAAAAGACACAGAAGATCTCAGCTGAAAAGATAAATGGTGTTGCCTTGCTTGAGCACATACTAAACAAGATTCCAAATCATTCATGTTATTATTATCATCCTTCAGAGTACAGAGCTGTAATTGCTTTAACTTGTACATAGGTAAATGTCCTAACCTGTGATGCCACAGTGTACTAGAGATATTTGAAACAGAATTTGCTACTGACTTGGCATTATTTTTATTCAAATTAACAAAATTAGAAGAACTAAGTTCCTGATCTGTGTTGATATGTAGCAGATACAAGTCGTGGTGATTTTTACCAAGGACCAAGTGCCTCTTGGAAGCGTCCTGCAAATAACATATTTGAGGGGTAAAACTAACAGTGGAACTAAGTTGCTTATTTAGTTTACTTATAGATAATAAATTGAACCTAAAGTGAGGTGCATACAAGACATTTTGCAAGGTTAAGCCTTCAGTTATAGGAATTGAGATCCAAGAAAAGACTGTATCATTACACCGTCTCCAATATTTGGCAGTGGGTGCTGTAGATGAAGGTTGAGGAATTGATCCATCTACAAAACCAACTTTATTCTTGGCTGAAAGAGCAATAAGCATAGCTCTCTTCAAACCACCAAAACCCGTTCCATCAAATGGTGCTGCAACAAGTTTGTTGCTGAGAGTATCTGAATGATGAATGTAATGAGGATCATCCTCACTGATTTCAGTAACAGTATCAGTTGCAGAAGACATTTTCTTGAGTTATTGTGTAAAAAAAAAACTTTGGGAATGATGAAAATATGAAGAATTGATGAAGATATGAAGAATTAAGTATGAAGATTACGCGGAAGCTTGATGAATTTGATTGAATGATTACTTAAGTATGATAGAGAGAAGATTAGAGAGAAGAAGAAGATTGAATTAGAAAGAGAAAGTAGAATTTGTATTATGAATAATCCGAGTACAAGGAGTCAATCTCATCTGGTATTTATACAATAGTTAAACCGACATATGTATACCTAAATACCCAGAATTTGTAACTGACTAACTGAATTTGTAACTGAATAAGTTTCCTTATATTCCAACAATTCTCTCCCTTGGTACTAGACGAATTGGTTGGTTCATGCTTTCCACCCGAACTGTCCCATTTTCTAATATGATGCCAATTAAAACAACATAACATTAAAAATCAAGTTTAACAATATTACAAGCAAGGTGACATGCATCACTCTTCGTTTGAGCTTAGTGTACACGCCAAGGCAAATAAAAGATCGAGCAAGTTAATTAAGTAAAACATAGATACTCCTCGTCCAATCAATCATTTGTTTACCTATTTCATTTTCTGTGAGGCATATTTTAATCAAAACTAGTAAATAAATGATTGAGACGCGGAGGGAGTATAAGATGATCGATCAACGAATGTTGCCAAGGGTGTCATTAGTATACACCAACTCGTTGTTCGTTCCGATCACACCCATTCTTGTCATGCTCTCATCCGCTCGTCGAATTTGATTGTCTATTAGTTTCTGACGCATATTTCTCAATTGTTGCTCTTGAGAAATAGGATCAACTCGCGAAGCAGAATTTGTTGGTTGTAATGGCTTAGTAAAGCCATAAACTCAAAATGAGTTTTTTGCATTCCTCCCACATCGGTGGGGAGTAGTGGGTGTGTGATATTTATATACCTACTCTCTCCCCAAGTGGATAAGAGTTGGACCAAGGAGGCTTTTGTTGAGAGTATTGGGCCTGTGAGTCTGATCCAAACACACACACGCGCGCGCCGGCCCGGCCCGGCTCGAGCTCGAGCTCGGGCTCGGGTTTGGGTTTGGGTAGAGCCCCTGCGGGGCGGGCCAAAGGCCCTCTTTTATTCTCTTTTTGGGTTGTGTGTGTTTTTGGTTTTTGTCCACATTCAGTGTATATGGGAGTATTAGCAGTCAGTCAAATCTTTCTGTTAATTGCTGCAATTAAGGGCGTTTATTACGCCTTAATTGTGGTTTGACTGGAGCGTTTTTTGGCTCCTAACTGCTCTATTATCGATTATAAATAGAGCAGCTCATCTCCTCATTTTACACACAGAAAATCTCTCAACTCCTTTCTCTTCTTCTTCTTCTCTCTGAAAATATTCTGGGTATAGTTTCTGTTCCGTTCCAAAGTCTTCTTACTTCAGTGGTGCGGTTCGAAGGCTGCAGTGTTAACCTTGGGGAACTACCGGCGAGAGACGATATCCACCACGGTCGTGCCGTAATAGTTTTCAAGTCAGTGGTTTTTTACCACGGCACTGCATATCTCTTACGATAAGTCTTTTCTGTTTTTCATCTTTCCCTATTTTTTGCTGTCGGGTTTCATTGTTACGAATTTACATTCCAACAATTTGAAAACTATTAATTTTGTCGTAACAATGGCTGCCGTCTCAAACAAAATCCTGTCTGAATTGTCGAAACTGGAACCTTTAGACGGTATGAACTACAAAAGATGGTCTCAGAAACTGCTTATGTATTTTGAACAATTAGAAATCGACTATGTTTTGTTTTCTGACCCTCCTGCTGCTGTAACCGCTGCTAGTGTAGAGGCTACCCCACCTTCGTCTACTGCTGTTAAGTCGAATGAGGAGTCAATTAAGAAACATGATAAGGATAACAAAACTGCTAAGTTCCATCTCCTTACTCATATGTCGAATACCCTCTTTGACTTATTTTCGGTCCATAAATCTGCTAAGACCATATGGAACCGTTAGAGAAAAAATATGGGGCTGACGATGCGGGTAAGAAAAAATATGTTGTCGGGCAGTGGCTTGGGTTTCAAATGGTAGATGACAAACCAATTATGGAGCAAGTTCATGTTTATGAGAACTTGTGTGCTGATGTCACTAATGAGGGAATGAAACTAGATGAAATTTTCTTGGCTAATGTTTTGCTAGAAAAGTTTCCCCCTTCCTGGAATGAGTATAGGAACCATTTGAAACATAAGAAGAAAGATTTGTCCCTTCAAGAGCTAGTAGGCCACATGAGGACTGAAGAAGCTAATCGTCTGAAAGATAAGTCAGTCCAATTGTCTCTTACTACTGTCAAAGCCAATCTTGTTGAAACCGGTGGGTCTTCAAAAGAAGATAGGTTCAAGGGTAAGGGAAAGGCTAAAGGCGGTCGGGTCAATCCAAGGGTCGAATGCCAAGAAAGGCTGGTCAAGGGAAATTCACCAAACTGCCTCAAAGATCCGAAAACCAAATCGGTTTGCTATGTTTGTGGGAAATCGGGTCACAAAGCTTATCGGTGTCCTCAAAAGAAAGTTTTCTCAGCCAAGCTAATGTTGCTTTGAAAAGGATGATATTATTCTTCTTTGTAGTGGTTGAGGCTAATCTGGTCGCAAATGCTAGTGATTGGATTCGGATACGGGGCTTCAAGGCATCTTTGTGCCAACAAGGATCTCTTTCTTTGAATTTGAAGGTGTTGCTGATGGTGAATGTGTCTACATGGGTAACTCTTCTTCTCTTTGTTATCACCGGCAAAGGCAAGATCTTTCTCAAACTAACCTCAGGGAAAACTCTTGCTTTAAATAATGTTTTGTATGTTCCTACTTTGCGTCGAAACCTCGTGTCCGGTGCCTTGCTAAACAAAGTCAAAAGTGAAACTTGTTTTTGAGGCTGACAAGGTTGTAATGTCGCGCAATGGGGATTTTGTGGGCAAGGGTTATCTCTGTGGGGGTTTATTTGTTTTGAATGTTGATTCTCCTATCATTAATAATAATGCTTCTACTTCGCTTATATTCTTTGAGTCTATTGATGTTTGGCATGGTAGATTAGGTCATGTGAATGTTGATTCGATTAAAAGGCTCAAATCTATGTCGCTTATTCCTTCGTTATCTTTAGAAACTCATGAGAAGTGTCCTAGTTGTGTCGAGGCCAAATTTGCTAAGAAACCTAGTAGACCTGTTACAACTAGACAAACGAGTCTTCTTGAGTTAATTCACACCGACCTAGCTGACTTCAAAAACACCATGAGCAGAGGTGGTAAACATTACTATGTCACTTTTATAGATGATTTTTCTAGATATACCAAAGTATATTTGCTTAGAAATAAAAGTGAAGCTGAGGACATGTTTATAAAGTTTAAAACTGAGGTAGAAAATCAGCTTGATAGGAAGATTAAAAGAGTCAGGTCCGATCGAGGAGGAGAGTATGGCTCTGGTTATTTAGTAGATTTTTGTGAGAAAAATGGTTTAATACACGAAAAGAGCCCACCATACTTACCTCAATCGAATGGAGTAGCTGAACGTAAAAATAGAACTTTGAAAGAAATGATGAATGCTATGCTTTTAAGTTACGCCTTTCGATGATATGTGGGGAAGCGGTGCTTTCAGCTTGTCATATTCTTAACAGGGTACCTCATAAGAAACTAGACAAGACACCCTATGAGATGTGGAAAGGTTATGCTCCTAACTTAAGTTACCTTAAAGTGTGGGGGTGTTTGGCTAAAGTAGGCTTACCTAGCTTTAGGAGGCCAACCATTGGACCTAAGACTTATGATCTGCGTTTTCATTGGTTATGCTCAAAACAGTTCGCTTATAGGTTCATGTCTTTAAGTGACAGTCTCTATATCTCGAGGCTAGAGATGCTTTGAGTTTTTTGAGCAGGTATTTCCTTTGAAGAAGGAAACAATATCACTACCCGATGCCCCTGTTGTTTCTACTGTGCCTGTTAACCCTATTGACAGTTCCACGCATGCGAGTACTAGTACTTCATGGATCATGCGGTTGAACCAAGAAGGAGTAAAAGGCCCGAGTTGAAAAGAGCTACGGAGTGATTTCATCGAATCGATGCTATCGGACTTCACTTATCCGAAAACGCAGTGATATTTGTGCTTTTGATGAGCTTGTTTCTGCCTTTTTAATAGAAGATGATCCAAAAACATATGATGAGGCTATGAGATCTATAGATGTTGTTTTTTGGAAAGAAGCTATTAAAAATGAACTAGATTCTATTGTTTCTAATCAGACTTGGGAGTTAACTGATTTGCCTAAAGGTAGTAAACCCATTAGTAGCAAATGGATCTTTAAAAAGAAAATGAGACCTGATGGAACAATAGAAAGGTTCAAGGCCAGACTTGTGGTGAGGGGTTTACACAAAAGAAAGATATTGACTATTTTGATACTTACTCACCTGTGACTAAAATTTCCACCATAAGAACTCTTATTGCTTTGGCTGCTATTCATGATCTTGTGGTACATCAGATGGATGTAAAAACTGCTTTTTTGAATGGTGACCTAAATGAAGAGATCTATATGTTGCAACCCGAGGGGTTTGTGGTAAAGGGTCAAGAGAGTAAAGTGTGTAAACTGAGAAAATCACTATATGGTCTTAAACAAGCACCTAAACAATGGTATGAGAAATTTCACAACACTTTGATTGATGATGGCTATATAACTAACAATTCTGATTCATGTGTTTATTCTAAAATGTTTGGGTCAGATTGTGTGATTATATGCTTATATGTTGATGACATGTTAATTCTTGGTAATAATTTATTTGTTGTAAATAAAACCAAACAATTTTTGTCATCACGTTTTGAGATGAAAGACTTAGGAGAAGCTGATGTTATCCTTGGAGTTAGAGTTATGAAAACCCCAAGTGGTATATCCCTTAGTCAATCACATTATGTTGAAAAAGTGTTGAAGAAATTTAATAGTTTTGATGTTGCACCTGCTAGAACTCCTTATGATGCTAGTATATCTTTGTGTAAGAACTTGGGTGATAGTGTCTCACAAGAAGAATATGCTAAAATTATAGGAAGTGTTATGTTCCTCATGAACTGTACTCGACCGGACATTGCTTATCTTGTTAGTAGGCCGAGTCGATATACACATAACCCCAAAGATCTTGAGCATTGGAATGCACTTCGTCGTTTACTTAAATACCTAAAAGGAACAATTGATTTGTGTTTGCATTATGGTAAATTTCCTGCTGTTTTAGAAGGATATTGTGATGCAAATTGGGTTGCAGGTAATGATGAAATACATTCCACTAGTGGTTATGTGTTCACCTTGGGTGGAGGAGCTATATCGTGGAAGTCCGCAAAGCAGGCGTGTATAGCTAGCTCCACCATGGAATCTGAGTTCATTGCTCTTGAGTTGGCGGGTCAAGAAGCGATTGGTTGAGGAACTTACTAGCGGACGTGCCTTTGTGGGGGGACAGTTGCACCAGTCTCCCTTCTCTCGTGATTGTAAAGCGACTATCGGTGTTGCTAAGAATAATGTCTACAATGGTAAGAAACGACATATTCGGATCAGGCACGGTGTGGTAAAACAACTCCTGAAAAATGGGGTGATTGCTTTGGACTATGTGAAGTCCGAACGTAATCTTGCTGATCCCCTTACTAAGGGGTTAACAAGGAGAGTAGTCCTTGATATGTCGAGGGGAATGGGGCTTAAGTCCTTGAATCAAGTTTGAGTGTGATACTTGATGGACTCTATAGCTCATTCCTATGGCATTTGATATCCATAGCCAATTTTGGTGGTGCTTTTGAGACGCACTTGATGGATTGTGTTTCTATAGAGGTTGGACTTTGTCCTTAATAGCTCTTATAAGAAGTGCTACTGAGAAGCACTTGAGCTACCTATGGGGTGTGATGGTTCAGCCACCATCTATGTGAGAAATATGAAATTTCTTGCTAGAGCACTCACCTAAACCAGGGTAAACGCATGGCTTTAAAAGCGTTGCACTTTGATTTTGCGGAACGAACAGTCTTAGAAGGTATGATATGTGTTGTGGGGGTCTCAACCGAAGTCCAAACAAGGAATTCAAATCGAAAGATATTCACTTGATAATAGTAAGTTGTTGCCTCATTTCACTAAAACGTCAATTCAAGTCGAAAGACATTGAACGTTTAAGTATCCAATCCTTCCTTACCCGGAATATCTCTTTAGCTTTCTCTTCGCCATTAGTGGGGGATTGTTGGTTGTAATGGCTTAGTAAAGCCATAAACTCAAAATGAGTTTTTTGCATTCCTCCCACATCGGTGGGGAGTAGTGGGTGTGTGATATTTATATACCTACTCTCTCCCCAAGTGGATAAGAGTTGGACCAAGGAGGCTTTTGTTGAGAGTATTGGGCCTGTGAGTCTGATCCAAACACACACACGCGCGCGCGCGCCGGCCCGGCCCGGCTCGAGCTCGGGCTCGGGTTTGGGTTTGGGTAGAGCCCCTGCGGGGCGGGCCAAAGGCCCTCTTTTATTCTCTTTTTGGGCTGTGTGTGTTTTTGGTTTTTGTCCACATTCAGTGTATATGGGAGTATTAGCAGTCAGTCAAATCTTTCTGTTAATTGCTGCAATTAAGGGCGTTTATTACGCCTTAATTGTGGTTTGACTGGAGCGTTTTTTGGCTCCTAACTGCTCTATTATCGATTATAAATAGAGCAGCTCATCTCCTCATTTTACACACAGAAAATCTCTCAACTCCTTTCTCTTCTTCTTCTTCTCTCTGAAAATATTCTGGGTATAGTTTCAGTTCCGTTCCAAAGTCTTCTTACTTGATGGTGTGCGGTTCGAAGGTTGCAGTGTTAACCTTGGGGAACTACCGGCGAGAGACGATATCCACCACGGTCGTGCCGTAATAGTTTTCAAGTCAGTGGTTTTTTACCACGGCACTGCATATCTCTTACGATAAGTCTTTTCTGTTTTTCATCTTTCCCTATTTTTTGCTGTCGGGTTTCATTGTTACGAATTTACATTCCAACAGAATTAACGTAGCTAGGTGTTTGTACGTTTAGGTTATTATTAACGTACACCACGTTATTGCCCGTACCAATTGCTCCCATCCTTGTTATGCTCTCATCCGCTCGTCGAATTTGATCGTCTATTAGTTTCTGACGCGTATTTCTTAATTGTTGCTCTTGAGCAATTGGATCAACTGGTAATCTAGAATTAACATACACCATGTTATTATCGTTCATTCCAATTGTTCCGGTCCTTGTTATGCTCTTCTCCGCTTGTCGAATTTGATCATCAATTAGTTGACGATACATGTTTCTTAATTGTTGTTCTTCGGATTCAAGATCAGCTAACCAGAGAAAGATAGCAATATTAGCTTTTTCTACACAAATGATACAAATTAATTATATCGCGTAATATGGGGTATAATTGTATAAATTACGCTTACCAAAATTTGAACTCGTAAATTTAGCTTAAAAAACAATTAAAAAAATGTTTTACCAAAAGTGACGGGCCTGGATTCGCCTCTAGTCTCTTGTTGAACATTCTCATTATTATTTGTCGGATAAATATAATTATAATTATAATTATAATTATTAGTGTCGGTACGATGAATAGAGCTACTTGATGACCCTTGTTGACGTTGAGAATTGGCTTCGTTTGCTTGTCTCTCCAACTCTGCTTTCATGGCTTCATTCATTTGTTTCGCAACGTCCTTGAGTTGTTTGTTACTTTCTTCGATGAGACGACGTACGAACCCCATGGTTATAGATGAAGATTGATGGTGATTCAAGGTGAAAGATTGGTGATTAGATTATGTGATGAGAAATTTGTGCTAGTTCGTCTCAAAGCTTGACCATTATATAGGAAGTGATGAGAAAATGTGCATATGGTGTGCAACTTCTCAAATTGGCTTTCTTTATTAGTTGACTTTCGAAGTCTACTCTTTTTTGAGTGCCCTCCCTCCATGTTATATTGACGTCAACAAAACCACTATTAATAAATTATTTATTAAATATATAAAAAAAAGATTAGTTTTCTCTCATATTCACCATCTTTCACATTTTCTAAAACGGAGAATTTACAAAGATTTTTCATTTTCTTATTTGCTATTTTGTGGTTAATATAACATGTAACTTCACGTTCTCTTTCATACTTTCATTTTCGTCCACATATTACCACTTCACTAAATATTGGTTCAAACCAATGTGGAAGATCATATTAGAATAGGATCGAGAGAGTATTTTTTAAGGGGGTAAAATAAAGAAGACAATTATTTTTTTTCTAATCCGCTAACCCAATATGCTCGTAGGAGCAGCATATCGTAAATTAGCATATTGGAATCCAATATGCTATTTTAATATGTCATTAACCAAGTAGCATATTGGTAAGTCAAAGATGTTTAACCTCTCAAACTAGTTTTGTGACCCGTGAGAATCACGGGTTTGATTGGTTTTTTTTTTTGGCGATATTATTCATGAATGCGTTATTCCGCTTGTTTGTCTTCTTGCTTATTATCTTGAAATATGTTTGTAGGATACCTAATCAAGGTAACAAAATAAAGTGCACAAAAGGGTGTACGACAATTTAGTAATTTAAAAAAAATTGTTAATTAATATATATTCTAAGGGTTAGAATATATAATGTATCATGTCACCAATAATTAAAGATTCATACTACAATTTGATATTGCGATACATCATAATAACAATTAAAAAATGAAAAACTTAACAAAAAAATAAATATTCAAGTTAAAAGAAAATTGCAAAGAAGTTCCATAACCATTATTTCCAGATTTCATGCAATGTGATTGATATGTGAGTATGTCATCCTCCTGCAATTTCAATACAAACACAAAAATAATAACTAAATAAAATTATAACTATTAATTAATTTAAAACATAATAAGAATAAAAAGTTAAATAACTCATTTGGTTATATATGCATACTTTGCCTACCAACTTTTTGGATAAATATAAAAAATAGAATTGTTGTAATATTTATATAAGGAAATTTTTGTAATAAATTATCTAATTAATTTCAAGAATTTATTTGAGAGAAAAAGAATGGATTGTGAACTAAAGGGGAGATACAAAGTTATGGTAAAATAAATACAAAGTATAATAATTGTGAAGAAAAACAAAAAGACAATCTATTAATTAAATGAAATAAAAGTTAAATAAATACAGAAGGTAGATTGATAGCAAATTTATGAGAGGAAAATAAAGAGTTTATATTAACTTATTTTTTTGTGTTTGCAACTAATATTTTTTATTTTCTTTTTATTTATAAGCATGTAACACATTGTATTTAGAGATTGCTTCTAGTTAGATAATCAAGTAATTAATATAAGTGAATTATTATTAACCAATAACAAAATTATACGTGGATTAAAATTAAATGCTTTAAGTTGTTTTTTAACTATATTGTATAGAAAAATACAAAGTATAATAATTGTAAGGAAAAACAAAAAGACAAACTATTAAATAAATGAAATAAAAGTTAAATAAATACAGTAGGTAGATTGATAGCAAATTTATGAGAGGAAAATAAAGAGTTTATTTTAATTTATTTTTTGTGTTTGCAAATAATATTTTTTATTTTGTTTTTGTTTATAAGCATGTAAGACATTATGTTTAGAGATTACTTCTAGTTAGACAATCAAGTAATTAATATAAGTAAATTATTATTAACCAATAGCAAAATTACACGTGGATTAAAATTAAATGCTTTTAGTTGCCTTTTTACTATATTGTATAGATATACTAAAATTTGGTCAATATAACATTTACTAAATAAATAGTTCACGAATCAAGTTGAGTTAGTATTAAATCACAAGTCGTTATCGATTCAAGTTTGAGTTGAATTGGGACAAGAAATAAGGTTTATCTATATCACCTCTGAGTCTAGTTGACTTCAACTTCAACAAATGTTCGATTTTGTCAAGTTTGTATTTCATGCTTTTCAGCTTGGGTTTCTTCGGCCATTGTTATCTTTCATCAATCATATATTATATTAAAGCAACAACCACTTGCCTTATACGTTGCCACGTGGCATCTCTAGGATATTTTGTTAATTTGTCGAATTTATTAAATTGTTAATTATTAATTACTATTAATAAATTAATCCATGTAAAAAGGCAAGTTGTTAATTTGCATAAAATATGGCAGGTATATCTCCAATATCAGGTGTGATTTGAAGATTATTTTCAATTTGGAAATAAAATGCACTTGCCTAAAGATTCCTTTCCACTTAATAATTATCTTTTCATTGCCATTTTATATGGAAGGGTCCCATTCTATTAGGAAATAAAGTTATTTTACCTTAAATGTCGGCCAAATCACCTAACTATAACAAACAATATTAAGAATTTAAGAATTATAAACCAATATTTACAGATAAATAAATACGGAGCATATAACTATTCCAAATCATAACACCCAAAAAAATCATAAAACTTGAAGCATATCTGAACATTTTTTTTTTTTAAAGGTAATGGTTAGAACGGAGGGAGTAATATAACAATATAAAAATCGGGATTATGATACATTCAGTATTTTCTTTAGCTTAGAAGCATATTCGATAATTTAAACTTGACCATATATAGTTATATACATACCGTAGAAAAGATAAGAGTAAATTATACGTCTTCTAAAAATACAAGAAAATACACTTCCAAAATTGGTTTACCATCAAAATTAGAGTTAGGCTCTGTTTGGTAAAACGAACTGAAAATGTATCTGAAACCTGAAAAGGTACCTGGTAACTGAAAAGCTAAATGAAACCTGAAAAGGTAGCTGAAAATTAGGAGTTGATAAGGTAGCTGATTATATAAAAAAATGTTTGGCAAACTAACTAAAAAGGTAACTGATTTTGATGATATTTAATAGAATAGATTTAAAGGGTAAAAACGGAAAATCAAACCAAATCAGGTACCTGAAATCTCAAATGCTACTCTAGGTAGCATTTCATTTCAGGTAACTAATTTGGTTAAATAAGTTATTTGTCAAACGCTTACAAAAAGATAAGGTACCTGAAAGTTTGGTCAAATAAGCTACTTTGACCAAATCAGGTACCTAAAATGCCTTACCAAACGGAGCTTTAGAATGATTAAATTTTCTTTTTTTTCTTTTTTTGTCAAAGATATTACTCCATATTTGGATACAGATCCTATGCAATCATGGTAACCGAGATTATATGAGCATCCCTTATTACTTTGAAATACAAATGCAAATTGTGAAAAAGTCAAATAGGCTAATATAGACAAATATGGTAAATTGCGAGAGTAATAAATCAGGCCAACTACCACTAAGTCCCTCTTAAGACCGTATTATCTGTCTTAAGTTTACGACGGATCAAGTATATACCATTTGTGTATATAAGAATGTAAAGTAAAAATAGTATATTTATCTTATATATATGGGTTTTTCTAACGTGTTCCCTAAGGGCACACATTAAGAAGTCATAAAAGGAAAGATTCTCAGCATAATTTCATGATAAATTTAGAGATGAACTAATTATTGCCATTTTTAATGAAATTATCCTGAAAATCTTTCCTTTTATAACTTCTTAATGTGTTTAGGGCACACGTTAGAAAAACCCTATATGTATAAGCGATATGATACTAGACCCGTCTTAAATGAGAATTTATGGTCAATAAAATCTTTAGTAACTTTATCTTTCGATATAATTTTCTCAATTAATAAGCTAAAAAAAAGGGGAAAAAAAGAACCAACGAAATTTGTCAAAGCTCACTCAATTTAAAAAAAAAAAAAAAAAAAAATTATTGGTATAGGAAGAATGACTTGGTATAGGAAAAACCTTATATCAAGAACAAAATTCCATTAAAGATAAAGTTCTTGATTTTAAAAATTAGTGAAAAATGACTTGGTATAGGAAGAACCTTATATAAAGTTCTTTAATTGCACTTTCTCTAATAAACGAACCTTACACTTTCACTCCAAAAAACAATTATATGTAAGCTCTAATTAATAAATGAGCTATTTTGTTACCACCCGTGCAGTAAGAGTAAGAGTCACCACAAAATCAAAATTCAAAGTTAAGCAAGAAATATAAACCGCGAAAGTGGTAATTAAGCCCCCTAGCTCTGTTCAATTGCGAAATTAAGCCCCAAAAGTTTTATTTGGAGCAATTAAGCCCCTTAAATTTCACCAAAAGTGAAATTCAACCCCATTTTTTAAATTTTCACAAGAATTTTAATTAAAAATATTTTATATTAGTATTAAACAATTTATTAAATAACTAAAAATTACTAATTACAACTTTGCGAATTTCTACATAATTTATTAATCATTGAAGAACACTTTTACATACATATTTAGTAAATTGTCTATATACTATAAAATTCAAAAATAAAACAATTCTCAATATATAATATAAATATAAAAGTTCTAAAACTTAAAATAAAATATTTTATATTTGATAAATTGTACAGTATTAAAAGTGATTTTAATATAAGAATTTGGTGAAAATTATGAAAATGGGGTTGAATTTCACTTTTGGTGAAACTTAAGGGGCTTGATTGCTCCAAATAAAACTTATGGGGCCTAATTTCACAATTGAACAAAGTTAAGGGGCCTAATTACCACTTTCGCGTAATATTAACATTTCATGAAATGATCATTTTAAAATCAAATATCAAAAAATAAATTTTTACAACTTTATGTCTTTTTTAATAATATAAAATAAAAGATATTAATAATTCTGGCAATTTTTACACCATTTACCATCAATTTGACTCCTTCATGATTTTTATTTTATTTATTATAGAAGGATGTAAATTGTACTCAGATTAATAATTAATTGTAAAGTAATTAACATGGCTGAAATTATTACAAAAAAATTATTAACATGGCTGAAATTATTGAGTAAATCATATACATAAAAAAAGTAACAACCTTTCAGGAAAGATAGCTAAGGAGGACTATTTAATCAGATTTTATAATAACTTTTCTAACACTAAGTCTCCCTTAAAACAAATTTGTGATATAATTAATAAGATGATTATAATTAATATATAAGAAGGCAAAATAATAACATTAAGTATCCTTTAAAACTCACATAATTTAACAGATGAAAAGAAAAAAAAAATCATGAAAGTACAATAAATAAAATTACGAGATACTTCGTATACCTTTACTTTTCAAAAGTGTCATCTAGAGTGAACAAGTACTCATGAATTAAACTTAAATTTTCACTCTACATGCTATATATTTAAGATCTACTTAGATTAATAGTTTTAATACTCTACGTTGTCACCCGTGCAGTGCACGGGTTCAAAAACTAGTTTTAGTTGATGCTAAACCAATATTATTAGTTTAGAGCTGACTAATGGGCTAACTAGGTTGGATTCGTGTAGAGTTAATTCCAGTTTGTAAGAGTTTGGATCGAGTCATTTCGGGTCCAGGTAAACTATTATCAAGTTTTTTTTATGGATAATGACTAGTGTGCAACAATAAACGTTCGAGTCAAGTTATATAAGGTCGGGTCAAGCACAGGTCTTAATTTCGGATTCCTAATCGGGTATGAGTCGGATTATTCAGATCGGGTCGTTCAGGTCAGATTAATTCTGTCAGGTCTACCTTAGTTTATAGATTGAGCCGACTTGAAAAGGCTGACCCGAAACCCGAAATCGATCCGAAATACCGCACCCGAATGACACCCGAATTGACCCAACCTGACTCGAATATCACCCGAGCTTTCATGCACCCGTAACATACCTGATCCAAAATGACCCGATCCGAAATCACTCAACCCGAAAATGACTCGACAAAACATAAATTTAATTGACCTCAAAAGACTTGAGATACATTTTTTCTCGTAATCATTCCCGAAATAACCCGATCCGCGTGACACGAAACAGACCTGACCAACAAACCTGTAACCCGAAATGACCAACCCGATCCGAACAAACTCGAAAATTTGAGAAATGCAAAATGGTCCGGTCTAAACCCGACCCGTTTAACCCGTTTGTCAGGTATAGTTTACTAGACAAGTCATTTGGGTCGGGTTTAGCGCTGGTAAATCCGAAGTTGTCATCAGGTTACTTGTAATTTTCCCACCTTCCATCCTCGTATTCGCGCGCCCTTTCAATTCAACAGTCAAAACCCTAATTCCTAATTTCTCTCGCATGCAAGTTTCAGAAATGGCAGCAATTCATCTACTTCGTTCACAAACTTCCCTTCTTAATTCATCCAAATTCAAACTTCTTCCCCCTTCAGTAAACTCTTTAATCATCTACAATCAACACGATCAAAACCCTAATTCCTCTCGCCATTTTCGCCCAATTCATTCAATTACCCCCAAATCATTTCCCGAATCGCCTCTCATCGACGTCAATGGC
This sequence comes from Silene latifolia, assembly GCF_048544455.1. Taxonomy (NCBI): domain Eukaryota; kingdom Viridiplantae; phylum Streptophyta; class Magnoliopsida; order Caryophyllales; family Caryophyllaceae; genus Silene; species Silene latifolia. The sequence goes on along the minus strand of NC_133536.1, from coordinate 10,055,312 downwards.
GCATCCGAAGAACCAACTTCTGAACCGAGCGTTAGGGGCTGGTCAACCTTCAGTTCTCCTCAGAGTACCCCAACAAATTCAATTAAGGGTGTAGGTAGTGGTGGGGAAGAGGAGTCGAGGATTCGAGTGAACTTGTCGCCGAATGTGGCGAAGAGTGTCGTTTCGAGGGATTTTGTAGCGGGAGGGAAGAAAGGGAAGAGTAAGATTCATTGGGTATGTGCTGATTGTGGACATAGCACAGCTCAGTGGTGGGGAACCTGTAGATCATGTAATAAAATTGGGACTTTGAAGCAGTTTTCGGTGTCGGAAAACGAGATTTCTGGGAAAATGATGAAGTCGTCTTGGTTGCCTGAGCAAATGGTTGGGCAAAATGAGCCGGTTAGGTTGGTGGATGTGAATCGAGGGATTAATCATATGGAATGGCGCATTCGATTGTAAGTTGTATGTTTTGGCTATGGTTATGTTCAATTTGATTGCTTTCATTAGGTGTAGCTAGGCCGGGAGTTCAATTATATCGGATTTAGTGTTCGGGTTTTATGTTGATCAGTGGTGCAATTCTAGCAGCCTAGACTTAACAGTTATATTTAATGATGTTATGTTATTTGTAAGAGTGAATATTTTGCAAAATGCTGAAAATTGAGGTATGATTTGGCTGATTTCAGGTCTGGCTTGCTCGGATTGGAAGTTAATAGGGTGCTTGGTGGCGGTGTTGTGCCAGGTACAGATTGAGTGTCTAATTGTGTTATGTTGCCTTTTATGTGTTTTTGACGAATTCTGGCTCTGTATTTTTTTGTTTATTTACGTTGGCTTACATGTCTTTGGCGCCTTTAACAATAGTTTGAATGTGGAAACCTGGTAAATGACTGAGATAGCGTGGTTGATACTTTATTTGGAAATTATTATCTCAACCAAAAGCCTACACTTATTGTTGAGGCTTAGTCAATGAAGTTATACCTTCATGTTCTGTCTCTCTCACGTGTGCATGTATGTTGGGTTTTACCAAATTTTCTTCCCCCGTTCATCTCTTTCATTACTCGTTACAAACTATGTGTACAAATAGAGAATTGACATAAACATGTTCATTCTACTTGCATGTTAATGTATCAGCGCGAGGCTTCAAGGGATAGCGCAGTTGGTGACATCCCCATTAGACAATTGACTAAAACATTATCTCATGGTTGGCTCCTTTTTTTATGGAAGGTTGTGTCCCCTGTTTTCCTTTGGGAGAAAGCTCTTGATTTGTCGTACAAGATTCTCTCTTGAAAATTACTCCCTCCGTCCCGATCATTTGTTTCTCTTTTTTCATTTATAGAGTGTCTTGATAATTTGTTTACCTTTCTATTTTGAAATGCTTGTTATGGGTAATTTGATCACCCACATACATCTTAATCCACTTGTCATCCAATGAGCATAAGTACAAATGGTCCGCTCCTCCCTCCTTTGTCTTTGTGCCAAATTCAAAGGTAAACAAATGACTGGTAAGTAGGGAGTACATTGCTTTGCCTTCTGATTCTCTAGCTTCTAACAAGCTTTACATTATTGCAGTTCCCCAAGATGAGCTTGCTTCGAATGTAACTCTTTTAACAAAATTTCTTGCGATTTTTTATAGGTTCATTGATTTTGGTTGGTGGTGATCCTGGTGTGGGCAAAAGTACATTGGCATTACAGGTGTGATCCCTTTTATTAAACCTGCTTAAATAGTTTATCTCGGGAGATTGCGCTAGAGTGCTGCAATATTGTATGTTTCACTAAGTTATGTTCAAAATGAAGATGGCTGCACTTGTAGCAGTGAGCAGTGATGTTGGAGGAGCAGCGCCTGTTCTCTACATATCTGGTGAAGAGGTTAGTGCACTAGAAGCAACACCACCTTTCATTATTCTACTGTTTTAGTGCTGCTAAATTTTAAAGGAGAGAGAGCACCTATTATGCTGGGGGCAAGAATATCTCCCATCCCGGGAAAGGCCTAATGATATACTTTAAAGCAAGCGAAGAGTACAAGACAAGGTGGGTAGAACATTTCAGCTTGCATAGTATTGGTAATGGACTTGACTAAAAGAGAGTGAATGTTTGGTTCAAAATGAGTAAGGGATATTTCATGGCATTGAACTTCGGTTTCAATCTTGATCTTAGGTTCGGACGCCACACCTTCATTTCAATCGTGTCGCTTAAAAATGCGGCTGATATATTGCCTTAATATGAAGTCGCGGTAATCTTCAAGACCTTAGAACTGGTCGTGCGGCGTTGTTGCAGCTCTAATTTGTTTCTATGGAAGTTTTACTTTGATGCTTTTCAGTAGTCATGAAGGGGTTTGGCTATTGAAAATATCTTTACAATACGATCTACTCCCTCCCATCCAAACCAAAGGTAACATGGGAGGGAACAAGTTTTAAGAAAATAGAGAAAAGGTAAGGGTAGTATTGGAATTAAAATAGGGCCACTTGTAGCTTGATTAAAAGAGGGCCACAAACATGATGACATTTTATGTAAATAATAAGGGTGTATGAGGAGTTTTTAGTAATGTTTTTTTTACCAAAAAAGGAATGGGTAGTTTGGTTTGGATGGTCCGAATACGGTAAGTGTTACCTTTGGTTTGGATGGGAGGGAGTATTAGATTACCTTTCAATTTATGGATTCCAACCTTTGATGGCACATCTGACTTTGATTTTGTTTAGTTGGGAATTGTTAATGACATGTTGAAACCTTCTCTGTTTTGACTATTTGAACCTGACAATATGCTAATTATATTTTCTTCTCTAGAGTGTTGAGCAAATTGGAAATAGAGCAGATCGGCTGAGCATCGATACAGAAGAGCTTTTCCTTTATTCAAGCACTGATATTGAGGTTGGTTAGAGCTAATTGTGTCTGTATTTAGTTGCTTCTTGCTTATTCCTCAATTGTTGCCTTGGGACTTCCTTTACGGAAGCAGTTGGTTAGAACTTAGAACAATTTATCACTCTATTGGATGGGGTTTAAGTTTGCTGCATTAAGGCATCTCTTTTTGTTCTTTCTGATACGTTTTTATCAAGTTCTTTCAACAATTTGCTACAAGTTTATCAGTTTATTTTCCCCCCAATATAGCCATGTCGTATAATTGTCGAGACTCATTGCATGCTTAGAAGCAAACAAAAACTTCACCTTTTGTTTTATCTTACACTTGCTATTTTCTCATCAGGTGTTCTATTGATGGCTATATTGATATTTCGAATGGCTGGAAATCTGGTTTCATTAAATCCTAAATCCGCTGTTCTACAACTGCAAAGTCTAAGGTGTTATACCTTTTCCTGCAGGATATTTTAGAAAAGGTGCAAGTGCTTTCCCCACGTGCTGTCGTTGTTGATTCCATTCAAACTATGTATCTAAAGCCGGTGACTGGAAGCCCTGGCGGGATGGCGCAGGTATGAATGTATGATTAATTGGAACACTAATCCAAATACCATCTTACTTTCCCTCTTTTCAGGTATTTCTTCTGGGATTTATGGACATAATTACATAAATATATCCGAAGAATCAAAGTATGCTCAGATGATTAAAAATTACATTTCTGATTCTTTATCTGCTAGATTTTAGTGTGCTTTACCTCAAAGTACAAGTTTTCTATTAGTATCATCCCCCCTATACTAAAAGAATAAGAGATTACTAAATTTTCCCCGCCTAAATGAATTTGTCTATAATTAGATTTCACTATATCATACTATCTGACATTATTTTAAACAATAAATAACTCTATTCCATTTAAACATGGTATAATATTTTTTCAATTTGCATAGACATATTAATAAGATAATCTGATTTTGTTACATCAATAAAATTGCACTAATTATACGTATGATGGGATAGAAATATTTAATTGTTATTATTTTAAAAACTAAACACGATCATCACGAACATTTTTTTAGCACACACTTCCTAAATAATTTTATTATTCTGTCTTTTGATACAAACTTATACTACAAGTTAGTAGTATTTATAGACATTTTTACTTCTAAAATGAAAAAACTTAGTAATTATATGTTTTTATCTTTCACTTTAACTTAATATCTATCCCTGCTCCCTAATATGTGAACATTTAAATTTTGGTTAATTTTTTTATTTAACATATACGGAGTACATAAGTATATTTATTATAAAGTACTATATCTTACCTGATTGTATTACCAATGTCATCACTTCACGTTTATATTACTCCTTTAGTGGATATAATAATATAACAACAATAGTTTTTAAAAATACAGTTTCGTAAAATCGACAATCTTATTAGGAGTAAAAGTGTCTCTTTTCTACTTTTTAATACAAAACATTACTAATAGTAAATTTAATGGTTAAATTTCAAATGGAGTTATACCAGTGATATAATTGTTTAATTCTCTAACATCTTTATCTAAAAAACTATGCATTCGCGCGGGATCTATATTAGTTATTACCAATAATCTTATAAAAAAATCACACTCTCGATGTCCCGGTCAATTGTTGTCCTTTGCCTTTTGGACACTATTCATAAAGGAAGAGAATCCTTTAAATAATTTCCAATGCACAACACCAAATATAGTCATGAGGGATCTTGTTTGATTCGTCTTAATGAGTACGTTAAGATTATCAAAATTTTATAATTTTCACACTTATGTAAGTAAAGATATTTACGAAATGAAATGAGCATTAGCAAACATGTAAAAGGCAAAGGACAACAATTGACTAGGACAAATGGAGTAATAATCATTGATATTTTGATTATAACACTTGAAGATGATTTCGTCTTATGTATATTTTGTTGCAGGTGAAGGAATGTACTTCAGCATTGCTTCGTTTTGCAAAGAAGACAAATATTCCTGTTTTTTTGGTAAGAAACGGGTTTGATAGTGTCACATGGTTTTTCTGACTCATTTTTGTAAGGATATTGCGTACACATATTACTCAACGCTCTACGCTTTTTACCAAATTACCCCTCATTTTTCTTCCACGCTTTTTACCAAATTACCCCTCATTTTTCTTCCTCTCAAATAGTTTCAGAGATCTTTTTTCTTTCCCTTCTTATCTCTCCCGCCGCCACCCGATCCATTACCACCCACCATGTCTTGCCTTCTCTACCGCTGCTCCCACCTGCCAATCCCCGCCTCCACGCCTATGGTATCGTGTTGAATTTTCTTTTGAACAAATAGAAGGAAAAAAAACACAATGTACTCCGATGTATTGCACGAGAATTTTTTTGAGAAAATAGAGTGTCAAATGAAAAATTTTACTATTTAGAGGGGAAAATAAAATCAAACCACCAAAAACATGTGGTGGTATTGCATTGTAATTTCGGCTAAGTTTTCTGTTAGCTTTAACTTCCCGTCTATGTTACTCCGACACTTCATTTAGCTGCCGTGTCCCGTGTCCGACACCTATCTGTCCGACACCGACACAACACTTCGACGCTTCATTTTAGACCCAAAAACTGAAAAATTCTCACAAAATGGCTGTATCCGACACTCGACACGTGTCAGACACGGGTGTCGGAGAGTCGGGGTAACACCGCTTCCCGTCAACTTCATCTTTCTCACCATTAATCTTCATCTTCGTCACTCATGTCTTTATTACTTGGCTCACATTTTCATATTTTGCACCCATTAATTTTTATTGTAAATGATCATCCAATCTTGTTTTCTCGCACTACCCATACCTTTCCTATCTTTCAGTTACAAACCCTAAAAAAAGTAAACTCAGACCTATTTAGAAGTATCCGACCCGGGTACGTGTCCTAGTGTCGGACTCGGCTATTTTTATGAAAAATATGCATATTTTGGTTCAAAATGAGGTGTCCAAGTGTCATACCCATGTCCGAGTGTCGAGTGTCGGACACGGGTACGCGAGGGAGTTAGGAGAGTCGGAGTAACATAGCTAGCCAATACAATCAATTTTTAACCCATTCTGATACCACCGCTTTTGGTGGTACACTTGTACTGATTGACCGAGTATGAAAGCTGTAATATACATGCTCAAGACGGCTTTATACATATTGCAAGTCCTCAGTCTAGCTTTGTCTTACAAATTACAATATTATTTTTTCTCTGTGACAGATTGGACATGTAAACAAAAATGGAGACATTGCAGGACCTCGTGTTCTGGAGCACATTGTTGATGTCGTTTTATATATGGAGGTTGGTTTTGCCTTCTTCATTTGTAATATTCTCGAAGTTTCTCTTCCTCTTCCTCTTCTGTTTCTGTACTTCCTTATTCGACTTAAATCCTTTTGTTCGGCTGTTTTCTCGCCAAAGGAACTGCAAATTTTTTAATAGTCTCAAGAAAGTATCACTAGACTAGAAGATTCAAATATATAATTCATATCATACCATGGATTAGGCTTTAAAATAGCGCATTACTTGGGCCTAGTGGGTAGAATGTGCATATGTTACTCCGTCGCTTCAGTTAGCTGCCATGTCGCGTGTGCCATACAACACGAACATCGACACTTCTTTAGATCACACAATAGAAAACTTCGTGCAATAGAGCCGTATCCACACTGACACTTTGTCAACATGGTGTTGGAGAGTCAGAGTAACCCAGGAATGTGCATCCAGTAACCCTACATTAAAAGGGCTGAAGGCCATGAATCCATGATTGTCCATTGATTGGTGGTGGTGGAGGGTGATCTTACATGACAAACTAGTTTAGGACCCGTGCAATGCACGGGCATAAATAAAAGAATATTTTCAAAAAATTAAATTGAAAATTATAAAGTTTGTGTATATATAGTATTATATTTTACCCATGCACATTATATAGTAAATACTGTATTAAATTTATTGTTATGTTATTGAATGAAGCTAACAAGGGTCTCTAGAGATTGAAAATTAAAGAATCAATCTCCAACACAAAAATTATACGGAGTACGAAACAAAAATTGTACTCTGCTACTGTTGATATTATTACCATGCCTACAAAACGACCTTACATTTGAAAGTTGCGTAATTAAGACTTTGTAAAGTTGAAAAAGAGTCATTTGTATTGATTTTTCAACGGAAACACAAATAGTTTTATGATATAATTGTTACGTAATTACATGCTGCAATGGCAATGGACTTGTATTCATCACTTGTTGTCCTAACTTGAATTAATATGCATATATTTGAAGCTACACAAAATAATAGGTAAACACAAAGTATATATTGATTGGATACTCTTCTAGTACTTTATCACTTTATGGAAGAACACAAACATTACACCATTGTTTAAGGAAGTCACTCAAGTCAGTATGGCAGTACACAATCTTCTTGCTTGCTTCATCTGATGACAAACCTTCTTACCACTCGTTATCTACAGTTTGAAGCAAAAGTTTTCAGTTACGTTGAAAATCTAAAATAAATATGCCATCAGAAATTACCAACCAATCAGCAGAAGTAGTTAATGGTAGTCAATAAAGAAAAAAATAACCACAAGCTCATGACCGCTATAGCAGTGTCTTGTTCACATGATGATCGATATTTATAAAATTTTAGAAAATAAATAATTAGGAGTGCGAGATAACATTACAATACAGTTTATTTTGGTACAAGTAACGTTACAATACACGATAATGAGGAGACTAACTCATATCATGTTCCATTTCATTGCTCATCAAATTTGCAAAATGAGCGAGTGAGATTCAACAATTGCACATACTCCCTTTTCATCCTTCTCCAGTAAAATTGCTCTTCTCTTCGCACATTACACAAAATTCCCGACCTGTGTCTATCTTTGTTATCTACAAAATTTTAATGTATGTAACATAGCGTAGTCGTCTAATAAAGCTTCAAGTTTTAACAAAGATTGAAAGTCAATGCTAAAGCAACAATAGGAAAAGAATAACCCATTTCACAGACCTAACTAAAATTATGACAAAAGAAAATGAATATGACAAATCACCAATTTAAAAAATTTAATAAAAAATCTGAAACAAATAAGACACATTAAAAGGAACAAAGATATAAATTTTACGGAGTAAGAAACTTGCTAAATGCTAACATAAACAGTAAGAGTAAAAATGACTGATTTTGAATTGGATTCTTCTTAACCGTATTGTTTCTTTTAAACTTGTTAAATACGACGGAGAAACATCAAAGTAGGAGCTTAAACGATTTTTTGAAAGGCTGATTTGTAATTCAGGTTGACTTGAACGTAGAGGCCTGAAGAATATATAGTTAGGACTTAGGAGAGCTATGAAGAGCGAATAGGAGTCCGCTAGAAGGGTCGGACACATGTGCGTATCCAAGTGTCGGACACGGCTTTTTTATGAAAAAATGTCAAGTTTTTTGGTCTAAAATGAAGTGTCCGAGTGTCATACCAGTGTCCAAGATCAAATGTCGGACACGGGTACGTGAGCTGAAGTGTCGAAGTAACCTAGTTTCAGAACCAAGAAATTATGGCAGAATATGGACAGTTTTTTTCGGGTTTTGAAAAGTTTGGAGGCCAGATGCGAAGAGATTGGAAATGAACGATTTGAGAGAGGGAAGGCCGGAAGGGGGAGCATATTAAATTACGGTTAAGAAGGTAGTGGGTGTTTAGGGTTTGATTTTGAGATGCACCTAGTTGTACATCAGTTATCAGGAGATTTAGGGGAAATTTTGGGTGGGGTGTGGTAGGCACGTGAGTAAGATAGGCGGGAAAAGCAAAATGGTAAAGTTTCTTATTTTATTATTTTATATAGATAGATGGAATTCTTGGCTCTTCTCACAACAAGGAGTTGCAAATTTATGTTAATTTGCAGATTCATCTTATTTCTTGAAACTTGGAAGTAAAGGTTACGCTAGTATCACAAGAAAGCTAACTCAAGTTTGATCTTCTAGAATAATACGTGTGCATATTTGGATAAATAGCTTGGAAGGAATGAATAAAAAAGTTATCCGCAAAACCAGCTTGGGTATATGAACAAGAAGATTGAAGTAATTAAAGAGGATACATTACACGCAGCTAACATTTCTACTTCTTTACTATTAATAGTATACACATCCATTGGTCAAATTCCTACGACTGAAGTAATTAAAGAGGATACATTACACGCAGCTAACATTTTCACTTTTTCACTATTAATAGTATAGACATCCATTGGTCAAATTCCTACAGACAATACCTTGGAATCAAAATTCTCCGAGTTTCTGGATTTTAAAAATTAAAATTAAGAATCTGCTTGTGATCTACTGATAGGTTGGGTGGAAGCTTAGTTGTCAAGTTCTGTGTGCATCTGGTGTTTCTTCCTGCAAGTGCTGTTAAAATACATGTTTCTGTTGACAATGTGAATGTCATCACCATTTCATGCAACGCCACTTAATGTCTGCTGATGACAAGATAATTAAATACATCAACTAGACATTAGATCTTCTGCGCCCTAAACTTTTCAATATTCTCAGAAATTATGTTGGTATGTCTCTTATTCTGTTTTTTCATACAACCCATTTATTGTGATCCTGCAGGGAGATAAGCACTCATCACATCGCTTGCTTCGTTCCGTTAAAAACCGTTTTGGCTCCACTGATGAGGTAATATACTATTTTTCTTTTCTAGACCTCACCTGATTTTTCTGATTTCGAATTGTTCAGAATTTTATGAATTCTTGTGTAGCGTTTGGTTGTTTTATTATCCATGTGCAATAATGCAACTGTCATACAAACTACAAAACTAATCATTTGCATTTTCGAATCTTGTTTGCGATTTTATTAAGTTTTCTGGTCCATCCCATTGTCTGGATTTGCTTGAATATAGCTTCGTTATTCTCACATACTAATACTTAAAGCTTTTAGAATTTATGATGTTTTTTGGTGAAATGAAGAATCCCTGAAGTGATTGTCTGTTGTCATATGGTCATAAATAGTATCTCAATCATGAATCTTTACTTAAGACATTAGTCACTTTATTCCACTTTTGTTGTCCTACTTTCTATTTTGCGATGATTTAAGAAAAAGTTATGCAGAAGGCGATAATATTGAAAATCCACTCTTTTCCTTACTCAAAAATCAAAAGAGTAAGGACGCAATTATTTTGGAAAAAAATGAGAGGGTGAAGGGGACAGTGGCGGATCTTGAAAAAAATTCTTACGGGGGCCAATCTGGATTAAATCGACTACTATTGTAGTCTTTCCGTTCTAATTTTTAGCTTTCATTATTATAGCTTCTCAAAAAAAAAAAGGCAAATAAATCATTTGCACGAAGGGGGTATTATTGAAATAATTAAAATGTAGTCAAATTAAATTAAAAGTATAAAAAAAATCGATGTCTATTATATGGTGTTTTTGTTGTTATTTTAGACATTTTCAATTCAACGTAAATGTAATTCCTTTCTCCCGATGATTTGTTTACCTTTGATTTTGGCACAAAGACCAACGAAAGAGGAGGGAACCATTTGTTTGGTGACAAGTGAACTAAATTGAGTGTTGAGGATCAAATTGTTCATCAAAAACATTCCCAAAATAGAAAGGTAAATAATTGATTGAGACACCCTAATATGGAATAGGTAAACAAATTGTTCATCAAAAGCATAAGTATACAAGAACCAAACGAAGAAATGATTTGGCCCTGCGCAGGTCAAGGGAGATCCGCCTCTGGAAGGGGACAATAAAATTGGAATAGAGGGAGTACAAAACTAACCCGACCCTGTTGATGTGACCCAAAACGACTTGAATCGAAATTACCTATACCTTAAATGACCTTGCCCAAAATAAACCGGACCTATAATGACCAGCCCTTCAGATCTACCTTAAATGGCCCCGCTTCTCTTTCTTAACCCCATCCACTTTTTCAGAAGAGGGTAAAAATCACTGGTGATTGATCCAATGTTTCTGCTGTATATTTTCCATTGGTTCACACGGTCTGACAGTCTTAACATTGTGAAAATTCAGTGCAAATACTTTCATATGGCTAAACGAGTAAATGCTAGAATATTCATCGATAAAATGTCAATAAGATTGAAGGCAAAAAATAGCAGTTTGAGCCCGTGCCATCTGTAGCTTGCTAACTTCTCTATATGTTAAACTTGAGATACATGCGGGAGTCGGGACCCTCTTAATTTATTCTACTCGTTTTTAAGTACTTTTTCCCCCTTGCAGAAGCATCAATGTGTTTGATATGCTTCTCCTAGTTTTCTTAATTGAGCTCTTCCCTGAGCATAACTTCATTGCAATACATGGTACAGAGTAGTATTTTTACGAGGAATTCTGAATGATAATGAAATTTGTTGGAGATTCTTTAGTGAACGTCATCTTTATTGTTTTGCTTTCATTTTATTAATTGGCTCGGTATTCTGAGCACTCATATTCCTACAACAAGATGAGCTGCTTGATTATTCACGTGTCTATTCACTCCTGGTTGCAGCTGGGAGTTTTCGCAATGTCAGTGTCTGGACTCGAAGCTGTCGCAAATCCTAGTGAGATGTTTTTAAGTGAAGAATATTCAGATTCAGAGCACTTAGCTGGACTTGCTATTGCTGTAATTATTGATGGGTCTCGATCTTTTCTTGTTGAAGTTCAGGTAATTTACAGATCTGGTCATGGTTCTAAATATTGCCTGCAACACCGAAGTGCAATTAAGTTATCAAGGTTTGGAAGGTTAGCGTGACCACATTTTGAGGCGGTATCGACCACATTTATAGAGAACAACCGAGATTAGGCCTCAATGACATAATCCAAATCAAGTCTCTAACCAAGATTTAATATTATGGATCTAAGTGTGGCGTGGAGCCTTAGGCCAATTAAAATATCAATCACATTTGATTGACCGTATCCTATGACTCCTCAACTTTGTTGTCGTAATTGTGTCCGACACAACACTCAAGGAGGACTATGGAATCCTTACTGGATAGTTGCCAAGTTAACAGTTATCTTAGTGGATCCACAAAGAAATCTTGTATTTTAAGATTTACCTTTCATACAGACTTGCATTTCACTTTAAATAAACAGTTTCCTCTTCGTGTCTCAATGTTTGTGCCATGACAAGTCCATCGCTTGGATATGTTGATACATACCCGTGTCCAATACCCATACATGAATCCGATTAATACAATACTGCATCATATCTGTCGGAGCATAGCCTTCTTTTGTATTTTCAGGAAGGATGAACCATTTGCGTCATTTGTATTTGCTTAACCTGAGTTGCTGTTTGGTCTTATGAGCTTAACTTGTAGGCTTTATGTGTTTCCGGACCTGGTTCTACTAGGCATATTAATGGCGTTCAACTAAGCAGGGCTGATATGATTCTTTCGGTATGTCCTTGATCAACAGCTTAATTAAAATGTACTCTAGTATATGAGTTGATCATTTCTTCGTTTGGTTCTCGTATACGTATGCTGCATGTGCAGCTTTTGACTTTCAGTTTTGCATTTGGATGTTGTTTGGGTTCAGTTAACAATTACTCTGTACTTCCTAGGCTCGAAAGGTTTTGGTCATACATATATGTTGATGGGGGTTAATCATTAGTCAAGGTCCTCACTGTGAGTTCTATGACTTGTATTATTTTGTCAAGGGCCCTTGAGTTTTTGATTTTTATCTCTAAGACCAGTACCCTTACTTAACTTTCCACTATTCTTTCGCTTTAAAATATGATGCAATAAAGCAAAATGGCTAACAAATATTTTTGCGCCTCCTATATTGTCAAGCTGCAGCCAATGGATGCAATTGTTGATGTTATTTTCCTTGTGGGTCATTGAGAAACCTTTCCTTAGTTATTAGTGTTACATTCTTTTAGGTAACATTGGCTAAATTAGACACTGTTCTTAGGGGAATTGGTAAACTGGATTTGTGAGAGTGAGCGAGAGTCCCTGTATTATGTAATTTGGAACAAACATTAACTAGGCGCAGCATATCTGATGGTCGTTGATACTTTTGTTTAGTTGTAACCTTCATGAGTGAAAGACAACTCACTGATGCTTTGTTCTTTTACTTGCAGGTTCTTAAGAAGCAAGCGGGACTAAAGATTGACGATCATGTAATCATTCTTTGCTTATTGCTTTGTCTTATCATGTTCTCTTCTATAGCGTTTAGTATATTTTTTGTACTGTACTTTCTGATAGGCTCTAAAGTCAGCTTTACATCTATTACTAGAGTGATTTGTGAGGGTAAGGTTTTGTACATTGGGACCTTGTCCACCCGGTTCATTTGTGAGATCCCTAAACGCGAGTTCAACTGTAGAATTCGACATGCAAAAACTAGGGTATATGTTATAGAAAAGGGTTTGTATTGATTGTGCAAGGATACAATGTACTGATGATTTACATTGGTATTTATACTAACTAGAGGATCTCTAAATTAGGATAGAATATGGAGCCTATAGACAAGATTAATATACTATCTATATTTACTCAATATTATTATTTACTTTGCTTGATTTGTGAAGATATGGAGGATAAAGAGTGATCTTGGTTAATACTCCCCCTCAAGATGGACTTCGGAGGAAGAAGACCAATCTTGTCGCGTAGTTCTTGAAAACGGGGCTTGTGAAGAGGTTTGGTGAGCGCGTCAGCTAGTTGATCTTTGCCCGCAATGTGTTGAATTCGAATGTGACCGAGTTGTAATTGTTCACGAACAAAGTGAAAGGCAAGAGCCATGTGCTTCATTCTTGAATGAAATACGGGATTCTTGGCATAGAGGGTTGCAGACATATTATCACAGTAGATAGCGGGTGCTTTGGTGGTGACTATGCCGAGTTCAGTGAGCGGTTCGCGACCGAGAGAGTTTCGATGGTAGTGACGGCGAGACAAAGCAATGCGGAATGCAGCTTGATAGTAGATAGAGCTAGGCCACGTTGTTTCTTTGATGACCAGGAGATTGGATTGCGTCCTAGGTAGATGAGATAGCCAGTGGTGGAGATGTATGATTGTTTGTCACCTGCAAAATCAGCATCACAGAAGGCGTGGAGACAAAGAGGTGAGGTTCGATAAAGTTGGAGGCCATGGTTTTGGGTGCCTTGAAGATAGCGAAACGAGCGTTTGAGCGATCCGGTGTGTGGGCGTGGGGTGATGAAGAAAGCCGAGCTAGACGGTTGTGATGAAGAAGCGAATGTCGGGTCGTGTGAGAGAGAGATATTGTAGGCTCCCAACGATTGCGCGATAATCCGAGTGATCTTGAATTGGTTTTTGATCTTCACGGATAAGGTTTATGTCCGTGGCAATAGGGGTGTTGATAGGTTTTGCTTCAGACATTTTGTACTTTGTTAGTAAGTCGTATACGTATTTTGACTGATTTAGGTGAATGCCGAGAGCATTGTGTACTACCTCGATGCCAAGAAAATAAGAGAGCGGTCCTAAATCTTTTATTGAGAATCGGTTAGCTAAATGTGTTACAAATTGTTGTATGTGAGTGTGATTTGGACCAGTAATAATAATGTCGTCGACGTAGACTAGCATGAAAATACAGGTTGTTTTGGTGTTGAGAAGAAATAGGGAAGAGTCCGATATTGACTGTTTGAAACCATAGTTGACAAGGTATGTTTTGAGTTCGGTATGCCAGGCGCGAGGTGCTTGTTTTAAGCCATAGATAGCCTTGTTTAGCTGACATACGAAGGTAGGATTAGCCGAGTCAACGAAGCCTTGTGGTTGGGCCATGTAAACATTGTCAGTTAAGGTGCCTTGTAAAAACGCATTATTTACATCTAGTTGTCGAAGGGTCCAATTTTTGGTGACTGCCAGAGAAAGAATGAGTCGTACGGTGGTTGGTTTAATCACCGGACTAAAGGTTTCAGTATAATCGATGCCAGGTCTTTGGTGAAATCCTTTAGCCACAAGGCGTGCTTTATGTTGTTTTAGGGTACCATCGGGATTATATTTAATGCGATATACCCATTTGCAGCCGACGATATTGTGAGAGGGTTGTCGAGGTACGAGAGTCCAAGTTTTATTACGGACAAGAGCGTCATATTCTTCTTGCATAGCATGACGCCATGGAGGAAGAATAAGAGCCTGTTTCACCGTGTTTGGTAACGAATGAGTGGTGGTGGAAGCGTGAGCTAGGTTCGCATATCGAGGATTGGGTTTGCGAATATTATTTTGAAGGCGAGTGACTACCGTGCTTGGAGGTTGTGAGTTCGGTGTGGGTGTGGTGGCCGAGGTGGCTGAAGGTGTGGTAGATGCCGAGGGTGTAGCTGTTGATGAGGGAGTGGCGGTAGTTGGTCGACGAGTATACACTTGATGAATGGGATGTCGGGATTGGTTAGGAGCTGGTGGCACGGTGTTAGTGGCACTATTTGGAGGTTGTACTAAAACAGGAATAATAAGGCTACACCATTCATCAGGATTTGTATGAGTAGAATTAGTTGGTACGTTCGAGACGAGACGTTGGTAAGCAAATTCATCTTCAATAAATCTGACATGACGAGAAGTGTAGATACGATTGGTTTTGGGATCAAGACAGTGGAAAGCACTTTGAGTTGTAGAATATCCTACGAAAATGCATGGGGTTGAGCGATAATCGAGTTTATTTTTGGTATAGGGCCGAAGCCATGGATAACATAAGCAACCAAAATTGTGTAGGTTTTCATACTTTGGGTCGACATTGTGGAGCTTGAAGTACGGGGTTTGGTTGTTTAAAGTTCGAGTAGGTAGACGATTGATGAGATAGGTGGCAGTACTAAACGCGAAAGGCCATAAGGTGGTTGGGAGGCCTGCGTGGGATAGTAGTGCTAGCCCGGTTTCAACAATGTGACGGTGACGTCGTTCCGCGTATCCATTATGTTCGGGGGTGTGAGGCGGAGAGGTTGAATGACTTACACCGTTATCGAGTAAGGCGGGGGTTAATTTTTGGAATTCTCCACCATTGTCGGAGAAAAAATGTTTAACGGTTGTATTAAAATATTTTTCAACAAGAGCCTTAAACCTGAGAAATACTTGCGCGGTTTCGGATTTTTGTTTTAACGGAAATAACCAAATGTATTTAGTAAAGTGGTCTACGAAGATAACATAGTACTTATATTTTTCGCGTGATAGGACGGGACTTGTCCATAGGTCCGAGTAAATTAATTCGAGTGGTTTAGTGGTTTTGAACGACGAATTTGCGAATGGTAATTTGGTGCTTTTACTGATATGACATGAATTGCAAAACGAAAAATCGGAAAAAGGAAATGTTGCATTTTTATTGATTTGTTTCATTACATCATAAGTCGGGTGTCCTAGTTTATGATGCCATGAAAGAGGAGTTGAGCTTTTCTTGGTGTAGTAGGCGTGAGGTTGGTGCGGGCTCAACTCGTAAATCCCGTCTTTAGCCTGGCCCTGGAGGAGTATCGTTCCCGTCGAGATTTCCTTTACAATAAACGAAGATGATGAGAAAATTACATATGCATTATTTTCTTGACATAATTGTGAAATAGATAAAATGTTACGAGATATACGAGGCACATGTAAAACATTCGTAAATTTGAGCGATGAGAAAGGTAAGCGAAGCGAACCTATATTAGCAATGTCCAACGAGGAACCGTCTCCATAAAAAAGGTTGTGCGGGCCGAGATAAGGGGAATGGAGGGCAAGAGTATCAAGGTCATGTGTGACGTGGTGGGAGGCCCCACTGTCGAGCAGATAGTTGGGGTTGGGGCCGAGGTTATGGGCAGTGGCGGTGTTGGCCTGGGGTGCTGCCTGGTTGTTGCGGGGTGGTGGAGAAGGAAAGACAATGTTAGGAAATAATTTCCTAAAGAAGGGGCAATTGGCAATGACATGTCCCGTTTGCCTGCACCATTGACATCGACCCTTAAAGGGTCGTGGGGTTGCGTTGGTGGAGGCCGAGGGTTGGTGGGGCAGGGTGTTGTAGGTGGTGGCAGGCGGCTGGTATTGGTGGCGATGGTTGCCGCGGCTGTTGTTGTTGTTTCGATAGGACAAATTTGCAGTTGGTTGAAATAAGTCGTTTGAAGGTTGTTGTTTTAATAACAATTCATGGTGAAGCAGTTTCTCATGAAGGAGTTCAAAAGAAATTGAGGTATCACGGTTGCGTACGGTGTCGATGACTGGTTTATATAGGTTGTAATCTAAGCCACGAAGGACTTTCGAAATAATGTCATCGGGGTCGACGGTTTTGCCTAGCAGTGCTAGTTGGTCGATGCAAGATTTAAAAACATTGATATAGTCACTGATCGATTGATCAGAGGTTTTGACTATTGAGTCTAGACGGTCTTTTAATTGTAAAATATGCGCTCTAGACGGGTTTGCATATGTGGAAGCGAGGATATCCCACGCTTCTTTGGCCGTGGTGGCTCTCACGATTAGGGCTTGAACGGTGGCACTCAAGGTGCCCATGAGAGCACCCAGAATGAGACCGTCTTGTTTCAGCCATGAGAGATAAGACGGGTTAGGTTTCTCCTGTTTGTCATCACCCGTGATGGTTGGTGATGGGGCGGGTTGGGTTCCGTCAAGAAACCCGAATAAGCTGTATCCAAATAGGATGTTCATGAGTTGAAACCTCCATGAGACATAATTCATGGGGTCTAATTTGACACAGTTGTTAAGGTTGAGAGAGATCAAGGGTGTATTGGTGTCGTGAGGGTTGGGAATGGAGGTTTCTGGATTGGTCATGGTGGCGGGTGTGGTGATGGTGACGGAAATAGGGTTGGAACGTTTGAAGGAGGTGGGTTGCCGAGGTGATAGAAGGTTGTTGATGGATCTTTTAGAGCTCCTAGATACCATATAGAAAAGGGTTTGTATTGATTGTGCAAGGATACAATGTACTGATGATTTACATTGGTATTTATACTAACTAGAGGATCTCTAAATTAGGATAGAATATGGAGCCTATAGACAAGATTAATATACTATCTATATTTACTCAATATTATTATTTACTTTGCTTGATTTGTGAAGATATGGAGGATAAAGAGTGATCTTGGTTAATATATGTTAGAATTCGGGAAAACATAGGGGTACACCGTAGAAAATCCCTTTATGATTTTTTTTCAATCAAAATTATTTAATCGAAAATCCCTTTTACTATTTTTCAATGTTTGGTGTTTTGCAGAGCATTTTCCTGAACGTAATAAGTGGTGTTACTCTGGCCGAGACTTCTGGAGATCTTGCTGTGGCAGCGGCAATTTGTAGCAGGCAAGTTATCACGCCTTGTCAACACATTCCTTTTATCAATTATTTAGAAAGAACCAAAACTTTTTTTTTTCCAAATAGTGGCAATAAGAATATAAGATACGAATATATGGTGGAATAAAACAAAGATGCCCTAATTTCCGCTTCTGTTTTGAGGTAGGAGTAGGCTGACCCAATTACTTTTTCCTTGTGATTAACCATGGCGTTACTCTATTAACACTAGTGATAATCTTGTTTTCATTTGATTGTTAATAACATTTCCTCAAACTGTTCCATCTTTAGCTTCTTGGAGTTCCCTCTTCCTAATCATGTGGCATTTATCGGAGAAATTGGCCTTGGTGGCGAGCTTCGAATGGTAAGCATCTCTTGTTTAACATCTCCTGTTTAATATATGGTGGAATAAAACAAGAAAAGCTACTGCGCCAATGTCACACTATTTTGGAGGTCACTGGCATTTCCATAAATAACGGAGCTGATTCCTCTTGTCTCGTAATTTTTGTTGTTGAAGACGTATTTGGTTCTAAATCATCACTTAATTGCAGGTTTCGAGGATAGAAAAGAGAGTTACTACATTAGTGAAACTTGGATATAAGAAGTGTGTTGTTCCCGCTTCGGCTGGAAAAGCACTAGAAGCCATCAGCTCTGAAATTCAGATAGTCGGCTGCACGAATTTGAAACAAGTCATTGATAAGGTTTTCAGGAGACTAGATTGACTACATACATCGGGAGACGAGACATACTCAATTTCACCATTGTATATCTCACCTTGTAGGACTTGTAAACTGTAGCATTAGGTTAACATATGTAAATATATGGACAAGTATGCGGTATGTCCAGATGTATCTCAATTCTCGAGCTATGAACCAAAGCTTTCAATTTGATTTAGCAGAGAAAGATAGGAGCAAGGAAGGCTAGCCCTTGGCAGTATTCCGATGTGGGAAAATTTTGGTCGAGAAATATCAAGAATTCTTTTGGGTCATTCCCACTAAATTTTGGAATTTGTATTACCTATCTGTGCCGTATTTTGAAGTTTTGCTGATAACTTGTCATTTATATTTATGCTCTGAGAATACACGACTTAAAATGATGGCGAGGTAGTAAACAATTCGCCGTGTACTAAAAATGAATCCAAATCAGAAGAAAATTATGACACTTCTAAGAGTAAGGTAGTTATCAAAAGAACCGTTTTAAGTTTACGGGTGGTAAAATACTAATGGTGCAGGGTGCAAACTTCTACCACAACTTCCATGACAAAAAAATGGAGAATTGATTCGAGGTAAACTAGGCATAAACTTATGTTAGCCTATTGTGCTACAAATTTTGAAATATTTAACGATGCCTTTGTTTATTTCAAGCTTGCCTGCCTATCGGCTATTGCCCATCTTTGTTCATGTTGCTAACTTTCAGTTTGGTCGTACTCCTTCATTTTGTGAACCCAAAACTTAACTTAAGACAGCTTTCACACACGATTAAAATAGAGGTTAAAATATAAAAAGATTGTGAGAGATCTTAAATTAAGACGGTCTTAAGGCTCAAGCAAGACCAAATCTTTTCAAATATTTTGTAGCTGTATACAGTGTATAATACAAGTAATCAACCAACGTTTGACTATGGTAGCAAATTTCTTCAAAACTGCCTTTTTTTTTTTTTGTTTTTCTACGATATACCCCTCCATTTTAGAAATCATCTTATATACCCTCCCTACTTGTTTAAGTAGTCTATAATCATTTTGTGTTGAATATTAGCAAAGGGAACATCCCATGTGTACGTTAGCCAATTAGCCATACTAAACAACGAGAGGGAGGATTATGTTTGTTTGCAAATTGCAAAGAAGAAAAAACTCATTCAACAAAAATTAGAGGGTACAATATACAAAAAAAAAAAGTTGGTTCATATCATTTGACTACCAAAATCAAATAGCCACAATATAAATAAGATGGAGTGTGTATTCTTATTTCTTCATATAATTTGTATAATCATCCGACCCATCACCGTTATAACACAACCCACCTAAAGATGAGATGAGATGTTCACTTTTGGGCCTGTTTTGTCCTCACTTAAGCCCAAAAACACAAGACGTTATTAAAGTGATAGGTAGAACATCTTATAAACATATCACAAGCTCCATATTTTCTCGATGCGAGACAACTTTACTCTCAACTTTTGGGGTGTTACAATTTGTCTACCAAAGTAAAATACCAACTAATGTCACTTAACTTAAGATCTCATAAAATAATAATCGGATTCACCTAATAATGTACGGAGTATAAGATAGAGTGCACACTATTCTCTAATCTCTACCATATGATAAAAGATGAGATGTGTTGGATGAGGGGCCAGTCCTCCCCATTCGGTTCTTGGCATCTTTCAATGAGACTCTCGGAACACAGACTAATTTCAAGTTCCTGGAGAGAGGTGAGTTTGGGCATCCATTTTGGCATGGATTTCAGTTTGGGACACCACTTAATGGAAAGAGATTGGAGTGAAGTGCAATACTGCATCCATTTTGGCATGGATTTCAGTTTGGGACAAAACCAAATGTCAAGATCACGGAGGGAAGTGCAGTACTGTAACCCCTCTGGCAATTCCTCCATCTTTATTAATCCACTCAAAGACAAGTGTTGAAGACTACCAGCAAGGTTATGCCATGACATCCCATCCAACTCCACTTTTGGACACTGGTATATCACCAAATACTCCAAGGCAGACAGATGCTCCAACCATCCTCTTACGCTCACAAGTTCCGGGCAAAAGCTGATGCGTAGAGTTTGCACGGAAGACAATAAAGAGGTCGGAAACTCATTTACTTCTCCCAACCTCTCCATTCTCTTATCAGACTCTATTTTTATCTCTGAAAGAAACTGAGTGTACTCGCTTGGCATTGATTTCAGCCACTCATAGTTGTTGATTTCCAGTCTCTTCAATTTGGGATATGACGATGATGAGGACGGCTGATGGTCAGGTGTGCTCCTCATATCTGTCCACAATAGTTCCCTCCTGGAATCATGTATTTCAAGATGTTCGAGCCGTGGACACAACGGAACAAGCATCATCTTTTCACATGCTCGGATAGAGAGTCTCGTAAGTAAGGGAAAACAGGGAGAAGATACCCATACCAGATGTGCTTCTTGGCTGCTCTCACTGTCATTAAGGTTAACCTCTTGCAATCCTGATTCAGATCTACACCACCACCCTTTTAACTTAGGCAACTCAGAAATCTCAAGGAAATCGAGGCAGGGAAAGAAGGATGATCCTTCACCAGAGACAAGTGTTTCTGAGTCGGCCACATACTCCATATTCAACAATTTAGAAATCTGTAGCGTTTTAAGGCGGGGAAGTTTCCCAATTTGCCAAGGCAGATACAGAAGCTCACTGCAATCTACTATCCGCAAAGTGACAAGATTAGGGAAATCAAACAACGCCGAGTTATCCCCCCTCCCTGGCCATCTCGGTATTGTCTCACCATGATAACCCTTCAACTCCAATGCCTTGACATCACGATGAGGCTCCATCTCTTCCAGCAATGCTTGCTCAGACTCCTTGCTTCCATACTCCTCTCCACGTCTAAAGTTAATAACAATCGTCTCTAGGTGTTCCTTACACCTCAAGTAGCCTCCCCCGCCATGTTCTTCCTTCACAAATTTTGCATTTTTAAGTACTGCTATTTCAATCGTCAATTCCCCTTTCAATTTGTTCAGGTGCTTTAGGTCTTCCAACCCATTAAAGCATTGCTTTGAAGCTGAACTTGTTCGCGCACCCACCACAAATTGGCATAGAGTGCGCAGAGAGGTCAACATACTTATGCCGGCCGGCATATGACTCAGGGCATCACATTCAGCTACATTTAAGGTGCTTAGATCAACTAGCTTGCTCACATCATCTGGCAGTTGTTTTAAACTCATACAATTATATAAATTCAAAGTTTGGAGATTTACTAGCTTTGTTATTGACTTGGGAAGAACTTTCAGATCACGATTGTATGAGAGGTCTAAACTCCTCAGATGCAACAGTTTACCTATTGATTTTGGTAAACTTTTGGCATATGAATGACTCAAATCTAAAGACCTTAAGCATGTCCATTTCGCTAATGATTTACTTGCTAGTAGTTGGTCCACTTTACGCTTCTCGTAATATTTTGCAATAAAAAGGCACGTACGAATTTGAGAATTATTGAAGATAGATTGTGCGTAGGAGTCACGCACAAGAGAGAGATGGCGAACTCTTTTACCCACACTAGAAGTATCAAAACTGAACCTGCAAATCTCTTCGCCCGCTACTTTTTCCGCAATATCATGCAAGAGATCATGAATCTTAAACGACTTAATCCCCCCAAATTCATCCTCGTCTATATCTTGGAAAAAACATCTATGAAGCAATATAAGAAAGTATTCTTCGCCCAAATCCTCCGAGTTAATGTAGCCTTGTGCCATCCAAAGTTGAATCAACATTTTCTTACTAATACGCTGATCCTTGGGAAAGATAGCACAATAAGCAAAACAAGTCCTCAGGGGAGGGTTAAGTTGATCGTAACTTAACTTCAATATGCGAGTCATCATGGCATCATTACTCTCACTAAGACAGTCTAAGCCTTTGTCGTGAAATGATAACCACTTAGACAAGGATTGACCACGCAGAAGACTTCCTACTACTCTAATAGCCAGGGGGACATTGGTGCACTTTTTAACAATCTTTTTGCCAAGTTTAACCAATTCATCATCTCTTTCTACTCCTTGAAACGCCATCCTTTCGAACAAATGCCATGACTCTGGTTCTGTCAAACCTTGCACCTCATGCACTCCATCAGTTCCAATCATTTGGGCCGTCGTTTTCGAGCGTGTAGTTACAATTATCCAACTCCCTCTTCCCCCTACGTTCAAAAACCCTTTGAACTTCTGCCATTGATCATAACTTTCAGTCCACACATCATCTAACACGAGCAAGTATTTTTTCCCTCCAAGTTGCTGCTTATCTTCATTATGTATGTCCTCCAAAGACGTTTTATCACTAACAGAGAATCCTTTCACCACCTTCGCTAAATGCCCTTTCAAGTCCAACTGTTGTTGATCCTGATCAGCAATGCAAGTCCACCTCTTCAGTGGGAATGCCTCAGTGATCCTAGGATCGTTATACACAAGTTGGGCAAGAGCGGTTTTTCCTAAACCTCCCATCCCCATAATGGCTAGCAAAGAAACATTTGGGTGATCAACATTATGAGAACCCAACAACACACCTACAATTTTCTCCACATCATCCTCCCTCCCGATGATTACATCAGACAAACAAGAAGAAGTCTCCTCCTTTGTAAATTTTATAGGTTTATAGTCAACCTTAAAACTATACATAGTACTCTTAGTGGCAATGGTGTTCAACTTGTTGTTAACCATTTTGACTTTACTTGTAATTCTGTGAGTAAGAATCTTAAACTGATGAGATAAAAAGGAAGTCACCTTGTTGCGTCTGAGTTGATTCTGCTTGGCAAGGGTTAGAAACTCATCTAACACATCGTCGGCGTCGTAAACAGCATCTTTGAGCTCTTGAATGTAATGCTTCTCTTGGGCGTTAAGAGAGTCCTGCCTGGCATCAGCATCCTCAAGAACAGCTCTGACGGTTTCGACAGTGTTATGGAGGTCATCAAGCTCGGATCTGCAGTGAGAAATGGAGAACAATGATTGCAACTGAGCCAGAGTTTGGATAGCAGCAAGTATAGTTTGAATTAGAGCTAAAGTTGTTGCAGGATCCATGATTATTGTGGGAAATGAATGATCTTTGTGAGTTTTTGTTTTATGATATTTGTAAATTGTAAATGCAAATATGTAAGATTATATAAAGGATCTGAGATGAACTAACTAGCAATTGAGATACGAAATTTCCATCAACTCGCAACTTGAATGATGGGAGTAGAAAATTCCTCATTTCATTTCCATAGACTTGTTCACATTGTGTGAATGGGATTTTGAATTAACTTGTAGTCCCTCCGATTCTTCGAAATTTCCACATTTTAAGATTTGCGAGGAATGTTTCAAACAAATGAGCAATTTCTAAGAAAATACAACCGACAAATAAAGGATCAAAAATGAATAAGAAGTGATGACATAATGGAGATGTCAGATAAGTGGTCTACAAATCTTTCTTCCACGTCATGCGTATTACGAAAAACAATCTCCTATTTACTAAATTAATAGGCGAACTCACAAATTTTCCCTCCAAAAAACATTTTTTTTAAATAAGAAAACTATTAATAATTTAATTGTATTCACTAAATAAGAAATTTAATAATTATAATGTATTTCATTTAGAGCTGATCAAATGGCCCAAGCCCATTGACCCTACCCGGCCCGACCCGCTTTTTGGAAGGGCTTGAGCCTTTAGTTTTGGCCCAAAAAAGCCCATGGGCCGGCCTAAAAAGGCCCATAATATTTTGGGGCCGGGTTTGGGCCAAACATTTGACCCGACCCGGCCCATATTTATTAATAATGAATTTTTTTTCTAATAGAACCTATTAAAGTAGCGTTAAAGTTATACCCAACTCTTTACAAACTCAAGTATATTTTTTTAGATTTATAAAACAAAGTATGCATAACATAAATCATATCTACGAATGCATGATTAAGCATTCTAAAGTGGCGATGTTTGTCTTTATTTTATTATAGAGAGCAATTCATATGGATTTAATCATATTTTGTACAATTTTATACACTATGTATGTTTTAAAAGTTGAAACTGAAGGTATTACGCTAATTATTTCCTAGGGTAAGTCGTAAGTTTTAGGGCCCGAAAAAGCCCATTTAGGACCAAAAGTCCGCATTAGCCCATAAGGGTCGGGTTTGGGCTTGCTAAATAAGCCCACGCATTTGGCCCGACCTGGCCCGCCCGGCCCAGCCCATATAAATGGGCCGCTTTTGTTAGAAAGGCTCGGCACAAGCCCATATTGGCCCGGCCCATGATCACCTCTAATTTCATTATATATTTCTTTTCATTAAAATTAATCTTTTCATCAAATTATATAATTTTCACTAAACACTAAACTATTATATTTTAATTATAGTATAAATAATACTCTATATGACTATAAACTATTAAATTTTTTATTGATATTATTATTTGATAATGACTTGACTCATACTATTCATACTATGTATAAACAAAACTGTAACACCCCGTAATTTTGAAGACCTTTATTTTATTTTAAAAGTAATATTTTAATCTATTTTAATTTAATATTAATTTATTTGAAATAAAATTTATTTGATAAAATATAATCTTAATTTATTTTGAAGAAATGTAATTATTTTTGATAGTTTAGAAATGTTTAAAAGTGATTTAAACTATATTTAAACATTTTCCTTTGATAAAATAGATTTCGGATAAAAGTCGTAATATTGGGATTTTCCCATTTCTTACGGTCATTGGGTAAACGAGTTTGGATATTGGGCATATGATTACTTAATCTTTTAGTAAAATCGTGTTTAAAAACTTTAATATTCTCGGAAATCGCGTTCGACGAATATTTCTAATTTCCGTCGAAACGAACCAAAACGTAAACAATTGAAACTCACCCAAACACCCTACCCCAAACCATGCACCCTCCATCCTCCATGGGTCTCCTCTTCATCTTTCATTTCCTCCATAATTCACTCTCTATCTTTCTTTCATCAAACACCAAATTCCTCTCAAAAATCATTCTTACAATCCCTAAATCCACCATAAATCCTTCATTTCTCCACCAAATCTCATAAAAATTATATATTTGGAATCTTCTCTTCAATCCTCATCTACTAGTAAGCTTTATTTTCATTTCCCCCAAATTTTGTTTAAGACACTTTTTTTTAGGGTTTCGAATTTAAGCTTAATAATTGTGTTTTTGTTGTTCTTATAGGTAAAGAATTTGAAGATGAGTTAGGTGACTCATATATTGTAGAAGATGATGAGTGATTTCGGTTTCTAGGGCTCTTTCTCAAGTGTTATTGTTCTTTTTTTTCTAGCTTAAGGTAACTATTCTGAGTCACTCGACGAATTAATGTCACATTAGTAGTTGTATTTGTTGTTTGTTGTTGTTTGTTGTCGTTTGTTGTTGTTTGTTGTTGTTTGAAACGATCTTGTTGATAAATGAATGAATGGAGTAAGATGAGTATGCTTATGTTTAATTTATGTTACCCATTTGTATATTATTGTTTGGAACAAATTTGGATGAGGAATTATGTGTTGTGACAAGTCCGTGTTTTGGCTGGAACGCGTCAGTACCGGACCGAGATGGTTTCCAATGTTTCCAAAAATATGACAGATTGAACGGCATCGAAAAATTAGGTGGTTTAGCCACTTGAATCACTCAATTCGGAGTCCGTATGAGTAAATGGCGTCGTTTTATCGATTAAAATTTATAGAAAAGTTTACCCTTGTGTGAGACGGTTATTTATGCTATTTTATTATGCGAGAATCTTGTGAAATTGGTTATTTTGTAAGTTGGAATGTTTTCTCTATGTTGATAGTGTTCACATGATAGAAATTAGAATATTACATGAGAATGATATTGTAATGAATGTTGTGATTTGGGCCAAAATGGGCCAAGACTCTGAGCTGGGCCATATTGATCGAACGAGTTTGGTCAAACTAGGGATGGCAATGGGTGGGATATGGATGGGTGAAGCCATATCCATATCCATATCCATATCCATTTAATTTATGGTCATCCATATCCCGCCCTTATCCATTTAATATATTTTCATCCATCCATATCCATATCCACCGGGTGAAGCGGGTGGTGCGGTCACCCGTTGGATATTTTCATGCTTATAAAATTTAAAGACCATATAGCGTAAAAAAAATTAAGACGATAAAATTAAAAGGCGTACATCACCAAATAAATCATCTTATATATTGGATTATAGTGGAATAAGCCTAGCTCACATATCTTTTAGCATAAGTTAGACTCAGGCCCCTTGAAATAAGATTAATTCATATAGGTAATGCAAAGCAACTAGATAATAAGTGAAAAACATTGACAAGTCACAAGCCTATAGTTAAACTCGGGCCAACGAGGTTTATATTTTATAACCATGTCTCAATTTTTAACTTCTAGCTCACATATCAGTTAACATATTATTTTGAAACACATATCAAAATTATTTTTAATATTTTTAAAAACTTATTATTAATTTTTCATAAAAATTAATTTAGGATATCCACCGGGTGATTAAGCGGGTGATAGACTATAATCCATATCCCACCCTAAATTTACCCATATCCATATCCCACCCTAAATTAAAAAACAAATCGTCATCCATATCCCACCCATTTAATTTCGGGTGGATGGATATCCACGAGGTCGGTCGTGACACTTTGTCATCCCTAGGTCAAACTAGGTTTAAACCGGTCAGCCTCGATTTGACCGATGACCCGTCGCGGGACTCGGGTCGAGGGTTTGTCTTTGAGGTGAGATTGAGTGTTATTGGATGTTTTATGTTATGCCTTGATATTTGTAATTATCATTTCACATGTTGGTTGTTGGATGCTTTGGATGCCTTATGCTTGAGTCTTGTTGCCTCTTTGCCATTTTAGCTTGTTCTCATGGATTATGGTACTGTTGGTTAGCTGGAATTTGGATTATTATTGATATTGGAGATATTGTTGGATTGTCAGCTGAATATGCTCTTGCGTAGCCTTTCATATGCTAGGGTGTGTATGATCATTTGTGTGTGCAAGTTTGGACTCTTTGCCCCTTTTATGGTTAATTGGGTGTCCTACTTGTCTTGTGTGGTGTGGGCTAAAGTATTCAAGCTATGACTAGGTCCTAGGTGAGTATTTCGGCCTTTATCATAGATAGGCCATTATAGTCTTTGACGAAGTGTATTTTCACGACTTAATAGCCTTTGTGTCTTAGCTTGGTGGGTTTATATCCAACTTAGGGCATGACCTCCGACGTACTCGTAGAAGTATGTGGTCACCCCACCAACTTAGGGCATGACCTCCGACGTACTCGTAGAAGTATGTGGTCAGCCCCCACCAAGTTAGGGCATGACCTCCTGACGTACTCGTAGAAGTATGTGGTCAGCTTAAGTACTAGCCAACCCTTTGGTGGACTCCTTAGGGGTACTCATGTGTTGTTATCATGGGTCTTGGATGCGGTAGTTTTCCGCATGTCGCTAGGTCTGCGCAGGTTTAGGACTAGGGTGTTTACCTTACCTCGTGGTATAGACTCGAGTTACAGAGTTACTATTGATTGTCCTAAGAACTTATGCCTGTCTCTAGATATATTGTCCTTTCTTGTTTGATGATTCTATGAATCATAGAAGGTGAGATGCAAGCCGGCTATGGTTGATAGAGTTTGGATTCCTGGATGTTATGTGATTCACATGATAGTGTAGTATGAGTCGGTCTAGTATTCACATGCTAGGACTATGTGTTGTTATATTGTTGTTCACATGATAAGCACGATTGTCTAGCATCTATATGCTAAGGCTATGTGTTATTCATATTCATATTCTTATGTTTACATGTTATATTAATTATGACATTTCGTGGCTGGGAGAACTCGGAGTTACTCCCCACTGACTGTGGCTTTCGTATTTGTATAAAATGCGATTGACAGGTAGGTGATGCATATATGGGGTACACGGACGAGCTAGCGAGCAAAGTAACTTTGGGACCTAGATTGGCTTTATCTTATTGTGACCCTTAAACAATTTTTATGTCATATACTTTTTAGGGACATATGTCTCCCTTTTTCATATTTGGGTTGTATAACTTTGTTTCGCGACTTTAGCGATGTTTCATTTATGAGAATTACTTTAGACCTTGCATGTTTGACACCTTCCCATTTGGATATTTTTATAACAGGTTCAGGTTTCGTTTTCGGTTTTAAAAATTACAGGTTTTTACCCAAATGAACCTATTACAAACATATTCATGCAGTTTTTATCTAGAATTATGTGTTTACTTTTCCGCAATGAATGAGGGTGTCACAAAAACTATAACTGATTTTGATTACTTTCATAACAAAAAAAAAAGTTGAGAGAATTTATAAATTAGAATAATTATAGTTGTGGTATAAAAATACTTAAAAAAAATTGTATTTCAGCACATTACTCAATTCTCTTGGATTAATTTTCAATTTTAATTTGTTTTTTGCTCGAAACAAAATATAATAACGGGAAAAATAAACAATTAATGAGATACCACTATGATTTTACAGTTCAATTTTACTTAGTTTTCTTGAATAATTTTACAGTTCAATTTTTTTCCTCAAAATATAATTACGTGAAATATGAAAAATTGTTAGTTTAGCACGATCAAGTAATACAAAAATAAAAAGTCTATAAATATTGCGCGTTTATTGCGCGGGATCTAAACTAGTACTGTATTATTTTAAAATCAAAACTCTAACTAATTTTCCAATGAAACCAGGGAAATCAATGATCAGAACAAAAACAAGCATGCCTACAGTAAGAGGAGACGAGAGGGGTAAATAGTCTACTGCGAGTGCGAAACAATAAAATTAGGGAAGAAGGGTAAAAGAATTACTACAGTAATTAAAATCTGGAGTTAAATCTTGATTTGATCTGAATCTGGATTGACTCGTCTTTATCAATTTATTTACTCGTAAATTCTTTGTAATAATAAGTAAAATCCCATACCATTCGGTTTCCTTGCAAAGAGGTAGAAAAAATCTTTCATAAATTACAAATTTTAGTGTAATAACTTCCACATATTTAAGCGCTAATCTATCCTATCTTTTGAGTGTCTAGCCTAGACTGTCAAACGGGTCGGGTCCCAGGTTCGGTTAGAATACGGTCGGGTTAAACAGATTACGGGTCGGGTTAGGGTCAGAATACGAGTTAAGAAATAATTTTTAACGTTTTTTTTAAATGAATTTTTTTATTTAAAAAATATTTTTTTAAAAAAGTAAAACATATTTAAAACTATTATTTTAATTATATTGACATAGTTATTAAAATAATTTTTTTTAAATAATTATTTTATTATTAAATATTATAAAAGTTATATAAAATTGACTTTTTAGTTGAATTTGCAATTTAAGTAATAAAAATAATAATTTTTTAACTATATTTTCAAATATAATATATAAATATTAATATATTTAATAAAATTCATGATTTTCCCTTAACCCAACGAGTCAACCCGTTCGAGTCGGGCCTCGACCCTAAAATAACGGGTCATTTCGGGTTCGGGTCGAGCGGGTCGAAAAAAACGGGTTTGTAACCCTAAGAAAAACAGGTCGGGTTTTCGGGTCAGGTCGAGTTTTGACAAGTCTAGTCTAGCCCGTTTGGTAAACAACGGTTTAATATTAGTAAAACCAGATTATAATTAGCGGATTTTTTTGTTAGGTTTGACTAGCATATTCGACTAGCAGATTTTGTTAAAGGTGTTTGGTAATTAGTATATTTAATTTAGCAGATTATCTTAATCCTTTATAAAATGACAAATAAGGACATAAATAAATTATTGAATAAATTATTTACTCAATAAAATAAAGATAGGGTCAATATTTTTTAAGGGGTTAAAAGGGTGAACATACTTTTTTCCTAATCTACTGATAGAATATGTTGGGTGTGTAAAATAGTAGATTCGACCTCAATCTACTATTTCAATATGTTGTTTATCAAACAATTCAAATAGCATATTAATTGGTCAAATATGCTTAAAGTCCCAAATATGCTAATTTTTTTTACAATCTACTGATTTCCAAACACTCCTTAATCATTTGTTGACCTTATATATTAAGAATGTTTCTAATGGGCAATTTGATCTACAACATCTGCAAGGTCACAAATTTACCCTAAATTTTTGTTTTCTAAGGTGTACTCTCCTTTTGGAAAAAAAAAAATAATGTTTTGAGTGACCACAACTCTCGGCCACTAAATTTCTACATCAGATGTTAGTTGCCCTAAGGTTCCCTCCTCAGTTCACTCACCTGATTATGGAATGTGTATCTACTGCTTCTTATTCTTTGGTCCTAAATGGGGAGCCCTTTGGAATGTTCCCTGACAAAAAGGGTTTGAGGCAGGGTGATCCCCTCTCACCCCTACTCTTCACTATTGCCATGGAATATTTGTCTAAAATTCTCTCCAGTTCACTACTGATGTCCTTGATTTTAAATTCCATTCTTTGTGTGGGAAGTTGAGATTGCAGCACCTCATGTTTGCCGATGATCTACTTCTCTTTTCCAGGGGTGATGCTCAGTCTGTTCTGGTGTTGCTTAGATCTTTTGCTACTTTTTCTGCAGCCTCTGGTCTCCACATTGAACAAACAAAAGTCTAATATTTACTTTAGTGGTGTAAACAGCTCAATGAAAGAGCACATCATTAGTCTATCAGGCTGTGTGGAAGGCAAGGTCTCTTTTAAATATTTAGGGGTGCCTGTTACTGCTAGTAAGTTGGGTAAGAAGGACTGTCAAGTCCTGGTCGAAACAATAATTGAGAAGATAAGATCCTTTGGTGCTAGGAAGATATCTTATGTTGGTAGGCTGATCATTGTGCAGTCTGTGCTAACCTCTTTTTTTTCCTATTGGGCTAATATTTTTCTCATTCCTAAGGGTGTGTTTGGATTGAAGGATTTGGAGGGAAAAGAAAGGGAGAGAGAGTAGGGAATTTAAAATCTCTTGTTTGAATAGTAAATGAGGGTGGAGGGAAATGAAGGGGAAGTGATTAGGAGGGATTCAATTTCTCTCCTCCATGCCTAATCAAAATCTCTCCACAATAGGTAAGATTTGGAGGGAAATTGTATCCAAACACCCACACCTCATTCCCCTTCCCCTTCCCTTCTCTCCCTTTCCTTTCCCTCCTTCCCCCTCCCCTCCCTTTCCTTTCATTTTTGCTATCCAAACACACCCTAAAGGTATTATTAAGAAGATTGATGGTATATGTCATTCTTTCATGCCTTGATAAATAAAACTACTAAAATATTAGCCCTGTAGGAAAAAAAAAGACCCACCTGTTACCCAACTAACAAAGGAGGAGACTTGTTCCTTTTTGTGTGGTAAAATCATTGGGAGGGAGAATGATGTGGAAAATATTATAGGTGTATTGTTGGATTCAGTTAATGTTGATGATCCACCTGTTTCTTTCCTTGCCATTGTGGGGATGGGAGGCTTGGGAAAAACCGCTCTTGCTCAACTTGTGTATAACAATCCTAGGATTAGTGATGCATTCCAACTCAAGAGGTGGATATGCATTGCTGATCAGGATGAACAAAAGTGGAGCTTAAAAGGGTTTTTAGGGAAGGTGGTAGAAGGATCATCCATTGATGACAAAACATACAGACTAACAAATCTCACCTTAATCCTTAGGCCTAAAATCGCCATTAGAGAGTAGAAATAAGAACTCTAGGTATAAAGGTTAACAGCATTTCACGATTCCTCTTGACGAGCTTGTGCAGCAGCTATCTCAGAATCTAACTTGTTCAGAAACTGCTCACTAACATGTTTAGCTACAGAGATCATGTCATGGATTACGCTCGGATCCAGACCGGCCCCACCACGTTTGGTTAGGCCACAAATATGACCTTGACGGTTTACAGAGATGGAAATAGCAGAACTCATTTGGGATTCTTCCTCTGCAGATGCATCTACTATATAGTGTTTTCCCACCTAAACAAACATCAAAATTGGAATTCAAATAATGTACGAGCAAAACGAGAAATAACGAGCCTATAAATCCTCCATCCTATTTATATTGTTCTCATTTGACTTTGGTCATCAGCCATTTGATCAACAGCATTATAAACGAGAATTAATGAGCTGATATGATTCTTTCGGTATGTCCTTGATCAAAAGTGATATAATGGCTGATAAAGTTCATATTATTTGATCACCAAAGTCAAATAGCAACAATACTAGGATACAGTGGGTATTCTTCATACTAGAATGATAAAGAAAATTTGAAACCTTTGTCAATGTAATTATGACAGGCACTGCGGAAGTGTCAAACTGTAGAAATTCTTCGTCACTGACATCAATTTCTGGCTGATCACTTGAAGAACTAGCGTCAGC
This sequence comes from Silene latifolia, assembly GCF_048544455.1. Classification (NCBI taxonomy): domain Eukaryota; kingdom Viridiplantae; phylum Streptophyta; class Magnoliopsida; order Caryophyllales; family Caryophyllaceae; genus Silene; species Silene latifolia. The sequence goes on along the minus strand of NC_133536.1, from coordinate 10,022,302 downwards.
GGCAATCACCTGAACTCGTGGTACTCCTGTATCGCTCAGAGCAGCCTGCACAAACATAGGAGTTTAATCCATAAGCAGATGCCCCATTAACTAATTAGATGTAACAATAATGTTAGGATTAGTTTCACAGTGACAGCTGCATTAGATTTGGTACATTATACTCCCTCTCATCCACTATTTTCTTCCCACTTGCTTTTACGCGGTCTCCAAGGCGACACTATGACCGGGTTTTTTGTGGTGTATATGTTGTTTATTTTTGTCGAAAATTATATTTTGTGATACTTTTATAATAAATTCAAATATTTCAACATATTTCCGGTTCATGTCCATAAAATGTGACCAAGTTTTTTATTTTTATGCTGGCTGCCTAACGCAACCCTCCTCCTTTCTCCGGGCTTGGGACCGGCAGTGAATGCCTGAAAACACTCCCAGGCGGAGTTCCCAAAAAAATGAAATGGGAAGAAAAATAAGAATGGGAAGGAGTATAATACTTCAAGTTCCAAACCTACCATGCATCTAAATAGTGAAAACTTGAGGTCTCGGAATAAGGAAAAGACAGACTGACAAACAAAAGAATTAGTTATCACGTGAAGCAAATCATTATTACATCACTGTAGGAGTGGGATACGAGGACAGCAGTTTGAGAAACAGAACACATTTCTCTTTGCTCCAGCTAATTTCTATATCTTCCAAAGGGTTGGAATTAAATCACCTATAAGTCTATAACCTTTTATAATTTTAACCTTCTATACTAATCCCCTGAAACATAGCCTAGGTAAAGTGCGAGAAATGAAATGCCAAAATTTGACAGAAGGTGGCAGAATCCAGTTCATCAGTAGATAGGCAAGTGAATGATAACCTTGATGCCGGCACCTAAGGAATCCAGCAAATTCCCATCTGAACTGACCACAAGGCAGTCTATATATAGATCCCAACAGGTCTTCCCCTCGACAATGCACAGAGATGAAAGATCAATTCCAGCCCCTGAAAATATGCGTTAGAATCATTGCCATCATATTAAATCTCGGTTGCAGTCACGGTCACAGTATCCCCTCTTGGTCTCTTACAGCCTAATCTCGCTAAATATGACTAATATCACCTCTAAATGAAGCCGCAGTAATTTTCAAGACCTTTACAGAGCATTTGCATTTTGGTTTCGACCTTGATTTAAAACTATGAAATCCTTCATTTCAATTCCCTAAATCAACCATTAATGTATCGGTAATATAACATAGATCTTTTGAACAAAATTTCCTACCAGCTCCACTTTTACTTCCCAATAGGCCTCGCTGTAGAGCAAGTGCCAGTTCTGACGACAATTCTTCACCTCCTTTGCCCTGTGACATGTGCCCCAATTTAAGTTAGTTATCCAAAAAAGGAATCAAATAAAGGGGAGACTAAAACAAGGGCACAAGTACGAAGCGGATCACACTCAAGAGTTTAATCATCGAATTGTAAAGTTTGAAAGGGAGGATGAATTTGGAAGTGTTCTATTGCTTAAAAGAGAATCTATAAATTCAAACAAAAAATTCAGCAATAAATCTGTAAAGAAGATAACACAGCTAAACTATGTAAATGCTAATAAACATTGTCGATCAGTTCAGACTTCAACAACGCAAGGGAACTCAGTATGAACTACTTCAAATAAGATAACAAATATTCATCAGAAACAGAACAATAAACAAACTACATACCTGATGCATTGGTGTAGCTGTTGCACTGCAATCAACGTGTATTGAAACCTTTCCATGATCAGGTCGAGAAGAACTAGGTCTACCGAGTTCAGCCTGCATTTCGCCTCAAATACATTATAAACAACCTTTAACAAAACGGAGTAAAAATTAAAAAACCAGTTTATTCAAATGTACTTCATGCGTCACAATCATTTGTTTACCTTTTTTATTCTCTGTGAAGGGTATAACCAAGGTACACAAATGATTGGGACGGAGGGAGTAAACACAGAAATTTAATATACACTACCTTGACACTTGCAATAACATCAGTTCCTCCAATCTTGATTCTAGCCGACCCGTTTGCCTATCATAGATTCAATGGCAAAAACAAAGATCAACTTATACCCCCAAATATACAACAATGCAACTAACTAACATACTGAATTCGACAAAAACTCGAATCCTACACTGAAAAAGCATTCCATTCTACAAGAATGATAAAGTTACCTGCGGAATGACACCGGATTCAACATTAATAGACCGATAAGATAACCGGTTTCGGCCGTCGCAACGAAGGTCTTGCGCAATACCACCCCGTATGAAATTCGTTTCTCCTCTAGATAGTCCTACCATTCTATCAAACATTGAAAATCACCAAATGTCAGATTATTCATACCGTTATAGTACTAATTTCCCCAATTTGAACTGATTTCTCCATAATAATATACCCAAATTACACAGACAATATATAAAATTACAGCATGAAATTAATACAACGGGTCAATTACAAATTTAATTAAGTTTTCCCCAATTAGAAGATGAACTATACGAAGAAGTATAAAACCCTAGAATCTAGTAGTGTACCTGAATGCAGCCTTAGGTGCTGTTTGGCCAAGCTTTATAAGTGCTTTTCTAACTGAATAAGTAGAAGTTAGGCCAAACACTATAATTTTGGTGTATATAAAATAACTTTTGAAAAGTCAAAATCTAAAAATAAGCCACTAAAAGGAGAAGACCAAATTTACTTCTACTTCTACTTCTACTTCTCACATTATTATTATTCACCAAGTTCCCTATAAATTTCATATTTTTTATTTTTTGCATTTTTGTATGATTTATACTCTATAATCATAATCTTCTTTAACTCTATTAATGCCTACAGATTATTTCTTTTACTAATCGCTCCTAGAAATTGATTATGATTGTAGTGGAATTACCCTTGACTTAATGGATGCTTTGCTAATCGTCTCCATTATTGACGGTCTTTCACAAAATTTGATTGTTATGGTTTTGGTCCTATGATATTTTTGTTAATTGCAATTTCTTTCAGTCTTATGAGTTGAGATGAAAAAAGAGTTATTAATTTAATAATTATTGCATAAGACCGTCTTATAGTGTGAGAGATCCTTTAATATGTAAAAAAAGATGAATGTTCAACTTATAAAGGTAATATCCCGTACCATTGTGTAAGACCGTCTTATCGTCTTAAAGCGTGAGACGATCCTTTTATTGTAAAGATGATGAATGGTTAACTTAAGTAATATCTCGTAGTGTAAGACATGGTCATTTTATATGTAAAAAGATGAACTTTTCCCTTATAGAAGTCTTACATTGTGAAACTGTCTTATATGTAAATAAATGAGTTTTAACTTATAAAAGTCTTACATTGTGAGACCGTCTTAATGTCTTATATATATAAGTAATATAGTTAACAAAAAACAAAGTGAAAAAAATAGGATAAAAGTAAGTAGGCCAAACATATCAATTTTTTAAGAAACTACTTTTACAAATGTTAGGCCAAACAACTTCAACTTTTTCAAGAAGTAGTTTCTTAAAAAACTCATTCTTAGAAGTAAAAACTCTTTTACATAAACTTGGCCAAACAGCACCTTTAGTCTTTGGTTCCGGTCGTCGCGGGGTTTGTTTTTGGAGTGAGGGAAGTGGGAGACTGGGAGAGTGTAATAATGGTCTGGCTTAGAGTTACAGGTACTCACTGGGCTGGGCTGGGCCGTGCTGGGCTGTGTCGGCCAGGGGCGGGCCGGGCTAAGAGTTGGCACAGGCGAGGGACCGGGCTGGGCCAGGGAAGGTTTTGACCAGCTCGAGCCCAGCCCGCATAATATCGGGTCAGGGCGGGCCAAGCCACCTATATTTTTAATTTTTTAGTGTTTGGACTGGGCTAAGGAAAATGCGGCACTGGCCCGGCCCGAGAGAAGGAACGGCCTGACACACGGGCTGGCTGGGCTGCTGAAAGTCAGCCCATGAGACCGGGTAAGATTGGCCCGCCATGTTGAGCACCTCTAGTCTGACTGTTGTAACTTGTAAGTCGTAACTCTAGGAGTTTAGGGCCGGTAAATGTTCACCCGATTCGAGAAATTTAACTAAACCGTCCGATATTCAAACTATTAGAACTCGGAAATTTGATGAACTGAAACCGATCCGATTTGGTCTGACGTTAAATGGGTAATCTAATAGCAATCTTATTTGTTCCAAATATGATTCGGCCTGTGACCTGATATTGACTAAACCCGATCGATAGGTGACTTGAAATCAGCTTAATAATGACGTAAATAAGACTGAAATGATATTCATTTTAATTGTTTTCTCTTAACATTAAAGTAAATATATTTATGCATTGTTTTAACATGAAATTACCTATCTAGAATCAAACACACAAGATAAATATATGTTAAATACCTGGCCCGATCCAACACGAACCAAACCCGACCTGATTTTCACCCACCGATGACCTTATCATGAACAATAAGCCACCTGAACCCATCATTGACCCGACACAACCCAACTTGTACTACGAGTTGAATTGGATTCTGAATGACATTAGGAGAGCTTAGATGAACGCATCTAATTTCTACCTATAGTCCTATATTTTATTTGTTTGAAGAAATGAGACATAAGTTCACGTTATTTTGGTCGAGTTTTAGACTTATCATCCTACTTGTATAGTTGTATACTCTCAAAAGAACGTAAATGGGTGCAAAAATTTAAGCCACGTCCCAAGAAAACGAGAAATCGTTCTAGGAAGGTTTGTTCTTTTTGACGAAACCCCGAGCACTAATTCATAGATAGAAAATTGAAGCTTACAACATCACCAATGTCTAATATAATATCAGAGCAAACGGCCAAATGTAGCCTTAGAAATACGAGAAACTCGCTTATTTATATTAAGTGGTAAGATTACTTCGGTACCCTTACTAGGGTATTACCACTATACCCTACTTACATATACGAGTAATTTCTTCGTCCAGCAAATTAGGCGATGTAGTACATAGGATCAGGCAACTTGAATGTCCGCAAGCCAGGGTTAGGTCCTAATAAATCACTCCATTGATCACCAATGTTCCCTATTATTTTGTACCCCTTCTTCTCCAAATTTTTCCTATGCCTTGATTTGTACTCCACTGCTTTCAGCTTAGATTCATTCGATGTCCTGTCACATAAATCACACAAATACTTTTAAAAGACAGTTTTCAATAAGTATATACTCATATTATAAAGTACTCCATATAATACTCCGCCCTTTCTTTGGTCTTTTATTTACCTTGAATTAAATGACACATTAGCTGGTCCCCCTTAAAACGGTAATATCCATATTACAGAGTACTCTGTATAATACTCCGTATTGCATTCTCTTTTTTTTTTTTGTCTCATCCAGTCATCCATCTCTATTTAACTAAAGGCGAATTATTTGTTAATTTTAAACAAGAATTTGTGTTGCGCATGTGTGTAAACGGAGCAATCGAGTTCAATTCATCAACATCCATGAACATCATGACTTCAACAATTAAGTTATACATCCATTTCACAAAAATGACGTGAAAACTTACTTGAATATCATTTTGAGCCATTTCTTATAGCCAATATTTTTCATATTGCGTATCTTGAACCCTTTGTATTCTTCATCTGCTCCGGTTAGAAAAACAACCTTGACACCAAGTTCTAGCAATCTGTTGTACAAGTTTAGGACCGATTTTATCGGTGGTGCACTTGCTTCAACCTGCCATTCATTGAAACTTGTCGCATTGTACGGGAACGCTCTGCAAACCCCATAATAATCAACAATCAATTTCACGCAAAAGAACGACCATTGTAATAGGTACAACAGTCTTACAAGATAATTATTGAACTGAATTTATAAGAGCTGAAATTAAATCTAAAAATACAGGGTCTTACCCAAATCCAACATTAGGCCTAGCATAGTATGGCAAATTTGAGAGGGAAGTCTCGTCTATGTCGAACACCCAAATATCCTTACCCTTACTAATATTTAGGCTACTAACATAGTCGATAGCAGAAGCGGCCACAATGGAACAATCTTGTTTATATTGAGCCCCCAACATGTAATGGCCAACATAATTCTCGCAATCCACTGGAATCGTCTTCCAATCCTTAACATTGTTTGTTTCAACAGCAAACCGCCAGCTTAAACAATTTAAACCTTGGGTTGGGTGACCTCCTGAACCGCTATGTGGCATAAGGAGGTGAATCGCGGTAGAATGGCCATGAATTACCACAAGCCCTAGTAGGATAAGATTTATAAGATAGAAACCTTGTATGAGCCTCATGTTATTATTTGGTACAATATTGTTGATTGGTAAAATTGTAGCAATGCGTACAATTTATGGCTCGATCGAGAGAGGCAATTTGACACGTGAATAAAGGTTTTCTACTATTTATTTTTTTGGTACGATGAAACGTAAATTATTGTGAAATAATGTGTCTATTGTGGAGATATTTATTTAAATTAATAGAAATCTCTTAAATGAGAATTTCTGGTTATTTTTACGCCATCCCATCATAAAGGAGCTTGAATAAAAAGAGTTCATATTATATAAATGGTGAGGCTTGAGTATATTAGCCAACAAAAGAGATTTCTAAAAGTAAAAAACGATATTATACAAAACTTATCACATTCAACCAACTGAGCAAGACCAAGAGTTCCTAATTACAGTAACATTTCGTAGGTTTTCCTTTTCAAACTAAATTTACTTTTCTTTCAACTATTCAATCTTATTTCAGCAATATAAAATGTTTTAGGCTAAAACATAAAATCATAGTTTCGTTGATTTAACCTCTCCTACAAAAACCCTACTACTTTTAACTCGAACTTTATCACAAATCGATAAATATATTATCGTGTAGCCATTTCATTCGGAAGACGGAAAAAGTTAAGCTTTCACATTTGTGCCTTAATGGGATCCCTCAACTGTAATGGGGGTGGGGCTGTGACTCAAGGTGAGGAAACAGAATCATTCACGATTACTCTAGCCGCTATTATTTGGAAGGACAAACAATTGGAGGCTCGATCGGGGGGTCAAGCCTTTGAAGGAACTACGGAAGGATGTACCCCGAGGTGGTCATATTTCTGGGTTGGATCAAAGATCGAGGTTGACTTTAAAGAAGGTGAAGCTCTTTGATTTCCCATCGTATGGAACTCCTTAAGGCTCATTCTTTATGATGGATGATGGTAGGAAGGCCGCTTGTATCTCTGATGGCTTTATGGGTTTTAAGCGGATTATTACTCCAAGTCTCAGTGTGGGAGGGGACAATAGGGATCTATTACTCTTGCTAGGAAACGAAAATCTTTGTTCGAGGTTGATGAGGGCCAGGTTCTGGTGAGGCGGTGGAGTCCATTGGCGGTCAAAGAAATATACGTTTCGGTTATCAAAGAAGAGATGCTTTGGGGAGAGTTAAATGTTCTTTGAAGTGTTTGTGGGTCTTTGGGGTTTTGAGTGGCGGTAACAATACATGGAGATTGAAGTTTCAAATGATTCGTCTCATGCTAGTAACAACATGGTGGTTTTGCGGAGGTTGGACCAACACCTCCACGGCTCGCCATGAATGGGCTCACCTGGAATTGTAGGGGTCTCACAATGCGCTCGCCCCAATCAAGATTAGGCTGGCCATACCAAATATTATGATTTCGCTTCTAATCAAACTAAGTGTAATGTTGGTTAGATTTCTCCTTTGTTTGAGCATTTTGGCTTCCATAATAATGCAGCATAGACGCTAATGGGCTTCGGGGTGGTGGAGTTATGGGTAGGATGGAAAGAGCTGGTTGTCGACAGACGTGTAATAATTTTATCGTTTTATTAGTAGAAAAATGTAATGGTCGTTTATGGTATTTGGTGCTTTTTTGCGGGCTCCATCTTTCAATCGATTCTCTGATGAGGGGAGAAGAATGACGAAATCTAAGATTCACCGTTCCTCATTTTGGGGGAGAGACTTTAATCAAGTTGAGTTTGGGAAGTGATAAGCTAAAAGATTTTGAATACAAGGCCAATTATGGTAGGCAAAGGAGTTTAATCAATAAAATCAAGTAATCAATCGATGGACATACCCTTTAAAGGGCCGAGGATATACTGGTGTAATAATCGTAAAGGTTCCAAACGAGCGTATGAAAAAAGAATTGATAGGGCACTTGGTTCAAAGGAATGGTTCCCATGTTGTTCCCGAATAATGACAAACATTATCCTATACAAATATCGAATCGCCCAATAGAATGGACTTGAATCTCAGCTGTCACACAATAAACCTATAAATGAATCATGGGCACTGGTAAAGAATGTATTTGTATTATCAAAGGATGCTTGGAAAACCCGTTTGTGGATCTCCTGGCTGGAGCAAGAAAAAGCTTTCTAATGTACGACAAGAAGTAAATTAATCGGGGCTTCTTGGATAAGAGACTTGAGTGGCAATTTAAACGGGACGCAGGTCGATTCGAGCTGGAAAGGGATGGATAATCGACTAATGATGGTAAGGATGAAGTGTATACAAAAGCTAATGACAATGTCCGAGAATTTTCAAAAGTAGGCTAACGGTTTTTGGCGACAAAGGGCAAAGTTGAAATGGATGGTGGAAGGGGATACTTGTACGAAGTACTTTTTCAATTGGGTTAAAGGAAGAGCGGGTCAGAATTTTATCCTAGGGGTTAAGGATGATAGTGATAATTGGATTTATGAGCCCTAACTAGTTGGAAATATGTTCTATGATCTGCTTTTAAGCTTTATAACCCAACTACTATTATCAAAGTAAGAATCGTGAGCCTTTAACGGAAGAGGACATGTGGGATCAAATGTTGTTGATCATATTAATCGGATGTATTAAGGATATTTTCAATACTTCAAGAGGTGCTGTGACTATTGTTTTATGGGTGCACTTAAATCACTCTGCCCGGACGGAGTACCCAATTTTTTATCGAAGCGTCGGGTATTTTGCTTGAAGAAAGAGACAGCCAGCGGCTTTGCTCACGAATTTAGGATGGTTCTTGTAACAAAATAGAACTTTCATTACCTTAATTCCTAAATGTGATAACCCGAGAGGTGGAGACTATCAACGATAACTGCGGTAGCTTTATGCGATTGTCTCTAAGTGTATTACAAATGATCGGGGCGAAGGTGACGGGTTATTTAGTTCAGGATTTCCAAAATGCCTTTGTTAAAAGGCACAGATATCGATAATATCCACGTTGGCAAATGTAGTTTCATAAATTAATTCACACAAGAAAGGAAATCCCGGGCGATGTTTAAAGCTGATATGAGCAAAGCATATGACCGTGTGCGTTAGGATTTTTCGCAGCACGTGCTCTTATAAGTTTGGGATGCGAATCTTGGTTAATTTTATTAATTCTTAATTGTGTCACAAGATTCAGATCAAGTCCTTTACTTAATTTGCACCATTAAGGCTTTTCAACCGAAATGGATTAAGGCAGGTGATCCGCTTTCACCGCTCCCTCTCTGCCTTTATGCAATGGAGGCGTTATCACAGTAATGCCACAGCACAACAAATGGCCTGAAAGGAATTACTTGAGTCATGGGGAATATATTTGTCTCAATTTGTTCTTTGATGATGCGGTTTTCTTTACATAATAGAAAAAGAATTCCTACTCTAAAAACTAGACGTTATTTTGAAGAAGTATCATAAAGGTGTCCTGCCAGGGTTATGAATGAAGATAACCGGGATTTTATTTAGCCTAGTTTCTTACAGCTCAGGCGCGGTGTGGTATGCGAATCTACTTAGTTAAGGGAAATAAGGTTTGGGAAAATATCTTGGATTAATGACGGAATTGCAAGGATCAAAGAGGGAAATTTTCAAAGGAATTATTGATATTGTTATGAGGCGATTCTTCATGGAATGGGATTTTTTGACTCCATGGGGTTAACTTTAATCTTATCCATTCCTATCAAACATCTCTACAGTACTTACCTGAGATTTAAAATACCTAAAGTGTGACTAACAAGGTGAATTCCTTATTATCACATTTTTGGTGGGCGGGTGGTAGATTGGGGAGACCAATCCATTGGTGTAGCCAGAGATTTCTTGGTTTACCAAAGAGGGAAGGTGGTCTTGAATTGAATATTGAATGCCTTAACCAAGCAATCTTTGGGAAACATGCGTGGAGGATTTTGATCGGAGATCGTTCTTTTTCACACGTGTTTTCCGTCGTGGCGTTATGATGCGGAGTTTCAAGGATAATTGGGTGATCCAAAGTGGACACAACTTATCATTGGGTGCTCGGAGTATCCTTTATGGTCTACACTTTGTGAGGAACAAATTGGATGGAAACCAAATGACCTGTTGGATTCAAATTTGAATGTATGGACTATTAAAACGGGTCAATGGGAATTATCCTAACCTAAGGATGACTGTTTTGAAATGGATCGTGGGGCCTCCGACATTTCTTGATTAAAGATTTGATTATTTGCAATGATGGTGAGAGGATTACGTGAAACGAAGATTTACTACGCACTATGTTGGTGGATGAAAGTGTTCAAGCTATTCTCGCAAACCTGTTTGTAGGTCATTTTTACGAGGATGAAATCTATTGGTTTACATAACAGTGATGGTCGATATAGTGTCAAAGCGGTTATGGCATCCTATTTCATAATTATATGGAACGCAAAGGAACACAAAAGGATAAGGAGAGGCTAACGGAGTTGGCGGAACTTTTGTAAACAAAAACTATGGAGGTTGCTGTGTCCCCCAATCCTGAAGCTCCTCATTTGGAGGATTATTACTAATTCTCTCGGGTGGCGATAATTTTGTAAGACGGAATATTGAGGTGGATCCGACGGTAAGTTTTGTCGGGGTGGTGCCTTGGCTATCGAGACTATGGGCATTTATTTGGGGCCCCTGTGTCCGGATGTGGGCTAGTTCGATCTTGGCATTCGATCGATCATGACTCCTTCGCGCATTGATTCAGCTGGATTATTGATTGGATATCATTTATGGACAAGGACTACAATAGGAAGCATCAGTGCGGTTTTTAGCTTCTGATTTGGTGCATTGCGAGTATTCGTAACAAAATTTTGTTTGCCACGTGGATTTCGATCCTGGGCGATGTTCTTTAATCTTGGTCACGCACTGTGAACACCGGAATTCAAGCCATTTAAGAGGTTAATAAAGGTTCATGTATTTTGGATGGGAATATTATGTCTCCGAGGGGAAAGTGTAAGTGGTTCGTAATAGCAACCTGTGTGTGTCAGGTAGGACTGAGAGGTGATTGTGGAACCGTGCGAGTGATGGTGGATGCGGGGTCAGAAGGACCGGACAAGGGGAGTTGGGTGGATTGCTGTAATCCGAAAATGGTGAACGATTCTCTGTACGGACGGGGAGAATTAGAGCGGAAAGCAGGCGTTGCAGTGAAGGTCTTGGTGTTTTCTTGGTGCTTTCTTGAGAGTGAAGGGGACTCCGACATGTGGAGATTTCTTCCGACTGTCTATCACTCATTTTGCAGCTTACGGGGATGGAACGACCACATCACCTGCTAAAGGCAGTTTTGGAAGATATTTATGATTGTTTTGCATCTTTTCATTGTTTAGCTTTTAGTTACATTCCTAGGCATTTCAATAATGTTGCCCATAGTCTTGCTTGCCAAGCTATGGATAGTTAGGTATAAACGATTTTACTGCTGCCAAAAAAAAAAAAAAAACATACCTCTAAAACCTACAATCAATTTCTATTATGACAAACATCTACTCAAGTCAGATACGTTTGCTAGTTTACAATAAGAGGATTGTACATCTGATGTACTACCTCCAATTCTATAGTTTTTGAGCATTATAATAAAGTTTTTGAGCTTTGTTTTAAAGTTTTTGAGTTTCACTATGAAGTTTCTGAGTTTATTCACTTAAACATTAAACTCTAAAAAATTACAATAAAACTCAAAAACATTACATATAAGTTTAGTTAGATTTTAGTTTTGACGGAAAAAATATTAAAATCTAACTTATAAACTTTAATATGCTAAAAAAAAATACACATATGCTCGAAAACAAATAAAGTTTGAGCTAATAAGCTCAAAAAAAATACATATATGCTCAAAAAACAAAAAAGTTAGAGGTAGTACATCCGATGTATGTTTCTTTTTCTCGGCAAAAGTTCGTGCAAAATAGTCATTATAACCATGTAAAACATAGTTACCACATATAATGTACAAACAAACAGCACAACCATCAACTATCCGATAATGACACGTAATTCCGTAAAATGAGAGCGCATAGTAAACAGGGAAAAGCACGCACTTGGAATTGCGAGAGTGATTCCTATAATACCCAAGAAGTTGGTTTGCATTGTTCTGGGTAGCCCGCTCCCCAAAACCTTACCAAGCCTCTGACCACCTACATAATGCCATTTTCAAATTCAGTCTCCAATAAAAATGACTCAAATCATTATGCTCATATATATATACAGTAATTAAATAAATTTAAAACTATTACAATTACAATTACAATCAAGGTTAGAGTCAACCTAAGTTGGCTTCTTATCTGAAAAACTACTAAACTTATTGGAATAAGGTATAGATATTCTGTTAAACAGAGAATTTTGGCGGACTATCCACACATAAACTTAAAAAATGCTATTTTTAGCTCAATAAGATGATTCGTTCAATGCCACAATAATACAGTTGAACACGGATACGTCTACTTTAATAATACAGAGTAATTATTTGCACTGATAAAAGATCTGAAAACTTACTCTCCATCTTGTACATAGCTGTAAAAAAAACAATCTCGAAGAGAAATTTCAAGTCTAATACCATAAACAAACTTCCGATTTTCACGATTACAAAAGAGAAGAAAAAAACTCTTGGAACTGCAATGCAAAAGCAAAATGTCATGAGGATATCTTGATTTGGTATTTTGAAAAGCATCATAGATGGAAATCAAAAATTGTAAGGCTCCGTAGGGAACGACAGCCCTTGAATGTCTCCGCAAGCTCTGACAAACTTTCTATGTCATCATTTCCAAATATAAGAATGCTACTTAGACCTTCCGTGGTCAACTGTTTCAGGTAATCAGGGTTGTCTACTTGCACCTCCCTTAATTTGATTGAATCGTTCTCCTGGCCCAAACTCGTGATCCATAATTCTTTGTTTACACCATACAATTTCGGCTTTTCTAGGCTTATACAAGCAGGAAATGACGTCAGTTTTTCACACACAGCAATGTCCAACTTGGAGAGCCGGGAAAAACAAGGCTGTACATGATTTTTACAGTCTATATCTTCCCCTCTCCACCATGCTCTCAACTTACGCACATGTGAAATTTCAAGTTCCTCGAGGGAAGGAAAAGACACTTCTCTACTACTGCCATCATGGGTTGAATCCTCTATGTACTCCAATTTATCCATGTACTGCCATCATGGGTTGAATCCTCTATGTACTTCTCTACTACTGCCATCATGGGTTGAATCCTCTATGTACTTTTTATGTTTGTAAAATTATAGGGTCATTTTATTATCTCACAAAACATCTTTAATTGGCGGAATTAATGGTGGTAATTTCAAGGGCTAAACTAAAGGTTGAAGCTTCATGTACATCTTTTTTATGCATTTGAGCTTTGTATTTAGCAATCTAATGGTGTATTTCAAATCCTTATGCCTCTTAACCCCAATGTGTATTGTATATTGGAGAGGGTGTAAGATAATTGATATTCATTGGAGGTCAGAAAAGTAAAAGAAAAAAAAAAATACATTATACTCTATGTTCGGATATACATATCCTTTTTGAACTTTAATTCCCCCTTTAGCGATGCAAGTCATACAAAGATAAGCATATTTGATCATCTTCTTGGAGTTAACACTAAGATGAGAACCTAAACTATTGATTTTTTTCCAGTTAAGGACCTCAACTATTATAGTTTCCAGTTAAGGACTTGTGGCACAATTCTGTTAGCAGTGTCCGTTACTCTGCCATCATAGACATTAACACAATATAAATAAATTGGAAACAGTAGTTTTTTAGCCTATGATCAAGCCTTGTTCTAATGTTGAAACTTGAAAATGACACTATTTTGCATCAACACTTGTGTCAACGTGTTTAGTAGTGTTTAAATGGCTCGGTCAAAGCGGTCTCGAGTTTTTGTCGTACTTGCCATGTTCGAGCTGAATAATAATTCATAGTAAAGTAGGTATCGAAATCTCATTCAAGCTTATTTTCTTTTTTACTACTTCGAATTTAAGTTTAATTTTCTATAATTATATATGTTGTTGTTTTAGATTATACTTCTTAATTATATCGCTATTTTGTAATTGAACTCCGTATTTGTTTTGAAACTAAATCAATAAGAGTTGTGAAAAAATCAAAAAAATTAAGATTAAATTGAGTTTAAGTCGAGCACAAGTCTTTCACTACACTGCACTCGAACTACAACCTTTTTTTTTCTCAATGAGCTTCCAGTCCAGACCAAGCTCCGAGTACAAATTTCCAAGCCGATTTCATATATAACCATTCGAGCTCGAGTTCGATCTACTCGATCGTATACACCGCTTATTAGTTACTCCGTTGACTTATGACTTATAAGTAGTATGTATTTTGAATGCCTATTTTTTTTCCATTTCATCTCTGGTTAAATCAGAAATGATGGTGTTTATGGGCTTGAACATGAATGTTCAAAGATTTATAAAGTAATATACTGTATTATGGAAAAAAAAAAAACAAGGAAGAACAGTTTGCATGAGAGCGATATGAAATAATCCCATGTTTGCATTTGATGGCGTCATTCAGCAAGAATAAACGGAAAGTTAACGGCAATAGGCTATAGGTCCTTAACTCGATTTTTTTTGAAGTTGAGGTCCTTAACTGGAAAAAGAACAATAGTTTAGGTCCTTAACTTAGGGTTAACTCCATCTTCTTCCATAGCTCACATATATATGGCATATCCTTAACTATTAAAATGTGTAAACATCTCCTTTTGGGTTCCTTATGAACAGTCCTAACTTTGCAACAGTCCACAACAGTAGAGAGCACCATCCAGGCCACTCGTTCCTCTTTGGAAGATCCAGGCCACTCATACCTCTTTCCACTTATCTGAACAGTTGGAAATTTATTTCTGCAGAATCATTAGCACTCATTCCCAATTGCCGGCCAATCCTTTACCCTCTCAATTGTTCACCTAATTCCCAACCGCCCTCTCAATTCCCATCCAATTAACTCTCAATTGTTCAGGTCAATTTCTGACAATTTACTCTCGAATGTTCAGCTAGTTCGCGATTGTTGTATGCCCATGTCGTTGTCAGATTCCGGAAATTCGCGAAGTAATTATCAGTCGGATTAGTAGCTGATCTAACTGTTTTTATACTGTTTAGCGGCTGCCTGAGACGGAATTGGTGAAATAATTATCAGTCGGAGGTTCGTGGTGGTGGCTGCTGAATCCTTGCAGGAGCTCTTGGCGATGGTACTCGGTTTCGGAATTGAGCCGAGTAAGCTGCTCGATGGTGACGAGTTAATTCTTGGCGATATGGGTACACACTGTACACACAGTTGAATTGTGTTGTTTGTGAAGTCAAGAGTCGACTTTGACAAAGTCAAAGATTGACTCATTCACGCCATCTTTTATTTCATTTCAATTTCCGTCTCATTATTCACCTACACATTAAAATAATCACAAAATCTCATTGAAGACGGCACGTATCCGTCGCTTTGGGTGATTTGATACCATTTCTCTCACAAACGAATGGCAAATAGAGGAGAGAGGAAAGCGCATCAAGTGGGAGTGCTTCCACCTTGTCCCCCTATCCGTTTTGTGAGTGGCATTACCCGTCACTTGCTCCGACCCGTCTTCACCAAGACTAATTGTAAAATAATATAATAATAATAAATTAATATAATAATAAAGTAATAGTAATGATACTAATATTGTATAAAAAAAACCCGGCTAAATATTAAATATAACTACGGTGACTAATTATTATAAATTACTAATTTAAATGAGCTATAAACAATGAAACGCACAAAATCGAGTTAAATTAAGAGAATAATACGGGGCTAAATCGTTCTAAATTAGGACGATATCACTATGTCGTAGTCAGATTGCATTACTACTGATTTTGACTATGTTTCTTTTCTAAAATATAGACTTGTTCTTGTTGAGCAAATAAAATAAATGGCCTATTTGATCGCTTTTCGGTGAAAAGATGTGTGATAGTGTGCTTTTTCAGGTGAAATCTAAGCATACCGTCAGCTATACTCTTTCAGGTTTACTTGTTTTTAAGTGAGGGGATGTCAACCTGTGAAAACATGGACATACATGTTAGCCACCGTGGAGAGAATCTTGAGGATGCTTAGGGCTGATAATATTCGTTACAGAATATCGTTTGGAATAATCCTGCTGTCATTTGTTTCCTATTAACCCTCTTCAGTATCCTGAATGATCATCCTATACATGGAATGGTTAAGCTTTTCTTGCTCATTGAATATTGTTTCGAAGTAGTGCAACCTTTTCTTGCTCTGAACTCGTTTTTCATTGCGCTCACCCCTCAAAGCAAATAAGCTACGAAGCACTTCTTGGTTGTCGAGATGTGTTTCCTAGAATAGATTCACGCGCCACCGCTTACGAAACTCTTTCTCTGCTTTTAGACCTACCACTACATAAGTGGTCAGTGTTAGTACTTGGATAATCACTAATATCTCAAATAATTTCCACGTACTGTTTGTCTCCTACAACTATGGCCATCCTCTTCTAAGCTCTTCGTACTAATGTTGTTGATCTTGCTTTTCGATCTAGCGATCTCCCATACAATGATTGAAACAAAGATAACGGTCCCCGAACTTCAAGATGGAATTTAACAATCATCGCACACATCGTGTAATCGGTATACTAATTTTTAAAATGTTGGATGGTACTCCTAGGCAATTCCCTGGTTGCTCACATGGGCCGAAAAGACTTACAATTAGTTGTTTCGATGATGATAGAACAAAGTGAAATGATTGATTATTAAGCATCTTCCGTGAGGAGTCTTCTGTGAGGAATTTGTGATACCGTGAACCTAAATATGAGGTTAGCCGTTAGCCTTAAAATTGCCCGCACTCTTAAATTATGCCTGGTCATTTAATAAGTTCTATAGTTGGGTCATTGTTGTTATACGTTTATGATGTTTGGCCTTATTGTTAATGATACCATTTTTAAATACAGTAGCGCAGTCTCGCCGTGTCTTGCGATGCTATTGCCTGAATAGAAATTAGGTAGGCATGAGTCTCCTTAATAAGGGTGTTATTACGTATGCACATTTTGGCAATGTTAGATTAGGATATAACTAAACGCTTACTAATTAATTTTGCGATACGTGCTCATCAAAAACAAATTGTAGCTACAATATGATGAACGCCATTCTTATTGGTTGTTACCCACATTCTGGGTAAAATTTGTGCCCAGGAATGAACTTAACTTTATTGCCGTATAATTGTTGTTATATGCTACAAGATTTCAAATCAGAATGAACTTAGGTCAAATTTTGCTTGTGGGGTTCATTAAAGTTTGAAACGTATGCTAAATATTGTGGAGTTATGGAATGAGATTTATTTCAAATTATTACGGCGCTCTAGGACCCGGGTCTATTACTTTTGCGTCTATTTAATGTAAATACGTGCAAATCGGACTAGAAAACTTGCCATTATTTGAACTTAGGTTGGTTCTTACAATCGAAATACATCAAATTTTGTTTCAAGCCATTCACTAAGGCCTCCAAAGAATGGATTTGGAATTCCAATTAAATATGGAACTTTGCCGTGAGTGATACAAATCTGGTATAATGAGTCAAGTTGTGCACTCATTATGCCACCGCAATGACACAACATGTCCAAACTTACGGTGGGCAGAAACGCCTGATATATTGAAAGGTTTATTGAAAAGTCTAGCTACAACAATTAGTAAAAAAATGTGGCAACACCTTCTTATATTATTGTTCTACAAATCTTAGGATGACCGTACACTGATTTTTTTAAAAAAAAAACTTAAAACATGTTACTTGTTTTGGCCAGGTGCCTTCTATCCAAATCTTAAAGCATAAGAAAAAAAAATATAAGTGAAAACTTAACAAAGCAAAATTATTATATATTGAAAGGTATAGGAACTACGGAACTAGAGTAAACCGTGGGTGCCACACGACAAATATAGTTCACTCAATTCCAAAAAACCAAGCGGTACACAGGTTTACGCGGCTCGTTCCAGAGGACAATCCAAAAGCAAGCTAACTTTAACATAACAACACCAACATGTTAAATACATGTCTTTTGTTTTAAGGATAGCTACAATTGATTTTGTGTTACACACAATTTTGCCAAAATGCAATGAATATAATCGCTTTAGCAAAGAGTTTGCCCGTCTTTTAGATTAAATCAGTTTTATTTTTTACTCCCATTGATTATTTACCAATGATATTGATTTACATGGTAAATTTGTGAGAAATTTGGTTAAAGTTCTTGGGGTGGGTGTTTACTTTTCAGGTAAAGATGTTCTCTCGCACAAACGGACCAAAAGTTTCTATTGGCAAAAATTTGAAAATGATCTGATCCTTGAGATTGAGAGGATTCACTTGGTATTGCTTTGAACCACATGTTGTTGTTGCCCTAATTGTTGTTGTTGCTGCTGTTAAAGTTGGCTCATAATGTTCGTGTTCCTGACGAATATTATATTGGTTGGCTTAAGGGCCTTATGTGAGCAGTTAGGATGTGGGATATGGAGGATAATCGATAGATATGTAGAATGGTATGAGTCTAAATGTCTCGGACACTTATTTCTATACCTATCTAGGTTCGAACATTATTGAATTTTGAACTGCTATATTAATCTTCTCTTATATTTATTATTCAGGGTGAGTTTCTCCTGCTTCACTTGGCATTTTTTAATAGTTTACTCTTATTGGCTTACATGCATTGACATAAGCACGGATTTCGACGATGGTGGTGATGAAAGAGTCCTAACGTCGCCATTGACGCTTATCCCGAAAATACCAGGAAAAGAGGAAGCAAAGTGAAATCAGGTGGTTGTTGGTATTATTTCTTAAGACTCAGGTATTATGATCAAAGTTTGTACAAAGGTTTGAGATGATGACGTTTATAAAGAAAATAGTTCCTTTCTTTCATCAAAATCGGTGATTTATTTGTTGCCCCGACTCTGAGATTCCTTCTTTATTTTTTTAAAATGATTATTTAAGGGAATTTTATTTATTGGTTCCGTCTTATACTGCACTCTCTAATGAAACCCTCTTTGTTTTCACTATAGTTTGAGTTTGGATTATTATTTTGAATATATGGGATGTGAGAGTTAGAATTTTATCTGGGTTTTGCGCATTCTTGAGGATTTCAATTGTGTAGCTTATCTATCCGAAATTGTGTGCATTGATTTTAAGGATGCTCAAGTGTATATTTCATATTTTATGGGGTTTTCGGTGGGTTGATATCGTTTTGGTGTTAATTAGGCGTTTACAACAAAAAGAGGGAGAGAGGTTCAAACTTATGACTTATTGTCCATTTGTTGATAGTCCCTCTTTTTGGGTAAAAAATGATCATAGGGTATGTGGATGTATTGAGTTCCTCGTAAGTGTAAAGCTCAATACCTCCCTTGTATTTTGTATCTATAGATAGTGATGCCCTGGTATAATTCACTATGTTTTCTCTTTGTTACATTCTACTCTAACAGTGACAAAAGGGAATGATAAAGGGGAAATGGCCGGGGAGGAGCCAGGAGGATATGGGAAGGAACAAGCGACGGTGACAGAAGGGAATGATAAAGGGAAATGGGAAGAGGAGGAGGAGAAGAAGGGGATGTGAGAAGGGAAATGATAAATAGACTCAAATTGAAGATAGGATGAAGAGAAGGGGATATGAGAGGAGGAAAAGAAAAACAATAACACAACTACTACTGATTTGTTATGAACTCATAAACGTAAGCATTTGTAACAAATTATTTACAAAAAAAGTTTCTCCTTCAATGATTTTCTACTTGTAAACTGCCGAGTAGTGGTAGTGAGCCTAAGTCATGTGGTTATTCCATTCTGCGGAAGTCTAAGAGAACGTTTTATTAAAAAGAATTGATGTAGCATGTTTATTCTTTAACAATAAATTGAAAATAGTTCTTTCAAAAATCTTAGAAATTTTAAAGTCTATTGATTTAAAACTACCTAAGATTAGATAAATTATTTAAAAGGAAGGAAAATAACAATTGAAAAAAATGAGGAAGACGGGTAGTTACACTGATTTGCTAATTTGTTACAAAGCATGAGAAAGTATTTGTGTACCTAATAATTTACGTTACAGTTTCTCAAACAATTACGACGAAACAATATTAGAAATTGCGTGACATGTAACTCTAAATTCAACATTAAAATTCAGCAGCGTTTAGGGACTGCGTGCGCTATGACATGAAAAACGTACGCAACAACAAAACTGTGCAACCATATTTGTTGATTAGTGGTTACAAAAATTCATTTGTGACCGGTGTGAACACACCACAAATTGTGACGACGCAAATGTTACCACTTTAAGATAAAATGTAACCACCAAGATACCGTTACAAGCAAGACACATTGTAGTGGTTATGATTATGTTAATTCGAGGGGGAGATAAACTGTCTATGTTAATTGTGTTTATGTATTTTGAATTCATGAGGTATGATTAAGCTTATTTTGTTCAATTTTAGGAGTTTTTATTCGCGTTTAGGGTTGTTTGTATGAATCTTTCCAATTTTAAATGACTGATTTTGGCTTTTTGAAGGCATCTACTAGGAGACAAAAAGTATGTCATGTTATTGGTAAGTCAAAGTGTTATGCAAGAAAAAATAGTAATCTTTTGTTTACTTTAACGTGCTTTAATTTACTTTAAATGTTGTCATTTACGAATCTACGAAAATGTAATTGAATTTTATGTATAAAGATGGTAATCTTATATTTTCTCATCATAGACAAATCTACGCTTAGCTATATATTTTCCCCGCTTAGAACATCTACTGATTACTATACTAAATAATATGTTAACTAGGTGTTCCTTAGGCATATGATGAGCTTAAAACTTGCCCAAATTGGGGTACCGATTATGCGCTAAGCTATATATTTGCTTGAATTTGTAAGGTGTGTCCTCTACCTAACTATTTTCAGAATTTTTTTTTGATAATTAAGTACACACCATGATGTTTTATATATGACATTTATCAAAATTATATGTGTAAGCAATCAGTCACATTAACTCACATTAAATTAATCGGAGTTGAACAACAACGTAAATCAATAGAATACCGCGCCCGATAGGGTGCGGACCACTAACTAGTATGAACAAAGATAAGCATATTTTTTTTTTAACAACAGTAGGAGAATACCTTACAATGTTCTATCAACCTTGCTTTACTCATAATCCGTTTAACTGGTAAAACGGATCCAAAAATTATTACTTGATATTGACTTGGCTTTGTTTTGTCATTAAAACGGAAATTACCGTCTTAAGTAAGAATTTGTGTATTGACATTCACAAAGCAAGATTGCTAATAAATTTTGTACCGTTATAATAAGAGTGTACTAACGCTTGGAAGAAGGTGATCAAATATGCTTATCTATATGGCAATATTAATGATTGGCTTACCTTTATACACTCGCAAATCAGTAAAATCACAAATGTGGTAGAGAGACGAGCACATTAGATCCTTCTCTTATTTCGAGTGATATTACTACACTCCTAATATGAAAGTAGATAATTTATTAGCTGTATGGCTCCATTAATAATAATATGGTTTGATTAGTGATTGGCATACCTTTATATAATCACAAATATTAATTTACAAGCTAGGTAGCTAAAAGGAAATTAACCATCTAAAGATTAATACTGATAAAATTAATTAACTATTGATATAACTTTGACAATATTTTATAAAAATTAAGATTAATAACCCATTCGCTATTATTGAAACAGTCTATTAGTTAGTTGTTAAATAAATACACTTTTGTTATGGCAACATCGAGATAATAATAAACGTAAACTTTAACAACTGCTTATAATATAGTTGGTATCTTTAAATTAAAGTATGATTCATTTTTTTATGGCATGTTAATAATTATAATTAGACAAAAATATACAATAATAACACTATTGTCCAATAACAATATAGAAAACCCGTACAAGTAAGTGTTTCAAGTAAGTTTGTAACCAAGTCCTTTTTAATTAATAAACATCCCCAACAATGTTTTAGAAGCTCAAATATTCAAGACTATATTAGGTTACCCGTATGCATCGAAGAAACCATACTTACCATAATAATTAGAGGTGAACCAATATTATAATCCGTGCAACGCACGAGCACAAAATCTAGTAGGCTTATAAAACTTAGTTTATTTTATTACTGTATTGGATTAAACGGGTTAAGTGGGTTAAAAATGACCCGCTAAAAGATAAATGGGTTAAACATGACCAGCTAAAAGATAAATGGGTTAAACAGGTCGGGTTGAGTTATAGAAAAATTAAATGGGTTGGGTTAGGGTTGAGACAAATGACCCATTTATATAATTGGGTCGGGTTAGGGTTGAGGTAGTGGTGACCCGTTTAAAGTTGACATGAACCCGAACACGACACGACGATCCGTTTGCCAGGTCTATCTATAAGCTATAGACGAGTCAAATATAAAAAAGTGGTGACATTTTTTGCCACCACCCCACTTGTTTGTCATATTAAGAAAGTGGTATTGTATTTGGCCCGTCTTTCATTATAGACGGATAGTGTCCGTCTATAATGAGAATTTGTGTTTCCTTAGATACAATCTTTAGTCAAAATGGGACAATATAAACAATATAAGGCTCTGTTTGTAAGGCATTTGAGTCACGATTTGGTCAAAGTAAATTAGTTGACCAAAATTTGTCACTTTATTTTTTTGTAAGCGTTTGGCAAGTAGCTTTATTTAACCAAATAAGCTACATCGAAATGAAATCTTCCTAGAGTAGCATTTGAGATTTCGTGCACTGACGATTTGGTTTAATTTTCCGTTTCTACCCTTTAAATCTATCTTTGTTAAATAATTATCATATCCTTTTACGTTATTTCATCAAAATCGATTCTTTTTCGATTAGTTTGCCAAACATCTTTTAATATAATCGATTCCTTATCGATTCCTAATTTTCACTTCCTTATCGATTCCTTTTTCGATTTCGTACCTTTTTTTCGTTTTACTACCTTTTCTGGTTTTTTCACATTTTCGATTAGTTTTACCAAACATACCTAACTAAAAAATGAGATAAGCTACATGTTTCATACTTGACTAACTTAAGGAGTTAAGCACATGATTAATCAAGTTGCAAGACTAATTAAATTCCCACATTACATCACATAACACACAACAACAATAGACATCCTCCGTCTCATTCCTTTGTTTACTTTTTTTTTTTTTTATTCTTTGTAACATGAATTTTAATAAGTATACAAATGACTGGTAAGAAGTACGGAGTAGATCACAATCAAGAGTTTGACAAGACCATCGAATTGTAATGTTTGAAAAGGGAAGACAAAAAAGAATTATAATTTTTCCCCAGTTAAATATACAAGAACAAACCACGAACCGTAAATTTTAACCCCTCTTTCAGTCATTTGTTTACCTTTTTTATTTTTTTGTGACGGGTATTTTAGTTAACACAAATTCTTGTTTGTGACGGCACATATCCGTCACTCTTGAGTGACGGATACCATTTTACCTCACAAAGTACCCACTTTTTCTCTCTCTGCAACACTATTCATGTGGTCCCCTTTCTCCACTAACCCATTTTGTTACCATTTTATCTCACAAAATATCGCCACAAATGGTAACCCGTCACAAGGGAGACCAATTGTTTAGTTAAAGGTAGCCAAATGAAGGAGATGGAGAGAGGAAGGGAGTAGTATTGTACCTGAAAGAAGAAGTCGTTCGGTCGCCGATTGTCGGTTGGCTGCTAACTTGTGTCGTGGGTTTCTTTTGGAGGGAGGCTGCTAAACCTTGGTCAATGTAGTTATGACAAGGACTGTAGAAATACGTCATCACTGACATCAATTTCTGGCCGATCACTTGAAGAACTAACGTCAGCGGCAATGACCTGAACTCGTGGTACTCCTGTATGATAGATGGTTTATTATAAATATTCCTATTACTGTATTCGCTCAGAGCAGCCTGCAAATACACCAGAGTTTAATCCATAAGCAGTCAAGCAGATACTCCATTAAGCTCTAACACCTAACTAGATGTGACGATAGTGTTGGGATTAGTTTCACAGTTACAGCAGCGTTGGATTCGGTACATCGTATAAGAATTCAAGCTCCCAACCAACCATGCATCCAAAAACTGAAAAGTTGAGGCCTCAGAATGAGGAAAAGACACACTGACAAAAAAAAAGAGTTGGTTACTTAAGGTCTCAGCTAATCAATATTACATCACTGTAGGAGTGGGATACGAGGATAGCGGTTTGAGAAACAGACAAATTTTGGAATTAAATCACCTAAAGCCTTTTATAATTATAAACATTTCTACGCGCAAGCCCTTAAAACATGGCCGAACTAATAAAAGGCTTCGTCTGACATAAAAAACTGAAATAAATCTGACAGAAGGTGGCAGAAATCAGTGCATCAGTAGAAAAGCAACACAAGGCAAACAAATGATTGTGACGGAGGGAAGGAGGACCAAAGAAAAGTAATATACGCTACCTTCACACTTGCAATAACTTCCTTATCTTGATTCTCGCTGACCCGTTCGCCTATCATAGATTATTCAGTGGCAAATAATATGGTCATCTTCATTCTTCACCCTAGAAACTTGAGTCCTAAATTTCCAGGCTCTTAAGTTTGGCGCAATCATCGATGCTCAGGTAACGCAGGGAAGACAATAAACAGCTCGGAAACTCATTTAAGTTTACGGGCCTTTCACTCAAATTATGACCCTTCTAAAAGTAAGGTAGTTATCAAAAGAACCGTTTTAAGCATTTACGGGTAGTAAAATACTAATTGTGCAGGGTGCAAACTTCTACCACAACTTCAATCACAAAAAATGGAGAATTGATTCAAGGTAAATCACAGTGTAGCAAATTTCTGCAAAACTGCCAGTTTTTTTTTTTTCCTTATTTCTAATAGGAATTTTTATAATAGTTGGGCCTCAACCATCACCTTAAGGTGTTGGTTGAGTTGGTTCATCTATCAATTTCTTCATATAATTTGTCTACCAAAGTCAAATACCAACTAATGTCACTTAACTTAAGATCTCATAAAATAATAATCGGATTCACGTAATAATGTACGGAGTATAAGATAGAGTGAACTGTGCACACTATTCTCTACCGCATGTAAAAAACTGAGATGTGGTGGATGAGGGGCCAGTCCTCCCCATTCGGTTTTTGGCATCTTTCAATGAGACTCTCGGAACACCGTTCAATGTAAAGCTCCTGGAGAGAGGTGAGTTTGGGCATCCATTTTGGCATGTATTTCAGTTTGAAACAATTCATAATGGAAAGATATCGGAGGGAAGTGCAGAACTGCATCCCCTCTGGCAATTCCTCCATCTCATACAATCCATACAAATACAGAGATTGAAGGGTAGCAGCAAGGTTATGCCATGACATCCCACCCAACTCCACTTTTGGACACTCATCTATACGCAACTTCTCCAAGGCAGAAAGATGCTCCAACCATCCTCCTATGCTCTTAAGTTGAAGGCATCTTCTGATGTAGAGGATTCGCAGGGAAGACAACAAACAAGACGGAAACTCATTCACTTCTCCCAAGCTCTCCAAGCTCTCATCTTCCACTATATCTAACTCTACAAGAAACTGAGAGTACTCAATTGGCATTGATTTGAGCCACTCCAAGTTGCTGATTTCCAGTTTACACGATTTGGGATGTGACGACGGATGATGGCGAGGTGTGCTCCTCATATCACTCCAGAACAGCTTTCCCCTAGAGTCATATATATTGAGATGCTCGAGTACCGGACATAAAGGAGCAAACAATATTTTTTCGCAATGTTTTATAGTCAGATCATTCAGCAGAGGAAAAGAGGGAGATGATACCCACTCTACACGGACTTCTGGGCAGCTGCCACTGCCATTAAGCTTGACCACGAGGGACCCTAAATCTGATCTACGCCACCACCCCTTTAACTTAGGCAACGTATCAATCTCAAGGAAATCGAGGCAGGGAAAGAAGGATGATCCTTCACCCGAGACAAGTGTTTCTGAGTCGGCCACATACTCCATATTCAACAATTTAGAAATTTTTAGCGTTTTAAGGTGGGGAAGTTTCCCAATCTGCCAAGGCAGATAGAGCAACTCACTGCAATCTTCGATCTTCAAAGTGACAAGATTAGGGAAATCAAACAACGCCGAGTTATCCCCCCTCCGTGGCCATTTCGGTATAGTCTCACCATGATACCCCGTCAACTTCAATTTTTTGACATCACGATGAGGCTGCATCTCCTCCAGCAGTGCTTGCTCAGACACCTTGCTTCCATACTCCTCTCCGTGTCTGAAGCTAATAACAACCTTATCTAGGTATTCCTTACTCCATAAATAGCCTCCCCCGCCATGTTCTTCCTTCACAAATTTTGCATTCTTAAGTACTGCTATTTGAATACTCAAACTCCCTTTTAATTTATTCAGGGGGCATAGGTCTTTCAACCCATTAAAACATTGCTTTGAAGCTGAACTTGGTTGCACACCCACCACAAATTGGCATAGAGTTTGCAGATTGGTCAACATACCTATCCGTGTCGGCATACATGTCAGAGCATAACAGCCCCCGACATTTAAGGTGCTTAGATCAACTAGTTTGCTCACATCATCTGGCAATTGTTTTAAATGGTAGCAAGAACGTAAATTCAAAGTTTGTAGATTAACAAGCTTTGTTATTGATCTGGGAAGAATTTTTAGATTTCTATTAAATGAGAGGTCTAAACTCCTTAGATGCAACAATTGACCTATTGATTTTGGTAGACTTTTGGCCTCTGAATAACTCCAATCTAAAGACCTTAAGCATGTCCATTTCAGTATTGATTTACTTGCTAGTAGTTGAACCACTCTACTATTGTGGTCAAAATCCTTAATACAAAGGCACGTACGAATTTGAGAGCGATTGAAGATACGTACTGAGTAAGAGTCATCCACAAGACAGAGATGACGAACTCTTTTACCCACACTAGAAGTATCAAAACTGGCCCTGAAAATCTCTTCGCCCGCTACTTTTTCAGCAATATCATGCAAGAGATCATGAATCTTAAACGAATAAATCTCCCCAAATTCATCCTCGTATATATCTTGGAAAAAACACCTCTGAAGCAATATAAGAAAGTATTCTTTGCCCAAATTCTCGGAGTTAATGTAGCCTTGTGCCATCCAAAGTTGAATCAACATTTTCTTACTAATCCGCCAATCCTTGGGAAAGATAGCACAGTAGGCAAAACAAGTCCTCAAGGAAGGGTTAAGTTGATCGTAACTTAACTTCAATATGCGGGTCATCATAGCATCATTCCTCTCGCTAAGACAGTCTAAGCCTTTGTCGTGAAATGATAACCACTCAGACTTGGATTGACCACGCAGAAGACTTCCGACTACTCTAATAGCAAGCGGGACATTGGTACACTTTTTTACAATCTCTTTGCCAAGTTTAACCAATTCTTCATCTCTTTCTTCGCCTTGAAACACCATCCTTTCGAACAAATGCCATGACTCCGGTTCTGACAATCCTTGCAACACATGCACTTCATCACTTCGAATCAAATGGGCAGTTTTTTTCGAGCGAGTAGTTACAATTATCCAACTCCCTCTTCCCCCTACGTTCAAAAACCCTTTGAACTTCTGCCATTGATCATAACTTTCAGTCCACACATCATCTAACACGAGCAAGTATTTTTGCCCTCCAAGTTGCTGCTTAACTACATGATGTATGTCCTCCAAAGACATTTTATCAGTAACAGAGAATCCTTTCACCACCTTCGCTAAATGCTCTTTCAAGTCCAACTGTTGTTGCTCCTGATCAGCAATGCAAGTCCACCTCTTCAGTGGGAATGCCTCAGTGATCCTAGGATCGTTAAACACAAGTTGGGCAAGAGCGGTTTTTCCCAAACCTCCCATCCCCACAATGGAAAGCAAAGAAACATTTGGGTGATGTGCATTATGAGAACCCAACAACACACCTACAATTTTCTCCACATCTTCCTCCCTCCCGATGATTTGATCACATATAAAAGAAGAAGTCTCCTCCTTTGTAAATTTTATAGGCTTAAAGTCAACCTTAAAACTAAACTTATCACTCTTAGTGGCAATTTTGTTCAGCTTGCCGTTAACCATTTTGACTTTACTTGAAAGTCTACGAGTAAGAAGCTTAAACCGGAAAAAAAAGGAGATGACCTTGTTGCTTCTGAGTTGATTCTGTTTGGCAAGGGTTAGGAACTCGTCTAACACATCATCGGCGTCATAAACAGCATCTTTGAGCTCTTGAATGTAATTCTTCTCCTGGCTGCTGAGCAAGTCCTGCTTGGCATCAGCATCCTCAAGAACAGCTCTGATGGTTTCGACAGTGTTTTGGAGGTCATCAAGCTGGGATTTGTAGTAAGAAATAGAGCACACTGAGTGCATCTGAAGCAAAGTTTGGATAGCACCAAGTATAACTTGAACTAAAGACAACGTATTTGACAGATCCATGATTGTGGGAAAGGAATGATCTCTCTGAGTTTTTGTTTTGTTTTTCTGTATGTTTGTAAATGCAAGATTTCATAACCACATACGCGTTTTGTAAGTTTGTTGACTTGCTAAAGACTTTTGTCATTGATATGTCAATGCCAAGTTGGCCAGTAGGACTGGAGTTCGGTTAGATTATCAAATCGGCTCGTTTACACCCACAAGGAAGTAATTATTAATTCTACAAAGGTAACAACTGAAAGTTCGAATAATGGAGAACTCAACACTAACAATTAGTCTTGCTGAAGACGGGTCGGAGCAAGTGACGGATAATGACACTCACAAAACGGATAGGGGGGACAAGGTGGGGGCACCCCCATGTGCTTCTCTCTCTCCTCTATTTGGGTCATTTGTGAGGGGAAATGGTATCCGTCACTCCAAAGTGACCGATACGTGCCGTCACAAATGAGATTTTGTGCAACACTAATAAGTTCAATTTCTTTTTTGAATCAAAATTTTCTCATTGAATCTTTTATTACAGATTTCTTACACAGCTCAATGAAAGATTTGTGCTCGATGTACCACCAATGAGTTATAATTAAGATACTCTTGTTTATTAAAGGGTTTGCTTGGCAAACAGTGAAATTATATTCATAATAGTGGATGGTTAGAAAAATGCAGTTATTAGCATGTTTGACTATGAAATTAAATTAGAAGAATTAAGAAAGTGTGAGCGACTTTAAAGCCGACCACAATATTTTTGTAAAAATAAAAAATATCTATGTACCTAAGCGGAGTCAAACCCGCAAATTCAGCGCCTTCAATTATACTCCCTCCAATTCCATAATTTCTTCCCCTTGTTAGTGGACACGGATATTAAGGAGATAAATAAAATAAGAGTAAAAAAGTTGGGTGGGTTTGGTGATAGGAGATCAGAGGGATGAATAATTAGGAGTTAAATAAAGAATTGTGGGGTCAAAACATTAAAGAAAGTAATAAAACACAAATTCTCATTATAGACGGACACTATCCGTCTATACGTATAGACGGATACCATTTCCCCTCACAAAATACCCATTTGCCATAAAGTGGGAAGCACATGGGGGTGCCCCACCTTGTCCCTCCCTACCCATTTTATTAGAGATCTTTACCCGTCTGTTCGCCCCACCTGTCTATACCAAGACCTATTGGTAATAAAATATGAGTAAAAGAGTTGGGTGAGGTTTGGTGATAGGAGAGAGGGATGAATAAAATAATAGTAAAATTTTCCAAAATAAGAAAGGGGAAGAAAACCTGAATAATCCGTTTTAGGAAATAAAGAAGAAAATATAGAATAGAAGGGAGTAGTATTTAAGCGCAAAATGATAGCATAGAAAATTGCTTGGTGCAGCAGTTAAGAGTAACTCCGATGGCAAGCTACAATACCGTGTAGCTTGCATTTTCACATCACTTTTCTAAGAACCATAGCTTTCGAGCTACATCGTCCTCCAATGGTAAACTACATTACATTGTAGCTTACAATGCCCACATGACCATAAGTATTATATTTTAAATTATTTTTTTATTTTTAAATTAATTATTTTTTCAATTTAAATGTCAGGCCATGTAGCTTGGTAGAGCTACAATGGCTTACAAGCAGTGTCATATTTCTCGTCTCCAATGGTGAGCATACCGCTTGACAATTTTTAATAATTGCAAGCAAGTCCCTAAATGTAACCATTGGAGTTGCTTTTAGAGTATGGAGTAGCATTACGGGGTGAAAGGGTTGGGTTCAATTCCACCTAATTACATAGATGGTTCTTTTTTTACCATTTCTTTCCCCAAAAATATTAAGTTGGCCTATTTTGGGTAATAAATTTCAACTTAGCCTTATTTTGTTAATTTCAACTTTAGCCTATTTTGTTACTCGTTTTAAGCATTGTTAAATAAATTTTCAATATATTGCTATTAACAACATATTTAAAAATAATAGATTTCAACAAATATTCTATCAGAATATGTCAATCTACTATTTTGGCCGGAAGTTACTAATTACACTTAATATGTTATTTACCAAACTGTCAACAAGTTTACTCCATTTTTGTGTTTTATAAGGTGTACCACTCCTTTTGCAAAAAAAGAAGAAAGTGTTGACTGACCATTAACTCTCAGCCACTCCTTTTGCAAAAAAAGAAGAAAGTGTTGACTGACCATTAACTCTCAGCCACGAGTTGTTCGGAAAGCAATGATTTTTTTGTCCAAACCGAAGATCTCGTAAAGACGATCATTCAATCGTGCTGTCTAGCGGGGCAGCTCCCGGTGAAGCTATCGTAGCAGCTCTACGATATAACCCTCTCATCCGCTACTAGTGGACTGTTGCACAGAAAGGCCAACAGTCATAAGTCAGACTATTTAATCTCACGGGAGCGGGTGAATAAAGCACAAAACAAGGCTGCAAGGCAGAAGACTCGGTCTCATAGTACAGGAAAAATATTCAATCGCTCTCATAGGGAACCCAAATACTGTAGAGAATATCCCTTAACAGTTTTAAGCCCGGAAAATCCGCACTAGTACCATAATTTCTCAACACAAACAAACATTTTATAATGTACACATGTAGCAATATTTCTTTCAACCTGACTAGCATTTCAAAAGTTACAGACTAACAAATCTCACCTTAATCCCTACGCCTAAAATCACCATTAGAGAGTAGAAATAAGAACTCTAGGTATAAAGGTTAACTGCATCTCATGATTCCTCCTGACTAGCTTGTGCAGCAGCTATCTCAGAATCTAACTTGTTTAGAAACTGCTCACTGACATGTTTAGCTACAGAGATCATGTCATGGATAATGCTTGCATCCAGACCAACCCCACCCCGTTTGGTTAGGCCACAAATATGACTTTGACGGTTTACAGAGATGGAAATAGCTGAACTCATTTGGGATTCTTCCTCTGCAGTTGCATCTACTATATAGTGTTTTCCCACCTAAACAAACATCAAAATTGGAATTCAAATCATGTACAAGCAAAACGAGAAATAATGAGCCTATAAATCCTCCATCCTATTTATATTGTTCTCATTTGACTTTGGTCATCAGCCATTTGATCAACAGCATTATAAACGAGAATTAATGAGCTGATATGATTCTTTCGGTATGTCCTTACTCCTTGATCAAAAGTGATATAGTGGCTGACAAAGTTCATATTATTTGATCACCAAAGTCAAATAGCAACAATACTAGGATACAGTGGGTATTCTTCATACTAGAATGATAAAGAAAATTTGAAACCTTTGTCAATGTAATTATGACAGGCACTGCGGAAGTGTCAAACTGTAGAAATTCTTCGTCACTGACATCAATTTCTGGCTGATCACTTGAAGAACTAGCGTCAGCGGCAATCACCTGAACTCGTGGTACTCCTGTATCGCTGAGAGCAGCCTGCACAAACATAGGAGTTTAACCCATAAGCAGATGCCCCATTAACTAATTAGATGTAACAATAATGTTGGGATTAGTTTCACAGTGACAGCTGTATTAGATTCGGTACATTATACTTCCTCTCATTCACTATTTTCTCCCCACTTGCTTTTACGCGGTCTCCAAGGTGCCACTATGACCGGGTTTTTCGTGGTGTATATGTTGTTTATTTTTGTCGAAAATTATATTTTGTGATACTTTTATAATAAATACAAATATTTTCATTTTATATGTTAATATTAATTACTTTTCAACATATTTCCGGTCAGTATTATTTCAACTTTGACGCAAAAAAGTGAAATGGGAAGAAAAATATGGGAGGGAGTATAAATGTATAATACTTCAAGTTCCAAATCTACCATGCATCTAAATTGTGAAAACTTGAGGTCTCGGAATGAGGAAAAGACAGACTGACAAACAAAATAATTAGTTATTGACGTGAAGCAAATCAATATTACATCACTGTAGGAGTGGGATACGAGGACAGCAGTTTGAGAAACAGAACAAATTTCTCTTTGGTCCAGCTAATTTCTACATCTTCCAAAGGGTTTGAATTGAATCACCTATAAGTCTATAACCTTTCTATACAAAGCCCCTAAAACATAGCCTGACTAATAAAAAGCTTTGTCCAGAGAGGTAAAGTGCGAGAAATGAAATGCCAAGATCTGACAGAAGGTGGCAGACTCCAGTTCATCAGTAGATAGGCAAGTAAATGATACCTTGATGCCGGCACCTAAGGAATCCAGCAAATTCCCATCTGAACTGACCACAAGGCAGTCTATATATAGATCCCAACAGGTCTTTCCCTCGACAATGCACAGAGATGAAAGATCAATTCCAGCCCCTGAAAATATGCTTTAGAATCATTGCCATCATGTTAAATCTTGGTTGCAGTCACGGTTGCAGTATCGCCTCTTAGTCTCTTACAGCCTAATCTCCTAAATATGACTAATATCACCTCTAAATGAAGCCGCAGTAATTTTCAAGAACTATGAAATCATTCATTTCAATTCCCTTAATCAACCATTAATGTATCGGTAATATAACATAGATCTTTTGAACAAAATTTCATACCAGCTCCACTTTTACTTCCCAATAGGCCTCGCTGTAGAGCAAGTGCCAGTTCTGACGACAATTCTTCACCTCCTTTACCCTGTGACATGTGCTAAGAGTCAGTACTCGATGTCCGACAATTTAAGTTAGTTATCCAAAAAAAAGGAATCGAATAAAGGGGAGACTAAAAGAAGGGCACAACACAAGTAAGAAACAGATCACACTCAAGAGTTTAATCATCGAATTGTAAAGTTTGAAAATGGAGGATGAATTAGGAAGTGTTCTATTGCTTAAAAGAGAATCTATAAATTCAAACAGAAAATTCCTAAATCCTGTAAAGAAGATAACACAGCTAAACCATGTAAATGCTAAAGAGCATAAACATTGTCGATCAGTTCAGACTTCAACAACGCAGGGGAACTCAGTATGAACTTCTTGAAATTAGATAACAAATATTCATCAGAAACAGAACAATAAACAAACTACATACCTGATACATTGGTGTAGCTGTTGCACTGCACTCAACGTGTATTGAAACCTTTCCATGATCAGGTCGAGAAGAACTAGGTCTACCGAGTTCAGCCTGCATTTCGCCTCAAATACATTATAAACAACCTTTAACAAAACGGAGTAAAAATTAAAAAACCAGTTTATTCAAACGTACTTCATGCGTCACCTTAAATTTTAAGTTTTTATAAAAGAAAGACGGAATTCGATTTTAAAACCCCTAAGTTCACCTTGACTTTCCATTACATTTTCGTTCTTCCTTTTTGTTTTTCATCTTCTCTTTTTTTTATTCGCATTTTGAGGCGTGCGTTCACCCATAGACGGTTCGAAAAGATGATTCATGTCAACCGACCCCAAATCATTTTGGGATTAAGGCTCTGATGTTGTTGTTGTTGTTGTTTTATTCTCTGTGAAGGGTATTATAACCAAGGTACACAAATGATTGGGACGGAGGGAGTAAACACAGAAATTTAATATCCACTACCTTGACAATTGCAATAACATCAGTTCCTCCAATCTTGATTCTAGCCGACCCGTTTGCCTATCATAGATTCAATGGCAAAAACAAAGATCAACCTATAGCCCCAATTATACAACAATGCAACTAACTAACTAACTGAATTCGACAAAAACTCGAATCTACACTGAAAAAGCATTTCATTCTACAAGAATGATAAAGTTACCTGCGGAATGACACCGGTCTCAACATTAACAGGCCGATAAGATAACCGGTTTCGGCCGTCGCAACGAAGGTCTTGCGCAATACCATCCCGTATGAAATTCGTTTCTCCTATAGATAGTCCTACCATTCTATCAAACATTGAAAATGACCAAATGTCAGATTATTCATACCGTTATAGTACTAATTTCCCCAATTTGAACTGATTTCTCCATTAAAATATACCCAAATTACACAGACAATATATAAAATTACAGCATGAAATTAATACAGCAGGTCAATTACAAATTCAATTAAGTTTTCCCCAATTAAAAGATGAACTATACGAAGAAGTATAAAACCCTAGAATCTAGTAGTGTACCTGAATGCAGCCTTAGTCTTTGGTTCCGGTCGTCGCGGGGTTTGTTTTTGGAGTGAGGGAAGTGGGAGACTGGGAGAGTGTAATAATGGTCTGGCTTAGAGTTACAGGTACTCACTGGGCTGGGCCGGGCTGGGCTGTGTCGACCAGGGGCGGGCCGGGCTAAGGGTTGGCAGCACTAACACGGCACTAGGGATGGCAGTGGGTCGGGGACCCGACCCAGACCCTGAGGGTCGGACCCTAATGGGTCGGGTATGGGTCTCATTTTTTCAGACCCAATGGGTATGGGTCGGGTATGGGTCTTAAGAAAATATTTCGGTCCTGGTCCCTAAGTCTAAGTTATGAGACCCATACCCGACCCTTAGACCCTTTATTAAAGAAAAAAAAATCAAAATTACAACTTTTCCAAGTCATACTTGTGAGATCAAAACCCAACTAAAGATCTTTCTTTCCTCATCCCATAAAGTGATAAAACCCAACCACCGACAATACCACCACTCCACCACCGACACAAGAAAACCAAGACCACAAAGACTGATACGCGATCGACAACCACCTCTCTAATAGCCGTGACCGACAACCACCATTAACTAGGCATTAATAAACTCATAATGTTAAAGTAGTATGAATTTTTTTTTAATATTATAGACCCCATACCGTTAATCTTGTTACTAAAGTGGTGGTAAACTCGGACCATGGGTAGACCCAGACCCTACCCTTACCCATAGGGTCCGGGTATGGGTCCTCAAATTTTAGACCCTTTGCGGTCCGGGGTGCACGGTCCAAAGGAAAAATCTCGGGTCGGGTCCGGGTCTAGGCGGACCCTACCCAGACCCTACCCATTGCCATCCCTACACGGCACGCACAGGCGAGGGACCGGGCTGGGCCAGTGCTGGGAAGGTTTTGACCAGCTTGAGCCCAGCCCGTATAATATCGGGTCAGGGCGGACCAAGCCACCTATATTTTTAATTTTTTAGTGTTTGGACTGGGCTAAGGAAAATGCGGTACTAGCCCGGCCCGAGGGAAGAAACGGGCTGACACACGGGCTGGCTGGGCTGCTGAAAGTCGGCCCATGAGACCGGGCCAGATTGGCCCGCCATGTTGAGCACCTCTAGTCTGACTGTTGTAACTTGTAAGTTGTAAGTCGTAACTCTAGGAGTTTAGGGCCGGTAAATGTTCACCCGATTCGAGAAATTTAACTAAACCGTCCGATATTCAAACTATTAGAACTCGGAAATTTGATGATCTGAAACCCATCGGATTTGGTCTGAGGTTAAATGGGTAATCTAATAGCAATCTTATTTGTTCCAAATATGATTCGGCCTGTGACCTGATATTGACTAAACTTGATCGATAGGTGACTTGAAATCAGCTTAATAATGGCGTAAATAAGACTAAAATGATATTCATTATAATTGTTTTCTCTTAACATTAAAGTAAATATATTTATGCATTGTTTTAACATGAAATTACCTATTTAGAATCAAACACACAAGATAAATATATGTTGAATACCTGGCCCGACCCAACACGAACCAAACCCGACCTGATTTTCATCCACCGATGACCTATCATGAACAATAAGCAACCTGAACCCATCATTGAACCGACACAACCCAAGTCTGATATGACCCAACTTGTTTTGTGTTGGCCTATAATCAACTCGAGTGACCCACGTAACTTGTACTACGAGTTGGACTCTAGGAGAGCTTAGATGAACACATCTAATTTCTACCTATAGTCTTATACTTTATTTGTTTGAAGAAATGAGACATAAGTTCACGTTAGACTTATCATCCCTACTTGATTGTATACTCTCAAAAGAACGTAAATGGGTGCAAACGTCCCAAGAAAACGAGAAACCGTTCTAGGAAGGTTTGTTCTTTTTGACGAAACCCATTTTTTTTTTCGGTGCTCAAGAGGGGCTACGCCCCGACAATTAAATGTTTGTTACAATGCGAGGAGTGGTAACTCCGAAAACATCATCCCTAAGAATAGTACGAAGATTATCAAAAGGAGTATCTAAATAAGTAGGAGTAATACTAGAATCTATCCCTCGATTGGCAAGCATATCGGCTGCTTTATTTCCCTCTCTGTAAATGTGCTCCAGCTTGACGGACCATATGGGATCATTGATAAGGTTCTTGCATCGCTGTATAATAAATTTGAGGCTATTGCTAACCAATTGTTCTCCATTGACGATATCCACGCATGGTGAATTGTCCATATGCACAAGGAGCTTTGGAATACGTAATTCCCTCGCTCGTTCCAAACCTGTTAGTAGAGCTAGTAGCTCTGCCTTCATTGATGAGCAATTCCCACAAGATAGGAAATAAGCCGACATAAAATTACCAGTCGTGTCCCTGAAAATTCCACCTCCTCCAGCCGGACCCGGATTCCCCTTAGCTGCACCATCCGTATTTAGTAGTACCCATCCATATGGCGGAGGGGACCACCGAATTAAGAGCTCAACATGACGTGACCGAGGTGTAGGAATAAGGAAGTCGAATTTGTCAAATGCTTTTTTTGTAACTTCAAATTGCTGATATAGGAAAATATGAGGGTGTATGGGATTTTCATTCTCGCGTCCGAATACGATATTGTTACGCCATCGCCATATCCACCAACAAGTGACTGTAAAGTAGATGGGCCAATCATGGACACTAACCTCCACATCATTACTAGCATTTCGGAGGAGCCAATCATTGAAAGGCGAGTTATAGAAGAAAGCATTGTTGTTGTCAATCCCAACTAGCGACCAAATTGAGCGAGAAATTTGGCAACCTCGAAGCATGTGCTCGGTAGTCTCCTCCTCGTTTTCACATCTCGGGCAAAAAGGGTTATCGCTCAAATTTCTTTTCACCCGATTCACATTAACCATAACTCTATCGTGAGCAACTAGCCATAGAAACATTTTAAGCCGTTGTTGAACGGGAAGCTTCCATATTGTTTTCCAGCACGGGGTTTCGTTTGGCATGGCAAGGTCCGATTCCCGGAGATAACCGAGTGCAGAGCTAATAGAGAACTTACCGGAATTCGTGCCTCGCCAATAAAGAGTGTCTTCTTGGTCTGGGTCTGCGACCAGCGAGATCGATGCTATTTTTTGGAGTATAAGTTCAGGGAGGTAGTTGGAGAATAGGTCCCAATTCCACCCATGGTTTTCAATCCACATATCGCTCACTGTTGATGATAAGCTGGAATCGGGAAGAGGAGAAATGATATGATCAGCTAAGCGGATGCCGTCTACCCAAGCTTGGTCCCAAAAAAGAGTACGACGGCCATTGCCTACAGCTGTAGCCGTTCCTTTGACAATAGTCTTAGCCTGCGATGAGATACCAGCCCATACATTTGACATACCTGCCTTCGGTTGGAATATGTCTATATCGCACCTGTTCTTGCAATATTTAGCTCGTAAAACTCGGGACCATAAACTATGAGGTTCCGAGAGAACCCTCCACCCAAGCTTCGTAAGAAAGGCAGCGTTAGCCTGCCGTGCTGAAGTGATGCCGAGCCCTCCTCGGGATTTCGGTTGTTGAATTGTTTCCCAATTGACCAAGTGAATAGTCTTCTTATCTTCCGTACCACCCCATAAAAAACGTCGAGTTTTCCTATCAATATTATCGCATAATGTCCGTGGAATTTTAGCCGTCTGCATACTGTAATTGGCTAAAGTAGTTAGAGTAGATTTAACTAATGTCTCTCGTCCTGCAAGAGACAATCGTTTTGTGGCCCACCCTGACAAACGCTTATGAATTTTCTCTTCTAGGTGAGCAAATGTATGCCGGGTAACTCGTCCATTTATAGTAGGCATACCGAGGTAGGTTCCAAGGTCATCTGTTTCCTCAAAACCCAATACTTGACCGACTGCTTGTCTCGTACTAGCTTCAGTATTTTTCGAAAAGAACACCCGGGATTTCGAAGCACTGACTTTTTCCCCGGAAACCGAGCAGAAATTATCTATCACATGACGAATAACTAATGCTTGCTCTTCAGTAGCCTCAGCAAAGATGACCATATCATCCGCGAAGAATAAATTGGTGATCGAAGGTCCGTTACGACCGAGCACAATTGGTCGCCAATTTTTCCTACAGACTTCGACATCTATTGCTTGTTGCAATTTTTCGAGACACATGACAAATAAGTAGGAGGAGAGAGGATCCCCTTGACGAACCCCTCTAGTTGGAGTGAATTGCTCTGTCGTTTCCCCAATCCATAGTACTTGTAGTCGCGTAGAGGTCACGCATTCCATAATGACGTCTACTATAAGGATCGGGAATTGCATGTCTTGTAAGGTGTCCCTGATAAAAGACCATCTTAGACGGTCATATGCTTTTTCAAGATCTATTTTTATAGCCATGAACCCAATACTGCCTGTCTTTTTACGCATGGAATGGATGGCCTCCTGGAACACCACTATGTTATCGGTAATTTGTCTTCCCGGAACGAACCCGCTTTGAGTTTCAGATATTAAATGGGGTAGGACTTTTTTGATTCGATTGGCCAGGATTTTGCTAATGATTTTATAAGAGACGTTACACAATCCAATAGGTCTAAATTGAGAAATCGTTTCGGGACTCGTT
The DNA here is from genome assembly GCF_048544455.1 of Silene latifolia. Classification (NCBI taxonomy): domain Eukaryota; kingdom Viridiplantae; phylum Streptophyta; class Magnoliopsida; order Caryophyllales; family Caryophyllaceae; genus Silene; species Silene latifolia. Next base: position 9,983,097 of record NC_133536.1, on the reverse strand, counting down.
ACCTTAGGGATAAGAACCAGATGAGTATCATTAAGACCTTCGGGGAATCCTTTTCCCTCAAGAGCTTTGAGTACCATCTCACATAAAGATTGTGAAATTAGACTCCAATTTTTCTGATAAAATAGCGCTTGAAAACCGTCTGGCCCAGGTGCTTTCAACGAACCCATATTGTGAACTACACTCTCAATTTCCGCTATGCTATAAGGACGAGACAACCAATCCCAATCTTTATTGCTGAATGCTTGAAATAGATCCCACGGCAGACGATCTTCAACCAGTTCGTTATGATCATCCGTGAATAGGTTTTTATAAAACTGGACAATTGTATTTTTGATTTCCTCTGCGTCCTCAGTCCACTCCCCTTCGGTATTTTTTAGAGAAGTTATTTTATTCTTCCATCGTCGCACTAAAGTACTCACATGAAAGTAAGAAGTGTTACGATCCCCGTCTTTAATAAATTCGAGCCTTGATTTTTGATACCACAACAACTCCTCCTGCTCCATTACTTCATCTAATTCCCGCCGTAATTTAGCTTCCAATTTAATAAGGTACGGAATTCTTCGCATCGATAGCTCTCGCTGACATCCACCAATTCTCGCCATCAGCTCCTTCTTTTTACGAAAAATATTGCCAAAGATATGTTCATTCCAGCTCTTTAGCTTCGATGCCAATGTCGTTAATTTTTGTGGAAAAAGACCTTCCTCCGGCCAGCTTTCTTCTACGAATTCCGAAAAATTTTCATGCTTCATCCAGCAAGCTTGGAAGCGAAAGGGTCTATTAATAGCAGATATTGGAGCAAAACCATTGGGTGAAATAAGAAGGGGACAGTGGTCTGACTGAAATGCCGGTAAGTGCTTCACTAAAGCGTCTTCATGAATAGTACTCCAGCTAGCATTACAAAGGGCACGGTCTAATCTTGCACTCTGGCGTGTTTCAACTGAGTTCCCCCTAGCCCAAGTATGTGCCGCGCCTGAGAAAGCGAGCTCTATAAGGTCACAGTTATCAATCCAATTATTAAAATTCTCGCACCTGCGAGCCATGTTGGCGTCTCCTCCATGTCTCTCACTCAAATACCGGGTTTCATTAAAATCTTCTGCTAAGAGCCAGGGGTGATTGTTAGCTTTAGCAAAGTTTTGTAATTCGATCCAGAGCTCTTTCCTATTCGTCGGATCTGGGCTTGCGTAAACAGCCGAGAAGAACCATGGTAATTCCCCTGTTCTCGCAATTTCGACAGTAATAAACTGCTGGTGTTCGGCCACTGTCGAAACAGAGACAATATCGGGTTTCCAATATAGCCATATGCCTCCACTGTATCCTTGAGCGTTAACTCGAGCTTGGCCGCTATACCCGATGATGTTACCCAACTTGATGGCATGATCATTATTCATATGGGTTTCAACTAACGCAATAACAGTGGGTTTAAATAACTTAGTGACTTCCTTAATCGCATTGATTTTTGTTTTACTACCCGTACCTTGAACATTCCACACCAAGAAGGAGATTTGTGGTAAATTTGGAACCAAATTTGGAATTTGTGTATTCATAAAATCAGGTAAATAAGGTAACGATGTTAGATAGGCTCTACTTACGAGTTTGAGAATGCTATCAACACTCCATGGAATCGATAGCTCCAGAATTAGTTCCGTTGGATTGTTTGCTGCTTTCTGGAATTTGACATCCATTATCGGACTTGCCGAAGTCATCACCGCCATATAAGGAGCGAGCATCTCCGGCTGGGTTCGCACTCTCGTTGTTTGGGTTGGCGGGATCATCGCTATTTCCGGGCATTGAGAGAGGCATCTGGGTTGGGGAAGAGGATGGAATAGGTATGATACGTAGGGTGGGGTGTCCATGGTTCTCCTTGTTTGCTGCTGTTTGTTCGATTGTAATTGTGGCTGGGTTAATACGTTGAGAGGCAGGGATGTTTGAATTAGAGTTGGAAATAAAGTTGCTGCTGTTAGACGTGGAGTTTGTAATATCTTTCAATATTAGGTTTGAGTTTTTTGGAATAGTAGAGGGAATATTTTGTGATTTTTTGGGTTTTGGTTGATATTTGGTTGATTTTCTGGTTTGATTATTATGGGAAGCAAAAGATATATTTTTGTTTTTATTATGGAAATTGGAAGTAGTTGCTAAACTTGTGGGATTTCGAATAGTAGTTGGACTGTTGCTAACTGCGCCAAAAACGGGTTGTGAAGGATTCGTATTCGATTCCGTAAGATTCTGTAAAACAGCAAATCTCGTATTGCCCTCATTAGAATTATTCCCAAGATTGAAAATAGATTTGGCCGGTTGTGGTTGTCCGGCCTCTGTTCGTGGAGTAGGCTTCCTCCTAGGCGGTTTCTTAACCATCATCCAGTCTCCGTAGCTATCCTGCTCCTCAGGTCGAAGAGGCATCCTAACTGGATTAGTAACATCGTGAGATAGATCCTCCGAATTCTCGTTTGTTACATCGTCCTTGTCCTCTGTATTAGGTTTTTTTAGACTTGGACAATTCTCTGTTTCATGACCTAGCTTGCCACAGTGAAAGCAAATCATTTGTAAGCCTTCGTATTGGATGCAATATACCTTCCCGTTTAAACGAAACTTCGATAATAGAGGCTTTGAAATATCGACTTCCACGCTTAATCGAGTGAATTGACCTCTTTCCGCTGAGGCTGTGTTTTTATCAATACGTATCACCTTCCCTACCTTAGATCCTATCTTGTTGAGAAACATCTCATTAAAGTATTCAACTGGTAGTCTTGGAATTCGAATCCACGCGGTTAGATATTTAATATTATCATCTGTTGGAATGAAGTTAGGAACCCATTTTCTGATGGTAAGGTAGTGGTCGTCGATCATCCACGGACCCTGAGTTAAGACATGTTCATAGTCTAGTTTCGAAGAGAATCGAGCCACATAATAATTCTCCGTTAAATCAGTCAGAGTAAGTTTGCCTTTGATCGCCCACTTGGTTTGGAGTTTACGCATTAGGGCAAGATAACCGATTTTCTTATCAAACATTTTGATAATGAGCGCATTTCTCCATGGTCTGCGTATCATCATCTTTTCCTCTTTAGTAAGGCAGATTCTAGGGCAGGAATCTTCTCCTTCATCTTCAATGTCGAAGTCTAAATCATCCTCAGAATCTGACTCGAATTCTTCCGAGAAATGTTCGGGACCTCTGCAATCCCCAAAGGAAACTCCTTGAACCATGTCCTTGAACGAAGGTATGGCAGTTTGAGTGGGCGAACCCACTCCTGTTGCTGGTAGTTGTACGCCGGTTGGATTGATACCAGATGCGTTAGGGTTTGTCGAAGAGGAAGATAAAAATTCTCCCAGATGCATTGTTTTGCGTTTTGAGTTCTTTTGCGATGTGGGATTAGGGAGAGCGATTGGAGAATCTTGTACAATAAACGGTTGCGCCTCTACCGAGGATGGAGAGGACGGATTTGGTTCCGGCGGAAGGCCGGCCGAGGGTTGGGACATTTCTAGCATTTTCGAAGATTTTCTCTCTCAAGATTTTCTCGGATTATTGTGGTTGTACCATTAGTCCTTTTTGACGAAACCCATAACGAGCACTAATTCATAGATTGAAAATTGAAGCTTACAACATCACCAATGTCTAATATGATATCAGAGCAAACGGCCAAATGTAGTCTTAGAAATACGAGAAACTCGCTTATTTATATTAAGTGGTAAGATTACTTCGGTACCCTTACTAGGGTATTACCACTATACCCTACTTACATATACGAGTAATTTCTTCGTTCAACAAATTAGGCGATGTAGTACATAGGATCAGGCAACTTGAATGTCCTCAAGCCAGGGTTAGGTCCTAATAAATCACTCCATTGATCACCAATGTTCCCTATTATTTTGTAACCCTTCTTCTCCAAATTTTCCCTATACCTTGATTTGTACTCCACAGCTTTCAGCTTAGATTCATTCGATGTCCTGTCACATAAATCACACAAATACTTTTAAAAGACAGACTCCGCCCTTTCTTTGGTCTTTTATTTACCTTGAATTAAATGACACATTAGCTGGTCCCCCTTAAAACGGTAATATCCATATTACAGAGTACTTTGTATAATACTCCGTATTGCATTCTCTTTTTTTTTTTTTTGTCTCATCCAGTCATCCATCTCTAGCTAACTAACGGCGGATTATTTGTTGATTTTAAACAAGAATTTATGTTACGCATGTGTGTAAATGGAGCAATCGTGTTATATTCATCAACATCCATGAAATGAAAGCTAACTATATATCAGCATTACGTGTTTATCATGACTTCAACAATTAAGTTATACATCCATTTCTCAAAATGACGTGCAAACTTACTTGAATATCATTTTGAGCCATTTCTTATAGCCAATATTTTTCATATTGCGTATCTTGAACCGTTTGTATTCTTCATCTGCTCCGGTTAGAAAAACAACCTTGACACCAAGTTCTAGCAATCTGTTGTACAAGTTTAGGACCGATTTTATCGGTGGTGCACTTGCTTCAACCTGCCATTCATTGAAACTTGTCGCATTGTACGGGAACGCTCTGCAAACCCCATAATAATCAACAATCAATTTCATGCAAAAAAGAACGACCATTGTAACAGGTACAACAGTCTTACAAGATAATTATTGAACTGAATTTATAAGAGCTGAAATTAAATCTAAAAGTACAGGGTCTTACCCAAATCCAACATTAGGCCTAGCATAGTATGGCAAATTTGAGAGGGAAGTCTCGTCTATGTCGAACACCCAAATATCCTTACCCTTACTAATATTTAGGCTACTAACATAGTCGATAGCAGAAGCGGCCACAATAGAACAATCGTCTTTATATTGAGCTCCCAACATGTAATGGCCAACATAATTCTCGCAATCCACTGGAATCGTCTTCCAATCCTTAACATTGTTTGTTTCAACAGCAAACCGCCAGCTTAAACAATTTAAGCCTTGGGTTGGGTGACCTCCTGAACCGCTATGTGGCATAAGGAGGTGAATCGCGGTAGAATGGCCATGGATTACCACAAGCCCTAGTAGGATAAAATTCATAAGATGGAACCCTTGTATGAGCCTCATGTTATTATTTGGTACAATGTTTTTGATTGGTAAAATTATAGCAATGCGTACAATTTATGGCTCGATCGAGAGAGGCAATTTGACACGTGAATAATGGTTTTCTACTATTTATTTTTTTGGTACGATGAAACGTGAATTATTGTGAAATAATGTGTCTTTTTGTGGAGATATTTATTTAAATTATTGAATGACAATGTAAGGACCATGGACAGATGGATGTGGGGTAATGTATATTTAAATTCACAAATTATTATTTGTGACGGGTATATCCGAAAACTTTTAACATACTATCCGATATTCGATCTGTATCCGAAGTATTCGGATCGGGGATTGATAGTAGGGTAAAGTCGTCACACCCTTATCAAAAACAAAACCCAAATCAATCAATCAATATCTATCTATATTATTAAAGGAAACTTTTTTCGAGCGATCTCAGAGACTCCAACTTTTACGAAACACTCCGAGTATGAACTACCTAATCATACAATATAATAAGCAATTGTACAAGCTCTTAAAAATATTATCATCGTCATAGTCTATCAAGAATTCTACCACGACTAAAAGATCAGTAATTATAAACTTTTATTTAAGCAGCATTCAACCGGTATAAGTAGCTAAAAAAAAATCTATCATTCGTACAAGTTATGAAAGAGTACCAATTTTATCTTACTTTAGAATCCTCAACTAAAGCAGTAACAATTTTTAGAATTCTGATATAATACAATCATGATTGTCTTCTTATATATATTACCATTGTTGCATGCTTGCATACCGTCATTAGCTTAGTTAGTCAGTTATTCTTAATTGTTAATTGTTGCATGTATTAATGTATTTTATGTATTCGTTACTAATCTCATAATTTGTTCTTTGACTAGGATTGTATGTGTTGGGGAAGCGTCCTGTAAACCCGGTGCGGGAAGAATCTCACCCAACAACGATACTACGAAGGAACACACACAACGAACGTAAGTAAGAGCAAATAAAGTGACACCACAATTTCTCACGTGGAAACCCTTCTCAACTAAGGAAAAAATCACGGCTCTCTCGACAAATTAATTCACTAATAAGAAATTACAAAGTTTATAGAGTACAATCACACACTAGTATTGTCACTCCCTCTCAAACTTTATCTCACTCTTATTATCTCTAACGGATGTTAAACACTCTCTTTTCTCTCCTTTAGAACAAGAAGTATTCTCACCAATATAAACTAATTTGTCTCACTATATTTTTGTGTGTATAAAACTATTAGCACCAATTGCTTTTTATACTACAAAATTCTCAAAACTTCTAATAGCTTATTAATTGTTCTCATTAAAACAATTCAATAACCTCTAATGCTTTATACGTTCCACCTTGCAAAACGTAATCAACCTACGCATTTGCATTTGAAACATATACACACATTATTTCATATTTAATGTTAGGAGTTTGGGGAGATTAACTCAACAATTTCCTCCCTCGACCCAAAGCTCCAAACACCTCAACTATCTCAGAAAAGCGGACTTTCTTCTTTACGTCGGCCTTCCTTTTCACGCTATGTCCATCCACATAGCAAATATTGTTTTTCGTTTTCACCCCTTGCATTACCAAGCTTCTTCCACGATATACTTTGCACCACTTACCACTACCAACATATCGGTTACCTTGAGTCGTCAACACACCCAAAGAAATAATGTTGGAACAAGCTCTAGGGACATACCTCACATTTTTTAAAGTTCTTATGGTGTCATCATGTAGTTTCATTCTTACACTCCCTACACCTTCAACTTTTAATTTGAGGCCATTACCCACTTTAACATGCCCAAAATCACCATAAGTTTGCAAAGTATCAAATACTCCTTGGTCTTTACACATATGCACGGAGGCACCCGAATCCATCACCCATTTTTCTTGACACTCTACCTCATCTTGAGTAGTCAAGAATATATCTTCATCACTACTATTACCATATACCATATTGGAAGAATCACCTACATCATCAACCTTAGCTTTGCCCAACTTTTCTCTTAAAGACTTCACACTTTTCAAGTCTTCCTTCATTATTTGACAATTTCGTTGAATATGGCCCTTCTCATGACAATAATAACACTCCACATTATCCATGTCTCTCGCGCGCGACTTTGATCTGCTTCTTTAGCCATCTCCGTGTCTTTGTGCTTCTCCCTCTTTCACAACCATCTGCCACTAGTGCCCCATCACTTGATGATGCATCTCCATCTATTTTTGTCATCATCCTCTCATTTTCTCTCACCATTGTTATTGTTTCATCCAACGAGATCTTCTCTTTACCCACGAGCATCGTCATCACAATGGGTCTAAAACTTTTCGGCAATGAGGCCAATAACAAGAGAGCTTGCTCTTGATCCGTTATCTTCTCATCGGTATTCAAGAGTTGACACACGAGCTGGTTGAATTTATTTATGTGGTCTTGTAAATTTGTATCACCCTCCTCCATCTTGAGTTGATACAACTCCCATCGCAAACATAATCGGTTGGTGAGCGACTTTGACGCATACATGCTTTGTAACTTCTCTAACAAGGCCCTCGACTCCTTCTCGCTCAAAAGATTATACTTAATCTCCGGTGCTACCGCCAACCTTATCATACTCACGACTTTCTTTTTCTTTGACTCCCAAATAGACTCACTCATCTCTAATGGCTTAGTCAATTCCAAAGCCTCATCAAGACTCGACTGGACTAGCAAGTCTTCAACTATGCTTTTCCACACCATAAAATTCATCTTCCCATCAAATAATGGAACATGAAATTTCTCCGCCATCTTACTTACGATAAATAAGTTCCTCCCTAAATCTGAATCTCCCACACCTCCCAGTATACAGAACCTTCGGCTCTGATACCACTGTTGGGGAAGCGTCCTGTAAACTCGGTGTGGGAAGAATCTCACCCAACAACGATACTACGAAGGAACACACACAACGAACGTAAGTAAGAACAAATAAAGTGACACCACAATTTCTCACGTGGAAACCCTTCTCAACTAAGGGAAAAACCACGGCTCTCTCGACAAATTAATTCACTAATAAGAAATTACAAAGTTTATAGAGTATAATCACACACTAGTATTGTCACTAGGGTTGAGCAAAAAATCCGATTATCCAAACTGATCCGATCCGAATCCGATCCGAATTTTTGGATATCCGATCCGAAAGTTAAGTTTTGTTTGGATATCTGATCCGAAATCTTTGGTTTTGGTTTGGATATGGATATTAGAATTAAAACATTTGGATATCCGATCTGATCCGAAACTATAGTTTTCTAGTATAATTTCGTGAAAATAAAATTTTATTTGATACAACAACTTAATTAATGTTTAAAATATTAGAGAAATATCTAGGTGGTACTTAAATTTTATAGCGAGAACAATGGAATAAGAATACGAAAGAAAATATCATGTAAAACTATGAATATAATCGTGTTTCAAACTTAATTTAAAGTAAATTCAAAAGTATGGATATCCGCATCCGATCCGATTATTTTGGATACCCGAACATTGGATATCCGAGACATTTGGTTTGGATATTGGATATCTAACTTCAGGATTTCTAATATGGTATCCGATCCGAACTAGCACTTTGGATCAAATACCCGATCCGTACTCTGCCCTAATTGTCACTCCCTCTCAAACTTTATCTCACTCTTATTATCTCTAACGGATGTTAAACACTCTCTTTTCTCTCCTTTAGAACAAGAAGTATTCTCACCAATATAAACTAATTTGTCTCTCTATATTTTTGTGTGTATAAAACTATTAGCACCAATTGCTTTTTATACTACAAAATTCTCAAAACTTCTAATAGCTTATTAATGGTTCTCATTAAAACAATTCAATAACCTCTAATGCTTTATACGTTCCACCTTGCAAAACGTAATCAACCTACGTGCATTTGAAACATATACACACATTATTTCATATTTAATGTTAGGAGTTTGGGGAGATTAACTCAACAGTATGGTGTACAACCAGTCGGATTTATCGACGATACTCATGACAATTAGGCAACAAAGGTTAGATTTTTTTCAAGAAAACAATTGTATTGGTTTGAAGTTTTAAATGTATAATGAATGGTGTTTTCAAATTGTATTTAGAACTAGAATTTTGGCTCTTTCACATTTCTTATTTGACGGTGTCCCTAAATTTTGCATGTTATATATATTAACGCTTTATTTATTTTGCTATGGCAGATTGGCAGTAGTTCGGGGAAGAAAAACAATGGATTTAGGCTAATAATTTTTTGGATAAACCGACTTTAGTTTGTTGGATATAGTACACTGAAGAATGAATGGCTACTCGTGAATGAGTGAAGAGACTTGTAGGTTTGGCCAGGATATGATGCGAGGATAAATTTGAGACGATGTCGGCGTCTATGTTGGATGTTTTACTCCATCAATAAAAAATGAGAATTCTTGCAAAGTTAATGTCTCAAAGGCTATTAATCTTATTATTAATTTTAGATTTTGCGTATGTTACTAATTTAAAAACAGTTAACCGATAAAATTTTGATACATATGTTGCACTTACATGAAATTACGAATGAGAATTTTTGTTTATACTTTAACTGACACCTACGAAGTATTTCATATCAAACGTTGATTTCAATATGATTTTGACCACATGTATCAAAAAGAGAATAGATAAAAATCAAAGTCAACAAAGTTTAATACAACCATTAATTAATGTATATGCTAAAAGTATAAAACAAATCCAAATTTCATATCCATCGGGAGTTTTGAACTTTCTTTAGCTAACCAACATGATACTTTGTTCACAACCTATTTTGCGTCAAATTTTGATCTAACATGCATACGAAAGCCGAGAGTAATACTCTTGAGTACAATAATAATTGAAGAAAATAATTATCACATCATATTCAATAAGGCCAACAGTATGCCAAGTATAGTAGAAATTATAAAAGATAATATTTTATGAAATCACAAGTTAGTCAATCACCCAACCGTATGCTAAGTACTCTTCCGTTTTTCGATATATGACGTTTTGCTTTTGTAAAGCGATTCTTTGACGAACAAAAATTATAGAAATTATACCATTAAATTTCGTATGAAAAGCTCTTTCATACGAGTATACATATCAAAATATTTAATTATATAATTTGAGAGATACTGAAGAGAGAAGTGCGTGTTTCAAACTGTAAAAGAGTCCAATATAAAAAAAAAAACAAAGGGAGTATAAAACTAATCAACTTTGGGTGATAATTTGTCATGTTTTATATAGTTGTAGGGAATCAAGAGTATTACGCTTATGTTCTTTTGGACTTAATTTAGCTCATTTCAATTCAGTTCAACTCTATTCAATTCAGTTCATCTTTTCACAAATTACTATTAATTTTTTTTTGAAAGAAAAGATTAATTAATTAATAAAACGTCAAACGACACTTACAAAAGATAGGTATAATCGAAACAATTCTAATAGAAACCAAAGAATAAATTTCTCTTGTAAAACTACGGATCTCAAAACATGATATGACAATTCGGCTCGTCCTTGTATCGCTCTCTTCATGTAGCTTTTAAGGGGATCCTTCGTTTGATTCATTGATGGAGAAAATTTACCTTCTACTGGCACCATAGATCATGATTTAATAACGCATATCCATTGTAGAGTCGTATTAAGAATCAGCAATAAACCGCTCTTATCTATAATTCCAATAATAATACTAAACCCTAGAAAGACAAGGACTGAAAAAACTCCGAAAATAGAGACGGAAAAACGGACCTCACCAAAAGGGAGACTTTTATTGATTAAATCATAATATTTCATACTAGTAATTGATAAATTAAACTATTTGAGGAGCTTAACATCGATCAATGGTCGATGAAAGCCCCAAATTTGGTTGATGGAGGCTAGGGTTTTTTAGAGAGAAGAGGAGAGTGTTTCCACAAATTACTATTATGTCATGTTCTTTTTTAGTTAATTTCAGTTCACTTCAGTTCATTTCAGCTTTATTTAACTTGGCAAATGTCAATTCAGTTCAGCTACATTCAACTCACTTAAGATATTTTAGTTCAGGTCAATTCATTTAAACTCAGCTCTATTCAGCTCAAAAAGAACAGGGCCTAACTCCAATTCATTTCAATTCAGCTCTTTTCAAGCGAAAAGAACGAGAATCTTATGCTTTTATGAACTTTAAATAATCCATTTATAATGTTCATTTCGTCTCAAATTCAGTTTTCGATCGAAAATCCTCAATTTATAAACTTATAATATACTCCGCAATATCCTAAGCACTCACTGATTACCTGGATCACATTCCAAGGAGGACTGAATATCAAAGACAAACTGTTTAAAATTGGTTGCAGCAATGATGATCATTGTTGTTGTTGTGATAGCATGCCCGAAACTAGGAACATCTCTTTATCTACTGTACTTACAACCGCAGGGATCGAGTTAAGCTAGAACAATGGCTAGGCGGACTATATGCCCGCCGTCACCGATATGGTAGCAGGTAATACAGTAACTGTTCGATGGAAGATAATGGCAAAGGTGGTGATGAATGTTTATCAACAATGTCCGTTGCAGAGGAACAATGCAAGGATCAATAACTTCCTTCTTAGACCGGAAACTGTGGCCAAACAGATTGAGGAAGAAGCTAGAAGACGTATCAAGTTTAAAGCTGGTCCAAACATGGATCAAGTTAGTCTAGCTATGCATAGGAATCTTGGCTTGTAATAGTCCCTACAGTTTGGTTGTTATTTGGGGATCCTCTTGGGATCCTTTGTACATGTTAACACTCTTTTTAGTTTTTGATATATAATATACCGATTCAAATTTCACCAAAAAAAAAATATACTCCGCAATATGTTTGGTATGTTAATTTCTTTATTTTTAAAAAGATAACATTAGAGAGTTCATTATCGATAATGATCCTATTTATTTTAATTCCTAGGCTTGAGGTCCGACTTTGGTTTTTAAAGCTAACACCACAATAATATGACATAGTAATATTTTCCAATTACTACGTTATTAACAATAGACCACTACAAATAGGTCCGTGCATCGCACAAGCATTAAATCTAGTATATAACTAAAGGAGGCTTTTTTTTTCTAATTATACTATTAGTATTTGAATTAGGAGATAATTAATTATTTACAATTTTTCTATTATAATTAGGAATATAATTTTCCTATTAGAAATGAGAATTAATTACTTATTTTACCACTTTCCTATTAGAAATAGGAAATAAATTAACAATTTATTAAGGCTTTTTTTTCCTAATTATACTATTATAATTAGGAGATAATAATTATTTAAAAATTTTCTATTATAGTTAGGAATATGATTTTCCTATTAGAAATGAGAATTAATTTATTATGTTACAATTTTATTATTAGAAATAGAAAATAAATTAATTATCTATAATTTATTAATATTAAAAAAATTATTCATTAGTATTTGTTCACTTTTGATTAACTTAGAAAGAAAAAAAACATTTGATATATTTATAATATCCAATTTTATAACAACTTTCGATTAAAAAAATGAGGTATTATGAGGCTAAAAGGCCATAGGCCTAGGGATGGCAGTGGGTCGGGGACTGACCCGCACTTCGAGGGCGGACCTAAGTCGGGTATGGGTCTCATTTTTCAGACCCAATGGGGGTATGGGTCGGGTATGGGTCTTAAGAAAATATTTCGGGTCCGGGTCCGGGTCTAAGTTATGAGACCCATACCCGACCCTTAGACCCTTTAGTAAAGAAAAAAAATTAAAATTACAACTTTTCTGAATTCATACTGGCATACTGTAGAAACCCAACTAAAGTCTCTTTCTCTTCCCCCATCCCATAAAGTGATAAAACTCAATCAACTCTTCTGACAATACCACCACTCCACCACTGACACAAGAAAACCACCACCACAAAGATCGATACGCGATCGGAACCACCTCTTTAATAGCCGGCGACCGACAACCACCATTAACGGCAGATTAATAAACTCATAATGTTAAAGTAGTATGATTTTTTTTTTTAATATTATAGACCCTATAGTTTTAATCTTGTTACTAAAGTGGTGAAATTCGGACCATGGGTAGACCTGACCCTACCATTACCCATAGGGTCCGGGCATGGGTCCTGAATTTTAGACCCTTGCGGTCCAGGTCGGCACGGGTCCAAAGGGAAAATCTCGGGTCGGGTCCGGGTCTAGGCGGACCCTACCCAGACCCTACCCATTGTCATCCCTACCTAGGCCGAACTGGGTTATGACAAATGTGCATGCATAATACATACTACAAGGAATTTACTTATGTAAAGAGTAAAATGAACGCTGAAATTTGCCTTTACGTCTTTTGTTATTGCTAATGTCATATTTAATTATACATAATACGAAGTTTATTTTTCAAATGTCATATGTATTTCTCCTACTAATTTTAATGTTATTTCCCTCACAATACACTTCAACTTCTATTGATAATTTATTATTATATTATTTACATTCATTTGTCATTATATAAAAGTATATTAATCAAAATTTAAATAAGATATTCACAAATTATTGATAAGTACAAAGTTTGATATCTATTTTTCAAGGAGTATTAAAAGATAAAGAAAGTTGCTGCTAATTTGCGAATCGAAATATCATATTATGACAAATGAGTAAATGTTTTGAAAAACTTTATTGTGCGATTGTTTTACAATTTAAAGTAAAAATGGTACAACGAGTAATAAAATAGATTTGAATGAGGCTTGAAGGTAAATTAGATACAGTTATTATAGAAATATATGTATAAGGTTAAGATTCAATTCAAGCAACGATCAACATTAAAAAAAAAAAAAAAAGTCATAAAAAACACATAAAAGGGTAAGAGTAGTCTTTCCCTAACATAGTGAAGACCGTCTCTCTCGAGCTTTTCTTCTGACAAATTTACATGCATAATAAATGGTACTATTCAATTATATGGAGCACACTAATTATTGTTGATGCTATAATTTTTTTTTTTTTGTAAATTGAGCACATCATCACTATAATTTAGGGAGAGATACGAATTGGGGAAGGATAAGACATATTCGTCATGCATAATACGATACTTTAACCACCTTTAGGCAAAAATATAAAAATAAATGAAAAAATTTAAACCTAAAAGGGGGTCACGTACTTGTCAACTCTTCTATAGTTCTCTACCGCATTAATATTCTCACGAAATTTATGACATTTATTACATATTAATAAAAAAAATGATTATATTGCTCCGTACAATTTGTGATTTATAACTTTTAGCTAACTTATTTGAACTTGCTTAAATTTATATATTTTAAGTAAAGAATATTAATTATAAATATCATAAAGATTAAACTTGATCTTTAATTTCCTCAGAGATAAAAAAACAAAATTTTTTTTTTCTTATAATATACTAATTAAAGGTCATAATATAAAACAGGAAATTACACCACAATTTACTATTTCAATATATTGATGATCAACACTCGAAATAACACATTTGTTATTTAAATAGTGTAAAAACTTGCAAAATGCTAAAAAACAATGTTCAATCTGTCGTTATCAAACAAAACCCAAGTTTCTGCATTTTTTTTTTGTCATGTTCAACTTAATCTTTACGGGATGTAAAAATGATGAAGTTCAGAAAGTTGCGGTTAGTTTTCTGTTAGTTAGATGGACTTTTCAAGAGAGATGAAAGCTTTACATTTTAGACCGTTTTATGTGTGAATCGAAGGGGCTAAGTAGTGGGCTAAAGGTTGTTTTGAATGGGAATGAGGTTGATTGCGACGAGTTGGTTGACTAAAGTTTTTCCTTACTAGATCTAGAAAGAGAATAATAATTATGAGATAATAAAATTTGAAGAAAAAAAGACAATAAAAATGAGATAGAGGTAGTAATATTTACTTATGCAAAATGAAATAAATAGCAAAGTTCGTGTATATATATGTAATATTCTAACTTATTAAGTTTACAAACATAGTACCCAAACACTTTGTTTGAGTATCTGGAATGGAGGTAGGGAAGAGGACGAGAAAAAGACTAGGGCTTTAGGTTTTCACTTGGTTGGATAAATTTGAGAGAAGTTTCGAAGACAAGGATCGATCTTTCAAGGGATGAGATTGTTTTAGATCATGTGTGTGAATAGGGAAGAAAAATAGGGGTCTGTGTGAAGAATTTTATTTCAAATGAGAAGATGGGAGGGCAAGACTATTGTTATAGGGGGTGTCATAAGTAGCCCCAGCCATGTAGTATTGCGTTGGAATTTGGTTCACATTCAAAGGTACGTCTATAGTTTGTCCGGGAGATATAACAATTAGCTACCTGTAAATGTTTTTACGTAACTATCATTTGACCCAACAATGATTAAATTATGGTTGTTATTCTAAAGAAGGAGATTTATTGCATCATTGAGTTGATTATGCAAAGTAGATATTATTGTTTTCCTTGACCAATTGAAAAACAAACAGGTATTAATGAACAAAATCTAAAAACTCTCAATCCCAAGTATCATATATATAAACTTCATATTGGTTTTATTTTCCTAAAAACACAACATTGTCGAGAGCAAGGGTTAGTTTCTATTGGATGGTGGATTTTTCTAGAAGTAGGGGTTTAGTTTTCCACTTGGTTGGATAAATTTGAGATAAGTTTTGGAGACAAGGATCGATCTTTCAAGGGATGAGATTGTTTTAGATCATGTGTGTGAATAAGGAAGAATAGTAGGGGTCTGCGTGAAAGATTTTGTTTCAAATGAGAAGATGGGGGCCAAAAGTATTGCTATAGAGAGATAGAGGAGGGGGGGTTTCATAAGCAGCCTTAGCCATGTAGTATTGTGTCGGAATTTGGTTCACATTCAAACGTACTTCTATAGTTTGACCGGGAGATATAACAATCTAACCACCTCTAAATGTTTGTACATAATTACAATTTGATCCAGCAATGATTAAATTATGGTTGTTATTCGAAAGAAGGAGATTTGTTGCATCATTGAGTTGATTATGCAGAGTAGATATTATTGTTTTCCTTGACCAATTAAAAAACAAACAGGTATTAATGAACAAATTCTAAAAATTATCAGTCCAAGTATCATATATATAACTTCATATTGGTTTTATTTTTCTAAAAAACACTCTTTTATTCTTATGTCAATATTATGTTAACGAGAATTATTTGTTGGTCATGCGCCATACATAAAATCTTAGACATGAACTATGCACTATATGTCTATATTCCATTTTATTGTGAAATTTATCACACATTATTTTAATATCCGTGCAACGCACGGGCAAGAAAACTAGTAAGTAGTATAATTGGGGTCGAAATCCACAAGGATGGCGGGGTTAGGCTACAAGTCTTTGTCACTAGTTCTAGTTTAGTCGGAAGCAAAACATGTGAATGATTACTACGCTAACAAACTAGGCTAAAACAATAGGTAAACACACACACACAAGACGGAAACAAGAGAGGAAAAGCTAGGGTCTTTGGGTTTGTTTAGGTAGGGAGAGGGATATGCAAAGGTCTACTAGAAATGGGTCACGGTTTTGGTCAAGGAATCGAAGCTAGTTTCCTAGTCACCTTAAGCTCACTATAAAACTTTCATATTATGTCAAACTCATCACATACATGTTATCAAACACTCTTATTCACTCTCATGTAAAGAAATGTTAAGCAAAATTCAAAGAAAGGTAAGAACTTTCATTCACCCATTTCATCGAACACCTTCAATGCAAGTATATAAAGACTCGATTTTTAACCCATATTCAAATGTAAACAACTCATTATCATCCCTCATGTTTGCCCAAACTCCCCCTTTAACCCTAGTCTAATTCTACTCAAACATAGTTAACACAAGCAATACACATACACCAATATTAACCATGCCAAACATGGTTAGCAACAAGATTAAACAAACAATATAAGATGAAATGAAAAACATGTAAATAATTGAAATAGAGTGAAATTAAGATAAGAAATATACCAACTTAAATTAAAGGAGCAAACTTGGATTGAAAAATGGAGGATGAATGTCTTCTTATCTTCCAAAATTACAACCCAAAATTAATTGTAAACTAATGAAATGAGAGAAATTTGAATACTAATAACAAAAAAAAATTACAAATTTAATTAGGGAGAAATTGAGAGAGAAAATAAGAGAGTTTTTCTATCCTCTAAACTATACTACTCTACTGATTTCTATTTCTCAAATGATGTTGCCTCTTAAAAATCTAATTGAGGGTCTGCATATTGTTTCTCGCTTCTAAAAATGTGAAGCAGCTTCCCGTTGTCTCGCATGAGCATACCGTGACCACTCAAGAGTAATGGCCCAATGCATAAATATCTCCACCAACTAACAAGCAAAACAAGGACCAAATTGTGGCCCAACAAATGACGCACCAACAAGACCATTTCTTAGCAACTTGTTTACTTGTATTTCTCACAACACAAAATCTCATTTGTGACGGTACGTATCCGTCACTTTGGAGTGACAGATACCATTTTGTCTCACAAATGACCCAAATAGAGGAGAAAAGGAGGCACATGGGGTGCCCCACCTTGTCCCCCATATTCGTTTTGTGAGTGGCATTATCCGCCACTTGCTCCGACCCGTCTTCAGCAAGACTAATTGTTCTCACAATGAAACAGCCCACACCAAATGACAAAATGCATCAATTTCATTTGGACGATACTTGATCAATAATAATTTCGGACCAATTATGGCCTATTTGATCCACTTGTTTCTCGATTTGCCTCAATCGACCGCAATCGATTCCTACAAAATTTAAAGTAGCAGGAACAGTACAAAACTCTCGAAAAACAATAACTATTTCAATAAATATACTAAAACTAATTATTTCTAATTAAATAGTAAAATGAGCTATTAATCGATTAAAGCACGCAAAAATCAAGTCGTAATAAGATATAAATGCGGGGTAAAAAGCGACTAAAATACTACTCATCAGGGATCGGATCCGAATCCGAATGTTCTTTTCGGATCGGATATCCGCTTTTTCGGATCGGATGCGGAGCAGATATCGGATCGGTTTGGATAATCGGATTTTTTATTCAGCCCTAGTCGAGATGACACCCCGATGACATTCAGCAATGAGCATCTTTGTGAAACATTTTGCTCTCACGTTTATTCAATTCAATGGCAAGAACCTTGAGTTTACCATTAACTCGAAGCAAACCCTATTATGCAAATCACTCACATACCATATTCACCTTCCCAAATTGTTCAGAAACCCGAATTGTCAGCTCCGATTTCAATCATTCCAACAAAACTACCACATTTTATGGCTTACTAAATGTTAGAGGACTCACCAGTATTTCTGTTATATTACTTCATTACCTGTTATTTCTAACAGTCATCATAATATTCGCAAGAGTTGCAGCTGTTTTAGTGTTCCTCCTTTTTCTGTATTTCCTTTCTACAGATGTTGTTCATCCTCTCTTGGGTTTTGGGTGATGTCTCATAATAATGATCATGGTGTTCCCACTTCTCAAGATTCTAGGTAATATGTGCTATTAAGGGGAGAGTCCAAGGTGTGTTCTACAGGAATTGGACAATTGAAAATGCGACCCAGCTGGGTTTAAAAGGGTGGGTAAGAAATAGAAGAGACGGGTCGGTGGAAGCTCTATTTTACGGCTGTGGATGAGATGATGCAGCGTTGTCGCCGTGGTCCTCCCGATGCTCTGGTCACTGCCTTTCAGGCCCATCCTTGTAACGAGGATGACTATTTGAATGCCTTCTAATCTTACCTGAAATAATGCAATCATATACTTCTTTTAAATGCATCTTCTTTAACTGCTGATGAAACGCTCTAGGAGGAACAGAAATGTGATTGTAATGCGTGATGAAGATTTTATTTGGTGGGGTTTGCTGTTCTTATGCTGTCCCGGCCAGTTTTGATCTCAGACTCGGCCGATGCAATTTGGTGACCTCTGCATTACGCCATATTATGGCTCTAGTCATAATACTCCTCGTAAACAAAGCATCTGGCAACTATTCCACAGCAGTTGCGATCTGGTGGGCTACTGAAGCGATGATCAATCATGAAAATAATTTCAAGTAAGGGAGCGATTGGTTAACGACCAGGACGAACAAAATTAGTAGATTTAGCTGCCAGCTGACAATACTGAATAGTAAGCAAAACAAGAAGATGAAAGCAAACAAGAATGAAACATTCCAGATTTCCAGGAAAGTTGAATATGAATAAAAAGTATCGTCATGTTCAATGAACTAATGTTTTTTTTTTTTTAATAAATACAGAGTATTTTTATGTATGAAATTTAGCATAACTGAATAGCATGTCAAGATGGCCGGGTTGGTCTAAGGCACCAATTTCAGGTATTGGTCAGAATGGTCATGGGTTCAAATCCTATTCTCGACATTTCTTTATAAGAAATTAGGAAAACTTGAATTATTCATTTCTTTACAAGAAATTAGGAAAACTACAATTATTTGCACTTCCAGTTACTAACTCAATTTAGTAATCCCCGGCTTCTGCACAACATTGTCGACTTGCATTTTTTGTCCTATATTTTTGCTTTTTGGATGACCGGTTGTGTGACATTGTCAATTGTTTCAACGCTGGATACAATTGTGCAAGCATCAGCTGAGCATTATACCAGATCATATTTTCGAGGATCTAAATCAAGTTTGTTCAATAATAGCCGGCCGATATCATCCAAACCAACAAGAAAATGAAGCAACAATCTGAACTGCCAATGCATATAGTCAATTATTAAATTGGGTTGCCTAAGCAACACGAAACAAAGTCAAAAACATAACAAGAAATTTAAAGGAGAAAGGGGGAAAAGATCAACTCTACCCTATCTCTATAACAATGCTTCATCCAGTTAAAATGAGGCAAAGAAACCTCAAATTTTAGCAAACGATTTGTTACAAAAAAGAGCGCGGGCAATCAAAGAAACTTGAACGGTTTCGCAAGCTATCACCAATAATTTTCTCTCAATCAACTATGTGTAGAGCAATGAAGAACACAGAGATACTCCACCGTGTTTCACTAACCGCGTAACTGTAAAAGCCCATCAAAACTCCATTGTAGTAGAACTACTCATGCCGGAATAGCAGTTGGAGCCTGCTTGGTCTTGGCATGTAATCTGGCCATGAAAGCTGGATTTGCTATGAGCCTTTGTTTGACGTAAGCAGTCCGAGCCTCATCGACCAAAGCAGTAGCTTTTCCAGCCTCTTCGATTATGCTTAGCAAAGTTCTCAGGCAGTCTTTTCTATTTTCTTCACGGTGTTCAAACCTGAAACGATGGGAATTATATGCAATGCAGTAAAAGCCATTTGAAAAAAAAAAAAAAAAAAAACTGTATCATCTAAATCCGCAAGGTATTTAACTATTAACAATACAAATTTCTTGTCAGAATCCATAATAGACAAGAACAGATAATACTATTGCCAATATGTGAGATGTGAGACCAACCCAAATACTTGTATCCTCATTTAACTAATGGGTTCGTCTCGCATGCAACCCCGTCTCATATGTTACTGTGTTTTTATAGTACTGAAAAGATAAAGCGGTTATCCACGACATAGTGACAGTTTGAACGTATCACAGGTTTGCCTACTCGAAATCTGGATGCATAATCATAGATGTAAGAAGGATTTCAACGTTACCTTTCACTAGTTATTGTTAGCTCATCTTTTCCGGAATGATACCTTTTCCCAACTATTTCTCTCATTCGGCGGAACTGACATTTCGACAGTCGAAGCTCCTTAACAGTCACTGATAATTTTACCTTTCTGTTTTTAGGATGCCAGGCATCTCCACCAGGAACAAGTACAAGTCGTGTTTGCCATCGGAGGATGGGACCCACACCAGGAGGATCATCGCTCTTTTTATCCACAGGCTTCGCCACCTCATCAGACTCTGGAAGAAGTCTCTCTTCCTCATTCTTCTTTATATGCTCTGCTACGATCTCATCCTCAAACACCTTGAATTGCTCATATGCTTTTTCTACTTCAAGTCCATTATTTTCCATTTTCTCCGCTAATTCATCACACTTTGCTTGGACCTTCTGCTTAATGTCCTCTACAAGAAAGCAATCATAATGGTGACAGGTCAGATGCTACATCCAAATTACTAGTCATTCAAACACACGTCTCAACAATATAATTATCAAAAAAGTTACAGCTATTAAAAAGGTCAAAGGGAAAGAGTAATATAAAATTAGTCACTGGAGGGTTAAAATTCGACTAAAAATATTCTGGATTTAGAAGGCAACTTTAAAATTCGACTAAAAATATTCTGGATTTAGAAGGCAACATTTTTTTTCCAAAGAACATAAGGAAGTGTCTAATTTTCAATTACCCTAAATGCCATGAAAACTTTGTTTCCCAATGACAAAAAAAAAAAAAAAAAAAAAAAAAAAAAAAAAAAACTTTTTTCCAATGAAAAACCATTAACAGTTTATGATAAAACTTCCCTGGCTAATACGACCATGAAAAACCATTCAAAGTTTTAAACTCTCCCTTTTAACTCTTTTAATTCATCCCTCATTCTCTTAGTCCTAAGAAATTTGTTTCCCCATTTCCTAGCCCTGGTGGTGGGTCTTATACTGAGCGCCATATAACTGACTACAAGAAAAATGTCGGCTTATGCTCCATAAGACCATAGCTTCACAAATGGGATTGCTCACCAATATTAATTTCACAAATTTCGCCCAAGAAGGCACCTAGAATATGTTTAGCTCTTCTTTTAATGCAATTCGAAGGATATAAGAGAGACAGGTTGCAACAGAACTCAAAATAAGTCGGAACTGTCAAGCTTATTGCCAAATATCACCACACACCCACACGAAGAACTTTAGGATGCTGGCACTTGGTTTTAAATGTCCATCTCCTACAAACTTCATGCAAGAGTACACTGAAAAGCTAAACAGCATAGGGTAGGTGCCCAATTGATCGTACAAATGTGATAGATACGTTAATGATATTTTAAGATTATAAGGCAAACAAAGGTAATAAAATAGTATCATATGTCTCGGACATTTGCTTACCTCTTTTTAAAATTCACTTTGCAAAAATACTAAAGGTAAACAATTGACTAGGGCGAGGAAGTAAACGAACAACACAGATGGAGATAAGGGGCAAAAAATGTTCAAAACAGTTCCAGTCTACATGTGTATAGTATAGTAAATGAAAAATGTCAATTTAAGTGTTCGGTACATTCCAATAGTTGCCATAATATCTATAAAACAATGCATGATTGAGATATTTTTTTTCCAAAATAATGAAAAAACAAAAAAAAAAAAAGTTATAAATTGACGAGTATGTTACCTGGGAGAAGTTTATCCCAGTAAAGCATATCTTCCAAAATCTCCTCACACTCCTTAGGATCATCTACATATCCTTGTTGTTTTGCTTCGTCCACAATGGCATTCCACTTTTTGTCATCCATGTTGAAGTATTCATCTTGCAACATCCTCTTGACAACTACATCTTTTGCAGAGCATAAGTTTGGAATATCTTCATCAGTCTGAATAGCTTCATCAAAATCGGACTCGAATTCCTTATCCTCAACATTCTCCAATGGGGCAAAGCGTAGTTCTTCGGTCAGCTCATCATCAGTATCTTCGTGCTTTCCTGATAATTTTCTCGACAGTATGGCTTCTAGAACTGATGGGAGTGCCTCTTCATCACCCTCAAAGTACTTCCCTATCCTAGTTTTCAGCTCTGGAGTCAACCAAAAATATTTACCATCAGAAACATAAAGCAAAATAACGCAAGCAACATACATTTCATTCACATAGTGGTCGTTTAATTCCCTATAAGATACCTTAATGATTAGGAAGTAATATTTCACACGATTTTTCATCTCTTAAGAAATGATTACAACTTTTTGCCTCAATACAAGAATTAGATTTCCCTACGGATTCCCTATTACCTAGGGGAGTCTAAGTAAGCAACTTCCTCGATTATGGAGAAAATAGAATTCCCAATGTCCCCAACTCATTTACGCCGACAAGACGACACCAAAGGCATTGATCGGTTTCAATCTGGCACTCAACAAGAACCTAAAATCAACCACATCCCAAAAATAACAACCCAACTTCCAAATTATATCCATAAATTTCTCAGAGAAACCACAGTTAGGTCTATACTAACTACTTCCTCCAAAAATCATCGACATTTTTGCTAATTTGGATTTGCAATACTCCGTATTACTTACTAATGAAAACAGAAACAATGAACAACGAATCAACAAGCTACTATACAATCAGTAATTGGTTAAAAGAACATAGAATTGAATCAAAATTAATAAATACCTTCATTATCAACATCTTCAACAACTAAGTCTAAATTTTTTTCCTGGGTAGTTTTCAAGCTGGTGTGTTCAACAGCAGCAGCAGGAGGAGGAGGAGGATGATTAGGGTTTTGATCAGAAGAACCGGATGCTTCAGAAAAAAATCTGTGGAAAATGGGGAGATTGAATTTGGGAATTAAATTTAGGGTTTGATAATGAGGGATATGGGGAGATTTGGTGAAGGTGGTAGCGTAGAGTGACACATTTTTGAAGAGAGCTCTTCTCATGGATTCCTCCTCTTCTCTTGTCTTTGATTCTTGCTTGTGCTTCGAGTAATATTTCGCCAAAGTAATATTTATGACACAAAAGATGTCGCCAAAGTAATATTTTGCCAAAGTAATATTTACGACACAAAAGATGGTTACAAATTTGATGCTTGGAACAACATCAGAAAAGAGCTGCAAAACAGAAGACCAATTATTGATGCTTCAGCAATAATTTTACATAGCAAAAAATAGCAATAATTTTACATAGCATTGAGTCAGCAATCAATATTATAACTTAATAAGGGAAGGTAAATGTCCATATCAACGATGAGTCGATGATACAACCTATAACATCCTCCCTCCAACTTCCTTCCCCTTCTCCTCCTCCTCTAACCTTGTTATAAGGGAAGATAAGTTATTAACGATAGTACAATATGCTTCTCGTCCTCTAACCTCGTCCTCCTCCTCTAACCTCCAACATCCTCTCCTCCTCCAACCTCAACCTCCTTTCCTCCTCCTTCTCTTCCCAGTGATAGACATTCTAACTACGAGATGCTACATATCGATTCAGAAAATATATATCTTTCCCGTATAAAAAGTACAAGGATGAGTCCATCAGAAATTACCTCTGGACCAAAGTTGTAATATCTCCATTGTATTGAAACAACCTGTTTTAAAAATCTAATCTCTCCCTCCCTCTCCTGCCTGCAAGGCAACCTCTCGCGCTCAATAATTAAAGTATATTTACTATGAGAATCTAATTAGTCACTCGCATGCACGCACACACACTTGTTAAAACTAATATAATGATCTCTTATTTTACCACTATTCCTTTAATCTTTCCCGAAGTAGAAAATGAGACAACAAACTTGGAATTCAGGTATTTGCAACCTTATTTATCCCTCCCACGCTCCTTCATTCATCTCACGTACACCAGTCAATTAATACATCATCAGTTCGCTGGATGTGCAAATATGGAGATAACTTATGTTTCGCGGCATGTGCAAATATACATTAAAAACTTGTACAAAGGTTAAAACAGTAAATGAAATAACTTGTGTTCGTTGGATGTGCAAATACACCAAAAGTTGGAATAAGATTGTTGATTCCCTACCAAGCCCCTTTCGTTTTAAAACCAACACTCTCGCTCTCCCCTAGTCTCACTCACATTTGTTAAAACTAACAACGTAAAGGCCTCTATCCCCGCCCCCTCAGTATCTTTCTCTCATGTGTATTTGTTAAAAAAAGTTAACATCTTGGCCTCTTCCCCACTCCCTCTCTCGTGTATATTGTTAAAACTAACGAGATAAAGGCCTTTACGGCTTTTTCCTTTTCCTTCTCCCACTCCTTATATCCGTCTTTCTTTCTCTCGACAACAAAGAAAACGCGTCAAGAAGAAACGTCATATCTGAAAATAAGTGTCATAACTTATAAAAGATAGAATAACTATTTTAGCGGGTCAAGATTGAACCTGCACATGGCACTTCCATGACCTAATTCACCAGCCCCTGAACTGGCAACATCCAGAATTTGTTTTCCTGGTGTCTTGTATAGCGCTTTAAATTTTTACTTTCTTGACATGATTCCCATTAACTTTCTATTAATCCCTTGTAGTAGGGTAAAGTCAGCTATGTCCAGAATAAATAGAAGGAAAATGCTATCAATATATGAGGAAAAGAGGAACCTTTGAGAAAATGCAGGTCGTATGGGGCGGGGCAACTGTGGCTTAACACAACTTTTTAGCTTAAGTTCACCGGCTAGCAAGAGCGAAAATTAATACAAGAAAGCGATGATATTATTATTAGCAGTAGTACAATTAATAAGTATGCAAAGAAATAGTAATAAGAAAATGTTGTAACTAAATAGAGAGAAGTTAAATCCAAGAAAAAGATAGTGAGATACCTTGTTGAAAACCTCAAAAGAAAATACATTGCTTTTATTTACATATATTTACTGGCCTATGATGTCATTTGCGTATAACTACTTATTTATGGCTAATCAAATCTAAACCCAATTTAATTCCAGAAATTTATCAGTGGCGTAAGAAATAATTAAAACCAGAAATGAAACGTAAATCAATAGACATAAATGGAATGTAAACCAATAGACATAAATTGAATGTAAACCAATAGAACAACTTAGATGAATACCTGATCGATTGTGTTTCCCCCCTTTCAATCTTGTGCACAACTTGGTATGTACCCACCTTGAACAATAAGAAATGAACATGGCGTCAGTAAGAACACATTAAAGTTGTAGATCACAAGTACTATAATTACCATGGCAAAAAGGAAATATAATTTAAAGAACAAATAGAAAAGGAAAAAGAGTGGGAAGATCAGCTAGCATACGTTGATTAATTGCTATATATATATGATGAAAGAAGGGGGTAATGGATGAACGGGAAGAGAAAAGGGAAAATGAAGTGATAAAAGAAGCTGACAAGTGAGAAGAGTGTTTGTATTTTGTAATGCAAAACTGGATCCATTTGTATAAAGGCCCATCCTGTAAAACCCAGTAGCGCTAACAAAGCCCAGAGAAGTTAGTCAGTTTAAGGAAAACAAACACGCCAAAACGACACAGTTTGTGTCGTTTTCAACTGTTCATATTCATATGAACAGTGTATCCCCTTGGGGACTTTTAGAATAACTAGTCGTTGCGCCGCGCCCTCCCGAGCGCGGAGCCCCGATTTGTGGTTTTGTGCGTAGTAAGCTTTGAGGAAGCTTTGCGAATATTTAACGGTTCTGTGTATAGTGCATTTTGTGTATAAGCCTGCGGCTGCCGATCTGGGGTGATAAAGTAGAAGATATAATCCTCCGCCTGTTTGCAGTTTTACTGATAAAATATTTTCCGGAAAATCAATCTATGTTTTATTGATAATAAGCACCCTATTTATACTAATACAATTTCCATAATCCTACCTTAACATAAACAAGGATACTTAACATAAACTAGGACTTCTAAATAACAATACCGTCCTAATCTATTTGGAAATAAGAACATAGAAGAAAATAGAATATCGTAATATCGAACATATCGTAATACCCTCCCTCAAGATGGAGCATGAAGATTGATAATGCCCATCTTGCGCAATAACTTGTGAAATTGAGTACCACCCAAAGCTTTGGTGAACAAGTCCGCTAACTGATCCGTTGTAGAAACATGGTCAGTTGCAATTAATCCGTCAATAAGAGCATCTCGAATGAAATGACAGTCCACTTCAATATGCTTAGTTCGTTCATGAAATATAGGATTTTGAGCAATATGAAGTGCCGATGCATTATCGCAATATAGTGTAGCAGCCTGAGGATGGGAAACGCCCAAATTTTCGAGTAAGCCCTTCAACCATTTTATCTCACATGTAACAAGGGCCATAGCACGATATTCAGCCTCGGTAGAAGAACGAGACACTATAGGTTGTTTCTTGGATCTCCATGAAACAGGGGAGTTCCCAAGAAAAACCATCCAACCACTTATGGAACGGCGTGTCGTAGGGCAAGCCGCATAATCAGAATCACTCCATCCTGTTAAAGTAAGATCACATGAGGCGGGAAAGAAAATTCCTTGTCCCGGAGAACCTTTCAAATAGCGCACAACTCGTAATGCAGCATGCCAATGATCAACTCGAGGCATGTGCATAAATTGAGACAATACATGAACAACGTACGTCAAATCGGGACGAGTATTGACCAGGTAAAGTAGACGCCCAATCGATTTACGATATTTTTCGGGGTCACTCATCGAGCACTCGTGTTACGCCCCAACGAGTGGTTTTGCTCAATGGGTGTAAGTGCGGGCTTGCTCCCGAGATAACCCACTTCACTTATCACATCCAATGCATACTTGCGCTGACAAATCACGATACCTTCTGGATTTCGTGCAACTTCAAAACCGAGAAAGTACTTGAGAGCTCCCAAGTCCTTTACTGGAAAACAAGAACGCAAATAGTCTTTAAATGACGCCAAGGCCGCATCATTATTGACCGAGACAATCAAATCATCCACATAAACAAGTATATTTAGCTGAATATCACCGTTAGAATAAGTAAACAAAGAGTAGTCAGAATGAGACTGAACAAACCCGTAGTCAGTCAAAGCACGAACTAGTTTAGCAAACCAACACCGAGGAGCTTGCTTGAGCCCATATAACGACTTACGAAGTCGACAAACATGGCCTGGAGTGGTAGGAGTAAAACCCGGAGGTAACCGCATATACACCTCTTCATTTAAATCACCATGAAGAAACGCATTGTCAACATCCATGTGATGTAGCGTCCAATTTTTACACGCAGCCACAGCTAAGAAAGTACGTACCGTAGTGATTTTAACCACCGGAGCAAAGGTCTCATCATAATCGAGTCCTTCAGTTTGGTGATTTCCACATACCACAAGGCGTGCTTTGAGCCTCTCAATAGAGGAATCGGAGTTATATTTTATTCGGTACACCCATTTACTACCAAGCGCCTTCTTCCCCGCTGGAAGTGGTTCCATGGTCCAAGTTCCATTATTTTCTAATGCTTGCATTTCAGCATCCATGGCAGTACGCCATCCTTCAAGTTTAACAGCTTCCTGAAAATTCTTTGGCTCTGTATGTGTAGTAATAACTCCCAAAAATTGACGATGAGAGTGAGAAAATTTATTACAATTAACATAATGTACTAGAGGATACGGCGTACCTGAGAGCGATGAAGACACGGTGATTTTTGAAGCATCAGACGGACTATTACTACCACCAACTGTAGACTCAACCACAAAATCTCGTAACAAAGTCGAAGGAAAACGAATCCGTTGCCCACGACCAAGCTCGTCCTCTGTGGCAGCGTTATCACTACTTATACCAACACCATCCTTATTGGTTATTTCACCATGTGGTTCATCTCCTGCCTCCTCTATTTCAACATTAATTTCCGGTTCTCGCACCTCTATCGCAGGCCCTGTTTCAACATTAATTTCAGGTGCAGGCACATTAATTTGAGGTGTCCCTCCCTTTGCTTCATAACCAAACCAATCACATGTACCCTCCCTTAAGTCTTCATGGGTAGAATCAGGTGAAATGTTAACACTTTCAGGCTCAAGGAAGGGAAAAACAGTCTCATAAAATTGAACATCACGAGAAACAAAATAAACGTTGTTTTCGAGATCATAAAGATACCACCCTTTCTTCCCAAATGGATAGCCAACGAATACGCACTTACGACTTCGGCTAGCAAATTTATCTCCTTTTGCCTTTTGATTATGAGCAAAACATAACGATCCGAAAACTCGTAAGTTAGTGTACGTTGGTGCTGACCCAAAAAGCATTTCATATGGCGTTTTCCCGTTTAGAACAGAGGACGGAGTCCGATTAATAAGGTATGCTGCGGTAAGAATGCACTCACCCCAAAATCGTATAGGTAATCCGCCCTGAAATTTCAAGGCACGTGCGACATTTAATATGTGACGATGTTTTCGCTCAACCCTCCCGTTTTGTTGAGGAGTCCCCACACAAGAAGTTTGAAAAATTATTCCTTTGGAGCGAAATTGTGGTTGAAGACAATTAAATTCTGTTCCATTATCACTTCGAACCAATTTTATTTTCACCGAAAATTGAGTGGAAACCATAGCAACAAATTCCATAAAATATTTAAACACTTCTGTTTTATTAGGAAGTAAATAAATCCAGACGGCACGCGAAAAATCATCTACAATAGTGAGAAAATACCGCCCACCACAAGAAGCAGGAGGGTCATAAGGCCCCCATAAATCGCAATGAACGAGTTCAAAAATCCGACTACTAGTACTATCACTAATTGGAAAACTAGTCCTAGTTTGCTTAGCTCGGTGACAAATTTCACAGGGCACCGACAAGCATTTATTTGATGACTTAATAAAAGGCAAAAAACGAACCACTTTCTCAGACACATGTCCCAGTCGGTGGTGCCATAAACTAACAGGAGAAGACGCATCCAAATGCCCAGCAACACAACTTTCATTGTCTCGAAGGTAGTATAGTCCGTCGACACGATCACCCATGCCAATCATCGTTCTCGTTGGTAGGGCCTGTATAGTACATATGTTAGAGTTAGTAATAAATTCGCAATTCGAGCATCACATAATTGCGAAGGCATAAACAAGTTACAAGTTAATTTTGGCACATATAAGACATTATCGAGTATTAAAGAATTTGTAATCATGACTCGTCCAATACGAGTAGCCTGCACATTTTGCCCATCAGGCAATCTCACCATTCTTGCTCCAAGTGTTCTGACATTAGTGAGTAAGGAAAGAGTACCCGTAACATGTTGTGAACACCCGGTATCTATGATCCACTTACCTGTGAATCGAGGGGTAGGTATGCCACATACGTTCACCGGCTTTTCTTCTTCGAGACGGTTTGACGTATGATCAGTAATTACACGAGTGTGACCTGCACTGCTACTCCCGGTGCAATTTGTTTTTCCATTGACCTTCCCAGTCCCGCGCTTTGGAGGTTTTGCACCCTTGAGTTCGTACCACCAATCCGGCAATTCTTCCATTAACTCAAAACACATATTTATGTCATGACCAGCCTTATTACAATGAGTACATCGTAATTTGCTTCGCTCTTCTTTGCTTAAGAATTTCGAATCTGTACTCGAGCTTTTGGCAGGAGAGCGAGTGGGTTGAGAACGAACCACGTACCCACTAGACTGTCCTACCGTAGTTTCTTTGGCTTTGTCAATTCCCTTCACACGTTCTTCTTGTGAGATAGTTTGAAAAGCACGATTTAAGGTTGGCAGCGGATCTTGAGACAAAAGAACAGAACGAATCGAAGCGTATTCGGATGACCGATCAAGTCCAAGAAGAAAGCGATGTAGACGATCAGTGTCACGTCGAGAGACATAAGCTTTCCCGATGTCACATTCGCACTTCCCACAAGTACAAGAAATTATTGGTTCGTGCTTGTCCAGTTCATCCCACAACATACTCAATTTTCCAAAGTATATGGCGACAGAAGTATTATTTGTTTGAGAACATTCATGTAAGTCAGATTTAATTTTATGAATACGAGGTCCATCGACAAGGGAGAAGCGTTCATGTAAGTCGTCCCAAAGTTTCTTTGCATTATCATAATTGGAAAGTAACGATTTTACCTCTGGATCTATGGTGTTCATTAACCATGAGACGAGCATGCAATGAACTGTCTCAAAATCATCCTTGTTGAATGGCGCCTTTGGTCCTTCTATTGAACCATCAAGGAATCCAAATTTTCTTCGTGATCGGAGTGCGACTCGAACGTTGTGAGCCCAGTCATCAAAATTATCTAACTTAAGTTTCACAGGAGTGATATGATCACCTGGTCGATCATGGGTACCAAGGAAGAACGGAGAGGAAGGATCCGTCCTTGATGCCGAGGGCTCTGGCTTATCTCCCATGACAAACGAATTTTAGTGTTTTTTTTTTTTCGGAGAAGATTTTAACCTGCTCTATGATACCATGATAAAATATTTTCCGGAAAATCAATCTATGTTTTATTGATAATAAGCACCCTATTTATACTAATACAATTTCCATAATCCTACCTTAACACAAACAAGGATACTTAACATAAACTAGGACTTCTAAATAACAATACCGTCCTAATCTATTTGGAAATAAGAACATAGAAGAAAATAGAATATCGTAATATCGAACATATCGTAATATTTACCTTTGAGATTATGATGCGCCAAAGCAAATAGTGCATACAAAGTTAACAACATAGTACTATAGAAAAGATAGTTACGGACCAAATGTCACCACTTTTTAATAGAATGTAACCATTTAATAACAAAATATTATAACTAAAGTTGTCACTTTTTATCCTGGAAATGATGACAATATTTTATCAAAAAATAGTAACATTTTATCGTAAAATGACTATATTTAGTCCGTCTAATTTTACACGGGAAATACCCCGTCTGAAATAATAATTTGCGTGAAAGTTGATATTTTCTTGTTTTGATTGTCTATCTTCAAACTTTTTCCATTGGAATCTAGCATTAGCTTATACTCCCTCATATTCCAGATAATCGTCCCATTGTCCATTTCCGTCTAGTTGGGTAACTGTCCCATTATCTATTTTTGGTAAGTGTTGTGTGGTCCAAATTCAATTCCATTTCCGTCTATTCACATAACTATCCCATTGTCCGTTTTGTGTGGTCTAAACTCACTTTCTTAATTTTTGTGCCATTTTCACAATGAGACGGTTATGTAGAATAGGAGGGAGTACTAGTTTTACTCCCGTGTAAAAAAATGCACGGGTCGGTTTTAAACTATAATATACTAACCTTGTATGAATGCAATAAGAGATAATATTATTTTATCGACAATTAAATAAAAAAATATGAATTGAAATTGAGTTAGAGAATTGACATTGAATTAAATTGAAATGTACTAATAATAAATTCAAAAAAAAAAAATTACTCAAACACTTGTAAAAAAATCGTTGAAAATTGTAATTAATTGTCGTTACGATCATGGGTAGGCCCCACATTATAAAATTACTTTTTTACGCCTAAAATCAGCCGTCAATCACAAATCTCCAAAAAACTTGGCTTTTTTTCTATGTAGATTTGCTCACCTAGTAAGGGTGAGATTATTAGTAATACTCTCCCAAGTCTTAAGGCTCTGTCATATCAGCTTCCCACTAACTTTTATTATTTCTTTATTGTTCAAACTCACCTCAGACTCAGCTCAAATTTTATACATTATCCGTCAGACTCACCTCAGACTTTACTTTTCCACTTTACTCATTTTTTTCACAAAAAACAAATGACACATGTGAATCACTCATTGGTTAATTTCCCTTTAAGATGGGGTCAAAACTCACCCCCAAAGTCTTAAGTTGAGTCTTTGATTTGCAAGACTCAACTTAAGACTTTGTCAAAACTAGGATAGATTATTGGTAGTCTTGAGTGAGTCTTGTCTTAAGACTTATCAAAGTCTTGTCTCAAAACTACCAATAATCTTACCCTGAGTCTCTCTTAAGATGGCAATACCTTAAGCTTAATACTGGTTAAGTACATACCACTTGTATATATAAAAATGCATAAGAAAATATAATATATTTGTCATATATACTCAAGTGATATGATATTTGATCTGTGCTAAGTTTAAGACAGATAATATCGTGTTAAATGAGAATTTGTTTCACTCACCCGTCAAGGCATATTGTTCAACTGGATAATTGTGCTCGATGAATTGACATGTGTGATCAAATGCGTTTGTCCAGCCCGATAAAGTATGGTCCAATTTTAACTAGTACTTTTTTTTTTTATAAGGTAAGAAAACTAAGTTGATCCTATAGGGTAGGAGCAACCTATCTCATTATTTCGAATGAGAAAGGTAAGTTGAAGCCGCCGGCTTTCAAACCACCTCGAAAGAGTTGGACATGAATGTCCAACATAAGCCATGAAGTCAGCAACCTTGTTGGTTTCACGAAAGTAATGTTTAATTATCACTTCATCGAACAAATGAAGGTCTAATTTCACATCCTTGATAATACTAGAGATTTCCCATGGAATTTGCCAAGTACTGTGAAGTGAGTTAATAACACATAAATTATCACCCTCCACAATTAACTTTGAGATTCCTAAGTGTTTAGTGGCTAAAACGCCTTCTTTTAACTAGTACTTGGAATACTTGTATTAAGTCATGAATCATTAATTAAGTCCGGCAACCCGTTAGTGCTAGTATATGGACCATTGGACCTAAAGTGATCCTAGTATAACCATTTGGACCTAAAGTGTGAGAGGGCATTCACTTAGCACAAATTCTCGTTTGTGATGTTTTTGCGTTATAATGAAATTTTAAAACGTGGCTATTTTATAATAAATAGTAGGGTTGAGCAAAAAAACGATTATCCAAATCGATCTGATATCCAATCCGATCCGAAGTTTTGGATATCCGAACCGAAAGTTAAGTTTGGCTTGGATATCTGATCTGAAATCTTTGGTTTTGGTTTGGATATGGATATTAGAATTAAAATATTAGGATATCCGATCCGATCCGAAACTATAGTTTTCTAGTATAACTTCAAGAAAATAAAGTTTTATTTGGTACAACAACTTAATTAATGTTTAAAATACTAGAAAAATATCTAAGTGGTACTTAAATTTTATGTCGGAAACATTGGAGTAAGAATACTAAATAAAATCACCATGTAAGGCTATGAATATAATCGTGTTTCAAACTTAATTTTAAAGTGAATTTAAAAGTATGGATATCTGCATCTGATCCGATTATTTTGGATACCCGAACATTAGATATCTGAACATTTGGTTTGGATATTGGATATCTAATTTCAGGATTGCTAATATGGATATCCGATCCGAATTAGCACTTTGGATCGAATACCCTATCCGTACTCTGCCCTAATAAATATTTGTCATTTTATGTTCAAGATTAACTGATGATAACTTTGTATCATAAAGTAGGTTCAAATTAATTTGCCTAATAATATAGGCATTCACTTCAGTATTATTACAGAGTTTCTATAATATGATATGCGTGTTTCATGCTCCCTCCACTTTTAAATATATTTCATATTTTTTAAATATGAAAATTCATAAAAATATTTCACTTTTCTTATTTTTGTCAATCATTCGTAGTTCTTATTAATTGTGATTCCATTTTCTTTTTTTTACTTTTATTTTTCACCGTATATATTGTGTAAGTACGTGTCAATTTGATGTTGCTTATACATATTATTATTAAACTAATTACTATAATGATTAGGCCATTTGTCGGGTGGGTGAGTGTTGATTTATGGGACTCGAGGTCGAATCCTAATTTTCGTTTAGGTTGAATTGGGACAACTAAATTTGTGTTCATGACTTCATGTATATCAACATTTCAACATTAATTCGCCAAAATTTGGAATTTCATTGGAATATACTTTGTTATCTGTTCATGACGTTTTCTCAGATAAAAACAACATTTGCTAATTTTAACTAATAACACCTCATTAATCTTAGGAAAAATAAAAATAAATCAAATACTCTTGAAGATTTATAATCAATCATTAAGTTATAGGAATATTTCGATTTATGGTTATTCTATTTATCTTAATCAATTTACTTCGACATTGATCATTTACAAATGTTTCGGATGACAACGTTGGGTTTGGGATGGATTCAATAAGACTAATATCCAACTATGTGTTATCCGACGGTCCAATTCAACCAAATCCTATATGGATGAACCCCCTGAATTAGGATCACCTCCAAGTCCCTCGTAGAGTCACAACTCACAAGCCCAACGTTGTAAAGCTATTTCAAACAGGTTAATCGGGTATGGTCATTTTGAGTTTGAACACTCCGTGTCGGGTTGGATTAGGCCAGTCAATTCAGATTCGGGTCCACTATTATTAAGTTATTTGTGAATAAGAATTCAATTTGCAACAATAAACACTCGGGTCGAGTTATACTGAATCAGATCAATTTGGGTTTAAGTCAGGTTCAGGTGCCGAGTTGGGTTATTCGGGGCGATCATTTGGATCGGACAATTTTGTCAAGTCGACTTGCAACCCGATACAACCCATGATTAGCACTCCAAGCTCACTATGAAACGATCCGAACAAATAACGACATGACTTGAACTCGACTCGATCTGAAAGAGTCGATTAATCCGTTATGACCTGATCTCGTCATTTCAATATGATCTGTTTCAATCCAACTTGATTAGACCTAAAATTGACCCGATTAACATCTCTGTCTAATCACTAATTCTCACTTTACACTATCCGTCTAAAATTACAGACGAGTCAAATATCACACCACCTTCATAATAAGACAAACAACAAGTGAGATGTTATCATGTCTTATTATATACTCCCTCCATTCAACTCCACACTACCACTTTCTTTTTTCACGTTTGCCAACGCGTCTTTTACGCGCTAAATATCGTTAGCTACGTATTTGCGAAAAATACAAAAGTTAGAAATTTTTATTGTACTCGTAAAGACGAATAAAACAAGATCTCACATGAATATATTTTCACTTATGTATTGGGAGAAAATTGAAATTGAATGTTTAACTATGAATAGTGTACAAAATAGATAATGACAATGTGAAGTTGAATGGAGGGAGTAATAAATGATAACATATTTGAACCGTTTACACTTTAAACGAATATAGCCTGTTGGTCATGTTTGAGACGGGCACGAATTACATGTAAGTGATGTAAGCGGCTCCTATTTAGACCACGTCAACTCTAGCCTGTCTCTATCACATAGCCTCCCTCGTTATTTTCGCGCGTTTCTGCAAATTCAACTGTTTATACTCTATACTCCCTCCATTCAACTCCACTTTACAAGTATTCTATTTCCGTCCATTCAACTCCACTTTACATGTTTCCTTATTTGGACATGTAAAAGACTTTTCTATCCTTATAGAAAATCTATATTTACAAAAAATGTCATTCATACCCCACACAAATCCACCATAAAACTCACCTTTATATTTTTTTAATATCTTTAACCCCACCATTCCCTTTCCCTATGTACTTTTAATAGTTTTTTTAATCCGTTTCTTAATACCGCGCAAAAAGCAATGTTGCAAAGTGGAGTTGAATGGAGGGAGTATAAAGTATAAACACTCTCATCATCATCATCATCATCAGTCTCATATGCAAGTTTTCAACCTTCAAAAAAATGACAGCATTTACTATCCTTCGCCGTTCACAATCTTCCCTTCTTCGTAATTCCCCCAAATTCAACCTTATTCTCCCCTCACTAAACCCTAATTTTTCCCGCCATTTCATTCAGATGATTCAATTACCCCTAATTCATCACCCGAATCGCCTTCCAACGACATCGATAGGGTATCCGAACAGAATTCCTCACCCCAAGAACCGATTTCTGAACCTAGTGTTAGGGTTTGTTCAATTAAACCTGTAACTAGTGATGGTAAAGTGGCCGTGGGTGTGGATAATCGGGCCACGTTGTGGTCGGATTTGGTGAAGAGTTTTTTACCGTTTTCGGTGTCGGAAAATGAGGGCGGTAAATTTAATCGGAGTGTTAATGAGTCTGAGGTTTCTGATAAAGTGATCAAAAGTTCGTGGATGCCTGACCAAATGGTTGGCCAAGATGTGAATCCAGGGATTAATCATTCTGAAAAGCGTATTCGATTGTAAGTTTTACTCCCTCCGTCCCGGTCATTTGTTGTCCTTTTCCATTTTGGGTGTCTTAGTCATTTGTTGTCCTTTCTATTTTAAGAATGAACTTGATGAGTAATTTTATCATTCTCATTCAATTTGTTCCACTTGTCATTTAGTTATTGGCCTTTTCCTCATTCCTTGGTCTTTGTGCCAAAACGAAAGGACAACAATTGACCGGGACGGAGGGAGTAGTTCAAGTCGGATTTTATAAATTCAGTTCAGTTCAAATAGTTTCAGTCCAGAAGAATTGAGAAGATCATATTTTTTTTTTTTTAAGTTTATTCAAAATATGAAATTTGTTTGTTAATTTTGTGTTTGATTTGATTAGGTGTTGTTAGGCCGCGATTCAATTATCGCGGTTTTTTGGTACATTACTGCATTGCTAGCAGCCTAATTAGTTTGCTTAATGCTGAGAATGAGGGCCGAAATTTGACTGTTTTTCAGGCCTGGCTTGGTAGGAGCAGAAGTTAATACGGTGCTTGGTGGTGGTGTTGTGCCAGGTATAAATCGAGTTTCCAATTTTGCTATGTTGCATCATATGTATCGTTGACTGTTATTCCGTACTAATGTTGTATTCTAGCATGATATACTCACGGGGTGAAGAAAGTTTGAGCCATTGACAATGCTGTAATACCTGAATGAAGGGGGATTTAGAGGTCTTTGAATTTTAGTTCATTTCTACTCGCGATAGTGGTACTTTAGTGCCTAAATAGTTGGCTCTTGTTTCCGAGTATAAGTACTTTTCTGGTTGTTTTCATTGTCCTACATATTCTCTGCAATTTAATTAATTGAATGTGGAGTTCTTGTTAATGATTAAGATTATGTCTTGCAAAGATAGAAATTATGTTCGCACTACAAGAATTAATGCTTCGGGCGACTTGACTAAAACGTTTATCAAAGTAAGGAGTATAGACATAAGAATGCTCATGCTACTTGCTTATTAAAGTATCACTGTGAGGCGAAGGAGTAGTGCAATTATCGTCATCCCCATTAATCACTTGACTAAAATTGTTTGCTCATGTCTCGTTTTTCCTTTCCTAGAGAAATCTTGAATTATCCTAAAGATTTTCACATGACATTTACATTGCTATATCTTTATTTCTCTCGCTTTCTACGAGCTTTACATTAATTTGCAGTTACCCAAGAAGAGCGTGCTCAGAATGTAGTACACACTCTTGTAACAAAATTTCTTTTTGGTTGTTATAGGTTCTATGATTTTCGTTGGTGGGAATCCTGGTGTGGGCAAGAGTACATTGGCATTACAAGTAATTTCACGTTTTATCAAATTAAACCTGCTTAAGTAGTCTCTCTAGATACATTTCACTAACGTGTTGTGCTTCAAAATGAAGATGGCTGCACTTATAGCGGAAAGCTGTGACGTTGGAGGATCAGGGCCTGTGTCCTACATATGTGGCGAAGAGGTTAGTGCAGTAGAAGCAACTTTACCTTTCACTATTATATTGCTGTAAATGCTGCGAAAGTTTAGCACCTACTATGTTGGTGGGCAAGAATATATCACTCGTCTTGGGAAAAGACATAATGCTAAAGTAATGTTTGTTTACAAAGGAGTAAGGGATATTCATGGCATTAAACCTCGGTTTCAATCGTGATTTTAGAATCGATAGCCATGCTTTCATTTCAATCATGCATGAAGTCACGGTAACCTTCTAGACTTTTAAAACAGTCGAGATGCGGTATTATAGCTCGGATTTGTTACCATGGAAATATAACCTTTTCAGGAGTCGTGAAGGTGTTTTGGATGTTAGAAAATTAATACCACAGTAACAGATTTAAATGAACTAAGAAATTTTGTTTACCTTTAGAACAGAAGCTGTCAACCTGTGGCAGGAGGAATAAGCAAGTGCGGCATTAGTCCAAACGCCCTGGTGCACCTTAAGTATGCCTTATCAACAAGGCGTCGCGAGGCACACTACTATGCAATTATATATTATTTCTCACTTTTAGTATACCCTTCTCTTGGGCAGATTATCCCTAGTGCTCACTCCCTTGCATATTAACCCTCTTGAAAATATTCAGACAAGCAAATATTGCACAGATCTTGAAAATAGTAATTTGTTTAAAAGAACGATGCATCTCGTGTCACAGAGGTGCGTGCTTTCGCTTCACGTCTTTTAAACTACGGGCAGAATATACACTGTCCAATTTTGGGCAACTGACTGTAGACTTGGGCATTTGATAGGGAAGCTTGGGGATTTCTGGATCATGTCCTGGTTACTGTAAGTTGATAAACCATTCAAGAAGCTAAACAATCTATTATAATTTATAGCAATGAGAAACTGCTTACAAACTTTTTTAACTCATTTTAAGAATGAACACATTGTCAGGCGAAATGAAAACCCGCAACACCCAATCTACTTTGTCAGCCATACACTGTTGCCTGTACATATCAGTTACCTCGGCCACGGTCAGCGCCGTGATCATCAGGGAAGAAGACAAACAGCAACACCCAATCTACTTTGTCAGCCATACACTGTTGCCGGCCGAGAGGAATTACCCGCTAATTGAAAAAGCAGCTTTCGCCGTCGTCGTTGCCGCAAGGAAGTTAAAACCCTACTTCGACGCACACCCCGTGACGGTCCTGACCGACCAACCATTGGAGAAAGCTTTGGAGAAATTCGAACAATCCGGTAGGCTTATCAAATGGGCAGTGGAACTCTCTGGTTTCGGCATTCAGTACAAACCAAGGCCCTCGATAAAGGGACAAGCACTTGCAGATTTCCTGGCCGAATGCACATATCAAGAAGAACCAAACCCAGGTGTATGGGAGGTTTAAACCGACGGCTCCTCCACGACGAACAGCTCGGGAGCCGGCATCCTTATCATCAGCCCAAACGGAGACGAGTTTGAGTACGCCTTGAAATTTACCTTCTCGGCCTCGAACAACGAGTCCGAATACGAAGCGGTGATAACCGGAGTCGAGATGGCCGAGCCACGGAGGCGCGAACACATTGTGTTGAAGACAGACTCACTTTTGGTTACTAACCAAATCAGAGGAGAGTTTGAGGCTCGGGATGACGGGATGGTAAGATACCTGGAAAGGGTAAAAGCTGACATAGCAAAATTGAAATCTTTCCAAATCCAATGTGTCCCCAGGTCCGAGAACAACCGAGCCGACGCTCTCTCAAAACTTGCCACCAACCGTCAAGAACGTCGGCAACCGTCTTTGGTAGACATCAGGAATGCGAAGAGCATCACTGAGACCATCGGCATGGTGGGGAACGTGGAAGCCGAGACGACATGGATGACTCCGATAATGAAATACAAACTCACAAGTGAGTTGCCGGATAACCGCAATCTCTCGGCTAAGCTCAAAAGGATCGCCGCCAGGTACTTGGTATTCGAAGGGGAACTATACAGAAGGTCCGTAATAAGACCACTCTTGAAATGTGTCGGTCCGACCGACGCAGAACTAATACTGACAGAGATTCACGAGGGCATATGCGGACACCACATGGGGGCAAGAACACTAGCCCACAAAGCTCTCCGAGCCGGCTACTTCGCCCACCATGCTTCAAGACTCCGAACGAAGACCAAGAGGTGCACGAACCGCGGATGCATGCCCCGGTGATACATGCTCCTTCCCGAGACCTACAACCGGTGCTTAGCCCCCTTCCTTTCGCACGATGTGGGGATGGATATGCTAGGGCCGTTCCCAACGACCTCCGGAGGAAGGAAGTTCTTGATCGTCGCCGTTGATTACTTCACCAAATGGGTTGAAGGCGTAGCGATCTGGCGAAGACCACAGCGGTCGTCAGAAAGGTAATCTGGGAGAATGTTATAACCCGTTTTGGATTGCCCCAAGTCATGGTATTTGACCACGGCCGAGAATTTTGGAGTGACCTGGTAATGAACTGGTTAGAAGAGCTTGGCATCAAGTATGCGTACTCCTCCGTCTGCCACCCACAGAGCAACGGACAGGCGGAGGCAGCCAATAAGACAATCCTCAACGGTTTGAAGAAGACAGTGGAAGACCTTAAAGGAAGATGGGCGATGAGCTACCGGCGTCCCCGTGGTCCCTACGGACCACCGAGAAAGAAGCAACGGGGTACACTCCTTTCCACTTAGTCTACGGATCCGGCGAGTCCTACCAATTGAAGCGACGGTGCCAACATTCAGAACGGCTACCTTTAACCCGGTCGAAAATGAGGAAGGCCTTAAAGCCTCCCTGGATCTAGTCGAAGAAAGCCGAGATACAAAGACGCCTCAACTTGCGATACCAAAACCGGATGAGAAGAGCCTACAAATGAAGAGTCCACAAGAGGGACTTAAAAGTAGGAGATCTAGTCCTAAGAAAGTCGGCCGCCACCAACAAAGGAAATATTCATGGTAAACTAACGGCCAACTGGGAGGGTCCCTACAAGGTGGTTGAAGAAATGAGGCCGGTTACATACCGGCTGACAGACATGGAGGGTGTGCCTTTGATGAGCCATTGGAACACCGACAACTTAAGAAAGTACTTTGTATAGCGGCGGAGGTGTCGAAACCCAATGTGGACACCCCAACGCGTGATCTTAAATGAAGAAACAACCAAGTTTTCCATCCAAGTGCTTGTCCCCTCCATAATCGCCACCCAAAGAGAAGAATTGCTATCGAGCCATAACCCCAGTTACCTCGGCAATTGGCCGAGAGCGACGGGGACACAATGACCGGTACGCTAGAAGAATTGCTATCGAGCCATAACCCCGCCTCCTCGGCAATTGGCCGAGAGC
Organism: Silene latifolia; assembly: GCF_048544455.1. Lineage (NCBI taxonomy): Eukaryota > Viridiplantae > Streptophyta > Magnoliopsida > Caryophyllales > Caryophyllaceae > Silene > Silene latifolia. Next base: position 9,941,632 of record NC_133536.1, on the reverse strand, counting down.
GACGGGGACACAATGACCGTTACGCTAGAAGAATTGCTATCGAGCCATAACCCCGATTACCTCGGCAATTGGCCGAGAGCGACGGGGATACAATGACCCGTACGCTAGAAGAATTGCTATCGAGCCATAACCCCGATTACCTCGGCAATTGGCCGAGAGCGACGGGGACACAATGACCGGTACGCTAGAAGAATTGCTATCGAGCCATAACCCCAGTTACCTCGGCAATTGGCCGAGAGCGACGGGGACACAATGACCGGTACGCTAGAAGAATCGCTGTCGAGCCATAACCCCAGTCACCTCGGCAATTGGCCAAGAGCGACGGGGACACATCGGTCGATACGTCGGAGACGTCACACCGTTGAGATATACCTTCAGACTGCCTCGGCCATACCAAAGGTAAAAACGAAGGCACTCAATTAATAACGCAAGAGGACAAACAAAGGATTGTGATCAAAGCCTCGGCCAAGCCAAAGGCCAATGGGACAAACTTTGCTAAAAATAACTGAAAGAAGAATACAGACGACGGCCGTCCCCATAGGGGTAAGCCTAAACACAACCTACCACGAAAGTTGTTTTGTTTTTTTTTTTACAAACAAGGGAAAGAAAAGCAAAAGATTACAAGCATATCAATTGAAGCGCCAAAAGATGGCAGGGAGGAAAGGCTCAATAGTTGGCCCCCGAACAGCTAAAGCTATCCGAGACGCCAGGTGAGTCTGGTGACGACCGCCCGCCTCCCTATGCGCTCTTTGCCCCCATCGGTAGCGGCATCTTCGATGGCCGGCTCTGAAGAAGGCTCGACATTTTTAAGCGCCTTTAGCCTCTCAGCCTCCTTCACCTTTGCATCATAGGCCGCCTTGGCCTCAGCTATCTGAGCCGCCTTCGCCGCCTCCGCCTTCTCCGCAGCCGCTGCTTCCGCAGCATCAGCCATCTCATCCAGGAGCTGGTCATATTTATCCCACGGGAAGGAGCCGTCGGTGATGAGCCTTCTAATTGCCTCCTTGGCCGCCTCCTCGGCCTGGTCCCGGAATTGAACGCACATTTTAGGGAGGAGATCATCTTGAAGCATTTCAATATCCTTCTCTTTTTGAGCAAGGATAGCCTGCATATCCCTGAGCGCCTCCGCCTGGTTCTGGAACATATCCTTCCACTCGTCCCTCTTGGAAACCACGGCGTCGTAAGCGCCCTTATACCTTTCCTGCTCCTCCATCATCTTGGCCGTAGCGGCATCAGCCTCCTCAACTTTGGCCCTCTCGGCCTTCAGCAGCTTCTCAGCTTCCTCCACACGCTTCTCGGCAACAAGGAGATCCCGCTTAGCCTTCCCGGCTTCCCCCCTCGCAGCAGAGAGATCAAGCTTGAGCTTTGCGATCAGTGGCCCAGATTGGGCCGTGGCCTTTTCCTGCTCCATGATGAGGGAGCCGGTTAGACGGGTATACCTCGCCAACCTCTTATATATTTTCTCACCCTCCGCCACGAGCTCGGTGGGAGAAATCTTCTGAGCGGAGGAGTCAACGGTGATATTTCTATCACCCGCCTTCTCAATAGCCTTCTCAGGCTGCTTCCCTGATTGCCGTTCAGTTAGAACGCCGGCTGCCGATGATGGATCTACAAAAAATTTACACAGGGCATCCATGTCACCATGCATTGACACATCAGAAAGTCTGTCATCAGGAACGTCCAACGAACCGGCTAAATCCGAACCACAAGTTAGATCCGTACCAGTTTGGACTCTCTTATTTGGAGGGCTGGTGGAGGCAGGTTTCTCCCGGCAACGTTGGAAGCAGACGGTGGATCTTTCCTCTTCTTCGGAGAAGGGACTTTAGCAACGGCCACCTCCCCCTCAGTAATATTGACGACCTCCACATGGTCCTTTTGGGCCACCGGGGTCGAAGAGGGAGTTGGCATTGATACCGCCGCCGACTTGGACGCTGCCTTCTTTGATCTCCTCGGCACGCCTCCGAGAACCCGTGCATGGGCCGTTTCCTGATCCAACCCCCTCGTCTGCTTTTCCATGATTTCGTTGGGGGCTAGCCTGCGATCACGCAACTCAGCCGTAGGACGCCGCTGGACAACCTTCCCGTCCTTATCAAGCCCTAGCCTCTTCAAGTCCTTCTCAGACAGATCCCGCCCAAACCGATCTGCAAGAAATCAAACAAGAGTTACATAAAGGAAGTTAAACAAGGCTCTGAAAAAGGAGCATAACAAGCAAAGGTGGGCCTCACACCGACCCCACTCACCCCAGTTGAGGGCCGGTATGAGGCCGACGCGGCATAGCAGCTCATCCTGGAGAATAATCTGAGTCGGGGGCAGCCATCCCTCCTCAGCATCAAACAGCCGCATTGCCCGCTTCTCGTCCGCATGAAGAGCGACAAACGAAGCGTCCATCTTGACCTTGTTACCCCGGGAGATGTGTTTCTCATACTCTTCCCGGGTCTCACACCGTAAGTAAACGGGGCTCTGGAAAGACCGAGGCAATGGGTAGTCCTCCGGCACTTGGACGTACACCCATCGCCCTTGCCAGTCTTTGCAAGAAGTAAGTTTGTTCACGGAGACATAGCCTGCTCCGTCATACGCTATACCACCCCACTTTGCCGGATTTTGACGGCCGAAGACTATGTAGGCGGCGGAATAAGTTAACCGTTGGGATCTCCCCCCTAAAGAGACAGAGCCACACAAAGTCGACTATCGTCCTCATGGCCAACGGATGCAGTTGGGCTACGGCAACGTTCATAGCCTTGATGATGGCCATGACGTGTTCATTCAAAGGAAACCGAGCCCATACTCCGGATACCTGCCTAATATGCACGCCGATATGACCGGGGAGGGCGATCGCCGACCCTCCTCGGGGATAACAATTTTATACCCCTCACCGAAGGAGAAATGACCTCCGAAAAGAGTCTCTCCGGGCGCTTGCGAATTTATTTGTAAATGCACGGTCGAGGCCAGTCGTGCAGGCCTCACCATGATCCGGGATAATCGTCCTCCCACCATCAACGGGAGCCCTCTCATCATCATCATTAACAACATCAGCATCATCCTCATCCTCCAACTCCTCCAGGAGGGACAGATCAACTACGGGAGGAGGAGACCTAGGGCCCCCAAACCTTAGCGGAATGGCCTCTAGTATCCCCTCCTCGTCAAAACGCGACGGGAACCCCGGCGCGAGAAGTACTAGTCCGGCGTCAACGAAGACATGTTCACAAAGAATTACTAACGAAATAAGAGGTGAGAATTTGTTTGATTACCTTGAAGAAATACACTCGCCGGATCAAAAACCCTGAAGATTAGAAGAAATGGAAGCCCTTGAAAGTTTAGAGAGAAGAAGATCTTGGAGAAAATTTGAGAAAATGAATTTGGTGGCCAAAATCACAGAGTAACTGCCCTATTTATAGGGAAAAGCCCACAAAGAAGGACCAATCAGGGCACAGCCCATGAAGCGTCAACCAATTAGCGAACAGACACGTGTCAGACATGCAACCACGGAATGTCAATCGTTGCAACAGTTAAATGTCCATCAATGCTACAGTTACCAAGCGTATTCAACACGCCCATTCACATCTCTTCGCCTGTTCATCTCCCCTCAACAAATTCCTAGGTACCTGCTCTCCGCCGGCCACATGATCGACCAAGCCGGAAGCATCGGCCGGGGCAATCAAAAATAACCGCACTCTCGGCCCGGTCTCGGCCAACATCACATTCTTTCCCACATCGGATACCCTTTACGCATCCATGTGGAGGGGGGATATGGTACGGCCTAACAAGAACCACGCCGATGCTTCAGAAGAAGCCGATACCAGAAATTTTGCAAAAATACTTACGCAGAATATACGCTCAACATACATCGGAGCCCATACCACGGCATAGACTACGCTGGGGGCAAATTGATGGGGCATATTCTGCACCGCTGACCAAGTCAACATATCAAGCAAGGTCAAGGGTATCCACAGCAAAGTCAACGACTTAGACAGTCTAGCCGATGCATCCCATCGGCCTGTCACCTGGGTCTCGGCCAGACAACTAGCCAGCCGGGACACATATCCGCGTACTCATATCCAAGACCCCTCGGTCGGCCTGCCATGGGTCCATCGGCCGAGGGTGAAACGGTCTTTTCACCTGCTAGCCACTTGGCCACTTGGCCACTACGTGACAAAAGGTAAAAGTCTATAAATACTCCTCAACCTTCATTGAGGAAAAGATCCAAAAAATTAACCTAATAACCACTATTCATCTGGTAATATCTTCCCTATCTCTCTACAATATACTCTTAGCCAAGTTACAACAACTTCTCTCTAAGTTTACTGACTTGAGCGTCGGAGTGAGTACGCTCGGCCAAAGCCGAGCCCTCAGTTTGTTCATCGTTTCAGGAGACCGCAAGGAGGATTCAAGCAAGGACATCGTTCTACGAGCTACGAGTGGTAACAAATATCTGCTCTGGAATTACACCCGGAACATTAAGAATGAACACATTGTCAGGCGAAATGAAAACCCACTCCAGGGACCTAAAAGTGTTCAAGATAGTTAGCAACTCAAGTCCTCCTGCATAGAGAGAAAATTCTTGAGCATATACGAGTGAGAACTTAATTACCCGTCCAACTTGTTTAAACATATCAAGTATTGCTGTTCTTTACAAATACTTTACACATGAATTACGATATGTTCTATATGATAACCTTTCATTTTTGGTTTCCACCTTTTGACAGCATCTCTAACTTTGGATTTATAAATGACTCTGTGAAACCTTCTTTGTTTTGATTGCTTGAAGTCCTGAACCATCAATGACAAGATGGCAATTTTTGTTCTGTCTCTAGAATGTTCAGCAAATCAGAGATAGAGCAGATCGTCTGAGCATCAATACGAAGGACCTTTTTCTTTACCGAAGCACTGATGTTGAGGTTGGTTAGAGATTTTTGTTATCTGTACTTATGCTTATGTCTCAACTGTTACCTTGGGACTTCCTTTTACTCGAGCAGTAAGTTTGCTGCATTAACATGCCTTTTTTCCATGGATGTTTTAATTGTCAAGTTCTTTTAACAGTTTGCTATAAGTTATCAGGTCATTTCTTTTCCCCAAAAATAGAGATGTTCATACTCTTTGCATGCTTCGAAGTTAACAAAAAGTCCCATGTCCGCGTAATTTGTTACACTTACTGTTTTTCGTATCAGCTGTTTTATTGATGGCAATATTGGTATACGGAATTGCTTGAAACACAGGCTCAGTGGGTTTATGTTATATCCCCTGGTCCACAGTTGAAAAGCCTGAGATATTCCTCTTTTAACGCAGGATGTTTTAGAAAAGATGCGGCTTCTTTCCCCGCGTGCTGTGGTGGTTGATTCCATTCAAACTATGTATCTGAAGGGAGTGATTGGAAAGTGTGGAGGGTTGGCGCAGGTATGTTTAGGAATCGAAACACTGGAAACATTGCTTAACTATCCTTATTTTCAGGTCTGACTTCATGACTATTTAAGTTGGGCCTCTTCTCCTTCCTACTCCTACCTTATTCTTAATGTCCTGAATAGTGACGTTTCTCTAAGTATAATAACAATGAATATGTTGGTTTGAACACTAAAACATGGCTTCATCTTACTTGTGTCCTGTTGCAGCTGAAGGAATGTACAATTGAATTGCTTCATTTTGCAAAGCAGACAAATATCCCTGTTATATCGGTAAGAATGGGTTATGATAGTGTCACATTGTTTTCTGCCTTATATGCTTTATTGATTATCTAGTAGGACGCCAAATATATTTCCATATGAATCATTTTTGTAAGCCCATTGCTGGCAAAAAAAAAAAAATAATAAAAAAATAAGGGATATGCTAAATCCCGCACACAATATTACTAAATCCTACACATTTTTCCGTCTAATTCCGAGTTTGCCCCTTTCATTTCTTACCTACTAAAAACCCTAACAGAGAGTGCCATGCCATCTCAAGGCTGAAACTTGAATTTACAAAGGACGCCGTCCCTCCAGCCGCCCCACCAGACAACCGGCGACAGCAAAGGAGGAAGGTCGGCGGCGACGGCAAAAGGGTTGGGTCGGCGACGGTGAACAGTTGGGTTAACAGTGTCGGTAAGGGATTGGGTCGACGGCGTTCACGGGTTATGAGCGGGATGAATTGACGGCGTTCGTGGTTAATGAGCGGCGAAGAGGTTGAATTGACGGCGTCATGGAGTCGATGGCGCGGGGTTGAAGATGATCGGCGCTATGGGATGGGGAAGGGGAGGGTGGGCAAGGGTTGTCGGGGCTGCTGGAATAGTAGGGATTTGGGGATTTTTTTATTTTTTGTTTTTTTAAAGTGAAGGGTAGTATTGGAAAAAGAATGTAAAATGTGTAGGAAGTAGTAAATTAGCGTGTTGGATTTAGCAAATACGAAAAATAAATCTGCACAAAGAGGACCAGGAGCTTTTCAAACTAGGATTGTCATTTTTTGAAATAGAAGAATAATTTCATTAATAGAGCGCCATACGACACTTACAAGGGATAACTATAATTGAAAACGAATCTATTAGAAACCAAAGAAAAATAAATTTCTTGTAAACTAGGGATCTCAAACCATGATCCATTAATTTTCCGCCTCGTATCGCTATCTTCATGCAGCTTTTGATGAGGGGATCCTTCGTATGATAAATTGTAAAAGGAAAAATACCTCTTACTAGTTCCATAGATCGTTGACAAATAACTTGTATCCGTTGAAGTAATGTGCGACGAACCACCAACAAATTACTCTTGTCTATATTTTGATTGAAACTAAATCCAGGATTAACTGGAAAAACCCCGAAATAAAGGACAGAAAAAACTGAAAAACGATTCTCCCAAAAAGAGAGACTTTTATTGATCAGATGACAAATACGCATTGCTATTAATTGAAAGATGAAACAGTTTTGGGGCTTACCATCGATTAATTATCGATGGGAGCCCCAAAATTGATGGATGGAAGCTAGGGTTTTTTCAGAGAGGAGGAGAGAATTGTTCTCTAGTAACTAGGATTGTCTTTTTGGTCATGCATTACACTGCAGTCTGCTTCGTAGATGGCATATAGTGGTCCTGTCTTTTAATTAACATATCCTCTAAAAACCTGTTTCTTATGTTGCATCCAATTGTCGCATAGTCAGAAGGCACGGTCTCAGAGTCATACGAATGAGAAGTGTTAAGATTTAAGAAGCATACTAGAGGTACAACTTGGTTGTGAATTGTGATGATCATAATTGATTTATCAAACAATGAAGTTGCCACAAGTGCCATGTTTGGTATCCTACACAATTGTTCTATTATCAAACAAGTAAGCTGTCAAAAACACCATTGTCGGCGTCCCCAATGTAGAACAATTTGTTGAAACACCGCAAGCTGGCTGAATTGTACACCCACGTGGCACAAAAGTAGTCTTAGAATGTTTATGAATTGGTGTTTAAAATGTCGACTAATTTTGACTCCATTGCTTTGGGCTGTACCAAACTGATCGAATTTGAAGGCTGTAATACACGCTTTAGAGTTTAGACTGTTAGAGAATAATTAGTATAATTATTCTTGTAGATATTTTCTGTTACTAGTTTCTTTAGTCAAAGGTTGTATCTTATCTTCTCCCTATTTACTAGCTTAATACTAGGAAACTAACTCCCTAAACCTAGGCTATTAGATATCCTGTAAACAGTATATAATGTTGTACTCTCCTCATTGTTAAACACAATTCAATATATACAATTTCACATTCTCTACATGGTATCAGGAGAAAGGTTCGATCTCCATCTCCATCTCTAATTTTTTCTTTTTCCTCTACCAACGTGTTCCTCGACACAACTTCCTCATGTCGACACACACAATACCGAACGCTGATGAGCCCAACAAACCAATCGTGCTCGTCAACATTCATGCCGTCACCAAGTTTGATGGATCCAACTACCGGCAATGGCGCACTCAGTTTGAAGCGCTACTGCAAGGTTATGCTCTATCATCCTTCATTGATGGCACCCCCCCTCCACCAAAACTCCTTGAAGACAAAGATAAACAACCCACACCCAATCCGGCGTACCAAACTTGGTTCAGGCAAGACCGACTCTTATTCGGTGCTGTGGCAAGTACCCTCGCCTCCCCTATTAGTCCTATTCTAAATCGTTTAACCACCACCCAAGAAGCATGGGATGCTCTCGCATCATCCTATGCTCGTCCCTCCCGCGGCCATATTAAACAACTCCGTCACAAACTTAAACATATTACCAAAGGAACCTCCACCATTACTGAGTATATGAACAAGATTAAGGAAACTGTTGACGACCTAGCCTTACTCGGTACCATTCTCTCGCAGGAAGACATTACGGACCACATCATAGATGGCTTGCCCTCCTCCTATCAATCCGTCATTGATGCCGTCAATGCTCGCGATACCCCGATTAGTTTCTTTGAATTTCATGAGAAACTCATAAGTAAGGAACTCCTTCTCCAGCAAACCGAAGCCTCCCAAACCACTACCTTCCAACCCATGGCCCATGCTACCCATACCCGTTCTTCCGCTGCCTCTCACTCCCACAACCAACGTACCCCTGCTACCCCTGCCATCGACACTACCCCTAACCAAAACCCCAAAAATCCCTTTAAAGGAAAGTGTCAATGGTGCCATGTTCAAGGTCATACCTTGTCTTACTGCCCCATCTTCAAAGCTCTCTATCCGGATATCCGTGTTCCACCCTACCCTCGTACTCAGACCTCTCAACCATCCTCTGCCCAAGCCCACCCTACAACCCTTAACCCGCAACCTGTTCCATCCCCATGGCTTCTTGACAGTGGTGCCTCGCACCATGTCACTGCTGATCTTGCTAATCTCTCACTCCACTACCCCTATGATGGCACAGACGAGATAGTTATTGGTGATGGTTCGGGTCTACCAATATCGAACGCTGGTTCTGTCTCTCTTCCTTACTCCCCTAATTCCTCTTTTCATTTAAATAATGTTCTTCATGTTCCTCAAATGCATAAAAATATTATTTCCGTCTCTCAATTTTGCAACGACAATAATGTTTTTATTAACTTTACCTCTACATCTTTTGTTGTGAAGGCATGTGATACTGGTGCTCATTTATTTACCGGCTCCGGCAAAGATGGTGTCTACTATTGGCCAACGCAATCGTTTCCGCAAGCCCACACCGTGACTGTTCACCATGCCGATCTTCACCATCGTTTTGGGCATCCCCATTCATTAGTTTTTAATCAAATTGTTTCCGCATTGAATGTTAAACATTTATCTTTGAATAATAATTGCCATGCTTGTTCCATCTACAAAAGTCATAAATTGCCTTTTACTGCTTCTTCTCTGACCACTCAATTTCCGTTAGAGGTAGTTTTTAGCGATTTATGGACTTCACCCGTCCACTCGTTTGATGACTATAAATACTACATAATCTTCGTTGACCACTTTACAAAATTTACATGGTTATTTCCACTCAAAAAGAAATCGGACACTCATCGTATATTTCTCAATTTCAAAGCTTTCGTTGAAAAACAATTTTCCCGCCCCTTACTTACTCTTTACTCCGACAATGGAGGTGAGTTCGAAAAACTCAAACCTGACCTCGCCCAAAACGGAGTTCAACACCTCACCTCCCCCCCTCACACACCTGAACATAACGGTTTTGCGGAACGACGCCATCGCCATATAGTTGATACCGGTCTAGCACTCTTGTCACATGCCTCCATGCCCGTCCGCTATTGGTCTCTTGCCTTTCAAACTGCGGTTTACCTCATCAACCGCATGCCCACTTCTACCCTTGCTCAACAGTCTCCCTACTTCCACCTTTTTCATACCGCACCCAAGTACCATCACCTCCACAACTTCGGCAGTCTATGCTACCCCTGGCTCCGTCCTTACACCCATCATAAACTCGACCCTCGTTCAATCGCTTGTGTGTTTGTTGGGTACTCTCCTACTCAACACGCATATATGTGCCTTGACCCCAACACTCATCGAATTTACGTCTCTCGTCATGTGAAATTCGTTGAGGATACATACCCCTTTGCAACCCAACCCGTGTCAACTCCCCTTCCCACCTCTGACACCTGGTGTCAACTCTCACTCCCTCTCCTTACTAACCCACCCCCTGCCTCCTCAACCCCACCTGATCAGCCCAATCCCGAACCCATCCCCGAACCCAGACCTGAACCCGCTACCCCTCACACTCACCGTACCATCTCCAAAGTCTATACTCGCCGTCCCATCTCCACCCCTGCCCCCTCTAACACCCCGGCAGCAGCTGCTGCTTCCCCTGCCGACACCTCCACCCCCACTCCCTCTCCCTCCCCAACCCCTCCTCCTAACCCCAAGCATGCTACTCGAGCATCTCACAATATTTTTAAACCCATTAATAAGCTCAACCTCAATGCCGAGTTGCAAACCACTGAACCAAAAACCACGAAACAGGCCCTCCTTGACCCCACATGGCGTGCTGCTATGGAGGTCCAGTTCAATGCTCTTCAAAACAACGGAACCTGGGAACTTGTACCCCCCTCACCCGACCAAAACATAGTTGGCTGTAAATGGGTTTTTCGTACAAAATATAATCCCGATGGAACCATCCACAAACACAAGGCCCGTCTCGTGGCCAAAGGATTTCACCAAAGACCCGGGTTAGACTACAATGAAACCTTTAGTCCCGTTATCAAACCTGCCACAGTCCGTCTATTGTTAAGTCTTGCCGTCACCAAAGGTTGGTCACTCCGTCAGCTTGACATCAATGACGCTTTTCTACAAGGCACGCTATCTGATACGGTCTATATGGCTCAACCTCCGGGCTTTGTTGATGCTCACAACCCGACACATGTTTGTCGTCTCAAGAAAGCTTTGTATGGTCTCAAACAGGCCCCTCGGGCCTCGTATACTGAGCTACGCTCATACCTCCTTGCCTCGGGATTTACCAACTCCGTATCTGACACTTCTCTATTCATTATTAAGGACACTTATGATTTATATGTTCTTGTCTATGTTGATGATATAATTGTGACAGGTGCGTGTTCTTCCCGAGTAAACTCCTTTATCCAAGCTCTTTCAAACAGATTTTCTCTGAAAGACCTCGGCCCCCTTTCTTATTTCCTGGGCGTGGAAGTTCAACCATGTGCCAAAGGATTATTCCTCACTCAACACAAGTACACTACTGATCTTCTCGCCAAAGCAAAGATGACTGATGCCAAACCGTGCTCCACACCCATGGACTCCTCGTCTACACTTTGTCTTCGTGATGGACCACTGTTTGACAATCCCACAGAATTTCGGGCTCTTGTAGGAAGTCTTCAGTATTTATCTCTCACGCGGCCCGATATTGCATTTGCTGTAAACAAGTTGTCGCAATTCATGCACCAGCCTACCGTCTGCCACTGGTCTGCCTTAAAGCGTCTTCTTCGGTATCTAGCTGGCACAGCCTCCAACGGTATTTTCATTCATCGTGACAATCCCCTATCACTTCATGCCTACTCTGACTCTGCTTGGGGAGATGTTCCCGATGACCTCACTTCTACTGGGGCTTATATGGTTTACCTTGGTCGCACACTTATCTCTTGGAGTTCTAAAAAGCACCGAACTGTCGCTCGCTCATCCACGGAAGCTGAATATCGCTCCGTTGCTAATGCTATCGCTGAACTTACTTGGATTGGTAACTTACTCACTGAGCTCCACATCGTGCTTCCTTCCGCTCCCGCAATTTACTGTGATAATCTAGGAGCGATCAATCTCAGTGCAAATCCCGTGTTCCATTCTCGGATGAAGCATGTTGCCCTCGATTATCATTTTATTCGAGAGAAAGTTCAAGCAGGTCTAATGCGTGTGGTTCCTATTGCGAATGATGATCAACTCGCCGACGCACTCACTAAGGCTCTTCCTCGGCCCCGCTTTAATATGCTAATGTCCAAGATCGGTCTCTCGTTCCGGCCGTCCGTCTTGCGGGGGGATGTTAGAGAATAATTAGTATAATTATTCTTGTAGATATTTTCTGTTACTAGTTTCTTTAGTCAAAGGTTGTATCTTATCTTCTCCCTATTTACTAGCTTAATACTAGGAAACTAACTCCCTAAACCTAGGCTATTAGATATCCTGTAAACAGTATATAATGTTGTACTCTCCTCATTGTTAAACACAATTCAATATATACAATTTCACATTCTCTACATAGACGACATCATAGCCGATCCGTACCTTTTCTCACAATAATATCTTTCTCTGCAACAGACTGGGCATGTGAACAAATCTGGAGATCTTGCAGGACCGCGTACTTTGGATCACATTGTTGACACAGTTTTATATTTGGATGTAAATTTTCCCTTGTTACCTCTTAAAAATTATTGATGCTTTTTCCCCTTACTGCCTTATTCTTTCCTTTTTGTTTTGTTTTTCATTTTATTGCCGAAACTTCTGAAAATGGTTTAATAGTCTCAAATCAGTATAACTGGACAAAGGCATTCAAGTATTTAGTTTGTTATCATACCATAGGTTAGGCGTTGAACCCTTCAATTCAACGGTTAATAGTGGTTTACTTGTGACCTAGTTTTTTAATAGTCTACATTGTAAGGTTACTGAAAGCCATGGAACCTATTGATTTGTGGTTATTAAAGTTGATCTTACACGACAGACCGATATCTCAACTCTTACCACCACAAGGAGTTGCAATTTTCTGTTCATTTTTAAATTCATCTTTTTCTTGGTTGCGAAAATAGCTTGGGTATACGATCAAGAAAACTCAAGCAGTAAAATAGGGTACATGTATGCAGCTGATGTTTTCACTTGTCCTTGCCTAGTGATAGTTGTTATACACATACATTCTGTGATGTTCCTGCGAATAAGCAATGTGTTGGGTTCCTTATGTTGATGATAACATGCCCATTTGATTTGTATTATCTTAGTTTACCTTTTCAGGATTAATGATGTAATCAAGCTTGGATTAAGAAGTGTTGAAGTTGTTATTAATCCCATCGTAATTAGTCGTGTGTCATCTAATGTACAAGTGAGAAAGTTAAGTATAGCGAGTAATAGAAAGCAGTCAGGATATTTTTGCTTTAACAAGTAAATGCAATTTGAGTGGACTGAGCCACAACTCGTAAAAACTTGAAGCTTCTTTTCTCTTTCAAATGCTTTCACGTGACTTATATTTTCAAAGAGAAATTCAGATTTTTATTTAAGGAGGTAGTATCCAATAAAGAATGGTTTGAATTATTCAAAATATTTCCTCTTTGTGCAAATTCAATCCCTTGGTTTTTAAGAAAACAAAAGTTCCTTTTTGCCATATTTGTGTTAACTTGTCTCTTGTGACTTGTCTCACATCCTTTGTTTTCTGATTTTGCATGAACATTTAAGGTTATCTTTCAAACCTTCTTTCTCTATTCTCACCTTTGCAAAAGACTCCTCTTTGGTGCAAGTGTTTGGGTGGCTACTATTGCTCCTCACATGCAAAGCCTTTGACCCCTCAAAGCCCTTCAAAACCCTAGCAATCCTTTCACTCACCTCCTCTATATAAACCGTGTGCCTCTTCCATAAATCCCCAAGACTTTCTGAATTAATTCTTTCATGTTTTGCAAAGTGTTTTAAAGATTAAAATCGTGTCTCTTGCAAAATCCTTCTAAAAGTCTTCAAGTGTCTTTCAGTTTCTACGATCGTGTACCATTGTTTGCTTTTCTATACTAAACTCTCTTGCTTAAAAGTGTTGATCTTGTAAAAGTTGTCCACCTCTATTCTTTGTTAAGAATGTGTTAGTGGAAACTTGATCCTTTACATTTTAAGTGTGTTAGAAGAGTTTAGGACGGAGTAGTCTTTTACTCTTGACAACCGGAGTAGGTTGTGAGTTGGCAATCGGAGTAGATTGCGAGTTAGCTTGTCATAGAACGGAGTAGTTCTTGTACTAGCTTTGCAACCGGAGTAGGTTGGCGTCTTTTATTACAAGGGTCTTTTAGTTGTCGGAGTAGATCACTAAAGGAAAGTAATAAAAAGGTAGATTGGACGTAGGCACTTTAGTATTTGCCGAACCAATTCAAAACTCGTGTTCATTGTTTATCTCTTTAATTCCATTTGCTTTCTTTCTTTGTTTGTTTGTTTTGTTTCGCTTAAACTTAGAAGTAACATTCATCATCTTCGTATTTGGTCTGCAGTGAATACTCCACAAAACTCGAGACAAATAGATACATCGAACGATTGTTGCTTTCATACTTGAAAACATTCATTGTAACTTTGTTTGTTTTGTTTCGCTTAAACTTAGAAGCAACGATTCATCATATCTTGTCGTATTTGGTCTCATAATACTCCACAAACTGAGACAAATAGATACAGTCAGAACGATTGTTGCTTTCATACTTCAGCAAACATTCATCGCGATACTTGTTCAATCTTTCAATATTATTCAAAGTATCCTTTAATCTCTTTTGTTCACTTAACTTACTTTAATCCAATAAAGTTGAAGTTAAAATTTTTAAAAGAGTACCTAATTCACCCCCTCCCCCTCTTAGGTACTTGAATCCATAAACTCAACAATTGGTATCAGAGCCTCGTGCTCTTGATAGAGGCTAATCCCCTTAGAGTTTGATTCGTGGGTAATGGATTCCGAGAAACACTCCAAGATCCCGGTCTTTACCGGTTCGAATTTTGGTTGGTGGAAACTCAAAATGGAACATTACATCAAAAGTATCGATTATCAATGTTGGAACATCATCCAAAATGGACCTCTTGTCATTGAGGAAACCGATATTCTTAACGGTTTCACCAAGACAAAAGAGGAAAGAAATTACAATGAGAACGACTTCAAGCTTGCCGAAAAGAATTCCAAAGCAATGTCGATTCTTCAACGTTGTGTTGGTGAGGGGGAAGTTAGTCGAATCTCCGGGTGTCCTACGGCTAAATCTATTTGGGATTCTCTTGTTCTTGCATATGAAGGGACGTCCCAAGTAAGAAAACACCGTATTGACCTTCTCATGCAACAATATGAAATGTTTAGAATGTCAAAGGACGAGTCTTTAAATAGTTTCTCTTCACGTTTTTCTTGTATTATTAATGAGCTTAAAAGTCTAGGAAGGAATTTCGGGTCCGAGGACATCATTCGAAAAATCCTTCGTAGTCTAACTCCTAAATGGCAACCTAAAGTCACCGCCATAGAGGAAGCCAAAGACTTGTCAACCCTATCTCTTCATGAACTAATGGGATCACTAATGGCTCACGAGTTTAATCTCGATAAGCATTCTAGTGAGTCATCAAAGGGAAAGAGTCTCGCCCTCACATCTTCTCCAAGTGATGAAGAAGATGAGGAGGAAGACGAGTTTGCTATGTTCACAAGGAACTTAGCCGGGATGGTCAATGGACAAGGTAACAAAAGGTTCACTAATAATTACTCGAAAAAACGTTTTCCTAAGAGACGACCTACTTCCACCGTGGGATGCTTTAAATGTGGTGACAAAACTCATCAAATTAAAGAATGTCCCAAGTGGGAGGAAATCAAATCTAAGGAAAGAAGATAAAAGGTTAAAAAAGACTATAAACATAGAGTCATGAGTGCTATATGGGGAATGTCCGACTCCGAGGAAGATGAGGAACTCATCGAGGAGGAACTTGAGGCTAAAATGTGTCTTGCAAATCATGATAAAGAAAAAGTCTCAAAAACCTCAAAATTTGAACACTTAAGATGCCTCATGGCTAACCCCGACGATTCCGACTCCGATTCCGACAACGAGGTAAATCATCTAAAGGCCAAGGCTAGAACTTACTCCAAAGAGAAAGTATGTAAGCTTCTTGATCAACTTCTTGATAAGTGTCGGTCACAAACTAATAAGCTTGATATAATGCAAAATGAGATTGAGGAAATTGCTCAAGAGAATTTTAATATGAAAAATGAACTAAAAGCAACAGATGCATTCTTGTCACATAGAGGCATATAATGAAGTCAAAAGAGTCAACAAGTTAAACAAGCATTTGACTAAAGAACTAGAGCGTCTTAGGTCGACACCCACGGACGTCTCTGACCTTGAAAATGTCAACACTACCTTGGTGATGCAAGTTTCCTCACTAACCAAGGAACGTGATGATCTTTTGAAGGACAAAGACGATCTTGAAAATGAGATCTATGACCTTGTTGTTGAAGTTGTAGACTTAAGAGAAACAGTCTCTAAGATCAAGTTGCCCGACCACGATTTAGATAAGTTTAAAAGAAAAGGTGAATGGTTGGAAAATGAAAATGAGTGTCTTAAGAGTGAGGTTGTTTGTCTCAAAAATGAAATAGAAGATCTCCATGATAGGCTTACCTTCTTTCAAAAAGGTATGCCCGAATGTAGCACTTCTAGCTCTTCTCCTCACCTTAGATCCGATGAAGTCGTTGATCTAAACAAAAGACTTGACAAGATGACATGTAAATATGAAGAGTCCAAAGAAAAAATCATATATCTTGTGTCTAAGCTCAACAACCACACCCATGACTTCATTGTTGAGAAAAGATTGTCCATAGAAAGTGACAACGATGATGATCTTAAAAGAGAAAAAGAAAAGAATTTGCATCTTCTCTCACGTGTCCATGACTTGACCAATGAACTTGTTAATGCTAAGAACATCACTGAAAAATGGGAAGGAAGTCAAACCGTGTTAAACTTCCTCACGAATCAAACCGAGAAATGTGACAAAGTTGCGGGTTTGGGCTTCAAATGGAACAGTCGGACTGATCATCAGCATCCAAGCCTAAAAACGATTTTAGAGGAAGGAAGTATGTAGGTCTTCCCGAATACATCATTTGCAATTATTGTGGTGACAATGGTCATGTTTTTAATGGATGTTCAAAACGATTTGATGACATTGACAAGAACACCAAAGCATTAAATGAAATGAACATTAAGAAAGACACCACAAGTTATGTTGATCACAAAAAGGGACCCAAATTCATTTGGGTTCCTAAACTCAAAAACTAATCTTGTGTAGGGCTTGGTGAGAGGCGACCGCAATTGGTACTTGGATAGTGGATGCTCTCGTCACATGACGGGTGATAGAAGCCCATTCCTCTCACTTAAAGCGTATGATGGTGGCACGGTAAGGTTTGGTGACAACAAGAAAGGTGAAGTAATTGGTATTGGAAAAGTTGGTAAGTCATCCTTACTTTGTGTCGACAATGTGCGGCTTGTCAAAGGTTTGAAACATAATCTCCTTAGTATATCTCAACTTTGTGATAAGGGTAATGTTGTTGAATTTCATGCTAATATGTGTCGAATTTTTGATGCCACTACTAATGAACTAATACTCGAAGGAAGACGTGTCAAAGATGTTTACTTAACTAATTTGAACTCTCTATCCGGTCACACCATGTCTTGCATGAGTGTAATGAACAATGATCCTTGGTTATGGCATAAAAGGTTTGGTCATGTTAGTACAAAAACTCTTAATACCCTTAAAAGACTTGATTTGGTTGAAGGCATTCCTAATATAAAATTTGAAATTGATAAAGTATGTGATGAATGTGCTAGAAGTAAACATGTTAAAAGTTCCTTCAAATCCAAAAGAATTATGAGTACATCTCAACCTTTGCAACTTTTACATATCGACTTGTGTGGACCAATGAGAACTAGAAGTAGAGGTGGTAGTCGTTATGTGTGTGTCATTGTTGATGATTACTCTAGGTTTGTTTGGGCACTCTTCCTAAGCTCTAAGGATGAGACATTTGATGAGTTTCTAATTTGGTTAAAGAAGATTCAAAATAAACTTGGTTTAAAACTTGTTTCAATGAGAACCGATCATGGAACCGAATTCGAAAACTCATCATTTGGTGCTTATTGTGATGACAATGGTGTAGACCATAACTTCTCGGCTCCTAGAACCCCACAACAAAATGGTGTGGTTGAAAGGATGAATAGAACCCTTGAAGGAATGGCTAGAACAATGTTATTAACTAGTAAGTTGCCTAAGAACTTTTGGGCCGAAGCGGTAAATACCGCTTGCTACATTTATAATCGTGTCATGATAAGGAGTACTTTAAATAAAACCCCTTATGAATCATTGCGTGGAAGAAAACCCAACATTTCATATTTTAGATGTTTTGGAAGCAAATGTTTTGTTCACAACAATGGTAAAAACAATTTGGGTAAGTTCGATCCACGTAGTGATGAAGGAGTATTTATTGGGTACTCCGATCATAGCAAGGCCTATAAAGTTTACAATAAACGAACCTTGTTAATTGAAGAAAGCATCCATGTCATTTTTGATGAATCTAGTGTGCTTGGACAGGTACAAAACATGGATAATGATGATGAGGACGATGACGATGAGTTTGAGATTGGTCTTGTTCGAAAAGACTTCGTGTTCACGGATGAAGAAGCTCCCAGCACTGAATTGCAACAGACACAGAGACTGTCACCTTCAAAGGAGAGCAGCAACTCAGGGGGAACACGGAGTACTTCTGATTCATCTCTGGAAGCAACAGACCCAACGACTGTTGCTTCTACCTCCAGAACTGAAGAAAACCAAAACAGTGAGGATGAAGAACCTTCTAGGCCAATAGCAACATCCTTGTGGATGATGATGTTGAGGGGAACAAGAAACTATTGTTCCAAAGAAGTGGAAACATCAAAGCTCTCATCCACTCACTAATCTCACAAGTGATCTCAACTCGGGAATTCGAACAAGATCATCCGTCAACCATCTCGCTCACCTCAATGAGTTTTGTGCCCACAATGCGTTCCTTTCTCAAATTGAACCTTCAAATGTAACAAACGCCTTGATGGATGCGGATTGGGTGCTTGCCATGCAAGATGAGCTCAATCAATTCAAAAGAAATGAGGTATGGCACTTAGTCCCTAGACCGCCTAATCGTACCGTCATTGGTACTAGGTGGGTCTTTCGCAACAAGCTTGATGACTCGGGTGAAATCGTAAGGAACAAGGCTAGACTAGTGGTGCAAGGTTATAACCAACAAGAGGGTATTGATTACGATGAAACCTATGCACCGGTAGCTAGACTTGAGGCCATACGATTGCTTATAGCTTTTGCGGCTCACAAAGGCATTAAACTCTTCCAAATGGATGTCAAACCGCTTTCTTAAATGGATATTTGGAAGAAGATGTCTTTGTAGAGCAACCACCTGGTTTTGAGAACAATGATTTGCCTAACCATGTTTTCAAATTAGACAAAGCTCTTTATGGTTTAAAACAAGCACCAAGATGTTGGTATGATAGATTGTCTAAATTCCTTATTGAAAATGGTTTTAAAAGAGGCTCCGTTGACAAAACATTGTTCTTGAAACAACATCAGACGAACTGTTGGTTGTACAAGTATATGTTGATGACATTATATTTGGTGCAACAAATGAACTCCTTTACTTATATTTTTCGGAACTAATGAAATCGGAGTTTGAAATGAGCATGATGGGTGAGCTAGGATTCTTCCTTGGGCTCCAAATTAAGCAATCAAAGGATGGAATCATGATCCATCAACAAAAGTATATCAAAGAAATGCTCAAGAAATTTGGGATGACTAATGGTAAGCCTCATGATACACCTATGGTAGCCGGGTCCAAATTGGACAAAGATGAACTCGGTAAGAATGTTAGTGATAAGGTGTATAGAGGTATGATAGGCTCACTTCTTTACTTGACCGCAAGTCGTCCCGACATTCTCTTTAGTGTATGCTTATGTGCTAGGTTCCAAGCAAATCCGAAAGAATCACATTTCAAAGCCGTTAAACGAATTCTTCGGTATTTGATTGGAACACAAAATCTTTACCTATGGTACCCCTTATATTGTCCTTTTGATCTTATAGGCTTTTCGGATGCGGACTATGCGGGGTGCACGGTGGATAGAAAGAGTACCTCCGGAATTGCAACGTTCTTGGGTCCTTGCTTGACTTCTTGGGCCTCAAAGAAACAAAACACGGTAGCTCTTTCTACGGCCGAAAGTGAGTACGTTAGCGCGGCACATTGTTGTTCTCAACTCCTTTGGGTAAAACAACAACTCTTGGATTTTGGTATTATTTTTGACTCCATTCCTTTAATGTGTGATAATACGAGTGCAATAAATATTTCCAAAAATCCTATTCAACACTCCAAAACCAAACATATTGATATTCGTCACCATTTTATTCGTGATCATGTGGAAAAAGGACATATTAAACTTATCTTTTGCAAGACCGAAAATCAAATTGCCGATATTTTTACTAAGCCACTTGCAAGAGAACATTTTGAGAAATTTAGGCTAGAAATTGGGTTTAATTAATAGCTTGTGATTTTTAGTGTGAGTTTTACAAAATTCCTTAATTGATTTAATTAAAATTGGATATATGTTATTAAGTGTTCTAAGTGCATTGACATCATGTTTGGACCAAAAATTGACACCGTATTTGTGAGTCGGTAATCACTCAACCTCATATCTAAATTTACGTTTATTATATGCTACCTTGCGTTTTTATTTCGAGTGATTGAATTTGTCTAGATGGGCCAACTACCTCACTTACCTCATTAAATGGGCCATTAACTACCCCAACTCTCCTACCTATCCCTACCCGTCCAAACTACCTAAACCCACTAACCCTTCATCTCCCAAATCCACAACTTCCTCATATCACCTATCCTAACCCACCATGGTAAAAACATCATTTAACACACCCATTAAACCCACAAAAATTACCTCCCTACCTGTCACATCCAACCCACCGACATCACCAACTCCAACCATGCCTCCTGTCAAAACCTCTTACGCCTTTCCTCCACAAACCTCAAACCCGACTTCGACAAACCCAGATCCACCTAGCCCTCAACCATCACCAAAACCCACTGACCCTCCATCATCCGACGACATACCCATCTCCACAATGGTAGGACGACGCACTCGTGGTGGTCAGAAGAAAAGCTCCACTGTTCCGAGCTCCTCCTCTGAACCGGTTACTGTTTTGGTTGAAGATGTTGAAGATGAAACCGAATTTGACTTGAATGATAATCCGTCGAAATCCGGTGAGTCTGACTCGACTCCGGCGAAGAAGAACAACAAAAGAAAGGAAAAAGCCTCCTCCTCTCAATTACCCCCAATTTCAGAAACTCTCGAACAAAGTAATGTTGATAACCCGATTATTGATACCCCAATTGAAAATCCGAATGAACCTACCCAGAAAAAATCGAAGCCTTCAAAGAAAAAGCTTGTCTACCTTGCTCCTTCTGATCCGGTCTCTCTTACCTCGAAGTGGGATCTAGCCATTGTTTGGGCTCACCTTGAGAGTCTCGACCTTCCTACTTCTATTTACAAAAACTGTGAAAGGTTGATGAACATCAAAGCAATTCACTCTCCTCGGGCTTATAATCAAAAATGGTTCGAACCACCTTTTCACTCGGTCAGTGATATGGTTCTAGCTCAAGGTTGGGAGAAGTTCTTTGGAAATGCGTGAGCGTATTTGTGAGCGAAGTGATTCAATTCTTTGCAACGGTGCGGGTTGATAAGTCCGTGAATTTGTTACTGACTAAGGTGAACGGTAAGCCTCTAAAATCGACTCAATCGATTTCGCTCTTCGCTCTTAATATTCCAGTTGGAGGCTATGACAACCTCCCCTCTGAAACTTGGGTAGCCTTACCATATGCCTCCCCTCTTAGCATTGCTCAAACCGTTTGTCCCAAAACTGTCTCCCCCGGACCCGTGAGCAACACCCAAATCCCACCTCATCTTCGAATTATTTTCAATATGCTTTGTAGATCAATTTATCCTTCGGGTGATAGAGGAAAACTCACCATTGCCTTACAATATTTAATCTATCACATTGCTACCCATAAGAAGGTGAACCTAGTTGGGTTAATGTTTAAACGTTTTCAACTCATTTCGAACAAGCTTCGTCGACCTTCTTCTAGTGTGATTTACCTACCCTATGGCATGTGGTTATCGGTTGTGCTCAAGGCACAAGGGGTGTTGGTGAATACTAGCTTGGGTTCATTGGATATGTGTGATGTTATGAGTGATGGGCAAATGGGGAAGATGCTTATCAAGGTTGAGAATGATGAGTTAATTTCTGTGAAAATTAAGAAGGACCCGGAAGTTGGGTCATCTAGTCAAGGGAATACGGGTAATATGCGGGATGTACTCAATGCCGTGGCTGAGTTAGGTGCGTGGATTAGGGAAGATGCTCGTCAAAAGGACTTGGCAATCTCGGCCCTTGCTTCTACTTTGGACCTCATCCGTGGTGAGGTGGATATTATTTCCACCCTTGTGTCAACAAAAGAGGTTGGTGAAGATGCTAATGTGGATGATGATCCGTTGGGTAGTGGCTCGGATGGTGAACAAGCTTCCTCTCCTTAGCCTTTCCATTTCCTCTCGGCCTATTAACCCTTACCCGTACCCCCTTATTTTGTTCCATCTTGGTTGTGCCTCTTTAAGACTTATTTTCTTGCTTGTTATTTTGAACATTTGGTGGTGTATGTTAAACTTTGTTTAGCTATGTTGAACTTTGATTAGCTTATGCTTAATCCTTGTTTGTGTTGACTTTGTTACCTTGTCACACTTCCATGTGTCTTTTTGTGTTTTCTTATGACTATTTGCACTCTAATGCTTGTGACATCTCTATCCTTTTGATGATGTCAAGAGGGGGAAAAGGTAAACTCATGCTTTAAATCTCTTTGCTTATTGATTAAACTAATGGCTTGTCTAACCTTCTTAGCTTGATTCTCGTTTGGGGCAATGTAAAATTGTCATGATAATTTGATTCTAGCTTTTGCCCTTGGTAAGGTAATATTGTCCCTTCTCTATCATTTGATCTTGCTTGCTAAAATCTTGAATTAAGGTGTTTACATTGCTCTTACATTCGTTTGGGGCTTGTCATCATCAAAGGGGGAATTTGTTGGGTTCCTTATGTTGATGATAACATGCCCATTTGATTTGTATTATCTTAGTTTACCTTTTCAGGATTAATGATGTAATCAAGCTTGGATTAAGAAGTGTTGAAGTTGTTATTAATCCCATCGTAATTAGTCGTGTGTCATCTAATGTACAAGTGAGAAAGTTAAGTATAGCAGAGTAATAGAAAGCAGTCCGGATATTTGTTGCTTTAACAAGTAAATGTAACGAGTGGATGAGCCACAACTCGTAAAAACTTGAAGCTTCTTTTCTCTTTCAAATGCTTTCACGTGACTTATATTTTCAAAGAGAAATTCAGATTTTTATTTAAGGAGGTAGTATCCAATAAAGAATGGTTTGAATTATTCAAAATATTTCCTCTTTGTGCAAATTCAATCCCTTGGTTTTTAAGAAAACAAAAGTTCCTTTTTGCCATATTTGTGTTAACTTGTCTCTTGTGACTTGTCTCACATCCTTTGTTTTCTGATTTTGCATGAACATTTAAGGTTATCTTTCAAACCTTCTTTCTCTATTCTCACCTTTGCAAAAGACTCCTCTTTGGTGCAAGTGTTTGGGTGGCTACTATTGCTCCTCACATGCAAAGCCTTTGACCCCTCAAAGCCCTTCAAAACCCTAGCAATCCTTTCACTCACCTCCTCTATATAAACCGTGTGCCTCTTCCATAAATCCCAAGACTTTCTGAATTAATTCTTTCATGTTTTGCAAAGTGTTTTAAAGATTAAAATCGTGTCTCTTGCAAAATCCTTCTAAAAGTCTTCAAGTGTCTTTCGGTTTCTACGATCGTGGCCATCACTTTGCTTTTTTTCTATACTAAACTCTCTTGCTTAAAAGTGTTGATCTTGTAAAAGTTGTCCACCTCTATTCTTTGTTAAGAATGTGTTAGTGGAAACTTGATCCTTTACATTTTAAGTGTGTTAGAAGAGTTTAGGACGGAGTAGTCTTTTACTCTTGACAACCGGAGTAGGTTGTGAGTTGGCAATCGGAGTAGATTGCGAGTTAGCTTGTCATAGAACGGAGTAGTTCTTGTACTAGCTTTGCAACCGGAGTAGGTTGGCGTCTTTTATTACAAGGGTCTTTTAGTTGTCGGAGTAGATCACTAAAGGAAAGTAATAAAAAGGTAGATTGGACGTAGGCACTTTAGTATTTGCCGAACCAATTCAAAAACTCGTGTTCATTGTTTATCTCTTTAATTCCATTTGCTTTCTTTCTTTGTTTGTTTGTTTTGTTTCGCTTAAACTTAGAAGTAATAGATTCATCATCTTGTCGTATTTTGGTCTGTAATACTCCACAAATCGAGACAAATAGATACAATCGAAACGATTATTGCTTTCATACTTCAAAGAAAACATTCATTGTAACTTTGTTTGTTTTGTTTCGCTTAAACTTAGAAGCAATACCATTCATCATCTTTTATCGTATTTGGTCTGCAGTAATACTCCACAAATCGAGACAAATAGATACGATCGAAACGATTATTCTTTCATACTTGAAGAACATTCATCGCGATACTTGTTCAATCTTTCAATATTATTCAAAGTATCCTTTAATCTCTTTTGTTCACTTAACTTACTTTAATCCAATAAAGTTGAAGTTAAAATTTTTAAAAGAGTACCTAATTCACCCCCTCCCCATCTTAGGTACTTGAATCCATAAACTCAACACAATGCATCGGCTAGACATTATTAAATCTTACCTTGTTCCTAATGTGGTGATTCAGGGAGAAAAGCATTCATCACGTAGAATTCTCCGCCTTGAGAAAAACCGTTTTGGTTCCACTGATGAGGTAATACATAATTTTTTTAGACCCCGCTTGAGTCCTCTGATTTTTAAGTACCTGTTTCGACTATTATGAATCCTTGTGTGGCTTTAGGCTGTTCCATTGTCCATATTCAACCAAACATTTCATATTTGAATCACTGCATCTTATTTTATTGTCATTACTTTCTCACATTCTAATATTTGGTCTGTGACTTTATCTGCATTTACTTGGATATACCTTCATAATTTTCGCACATTCTAGTATTTATCAGCCACTAACCTTTACGTAGACATGACAAAAGTGACCCAACCTATTGGTCTAACATGAACTGATCTGACTAAAACTCCAAATCAACAACCTAAATTAAACTCAAACCCGAATTGACTCGCAGTAAAATTGGCCAGAGTGCCAGACCCATAATAACCTTTTTGAAACAAAATTCTAAATAGCAACAACATGAAATGGAATAGACCCGTAAACTTTTTTACGAAAATGATCCAGACCTGATCTGAAATTACTTTTACAGTTAATGACCTGAATAGCTTACCAAAAATAACCCGAACCTGTTATGACCCGACTTGAATTTCCTATTTGCCAGGTCTAGACTTTATGGTCTTACTAGCTTCTCTCTTTCTTAACCCCCAGCCTACTCTTTGTGGAGAGGGGAACATTTGTTAATTGATCTAAATATTCGTGCTTACATCTTACAGTAATTCATACAGGCTATCTCAGTGCAAATTTACTGCAGAGATTTTCATATGGCTAATTGGGTTACACTAGAATTGTTAATTGTAAAACGTCTATGAGATTGAAGAGAAACATAGCATTTTGATTCCATGAATGGTAGCTTGCGAGCGTCTGTATGTTCAACGTGAGATACATTTATTATTGTTTAACATTTTACAAATGAGTACCTTTGATATGCTTCTCCTTGATTTTTGGATTGTTTTTCTCCTTGACCATATTGCTTCATAGCAACGTATGGTATCATCTTTACAATGAGTTCCACATTACCAATGTTAATGTTGAATGCACTGAACTTGTCGAAGACTACAACAACAAATCATTTTTATCGTCTTGATTTCATATACCTGTAGTAAGTTGTGCTGCTTGATTATTCACGTGTCTATTCGCTTGAATACTAATTTATCATCTTCTGGTCGCAGCTGGGAGTTTTTGAAATGTCAAACTCTGGATTGAAAGCTGTTTCAAATCCTAGTGAAATGTTTTTAAGAGAAGAACATTCAGATTCCGAGCGCTTTATTGGTCATGCTATCGCTGTAATCTTTCGCGGACCTCAGACTCTTCTTGTTAAAGTACATGTAAATTGCTAGATGTACTTCTGCGTGGTGTGAAATATTGCCCATGACACCAATAGCAACTAAGTTATCAAGGTTACCTTGGCCAATTTTTGAGGCCGTAATCTCAAGATTATAGTGAAACGACTTAGACAAGCCTTTGATGACCAATTCTCGATTATGTTTCAAACCAAAAGATGTGTGCCTCGCACCAATCGCAACCATTTCATATTACTAATCAAATTTGTATTTTTAAGATGTGTTCCTCGCACCCATGTCCTTTTTTTTTTTTGACAGAGTCCCTGTATGTCAAAATTTGTGTCATGACGAGCTTAACACTTACCGAAGTTGGAGTAATATAGACCCGTAACTGTAGGAACTTGGCCTTCTATCATATCTCCAAGGAGGGATACACTATTGCCATTTGTGTCCTGACATTTGTTTTTCCTGAGTTGCTGATTTGTTTCGTGATTACCTTATAGGCTTTATGTGTTCCTGAACTTGGTGCTAGTACGGATGTCAATGGTGTTCAACTATCCAGAGCTCGTTTTATTGCTTCGGTATGTCCTTGACCAACAGCGTAATCCAGTATATGACGTGATCATTTCTTCATTTTTATACCTGTGCTCCCTACGCAGTTGTTTTATACCTGTGCCCCATACTTCTTAAACTTGATACTACGATAGTTTTTTTGTCTTACCAATATGTTCAATCAGGTTTAATCAATAGTTCAGGGCCGGCATTTTGACGTATTCTATTGTTAAGAACACGGGGTTTCTTGTTTGTGGGACTGGGTGAGCGTTCCTAAGTAGTTTGGAATAAATGTTGATAAAAGGTCAAAGTTATCGAGGTGTAGCTTATTTGACGATCTTTGGTCCTTTTGTTCAGTTTCAACCTCCAAGAGTGAAAGACATTAAACTGATGTATTGTTCTTTTACTTTCAGGTTCTTAGGCAGCAAGCGAGACTAGAGCTTGAAAATCATGTAATCATTTCTTTGCTTATTACTTTGTGTTAAGTTCTTTTCATTAGCATTTAGTATATTGTTTTGTACTGTAATATTTAGGACGGAGACGAACATATTTTTTTTCAGCGATTAAAGATTACTATAATAGGTAGTCGGTAATTTGTTACTTACTGTTTTAATCATCTCTGTATCGTATCTGTACTTGATAGATGAACCATCTCAACCAAAACCTTAAGGTGATGGTTGAGGCCCAACTATTATAAATATTCCTATTAGTACTAATATTCAATATCTGGTGTTTTGCAGAGCATTTCCCTGAACATAATAAATGGAGTCTCTCTGAAGGAGACTTCTGGAGATCTTGCTGTGGCAGCGACAATTTGCAGCAGGCAAGTTATCAGCTTCTGTCAGCTCATTCCTTATCAGTTATCACTGTTATCACTATACTTAGAAAGAAATCAAATCCTTGTGTCTAATGTGGCAGCAGCTATATATTGGCAGCCATTATACTGTTACATAACTTCTCATTGTGAATTATAGGGAGATCGTCTTTCTGTGTTTTCAACACAACACATGGTCGAATCTCACTTTTGCAGCACTTCGGTTATGTTGGTTGTATTTGGCTTGTTTCTGGCTACTGCAATTTTTAGTCTTGCGCCTTACGGCGAATCATGATGTTTAGTTTACTTGTGTTTTCATTTGATTGTGAAAATAACATTTACAAAATGTCCCTGTCTTCAGCTTCATGGAGCTTCCTCTTCCAAATGATATGGCATTTATTGGAGAAATTGGCCTAGGTGGCGAGCTTATCACGGTAAGCATTTACAGTTTGATATTCCTCGTTTATTAAGAGTAGTTACTTAGCGCTTAATGTCACATTATTTATAGGGGTCAACTGCGAGAATTCCTCCTGTCATAATTTTTGTTGTCAGGATATGTTGGGTTCAATCTAAAGCCATCATTCAATTGCAGGTTCCGAAAATTGAAAAGAGTGTTAATACACTGGCTAAACTTGGGTACAAGACGTGTGTCATTCCTGAGTCTGCCGTGAAAGCTCTAGAGGGTCTCAGCTCTAAAATTCAGATAATCGGATGCAAGAACTTGAAACAAGTCATTGATAAGGTGTTCAAGAGACTAGAGTGGCTACAACCTTGCTCTGTTTCACCATTGTAACTCACTGTTCACTCCTTTAGATTGTAAGATTAGGTCAACTTATGTAAATATATGGATAATTATGGACTGATGCATCTCAGGGTTTGTTTTGGTCCAGCAAGGGAAGTTAGGGGCAAGGAAGGTCATCCCCTGTAAAATTTTGTAATGCTCTCATAGCCTCATGTATCCGGATAATTTTGTAATTATGTCCTGCTGTATCCGGATAATTTTGTAATTATGCTCTAATGTACCAAGTAGTAGGTTAATAACTTATGTAATGTATCTAATTTGTAGTAAGCTCGGTTATTTCGTGTGTGTTTGGCCTAACTTGAAAAAGTGTTTTTGGGCTCGAAAACACTTTTTGGCCAAACATACTATTTTCTAAAAGTTAAACAAAAAATTCTCAAAAGCTAAAAATTCATATTTTTGCTCATAGGAATAAAAGCATCAATTTGTTGTTTCTGCTTTTGAAAAATATTTTTGAAAAATTAAAGTTGAAAAGCAAAAACTCATTTTTGAGAATCGTGGTCAAACATGCTCGAACAATTGTTTAGATAGAAAAAGAGGAGAAAAAGGGAGAAAACGGGGAAGAAAGGGAGGTGAAATTTGATTTTAAGACTACTCCGGCATAGCCGAGATTCTTCCCTAGCAAAATATAAAACTGTTGAGTTTATGGATTCAAGTACCTAAGAGAGGGAGGGGGTGAATTAGGTACTATTTTAAAAATTTATAACTTCAACTTTATTGAATTAAAGTGAGTTACAAGAACAAAAGAGATGAGAGGATACTTTGAATAATATTGAAAGATTGAACAAGTATCACTAAGAATGTTTGCTGACTGCAGACCAAATGCGACAGTATGATGAACTGTTGCTTCTAAGTTTAAGCGAAACAAAACAAACAAACAAAGTATAAAGCAGCGGAAATAAAGAAAGCACTTGAACACGAGATTTTTGAATTGGTTCGGCAAGAAACTCAAGTGCCTACGTCCAATCTACCTTTTTATTACTTTCCTTTAGTGATCTACTCCGAAAACTAAAAGACCCTTGTAATAAAAGACACCAACCTACTCCGGTTGTAAAGCTAGTACAAGAACTACTCCGTTCTTATGACAAGCTAACTCGCAACCTACTCCGGTTGTCAAGAGTTAAAGACTACTCCGTCCTAAACTCTACTAACACACTTAGAATGTTATAGGATCAAGTTTCCACTAACACATTCTTAACAAAGAATAGAGGTGGACAACTTTTACAAGATCAACAATTCTTAAGCAAGAGAGTTTAGTATAGAAAAGCAACGATGATAGCCACATTTGTAGAAATCGAAGACACTTGAAGACTTTTAAAGGATTTTGCAAACAAACACGATTTTTAAGCTTTAAAAATACTTTGCAAATATGGAAGAATTAATTCAGAAAAGTCTTGGGAATTTAAGATGGAGGGACACGGTTTATATAGAGGAGGTGAGTGAAGGGGGTTGCTAGGGTTTTGAAGGGTCAAAGACCTCACATGTGAAAGGCAATAGCAACCACCCAAAACTTGCACCAAAGAGGACTCTTTTGCAAAGGTAAGAATAGAGAAAGAAGGTTTGAAAGATAACCTTAAATGCTCATGCAAAATCAGAAAACAAAGGATGTGAGACAAGTCACATGATGACAAGTTAACACAAATATGGCAAAAAACATTTTTTGTTTTCTTAAAGACCAAAGGATTGAATTTGCACAAAGAGGAAACATTTTGAATAATTCAAACCACTCTTTAATGAAGACTACTCCTTAATAAAAATCTGATATTTTATCTTTGAAAAATAAGTCACGTGAAAGCTTTTGAAAGATAAAAGGGACTTCAAGTTTTTACGAGTTGTGGCATAATCCAAACAGCTGTTTGCGTGTGAAAGCAACGATCGTGCGGACTGTTTCTATTACTCTAGTATACTCTACTTTCTTGCTTGTACATTAGATGACACTTGACTAAATACGATGGGATTAATAACAACTTCAACACTTCTTAATCCAAGCTTGATTACATCATTAATCCTGAAAAGGTAAACTAAGATAACACAAATCAAATGGGCATGTTATCATCAACATAAGGAACCCAACAAATTCCCCCTTTGATGATGACAAGCCCCAAACGAATGTATAAACAATGTAAACACCTTGATTCAAGACTTTTAAGCAAGCAAGATCAAATGATAGAGAAGGGACAATATTACCTTACCAAGGGCAAAAGCTAGAATCAAAGTATCATGACAATTTTACATTGCCCCAAACAAGAATCAAGCTAAGAAGGTTAGGCAAGACATTAGTTTAATCAATAAGCAAAGAGATTCAAAGCATGAGTTTACCTTTTCCCCCTCTTGACATCATCAAAAGGATAGGGATGTCACAAGCATTAGAGTGCAGATATGTCATAAGAAAACACAAAAAGACACATGTAGTTGTAACAAGGTAACAAGGTCAACATAAACAAAGATTAAGCATAAGTTAATCAAGGTTCAACATAGCTAAAGAGAGTTTAAAGTACACCACCAATTGTTCAAAATAACAAGCAAAGAAAATAAGTCTTAGAAAGGCACAACCAAGGTGGAACAAAATAAAGGGGTACGGGTAAAGGTTAATAGGCCGAGAGGAAAGGGAAAGGCTAAGGAGAGGAGGCTTGTTCACCATCCGAGCCACTACCCAAAGGATCATCATCCACATGAGCATCTTCACCAACTTCTTTCGTTGACACAAGGGTGGAAATAATATCCACCTCTCCACGGATGAGGTCCAAAGTAGAAGCAAGGGCCGAAATTGCCAAGTCCTTTTGACGAGCATCTTCCCTGAGCCACGCACCTAACTCAGCCACGGCATTGAGCACTTCCCGCATACCACCCGTATTCACTTGACTTGATGACCCAACCTCCGGGTCCTTCTTAATTTTCACAGAAATCAATTCATCATTTTCAATTTTGATCAACATCTTCCCTATTTGCCCATCACTCATAACATCACACATATCCAACGAACCCAAGCTAGTGTTCACCAACACCCCTTGTGCCTTGAGCACAACCGATAACCACATGCCATAGGGTAGGTAAATCATACTAGAAGAAGGTCGACGAAGCTTGGTCGAAATAAGGTGAAAACGTTTGAACATTAACCCGACTAGCTAGGTTCACCTTCTTATGGGTAGCAATATGATAGATTAAGTATTGTTGGGCTATGGTGAGTTTTCCCCTATCACCCGAGGGATAAATAGACCTACAAAGCATGTTGAAAATGATACGGAGAGGAGGAGGGATTTGGGTATTGCTAATTGGACCAGGGGAGACAGTTTTGGGACACACGGTTTGAGCAATACTAAGAGGTGAGGCATACGGTAAGGCAACCCAAGTTTCGGAGGGGAGTTTGTCATAGCCTCCGACTGGAATACTAAGAGCAGTAGCGAAATCAGATTGAGACAATTTAAGGGGCTTACCGTTCACCTTAGCCGTAAGAGTTTCACCCGACTTATCAACCCTAACAGTTGCAAAGAACTGTATCACCTCGCTCACAAACACCGGCTCACGCATCTCCAATAGCTTCTCCCAACCTTGAGCTAGAACCATATCACGGACTGAGTGAAAAGCAGGCGGCTCGAACCAAGTTTGATTATAAACCCGAGGAGAGTGAATTGCTTTGATGTTCATCAACCTTTCACAGTTTTTGTAAATTGAAGTAGGGAGGTCAATACTCTCAAGGTGATCCCAAACGATGGCCAAGTCCCATTTCGAGGTTAGGGAGACCGGATCCGAGGGAGAAAGGTATACAAGCTTTTTCTTCAATGGTTTTGATTTTTTCTGAGGAGGTTCACTTGGATTTACAATTGGAGCATCAACAGTGGGGTTGTCAACATTACTCGCTCGACGGTTTAAATTGGGGTAATTGGGATGAGGAGGCTTTTTCCTTTCTTTTGTTGTTCTTTTTCACGAGTCGGATCGGACTCACGGACTTAGATGGATTTTCATTTAAATCAAATTCGGTTTCATCTTCAACATCTTCAACCAATACTGTAACCGGTTCAGAGGAGGAGCTCGGAACGGTGGAGCTCTTCTTCCGACCACCACGTGTGCGTCGTCCTACCATTGTGGAGATGGGAATGTCGTCGGATGATGGTGGATCAGTGGGGTTCGGTGAAGGTTGAGGGTTTAGTGTATCTGGGTTTGATGAAGGGGTCGAGTTTGAGGTTTGAGGTGGGAATGCATAGGATGTTTTGACCGAGTCATGGTTGGAGTAGTTGATGTCGGTGGGTTGGATGTGACAGGTGGTGAGGTAACTTTTGTGGGTTTGATGGGTATGGGTGTGTTAAATGATGTTTTTACCATGGTGGGTTATGGTAGGTGATATGAGGGAGTTGTGGATTTGGGAGATGAAGGGTTAGTGGATTGGGATATTTGGACGGGTAGTTGTAGGTGATGGGTTGAGGGAGTTTAATGGCCCATTTAATGAGGTAGGAGAGGTGGTTGGCCCGACTAAACAAATTAAATCACTCGAAATAAAAACGCAAGGTAGCATATAATAAACGTAAATTTAGATATGAGGTTGAGTGATTACCGACTCACAAATACGGTGTCAATTTTGGTCCAAACATGATGTCAATGCACTTAGAACACTTAATAACGTATATCCAAATTTAATTTAATCAATTAAGGAATTTTGTAAAACTCATACTAAAAATCACAAGCTATTAATTAACCCAATTTCTAGTCTAAATTTCTCAAAATGTTCTCTTGCAAGTGGCTTAGTAAAAATATCGGCAATTTGATTTTCGGTCTTGCAAAAGATAAGTTTAATATGTCCTTTTTCCACATGATCACGAATAAAATGGTGACGAATATCAATATGTTTGGTTTTAGAGTGTTGAATAGGATTTTTGGAGATATTTATTGCACTCGTATTATCACACATTAAAGGAATGGAGTCAAAAATAATACCAAAATCCAAGAGTTGTTGTTTTACCCAAAGGAGTTGAGAACAACAATGTGCCGCACTAACGTACTCACTTTCGGCCGTAGAAAGAGCTACCGTGTTTTGTTTCTTTGAGGCCCAAGAAGTCAAGCAAGGACCCAAGAACGTTGCAATTCCGAAGGTACTCTTTCTATCTACCGTGCACCCCGCATAGTCCGCGTCCGAAAAGCCTATAAGATCAAAAGGACAATGTAAAGGGTACCATAGGTAAAGATTTTGTGTTCCAATCAAATACCGAAGAATTCGTTTAACGGCTTTGAAATGTGATTCTTTCGGATTTGCTTGGAACCTAGCACATAAACACACGCTAAAGAGAATGTCGGGACGACTTGCGGTCAAGTAAAGAAGTGAGCCTATCATACCTCTATACACCTTATCACTAACATTTTTACCGAGTTCATGTAACACCCCCTCATACCAAGGTACCTTACCAGGACCACCCAAGTATGAAAGACTGTTACCATCTCGGTTGCCCGAGGTTAGTACATATCAAAAGCGTCTGAACTGAGCACATTTATTAAAGTAATGTAGAAGACAAAGCTTACAATATCCAAATCCAAATATTGTCTAAAGAATACAACTTCAAAGTCTTAATAATAAAAGGAAATTCGCTAAGACTCAGACAGTGATGCTATGACTCGTGGTGGCAATTCTCCCAATGAAATCCCCAAGCTCTCACTAGCAAAACCTGTCAAGCCTGCTCACCATCCCCGAATGGATCACCGCAGATTACACAAACAACAACGGGGTCAGTATTATGCAACAACAAGACAAACAAATGCAATACACGTTCGATCATCGTCAACTCCCAATCACCCTGTCTCACACAGTAACTGACTACACACTAAAGTGTGTAGCCCTGCCAGATTACCCATCGCAACAGGTAATCCTCGCCGCCAGTGGGTGACCGCAGCCGATCCCACCTAGTCCAGCTCCTCAACGAGCGACAAACAATCCCTGTCCCTTAATGTGCACATCCCCCCCCGTGGCGGGTTCCACGGAGGGCGAACTAGGGTGTGAAGCCACTCCCGCAAGTGACTCCACCACAATCCCAAACACATGACATTACCGTCATCTCAATCCCCTCACACCAACACTGTCACAACAATCTCCATATAACGATGATCAATAGACAACGATAAATACAACAACATGTCATGTAAAGCACAACAACGAGTAGGGAAACCCTACCTTAGCAATCACAAATGGTATGCAAGCACGGACAATCAAAAAGGCTCCTCTACGAAGTCTTCTCCTATACAATGATCACACAATACAATTACACTTTGTACGATTCCCGACATTCCCTTCCCATATAAATGTACAAAGAACCCAAAAGATACGAATTACAAAGGTAGGACTTACCAACAAAGCAACAAGAACTTAAACGGAAGAATCACCGCGAATTATCGACACAAGGATGCTACGAAATGCTCAAAGGGATGATTAGGGAATGATTTGGTTAGGATTAGGCACGTAGAATGTTAACGCTTATGAAAAGTGAAATTAGAAACCGACGCGAATTATAAAATACCCTAATCATTCCTTAATCAAACCGTGAAATATAACCTCGCTGACGGACACTCGGTCGAGTGTGACGACACTCGGCCGAGTGGCCTACACTCGGTCGAGTATTCACTATACTCGGCCGAGTGTTCCTCGGCAGAAACGAAATAACTCACACAAAGAGCACTACTCGGCCGAGTAGGCTCTACTCGGTCGAGTAGGCTCCAAAGGAAATCCGTAGTGTTACAATCTTTCCCCCTAAAAAGAACTTCGTCCCGAAGTTCACACTCAATTATACACAAACACAACACCACGACACAAGACTCTAACACACACAACACCACGACACCAGACTCTAACACATGAGGCGATTCCAAGGAACTACACAAGCATCACTACAAATTACCCCAAACCCATCTCCCGACACGAAACAACCAAAGTAAGGAAGGCACAAAACATTATCGCGACCATCTCCTACCCCCTTAAAAGACAACGGTTACGTCCCCGTAACCAAACGTACCTGATCAAAAAGGTTAGGGAAACGGTCTCGCATAGCTTCCTCAGCTTCCCATGTGGCTTCCTCCACGTTATGGTTAGACCACAGAACTTTGAGTAAGACCGTCTCACCCGTCCGGGTTTTACGAACCTTGCGATCAAGAATCTCTTTTGGAATTTCGGCATATGACAAGGATTCATCAAGTTCGATGTTCTCCATCTCGAGAATGTGCGACGGATCACTCACATATTTCCGGAGTTGAGACACATGAAAAACATTGTGAACTCTATCTAAAGCTGGTGGTAAAGCTAACCTGTAGGCTACCTCGCCAACTCGGTCCAGAATTTCATAAGGACCTATAAACTTTTGGCTTAGCTTCCCCTTTTTCCCAAACCTCATGACACCTCGCATAGGTGACACTTTCAAAAGCACCTTGTCACCTACCGCGAACTCAATGTCCCTGCGGTGTAAGTCGGCGTAGCTCTTTTGACGATCTTGAGCTGCTCTCATCTTTTGGCGAATCAACTGGATTTGCTCAACCATATCCTGAACCAACTGTGGTCCTAGAACCACTGTCTCGGAACTATCATCCCAACAAACTGGACTTCGGCATTTCCGGCCATACAAAGCTTCAAAAGGTGCCATCCCAATGCTTGTATGATAACTATTATTGTATGAAAACTCGATCAAATCAAGTCTGTCTTCCCAACTGCCTCCAAAGTCCATAACACATGCCCTTAGCATGTCTTCTAAGGTCTTGATGGTCCGTTCTGTTTGACCATCGGTTGCCGGATGAAAAGTCAGACTCATCTTCAGCGTTGTGCCCATCAACTCTTGCAGTTCTTGCCAAAACTTTGATATGAACCTCGCATCACGATCGGAAACAATATCTTTCGGAATTCCATGTAACCGAACCACATGTTTTCTGTAGCCCAAAGCCAGCTGCATCTTAGACCAAGTATCTTTCATTGGAACAAAATGGGCTGACTTGGTTAGCCGATCAACAATCACCCAAATCATGTTGTTACCTTGTTGTGACCTAGGTAACCCCACAATGAAGTCCATAGAGATCGACTCCCATTTCCACTCGGGCACTGTCAGGGACTGAATCTTACCTTGAGGTCTCCTTTGTTCACCTTTGACCCTTTGGCAAGTCAAACATCTAGCCACAAACTCAGCTACCTCCCTCTTCATGTTCGGCCACCAAAAAGTCTTCTTAAGGTCTCTGTAAAGCTTGTCACCACCCGGGTGAACCGAATAAGGAGTGCAATGAGCCTCAGACAAGATCATTCTCCTTAACTCGCATCGTCGGAACACACCATCTCCCATCAAAACGAACACTCCCATCCGGGTGTATAGAGAACCTAGATCTTTGCTCTCCGCTCTCTACCGCTGACTTCCACTCCTGGATTTTAGGATCAAGCTCTTGCTTCCCTTTGATGTTTTCATACAACTCTGGCTCGATCGTCAAATCCCCGATGGTATTCCCCTCTCGAATCATAAAGATTCCCAATTTAGACATCTCCTCTCTCAACTTCAGCAAGGACATAGCTGTGCATAGCGAATGAACGCTCTTCCTACTCAAGGCATCTGCAACAACATTAGCTTTACCCTCGTGATAGATGATCTCCATATCATAATCTCCAATCAGCTCCATCCACCGCCTCTGTCGCATGTTAAGCTCCTTCTGAGTGTAGATATACTTTAGACTCTTATGATCAGAGAACACCTTAAAAGTTGCGCCGTAAAGGTAGTGTCTCCAAATCTTAAGTGCGAACACAATCGCACCCACTCCAAATCATGAGTAGGGTAGTTTTCCTCATATTGCTTCAACTGCCTCGAAGCATAAGCTATTACTCTTCCTCCCTGCATCAAGACACAACCAAGACCGTTCTTTGAAGCGTCGGTATACACCTCAAAGTTCTCACAACCCTCCGCAAGGCTAGGATAGGAGCCGTGGTCAAGCGTTCTTTTAGGGTCCAAACGCCTTTTCACAACTCTCATCCCAAACAAATCTGACTTCTTTCCTCATCAAGGATGTCATAGGCCGTGCTATAGTAGAGAAATCTTTCACAAATCTCCTGTAGTAGCCGGCAAGGCCTAAGAAACTCCGAATCTCAAGAACATTCTTCTGGCGATTCCCACTTGGTAACGGCCTCAATCTTACTAGGATCCACAGATACCCCTTTCTTGGATATTACATGGCCTAGAAAAGCCACTTCCTCTAACCAGAACTCACACTTGGATAACTTGGCATAGAGCTGATTTTCCCTCAAAGTTTGCAAAACTATCCTCAAGTGCTCTTCGTGCTCTTCTTTAGACTTGGAATATACTAGGATATCGTCGATGAAAACGACCACAAACTTATCCAAAAACGGTGTGAAGATCCGGTTCATCAAATCCATAAAAGCTGCTGGCGCATTGGTCAACCCAAAAGGCATCACTACATACTCGTAGTGACCATAGCGAGATCGGAATGCTGTTTTAGGAATATCTTCGTCTGCTATCCTCAGCTGATGATACCCCGACCTCAGATCAATCTTAGAGAACACACCAGCTCCACTAAGCTGATCGAACAAATCATCAATTCTCGGCAACGGATACTTGTTCTTCACCGTAACCCGATTGAGCTCTCTGTAGTCGATGCACAATCTCATACTCCCATCTTTCTTCTTTACGAAAAGAACTGGAGCTCCCCGGGTGACACGCTAGGCCTGATGTAACCCTTGTCTAACAACTCATGTAATCGCTTTTTAACTCGGTGAACTCCTTAGGTGCCATACGATAAGGTGCTTTAGATATAGGACCTGTTCCCGGCTTAAGCTCCACGCTAAAATCGACATCCCTCTTGGGAGGCAAACTCGGTATCTCCTCAGGAAATACATCTTCAAATTCGTTCACCACGGAAATCTCAGAAGTTGTCGGCGGCTCTACTCGATGATCTCTCACATGACAGAGGATTAAGGGACACTTCTTCCTTAAACATGACTTTAAAGTCATAACTGCTATAAACCTACACTTAGGCTTTACCACAAACCCTCTATAGGACACTTTAACACCCTTGGGACTCTTTAAAGACACTCTCTTCTTCTCTCTACAATCTATCCCGGCATCATACCTACCCGGCACCCATCCCGACAATCACCTCAAACCCATCCTTAGGAAACTCTAACAGTTTTCTTGGTAAATCTACCCTCCAATCACCATAGGTATACCCTTATATAACTTGAGACACGACACAGACTCCCCTGAAGGTATGAACACATCATCTTTTACAACCTCAAACTTGCCCAAACCCATAGACACTGCATGACTCTTAGACACAAAAGAATGTGTAGCCCCGGAATCAAACAAAACAAAAGACGGTACATTATTAACAAGAAAGGTACCGGTAACTACATGAGCATCATCCTGTGCTTCCTGCTTATCCATCATGAAGAGCTTTCCACTATTCTTCTGTCCTCCACCCTGAACTGAAGCATTGGAGGTACTCGGCTTAGCTGCCGAATCCTGGGTGACACTGTTATTCTGGCGCTGATAAGATCCACCACTACCGCGGTTGTAACCGCCCTGGTTACCCTGTCCACCTCTGTTGCCCCATGCACCTCCCGGTCGGCTACTAGCAAAACTCTGAGTCGGCCCCTGAGAGAAATTTCCTGATCGAGCTCCCAACCATTGTCGGGCTTGTAGCTCGTGCATTCCCGCCTTTTGTGGCCTATACCACCACAGTTGAAACACGTAAGGTTGGTGTTGTCACTCACAGCCCGACCCCGTTCTTTCCCAACCACGAGAACCTCCCGGAGAAACCACTCCACTAGAGAAAGCTTTAGCATGGTTGAAATTCCCTTTCTTGTTGGTTGGGCGATTGTTATTCCCACTATCACCTTCCTCTTTTTCGGTAGCGATCCTCTCCTCAATCTCCCTTGAGAGATCCACCATTCTCTCAGCTTGACCCGCTCTCAGATACACTTCCTTGAGGTCAGTAGCAACCCCAGCCTGCATACGACTCACGATCTTAGCAGACAAGCCCCTCTCAAATCGGAGGGCCAAACCTTTCTGTCCGAGCTGCAAATCTTCCACATAACGAGATAGCTCCACAAATCGATGATAGTAATCGTGATCGTCATCTCCTCGGACATAGTGAAAGATTCAAAGTCGGATCTCATCTTGTGTCGGATATGCTCTGCACAAATGCTTGCTCTCTCATAGCGCTCTTCAACCCAGACCACGGAATAGCCCCTTCCTCCTGGTAGTAAGCTCTAGCATCATCCTTGACGTTCTGCCACCAAACTGCAGCTTCTCCTCTTAGGTAATAGACAACCTGTTCAACAATCATATCCTCGGGGCACTTAACCATTTCCATGAGAGCTTCTATCTCACGGTGCCACTTCTCGAGCGACTTTGGTTCGCTACCCCGTCATACGTGGGAGGGTGGAAACGAGCGATGTTGATGCTAAGTCCGGGTTGCATCCACATTTCTCTCGTTTCCTTTTCCCACATTTTTGAGAGCCTCAAGGAGAGCCTCTTGTTGCTCAATCATGCGAGCAACCTCGTCAATGTACATCTCCGAAGCTTGGATCTCATGCGGGAGTTCTTTTGGGCGGCATTCGAGCCGATAAGAAAGAAAGAAACGTAAACAAATGCTCAAAATTTAACCTCCCTCCGCCATACGAACACTCGGCCGAGTATAAATAACACTCGGTCGAGTAAAGATCACTCGGTCGAGTACCCTCTCAGATACTCGGTCGAGTATCGACTCCAGAGACAAACATCAAAACACAAAAAGGAGCACTCGGTCGAGTATAGCG
This sequence comes from Silene latifolia, assembly GCF_048544455.1. Lineage (NCBI taxonomy): Eukaryota > Viridiplantae > Streptophyta > Magnoliopsida > Caryophyllales > Caryophyllaceae > Silene > Silene latifolia. The sequence continues at coordinate 9,901,853 of NC_133536.1, read as the reverse complement.
ACACTCGGCCGAGTGGACCATACTCGGTCGAGTTGACCCCATACTCGGTCGAGTTACCATAAACAAATGAGCGATTGCTACTTTCCTTCAAACAACACTCGGTCGAGTTCTCTTATGCTCGGCCGAGTACTCAATACTCGGTCGAGTTCCTAACATGCTCGGCCGAGTAACACTATTTACAGGTTAACACTTTACGATCCCTCTATCATACTCAGTATTCTCATAACAATTACGCAAGAACTCAAAAGCCATGTTATAACTCCTCAAAGATGCGATACATATATTACAACTTTAACACCATATTGTAAACATATCAACATCCAATTTATTCATACGCTACATCCAAATTGAAATCACAACCGTCTCATCAATTACTTCTCCCATCACAACAGTTAAGAATTTCATCACACATATATACAATTATCGACTTTTACTAACATGCATCTTCACATACGGACACATACCAGGCCTAATCCTCATCACACTTTCCCCAAGTTACCTACTCGAGTTAGTAAGGGCCATTATGCGACTCCGGGACGTCTCCCGAGTCTTTGCGGTAGCTCCAAACTACTCTCCCCGGGTTCATTTTAGTTAGACTCCCTAGGTTCATTAAATTCATTTGTTTAGGTGCCGGAATCTTCGGCTCTGATACCACTTTGTAACACCCCTCATACCAAGGTACCTTACCAGACCACCCAAGTATGAAAGATCATTACCATCTCGGTTGCCCGAGGTTAGTACATATCAAAAGCGTCCTCAATCGAGCACATTTATTAAAGTAATATAGAAGACAAAGCTTACAATATCCAAATCCAAATATTGTCTAAAGAATACAACTTCAAAGTCTTAATAATAAAAGGAAATTCGCTAAGACTCGATAAAGTGATGCTATGACTCGTGGTGGCAATTCTCCCAATGAAATCCCCAAGCTCTCACTAGCAAAAACTCGCTAAGCCCGCTCACCATCCCCGAATGGATCACCGCAGATTACACAAACAACAACGGGTCGGTATTATGCAACAACAAGACAAACAAATGCAATACACGTTCGATCATCGTCAACTCCCAATCACCCTGTCTCACACAAGAATCGGCGACTACACACTAAAGTGTGTAGCCCTGCCAGATTACCCATCGCAACAGGTAATCCTCGCCGCCAGTGGGTGACCGCAGCCGATCCCACCTAGTCCAGCTCCTCAACGAGCGACAATAATCCCTGTCCCTTAATGTGCACATCCCCTCCCGTGGCGGGTTCCACGGAGGGCGAACTAGGTGTGAAGCCACTCCCGCAAGTGACTCCACCACAATCCCAAACACATGACATTACCGTCATCTCAATCCCCTCACACCAACACTGACACAACAATCTCCATATAACGATGATCAATAGACAACGATAAATACAACAACATGTCATGTAAAGCACAACAACCGAGTAGGGAAACCCTACCTTAGCAATCACAAATGGTATGCAAGCACGGACAATCAAAAAGGCTCCTCTACGAAGTCTTCTCCTATACAATGATCACACAATACAATTACACTTTGTACAGTTCCCGACATTCCCTTCCCATATAAATGTACAGTAACCCAAAAGATACAGTAATTACAAAGGTAGGACTTACCAACAAAGCAACAAGAACTTAAACGGAAGAATCACCGCGAATTATCGACACAAGGATGCTACGAAATGCTCAAAGGGATGATTAGGGAATGATTTGGTTAGGATTAGGGCACGTAGAATGTTAACGCTGTGAAAAGTGAAATTAGAAACCGACGCGGAATTATAAAATACCCTAATCATTCCTTAATCAAACCGTCGAAATATAACCTCGCCAGACCGGACACTCGGTCGAGTGTGACGACACTCGGCCGAGTGGCTACACTCGAGTATTCACTATACTCGGCCGAGTGTTCCTCGGCAGAAACGAAATAACTCACACAAAGAGCACTACTCGGCCGAGTAGGCTCTACTCGGTCGAGTAGGCTCCAAAGGAAATCCGTAGTGTTACAGTTCATCCTTGTCCAATTTGGACCCGGCTACCATAGGTGTATCATGAGGCTTACCATTAGTCATCCCAAATTTCTTAAGCATTTCTTTGTTGGGTTCCTTATGTTGATGATAACATGCCCATTTGATTTGTGTTATCTTAGTTTACCTTTTCAGGATTAATGATGTAATCAAGCTTGGATTAAGAAGTGTTGAAGTTGTTATTAATCCCATTGTATTTAGTCAAGTGTCATCTAATGTACAAGCAAGAAAGTAGAGTATACTAGAGTAATAGAAACAGTCCAGACGACTGTTGCTTTCACACGCAAACAGCTGTTTGGATTATGCCACAACAATGGTAAAAACAACTTGGGTAAGTTCGATCCACGTAGTGATGAAGGAGTATTTATTGGGTACTCCGATCATAGCAAGGCCTATAAAGTTTACAATAAACGAACCTTGTTAATTGAAGAAAGCATCCATGTCATTTTTGATGAATCTAGTGTGCTTGGGCAGGTACAAAACATGGATGATGATGATGAGGATGAGGATGATGAGTTTGAGATTGGTCTTGTTCGAAAAGACTTCGTGTTCACGGATGAAGAAGCTCCCAGCACTGAATTGCAACAGACACAGAGACTGTCACCTTCAAAGGAGAGCATCAACTCAGGGGGAACACGTAGTACTTCGATCCCTCTCTGGAAGCAACAGACCCAACGATCGCTGTTGCATCCACCTCCGTAATCAAGTAACCCAAAACAGTGGGGATGAAGAACCTTCCAGGCCAATAGAAACAGTCACTGTGACTGATGTTGTTGAGGGGGAACAAGAAACCATTGTTCCAAAGAAGTGGAAACATCAAAGCTCTCATCCACTCACTAATCTCACAAGCGATCTCAACTCGGGAATTCGAACAAGATCATCCGTCAACAATCTCGCTCACCTCAATGAGTATTGTGCCCATAATGCCTTCCTATCTCAAATTGAGCCTTCAAATGTAACATCGCCTTGATCGATGCAGTTGGGTGCTTGCCATGCAAGATGAGCTCAATCAATTCAAAAGAAATGAGGTATGACACTTAGTCCCTAGACCGCCTAATCGTACCGTCATTGGTACTAGGTGGGTCTTTCGCAACAAGCTTGATGACTCGGGAGAAATTGTAAGGAACAAGGCTAGACTAGTGGTGCAAGGTTATAACCAACAAGAGGGTATTGATTACGATGAAACCTATGCACCGGTAGCTAGACTTGAGGCCATACGATTACTTATAGCTTTTGCGGCTCACAAAGGCATTAAACTCTTCCAAATGGATGTCAAAACCGCTTTCTTAAATGGATATTTGGAAGAAGATGTCTTTGTAGAGCAACCACCGGGTTTTGAGAACAATGATTTGCCTAACCATGTTTTCAAATTAGACAAAGCTCTTTATGGTTTAAAACAAGCACCAAGATGTTGGTATGATAGATTGTCTAAATTTCTTATTGAAAATGGTTTTAAAAGAGGCTCCGTTGACAAAACATTGTTCTTGAAGCAACAGTCCAGTGAACTGTTGGTTGTACAAGTATATGTTGATGACATTATATTTGGTGCAACAAATGAACTCCTTTACTGTTGAGAACAAAGCATTTGCTTCCAAAACATCTAAAATATGAAATGTTGGGTTTTCTTACACGCAATGATTCATAGAGAGTTTTATTTAAAATACCCCTTATCATGACACGATTATAAATGTAGCAAGCGGTATTTACCGCTTCGGCCCAAAAGTTCTTAGGCAACTTACTAGTTAATAACATTGTTCTAGCCATTCCTTCAAGGGTTCTATTCATCCTTTCAACCACACCATTTTGTTGTGGGGTTCTAGGAGCCGAGAAGTTATGGTCTACACCATTGTCATCACAATAAGCACCAAATGATGAGTTTTCGAATTCGGTTCCATGATCGGTTCTCATTGAAACAAGTTTTAAACCAAGTTTATTTTGAATCTTCTTTAACCAAATTAGAAACTCATCAAATGTCTCATCCTTAGAGCTTAGGAAGAGTGCCCAAACAAACCTAGAGTAATCATCAACAATGACACACACATAACGACTACCACCTCTACTTCTAGTTCTCATTGGTCCACACAAGTCGATATGTAAAAGTTGCAAAGGTTGAGATGTACTCATAATTCTTTTGGATTTGAAGGAACTTTTAACATGTTTACCTCTAGCACATTCATCACATACTTTATCAATGTCAAATTTTATATTATGAATGCCTTCAACTAAATCAAGTCTTTTAAGGGTATTAAGAGTTTTTGTACTAACATGACCAAACCTTTTATGCCATAACCAAGGATCATTGTTCATTACACTCATGCAAGACATGATGTGACCGGATAGAGAGTTCAAATTAGTTAAGTAAACATCTTTGATACGTCTTCCTTCGAGTATTAGTTCATTAGTAGTGGCATCAAAAATTCGACACATATTGGCACGAAATTCAACAACATTACCCTTATCACAAAGTTGAGAAATACTAAGGAGATTATGTTTCAAACCTTTGACAAGCCGCACATTGTCGACACAAAGTAAGGATGACTTACCAACTTTTCCAATACCAATTACTTCACCTTTTTTGTTGTCACCAAACCTTACCGTGCCACCATCATACGCTTTAAGTGAGAGGAATTGGCTTCTATCACCCGTCATGTGACGAGAGCATCCACTATCCAAGTACCAATTGCGGCCGCCTCTCACCAAGCCCTACACAAGATTAGTTTTTGAGTTTAGGAACCCAAATGAATTTGGGTCCCTTTTTGTGATCAACATAACTTGTGGTGTCTTTCTTAATGTTCATTTCTTTTAATGTTTTGGTGTTCTTATCAATGTCATCAAATCGTTTTGTACATCCATTAAAAACATGACCATTGTCACCACAATAATTGCAAATGATGTATTCGGGAAGACCTACATACTTCCTTCCTCTAAAATCATTTTTAGGCTTCTGGATGCAACAGTCAGCCTGACTGTTCCATTTGAACCCCAAACCCGCAGATTTCTCACATTTTTCGGTTTGATTCGTGAGGAAGTTTAACACGGTTTGACTTCCTTCCCATTTTTCAGTGATGTTCTTAGCATTAACAAGTTCATTGGTCAAGTCGTTGACACGTGAGAGAAGATGCAAATTCTTTTCCTTTTCTCTTTTAAGTTCATCATTGTTAACACTTTCTATGGACAATCTCTTCTCAACAATGAAGTCATGAGTGTGATTGTTGAGTTTAGACACGAGATATATGATTCTTTCTTTGGACTCTTCATATTTAGATGTCATCTCGTCAAGTCTTTTACTTAGATCAACGACTTCATCGGATCTATGGTGAGGAGAAGACCTAGAAGTGCTACATTCGGGCATACCTTTTTGAAAGAAAGTAAGCCTATCATGGAGATCTTCTATTTCATTTTTGAGACAAACAACCTCACTTTTAAGACACTCATTTTCATTTTCCAACCATTCACTTTTTCTTTTAAACTTGTCTAAATCGTGGTCAGAAGCAACAGTCTTAGAGACTGTTTCTCTTAAGTCTACAACTTCAACTACAAGGTCATAGATCTCATTTTCAAGAGCATCTTTGTCCTTCAAAATGTCATCACGTTCCTTAGTTAGTTGGGAAACTTGCATCACCAAAGTTGTGTTGACATTTTCAAGGTCAGAGACGTTCGTGGGGGTCAACCTAAGACGCTCTAGTTCTTTAGTCAAATGTTTGTTTAACTTGTTGACTCTTTTGACTTCATTATATGCCTCGGAAGTGACAGATAACGATCTGTTGCTTTTAGTTCATTTTTCAGATTAAAGTTCTCTTGAGCAATTTCCTCAATCTCATTTTGCATAATATCAAGCTTATTAGTTTGAGACCGACACTTATCAAAAAGTTGGTCAAGAAGCTTACATACTTTCTCTTTGGAGTAAGTTCTAGCCTTGGCCTTTAAATGATTTACCTCGTTGTCGGAATCGGAGTCGGAATCGTCGGGGTTAGCCATGAGGCATCTTAAGTGTTCAAGTTTTGAGGTTTTTGAGACTTTTTCTTTACCATGATTTGCAAGACACATTTTAGCCTCAAGTTCCTCCTCGATGAGTTCCTCATCTTCCTCGGAGTCGGACATTCCCCATATAGCACTCATGACTCTATGTTTATAGTCCTTTTTAACCTTTTCTCTTCTTTCCTTAGATTTGATTTCTTCCCACTTGGGACATTCTTTAATTTGATGAGTTTTATCACCACATTTAAAGCATCCCATGGTGGAAGTAGGTCGTCTCTTCGGAAAGCGTTTTTTCGAGTAATTATTAGTGAACTTTTTGTTACCTTGTCCATTGACCAACCCGGCTAAGTTCCTTGTGAACATAGCAAACTCGTCTTCCTCCTCATCTTTTTCATCACTTGGAGAAGATGTGAGGGCGAGACTCTTTCCCTTTGATGACTCACTAGAATGCTTATCGAGATTAAACTCGTGAGCCATTAGTGATCCCATTAGTTCATGAAGAGATAGGGTTGACAAGTCTTTAGCTTCCTCTATGGCGGTGACTTTAGGTTGCCATTTGGGGGTTAGACTACGAAGGATTTTTCGAATGATGTCCTCGGACTCGAAATTCCTTCCTAGACTTTGAAGCTCATTAATAATACAAGAAAAACGAGAAGAGAAACTATTTAAAGACTCGTCCTTTGATATTCTAAACATTTCATATTGTTGCATGAGAAGGTCAATACGGTGTTTTCTTACTTGGGACGTCCCTTCATATGCAAGTACAAGGGAATCCCAAATAGATTTTGCCGTAGGACACCCGGAGATTCGACTAACTTCCCCCTCACCAACACAACGTTGAAGAATCGACATTGCTTTGGAATTCTTTTCGGCAAGCTTGAAGTCGTTCTCATTGTAATTTCTTTCCTCTTTTGTCTTAGTGAAACCGTTAAGAATATCGGTTTCCTCAATGACAAGAGGTCCATTTTGGATGATGTTCCAACATTGATAATCGATACTTTTGATGTAATGTTCCATTTTGAGTTTCCACCATCCAAAATTCGAACCGGTAAAGACCGGGATCTTGGAGTGTTTCTCGGAATCCATCACCCACGAATCAAACTCTAAGGCGGTTAGCCTCGATCAAGAGCACGAGGCTCCGATACCAATTGTTGAGTTTATGGATTCAAGTACCTAAGAGGGGGAGGGGGTGAATTAGGTACTATTTTAAAAATTTATAACTTCAACTTTATTGAATTAAAGTGAGTTACAAGAACAAAAGAGATGAGAGGATACTTTGAATAATATTGAAAGATTGAACAAGTATCACTAAGAATGTTTCTTTGAAGTATGAAAGCAACAATCGTTCGATCGTATCTATTTGTCTCGATTTGTGAAATATGATTGCGGACCAAATGCGACAATATGATGAACTGTTGCTTCTAAGTTTAAGCGAAACAAAACAAACAAACAAAGTATAAAGCAAATGAAATAAAGAAAGCACTTGAACACGAGATTTTTGAATTGGTTCGGCAAGAAACTCAAGTGCCTACGTCCAATCTACCTTTTTATTACTTTCCGTTAGTGATCTACTCCGAAAACTAAAAGACCCTTGTAATAAAAGACACCAACCTACTCCGGTTGTAAAGCTAGTACAAGAACTACTCCGTTCTTATGACAAGCTAACTCGTAACCTACTCCGGTTGCCAACTCACAACCTACTCCGGTTGTCAAGAGTTAAAGACTACTCCGTCCTAAACTCTACTAACACACTTAGAATGTTATAGGATCAAGTTTCCACTAACACATTCTTAACAAAGAATAGAGGTGGACAACTTTTACAAGATCAACAATTCTTAAGCAAGAGAGTTTAGTATAGAAAAGCAACAAAGAGCCACGATCAGTAGAAATCAAGACACTTGAAGTCTTTTAAAGGATTTTGCAAACAAACACGATTTTTAAGCTTTAAAAATACTTTGCAAATATGGAAGAATTAATTCAGAAAAGTCTTGGGAATTTAAGATGGAGGGACACGGTTTATATAGAGGAGGTGAGTGAAGGGGGTTGCTAGGGTTTTGAAGGGTCAAAGACCTCACATGTGAAGGGCAATAGCAACCACCCAAAACTTGCACCAAAGAGGACTCTTTTGCAAAGGTAAGAATAGAGAAAGAAGGTTTGAAAGATAACCTTAAATGCTCATGCAAAATCAGAAAACAAAGGATGTGAGACAAGTCACATGATGACAAGTTAACACAAATATGGCAAAAAGCATTTTTTGTTTTCTTAAAGACCAAAGGATTGAATTTGCACAAAGAGGAAACATTTTGAATAATTCAAACCACTCTTTAATGAAGACTACTCCTTAATAAAAATCTGATATTTTATCTTTGAAAAATAAGTCACGTGAAAGCTTTTGAAAGATAAAAGGGACTTCAAGTTTTTACGAGTTGTGGCATAATCCAAACAAATTGTTTTGCGTGTGAAAGCAATGTCGTCTGACTGCTTTTCTATTACTCTAGTATACTCTACTTTCTTGCTTGTACATTAGATGACACTTGACTAAATACAATGGGATTAATAACAACTTCAACACTTCTTAATCCAAGCTTGATTACATCATTAATCCTGAAAAGGTAAACTAAGATAACACAAATCAAATGGGCATGTTATCATCAACATAAGGAACCCAACAAAAACTTTAGGTAATTATTGTTTTCTACGGAGTATATAGTATCATAGATTCATAGCAAGCGTATAGCTAATCTTGTCACCTTAGCAAGTACACCGATAGATAACTTATCACACAACGTAAATTTTTTTTGTCGTCTAACCTTCGAAAGTACAACAATAAAAATAGAAAATATATTATAATAATGTAATTTCTTTTCATGTCGTCCAGCCTTGGTAATTCAACAAAATAACATACGATATAATGTAATTTCTTTCCATGTCGTCGAACAAATTAGGCGATATAGTACATAGGATCGGGCAATTTGAAGGTCCTTAAGCCAGGGTGAGGTCCCAATAAATCACTCCATTGATCACCAATATTCCCTATTATTTTGTACCCCTTCTTCTCCAACTTTGCCCTATGCTTTGATTTATACTCCACTGATTTTATATGAGCTTCTTCCGGTTTCCTGTTACATTATTAGTGCAAATACTTAAAATGCGGTTTTACATAAATAATACTTCAAATTATCAAACTTGCTAAAGTTCGCTTAAAATAGCGTGTTATTAAACATGTAAAAGAATCACTAGATCAGTTTAGTGTCAAATGGGACACGAGGCTAGTAATTCAGTACAATATATGGAGAAGAAGATTTACCGTCGTGATCTTGACGATACCTCTTATCTTATCCACCATGCTACTCCCTCCATTCAACTCCACTTTACATGTATTCTTTTTCCGTCTATTCAACTCCACTTTACATGTTTTCTTTTTAGCCCAAAAAAATGACCATTCTATCCTTATTCACACTCCATATTTACAAAAAATGTTATCCAGACCCCACACGGCCACACTAATCCACACTAATCCACCATAAAACCCCACCTTTATATTTTTTTTAACATTTTTAACCCCAATATTCTATTTCCCTATGTACTTTTTATAGTTTTTTTAATCCGTTCCTTAATATTCGTGCAAAAAGCAAACATGTGGAGTTGAACGGAGGGAGTATGTCTTAAGCTTAACCATCAAATGAAGAACAAGAGTTAGCTTAAATGGTAAGAGCCATGTTACTTAAATGGTAAGAGCCATGTTACTGCAGCTATAAAACTTTGGGGTTCGATTCTCATCCGTGATATAAATACGCTCATTTTAACCAAAAGAAAAAAGGTCATAAACTTTAATTTATCCAAGTCAAAATTTCTGACCTTACCTACTCTTATAAAAAACACATATAAAAAAATGAACCGTTCATAAATCACAAGTTAGATAACATGGGTTTAGTAAAATTATTACTTTAATTTATTACTAAAAGATGCGATTTGTAGATGGTTGTTGAGACGAAGTTAACAAGTCTTTATCGTGTAAAATGTCATATTAGATTATTTAACAATATCACACTTATGGCACTTCAATTATTTAGTCCATATGCTGCCATAAATTGTTGTTGAAATAAAACCAGTCTAATTATGAAGCACACCCTTTATGTTTTCTAGGTTTATTTTTTTATTTTATTTTGGTTTAAATGAACGCAGTATGTCACTAGTAAAAATAGAACTCCAAATCTATTGGGGATAAAAGAACCCTTATTAATTACCACTTGAATTGACTCTTGTTTTTGTTTCTTCTACCTTTATAATGACTATTTAATCGAGTAAAAAATATGGCCTAACCCATCCTAAACATGAAAAAAGACATTTAATGCTACAATATTATTAATAATATTATTAGCTACGTACTAACTACATACTATCATTGGCCTTGGTAATTATGAGGATCATGTACAAACTACATACTATCGTTGGCCTTAAAGCTAAGACCTTAAACTTTCTAAGTACTACAAACAAAATCTATGAACAATTCTAGTATTTGAGGTCTTCGTACCAAATCCAACAAGTCGAACTCTTCATATTTAGGAATTGTTACAGACTTACAGTTGATTTTCGACTTTATAATTAATATTTATATAGTTTTGTGTGTGTGTGTTATACGACCTTAATACATCCCCTCGATCAAATCACTTTGTGTGTGTGTGTTATACGACCTTAAACCTATTTTCACTCCATTCATTGCGGTTTCCAACACGACACTTTAATCGTGTTTTTCGAAGCTTATATGTTACTTTTTTTTCTTGAATTTTTTTTTGTGAAAGATGTCGAAAATAAGTGTAAATGTTTTTGTTTTATAATCTAATAATTTTTATTCTTCAACTTATTTACGGTCAAAGTTTGGAAACTTTGACCTCCCAAAAGTAAATGGGGTGAAAATAGGTTTGTGGAGTGAGAAGAGTGTCTCACTTAGAGTTAAGTTTATACTTGAATACTATATCTTGTAAATCTTACTATATTTAGATTATTAATGTGCGTTAAAAAACTTAAATCAAAGTACATAAACTTACTTGAGTATCATTTTGAGCCATTTATGGTAGCCTACGTTCTTCATGTTGCGAGCCTTGAACTCTCTGAATTCTTCTTTAGCTCCGGTTAGAAAAACAACTTTGACACCAAGTTTTAGCAATCTCTTGTACAAGTCAAGGACCGATTGTATTGCTGGTGCATTTGCTTGAACTTGCCATTGGTTGAACTTTGTTTCGTTGAACGGGAACGCCCTTCATAATATATACCGAAAATTATATCATCATAAATACAAATAATCAACTCAGATATACTGCAGCCCCCGAAAGGGGTGGCTTACATGGTCTGTGTGGTGGTGCGGGAACGCATGGACCCGGGGGGATTCAACCCCTCGTCATTAAAAAAAAAAAAAATCAACTCAGATATATAAAAAATGGAGCACCCACGAAGATAAATAAGCTAAGAGAAGCGCAACTAATATTTAACGTTATTTTATCTTTTATAGATGGAAAATTTCAACTAAAATTTAAAAATAACAAAGATAAACATAGAAGCGAACACGCTTACCCAAACTCAACATTAGGACTAGCATAATATGGCAAATTTGAGAGGGCGGTCTCATCTATGTCAAAGACCCAAATATCTTTGCCCTTACTAATATTAAGGCTATTAACATAGTTAATAGCAGAAGTCATCACAATAGAACAATCTTCTTTATATTGAGCCCCCAACATGTAATGACCAACATAATTCTCGCAATTCATTGGAATCGTCTTCCAATCCCTAACATTGTTTGTTTCGACAGCAAAACGCCAACTTAAACAATCTAAGCCTTGGACCCGGTGACCTCCTGAACCTGAACGTGGTACAAGAGGGTGTACGGTAGCATGATACGCGTGGGCTCCTCCGATTATGAAATGAGGAGCCACTATGAGTCCTAGTAGGATAAGAAAGTAGTCAAAGGACCATTTTACGTGCATCATGTTATTTTGTGACTATTGATAAATTTATGACTCGAGACTAAGAGAGGCAATGTGATACGTGAATTATTGTGAAAGATACAGAACCTTTTATGGGCATTTTTGTTTCCATTATTGAAGGACAAGGTAAGGACATATCGATGTGGGGTAATGCAAAATTAAATTTCACATCAACCAATTTCACCGCAAATTCTATCTTACAACCAGTTATATTGTAGCATTGTACAACCGCCTCAAAGTTGTTGAACTCTTACACAAAGTTATTGAGCAATTTTACAAGTTATTGAGCTATTTTACGAAGTTATTGAGCTTAATAATTATTCTGTTAAGCTCCATAATTTTGTACCATAACTCGATAACTTTGTTAATAGAACTCGGTAACTTTATAATAAAGTTCAACTATATTGAATAGGTTGTATATACAACCAGTTGTATAATACTTTAACTGCAATTTCACAATTATACTCCCTCAGGTTCCTCGATCAATAGTTATATATTACTTTTGACGCACAGATTAAGAAAATATATGAGAATACACCTAAAATTAAAAATAGATAACTATTAATTGGGACAAAAAACGTAATAAATTAATAATGGTCCGAATACGAACGATATGTTATTTTCGATACGTCGGTGAAGTAAAAAGCCGGAAAGAATTTTTTTAAAATTTATAAAAGCAAGCTAGAGTTTTACCGTGCATGGGGACTTGCTTTATGTGGGCCAATATTTTGTTGACTGTGTTTTAGGCCGGTCCTGATTTTTTAATCACAAAATCTCATTGAAGACGGGCGATATCCGTCACAAGCTTGTAACGGATATCATTTCCTCTCACAAAATGTCCATTGAAAGGTGAGTGGGAAGCACATGGGGTGCCCCACCTTATCCCTCTCTCTTTTTGTGAGAGGTCACGAGCTTGTGACGAGATTTGCCCATCACAAGTAAGACTAGCTGTTTTTTCATACTTCTTAAAAGAAATGGATCCCATTATTTATAAACGGTCTCGATTAAAGTCTATGAAGATCTAATGGTTGTAATCGTTTTATATAATTATTGTTTTAATAAATTGAGAAAGAAAATATATTAAAGAAAATATGGTATATTAGAGAGGAAACAGAGAGAAATAAATAAAGGGATAATTCACGTGGTGCCTTTGAGGTTTGGCTTATTTCACGTGGTATCCCTGCGTTTAAGTTTGTGCACATGGTACCCCCGAACTTTCATTTAAGTGCACCATCTGCCCTTATTGGTTTTTCTGTTATGACGGCGTTATAACTCTTTGTCTTTTTTCCCCTCATATCTTTACTTTCCTCCACATTTCTCTCACAAACCATTAAACAATACCCTCTCCCTCTCTCTCACTTCCCCACTGCCCACCATTGATGAACAACAAATTACTTCCTTATCTCTAACTTTCCCAAAAAAAATATTAGCTTCCTTCGTTTTCCCTGCAATCTCCACAATTACTTCTATCAGACTTCCCCAATTGTAACCATTCACCACCATCCTCAAACAACAGGTATTCGTTATAAATTACTTCTCTTTATCATTGTCCATTTTTTTCTCCCTTTCTTCCTGTAATCTCTTAACTACAAATTATGCTCCTATTGAAAATGTCAGATGATGAACCAATGAAATGGGAAAATATGATGATGAAGAATGGCAAAAATGGTGAACAATCAATCTGAATCTGCATTAAATAGGCGGTTTCTTGCTTTTATTGAAATCCATTCTCGAAATTAATTATTTGAAGGATCTGGGCATTTTGGGAATTATATTTGAGGAACTAGGTGGTGCGAATATGTGGCGACGAAGAAAGGTGTTGCTGCTCTCAGGTGGTTGTTGTGGATGGGGCAGATTAGAGGAGACTTGTCGTGGTGGTGCGGTGGCTGTTGGTGAATTGGACTCGGGTTTTGATTCCGAATTCAGTATTGAAGATGGAGATGGTGAATGCAGGTGGCTCTAATTAAGCCGGTGATTGTGATATGAAGATATTCTTTCTTGCGCACCAATCGAATCACGGTGGCTCGGTTGATGTTTGATTGGTGAGGTGAGGCAGTTGAATTGGTAATTAGTTGAATTGTCGATTGATGTCGTGGCCGAGAACTGTGAACCATGATGGTGAATTTGGTGGTTATTAATCGTGTATGGAATTATGGATTAATTATTGTGGTGTGAAATTGAATAATTGTGGTGGAGAAATGATAAGAAAAGGAAGACAGGCAATTTGGGAGACCGGGTCAAAAAATATAGTGTTGTAAGAAGAAAAAAGGAAGATTTTGAGGGAAAAATAAGAAGTGCTTTGTGAGGAGAAAGGTGAAGATGACAAGGGAGTTACATAGTACACTGTTAGTGATAGTGGGTTAACGGCGTTATAACAGAAAAACCAATAAGGGCAGATGGTGCACTTAAATGAAAATTCGGGGGTACCATGTGCACAAACTTAAACGCAGGGGTACCACGTGAATTAAGCCAAACCTCAGAGGCACCACGTGAATTATCCCATAAAGGGAGCGTTAAGGAGAACAACTACACAAATTCTAATTTAATTTAAAACTAGGTGTATCTGTTTCGAAAGTTAGAACAAAAACAGAATGTATAACAAAAAGAATAGCTTAGCTTATCACAGATTCTAAGTGAGACTAAGGCTCTGTTCTTTTGGACTGAAACTTATAGGATCTGAACTGAACTGAACTTATAGGATCTCGAATCAATCGAATCAACTTATAGGATCTCGAATCAACTTATAGGATCCGAATCGAATCGAACTTATAGGATCCGAATCAATCAACTTATAAGATCTGAACTTTTCTGAATTGAACTTATAGGAGCCGAACTTAAATTATTTTATTTTATTTAACTTAACTATTATTATTATTATTATTATTATTATTATTATTATTATTATTATTATTATTATTATTATTATTATTATTATTATTATTATTATTATTATTATTATTATTATTATTCAAAAGAGAACATTGATAAAAGAAAAATTATAGTATAAAACACAAGGTAAAATAATAAAAAATTTCCCCTTTATATGTATTGGTTTGTTCATACATTATACTACGATTAGTCGATTACATTACAATAACAAATAAATCACATATTATATCTTTTTTTTTCTAATCATTTATTTCCATATTATCATAATACTCATCACTTTCATCTTCATTACCACTCTCAACAACGGATCCATTGCCCCGCCAAATATTTTTGACTATTTTGTTTCGTACCTAATATATGGCCTTATTCCGCTTTTTATCAAACATGCCCAAATCTATTGTGATGCTGAAATTATTAATGAGATGAGTGATTTTTTTTTTTTAAATAATAATGTATGTATCGAATAATTAATGTCAAATGTTTTTATATCGGTCTTTAAAAATAATACTTCGTATATAGCTTTTCTGAACTAAATTTATAGGATCTGAACTGAACTAAACTTATAGGATCTCGAATCAACTTATAGGATCTCGAATCAACTTATAGGATCTCGAATCGAATCGAATCGAACTTATAGGATCTCGAATCGAACTTATTGGATCTCGAATCGAATCAACTTATAGGATCTCGAATCGAATCGAACTTATAGGATCTCGAATCAAACTTATAGGATCTGAACTTATAGGATCTGAAGTGAACTGAAATTAAGTGACTTTAAGTCCAAAAGAACAGGGCCTAACTGGGACAACAAAGATGATGAATTAAATTACCAACAACGACAACAACAAATTTTAAATTAGGATAAAAATGAATAACTTTAAACGGTCATAATTTTGCGCTAGGGTATCTGACTAAGCAAAATTTTCAACTTTTTTCCATTGTGTCATTTCAACTGTTCGTCTTGTCGAGATAAGCGGTTTGAAGAAAATTCGTCGAAATCAACATCTAAGCACAAAATTATGGTTGTTCAAGGTTTTCGTTTTTAATCGTTATCTTTTTATTACTAAATTAATCGTTGTTATCAATTATCGATTAATCATATAAACAAAAATTAACGGCATTCAAACATACAAATAAAAGAAAGAGCAAAAGTGATTTTTTTTGAAAAAGTAGGGGCGAGAATGCGAGATGACTAATGAATAACAAAAGGGGCATTATATAACAACTCCCTTTTTATCTCATGTCTTACTAGGGCCGGTGAGCATCGGTTTAAAACCAGACCAAAAGAAAATGGACCGAAGTTAAAAATACGGTGGACTGAAGACCGTATCTAAAAGTTTTGGTCTTGGATCAAGCCGAATCCGATATATTGAGTCCGATTTGATCCCGTCCTAGACGACCAAAAACCATATTTTCTCACTATTACCTGTTCGATAAATGAATATAATTTCCGCAATCATATACGATCAATAATCAAACTACTAGTAAAGTTTAAATAGTGACTAATACCGAGTTCATAATGATTTTTTCAAGAAAAATCTTTCAGTTCCTTCCAAAAAATTATACACCGTAATATTTAGTCTCGAAAAAAATATAAAGTTCGGTCTGAACTTAAATTAACGGGTTCTGAATCACACTAGACCGAACAGTTCAAAAAAAGAGAAACGAAAATCATACCTAAATGAATAGACACAAAATCTCATTGAATGGTTGAGACCAAATAGTTCGATTCGATATATTTTCCTGATATGGACCTAAACGTTTTCACTCTTATGTCTAACATAGTAACATTAGGGCATTAGCAATAGATGAACCTTTAGGAGGTTTGTTCTCATGCCACATAAGTTAATTTACAAACTCATTTACCTATAAACCTCTTACCAACAACAAATAAAGTAATAAACCTCTTCAAGGTTCATATTATGGCCCACTATACTTTTTTTCCTCTTACATTCTCTCTCCACAAACCTGGTTACTAATTTATAACCCCTCACATCCATGAACCTCAACACTCATCACCAACAATAGAAGTTTGTTGACAAACCTCTAAAATTATGGACATGTCATCCCACAAACCTTCTCTATCTTTGACAATGGTTTACACTTTTTTTTTTTGGTGTTTCAGTTTATAATTACACTTTTCTTTTCTAATAAATAAACCAACTCATGTAGGTGGGATCATGACATTTTCTCCTTATTTCAAGTTGCTTTTGATTTTTTTTAATAATTGTAAACTCAATCCCCCCTCCTTACCTTAATAATCGTGTATAAGGCAACTGTAACTGAGATGAGGGGAGTATTAAACTACATAATATGCTTATATTTTTTTCACCATTATTATTAAACTACGTAATATGCCTAGAGTAGGCTTTTCAGGCCGGGCCAAGGCGGGCGACACGTGTACAGTGAAGAAAGAAGATGGCCCGGGTTCGGCAAGACCGCGACACCAATATTCCAAAAAACCAGTGCCTAAGCCCTGGCCCTGCCTGACACGACGCACGATGGGCTACGCGAGACGGTTTTAGGGCCGGGGTAAATAATTGAAAAACTATTAAAAATACCCCAACCACAACGGGCGGCACGACTTTGCTCGGGCCGGGCTGTGATGGGGAAGTGGAAAAAACGGGCCGGCTCAACACGACTCGGTCCGAAAGCACGATTGACCGTGCCTGAGCCGGGCCAAAATTGTGGCTAGGCATGACGGGTTGGGACGGCACGATCCATTGCCTTCTCTAAATATGCGCTCGATGAAATAACATAGGGAAATTTCATCGAGATTGTGTGTAAATGACTTTTGCCCGTCAGCCCAATTTAGTCTGGTCCAACTTTCACCTATTATGATCATGAATAGGCCCAAAAGAACTAGTGGCTTGGACGTTAAATGTCTTATATGATTTGCTGCCTAACGCCCTAGCATACCATGAGATGTTGGTTAATGGTTTAGGGTTTAGGGTTTTAGGGTTTAGGGTTAATGGTTAATGGTCCAACTATGGTGGGGTAATGTATGTTATATAGGAAATGTGAATTGATATTGTATTATTGATGATTTACAATTACATATTGATAGGCTATTTATACAGATACATGAGATATATTTACCTAAAATAAGAGATACGTAATCCTAAGTTTTAGGCAACTAATAACAAGATTTACACAATTATAGGCATGGATAATTATAGAAGATTGAGGACTCTAATTACTCTTAACATCCCCCCGCAAGATGGACGGCCTTTGGGAAAGTCCAATCTTGGACATTAACATAGTGAAGCGCGGCCGAGGTAGTGGTTTGGTCAGGGCGTCAGCAAGCTGATCATCATTAGCAATAGGCACAACTCGAAGTAAACCAGCTTGGACCTTCTCACGAATAAAATGAAAATCAAGGGCCACATGTTTCATTCGAGAATGGAAAACGGGATTAGCACTTAAATTTGTAGCACCAATGTTGTCACAGTAAACCACAGGAGTCGATGGAAGAGTGACATTAATTTCTGAAATTAAACTAGTCAGCCAAGTTAATTCCGCACTTGCATTTGCAACACAAATGATACTCCGCTTCAAAGAGAAGACCGAGCTATAGTGCGTTGCTTTTTAGAACTCCAGGAAATAATATTTCGACCAAGATATACAATGTATGCACCAGTCGAAGTAAGGTCGTCTTCATTGTCACCCCAGGCCGAGTCGGAATAGGCATGAAGCACCATAGGGGAGGCACGATGAATAATAATACCATGTGACAGAGTACCAGCGAGATACCGGAGAAGCCGTTTAAGAGCAGCCCAGTGGCAAGTGCTTGGAGCATGCATAAATTGAGATAATCGATTGACGGCAAAGGCAACATCAGGTCGGGTAAGAGATAAATATTGCAAACCTCCGACAAGGACACGATACTCAGTGGGATTTTCGTGAGGGGGACCATCACGAAGATTTAATTTGAGAACCGAATCCATGGGTGTAAAGGCGGATTTTGCATCAGACAAGTGAGCTCTAGCAAGCAAATCAGATGTATACTTTTGTTGATTTAAGAATATCCCTTGAGAGCATGGTTGAACCTCGACACCAAGAAAGTATGACAGTTGGCCAAGGTCTTTGAGAGAAAAACGAGCTGATAAAGAGTCAATGAACTTCGAAACCGTCGAGGCAAAAGAACCTGTAACAATGATGTCATCCACGTACACCAAGACAAATAATGTAGAGGAGCCATGATAGATAAACAGAGAAGTGTCAGTAACAGAGTTCTTGAACCCAGCAGATATAAGAAAGGAGCGAAGCTCCGTGTACCAAACCCGCGGAGCCTGCTTAAGTCCATATAAAGCTTTGCGAAGACGGCACACATGATGGGGCTTGGATGGGTCGGCAAAACCAGGTGGTTGGGCCATAAAAACTGTATCAGTGAGCGTTCCTTGAAGAAACGCATCATTGATGTCGAGTTGACGAAGGGGCCAATTGTTAGTAACGGCAAGACTAAGTATTAGACGGACCGTAGCTGGTTTAATTACTGGACTAAAAGTTTCGGTGTAATCGATGCCGGGCCGTTGTAAGAAACCCTTGGCAACGAGACGGGCTTTGTGCTTGTGAATGGAACCATCGGGATTGTATTTGACCCGAAAGACCCATTTACAACCAACAAGATTTTGAGAGGAGTCTGGTGGGACGAGTTCCCACGTTTGATTTCGTTGAAGGGCAGAAAATTGTTCCTCTATGGCGGCACGCCATACGGGATCAACAAGAGCTTGTTTAACTGTTTTGGGTTCGGTGGAGGTGAGTTGAGCCGAGAGATTGAGTTTGTCGATGGGTTTGTAAATACCATGGGAGGCACGTGTGGCATGATGTGGGGGAGGGTTAGCAGCAGCGGTGGCGGTAGGAGGATTAGGAGAGGCAGGGGGAGTTTTCTGGTGGGGCAGGTGAGGAGTTGTCTGGTGGGGCAGTGGGAGAGTCTTCTGGTGGGGCAGGGGAGGAGGGCGTAGTGGTAGAGGGAAGG
Organism: Silene latifolia; assembly: GCF_048544455.1. NCBI lineage: Eukaryota > Viridiplantae > Streptophyta > Magnoliopsida > Caryophyllales > Caryophyllaceae > Silene > Silene latifolia. Next base: position 9,881,992 of record NC_133536.1, on the reverse strand, counting down.
GAAGGTGAGTTCGGGTTGGAAGAAGGGGAAGGCTCAGGGACAGGAAGTGAAAAATCACACCATTCATCATAGGAGGGAAGGGATGGGGATGGGGAGGAGGTGGCGAATGGGTAGGTTTGATCCACAAACTTTACATGACGAGAACTGTAAAAGCGATTGGTGGTTGGGTCGAGGCATAAGTAGACATGTTGGGAGGGAGAGTAACCAATGAAGACGCATGGTTTTGAGCGGGCATCGAGTTTATGAGCGGTGTAGGGGCGGAGCCATGGATAGCATAGGCTCCCAAAATTCCGAAAGTTGTTGTATTTGGGGATGGTTCGAAAAAGACGGAAGTAGGGTGAATCATTGTTGAGAGTGGAGGTGGGCATACGGTTGATTAAATAAACAGCAGTTTGAAAGGCATATGGCCAGTACACAAGAGGCATAGAGGAATGGGAAAGGAGAGCAAGACCGGTGTCCACAATGTGCCGATGTCGTCGTTCCGCAAGTCCATTATGTTCGGGTGTATGAGGCGGTGAAGTTAAGTGTTGAATGCCAAACTTAGCAAAGTCGGGTTTTAATTTCTCAAATTCACCACCGTTATCGGAATAGAATGTTTTTATTGTTTGAGAGAATTGTTTTTCTACCAAATTTTTAAAAGCCAAGAAAGTAGAATGTGTATCGGACTTCTTTGTAAGTGGAAATAACCATGTGAATTTTGTATGGTGATCGACAAAGATAACATAATATTTGAAGTTAGTGATGGAATGAATTGGCGATGACCATACGTCACTAAAAATTACTTCAAGCGGATAATTAGATTGTAACGATGACACATTAAAAGAGAGTTTATGACTTTTATAAATTTGGCAGGCATTGCAAGAAGTATCCAAACTAGCAGATGTAACATTCATGTGAGAACAAATAGACTTAAAAACTGAAAGATGAGGATGTCCCAATCGATGGTGAAGATCGGGTTTATTCGTGGAGGTGGCGTGGACTTGCGGGGACGACGACGGCCAATAGTAAACTCCGTCCTTTGCTGCTCCGGTGAAGAGAATTGCACCAGTATCATGTGCCTTGACAACAAAAGAGTCCGAGTTAAAAACAATTGAAACATTATTATCGGTGCAAAATTTAGAGACGGAAATGATATTTTTGTGCATTAAAGGTACATGAAAAACATTTTGTAATTTAAACTTAGAGGATAAAAGAGCAGAACCGGTATTTTGAATTCACTACAACAAATAAGGTAATTGGCGACCATATAAGGCGACTGAGAACAGTCGCCATTAAGAATAAAGCGACTAAGACCCGTCGCCCGCACTTCGTAGCTGGGTTTGGTCGCTTTTTTAGCGACAGCGTTAAATGCCAATTTTGGCGATCAATTTTTTAAATCGGGCGACCGAAATTCGTCGCCAAAATTGGCGACTGTCATTAGTCGCTAAAAAGGCGACTGCTATTAGTCGCTTTACTAAAATCCACGTCATCTCCATATTTTTAAAAAAGGCGACGGATTTTGGTCGCCATTTTGGCGACAGATGTTGGTCGCCAATTTGGCGACAGCTGTTGGTCGCCAAAACCACTGTTCCCCGTCGCCAATGCCCATAAAAATAATTCATGATCAGAGACTTAGCGACGGTTTCCCGTCGCCAAATGCCCAGTATCCGTCGCCAAATTTACATTTTTTTAAGCGTAAAAATCGTTTTTGACCTAGCCAAATACGTAAAAACCTCGCAAATAAACCAACATTTCCAAAGAGAGAACACATGGGAAGCCAACACAACCAAACTTGATAAAGAAAATCATGTTCCATACACACAACTACGAGTTCTACGAGTTTTGGTCATCTAACATTATCCGGGAATAACATGTTTTCTAAAAAACTACATAACAGGGAAACTTGCTCCCGCTCCACTACCACCTCCATGATTAGGATCTCTAGGATCCTTTGGTTGCGGGCGCCACCCAGTGTTGCAATTGGCGAAGAAGGAGTTCATCCGGTCCATTTCCTCCTTCATCTTCCGAATTTCAGCATCTCTCTCGGCATCCCGCCTCTCCCTCTCGGCATCCTGCCTCTCCCTGGCGGCTAATTGAGCTTGGAGCACACTCACGACACTTGGGGTATAAGGTTGTTGTTGGGAGGAAATTGACCCTCTTCTTCTTGTAGGAGGATAGAAAATCTCCTTTGCCGACCCGGCTCCATACACATCTCCTCTTTGGAACCCCTCAACAAGATCAAACCATAGCTCATTGTCATCAATTTCCGGGTTGTTCTTCCTACGGACAAGGAATTGTTCCTAAAAAATTGATAAAACATTAATGGTTAGAGGTTACTTATCTAAAAATTGATAAAACATATACTTTAAAAAGCTAAGAAATTTTTATTTTTTGACACTTACATATAACTGTTGATCTTTTTCCTTCGCGAAGATCAACTTGCCCTTGCTTGTCTTCTTTGCGTGAGTGTCAACAAAGAGATCAACAATCGTGGGTACCTTACCCTTATTCTTCTTGGTCTTCCGGAAAAAAAACAAGGAAATTGTTACTCAAACATGATAATTAATGAGACTAATTAAATTAGAAGACTATTAAATTAAAAGCTAAGACAAATAACTTACATCTAACACCACACGATCATGAAAAGATTGAGACCCTCCATAATGAGTAGGCTCAACTTCCGCATCCTTATCTCCTCCTTTCCTGTTGATCTTGTTCCGGGTCGATGCTTCCTTGAACTCAGGACTGTTCCGGTACTTGGTATATTCCTCATATGACGAACCTGTAATCAATAAAATAACAATTATTAATTAATATATTTTCAAAATATGTAATGAATTTTAACTAATTACGGGTATTAAAAGAAACTAAATACCTTTCATGAAAGATGGCGCCTTCTTCCTCTTAGACACCTTATACATGTTGTCCCTTAGCCTCTTCTTGCCAATGTCATTATACCTTTGCCAAACTAGGCGCTCAAGGTTGGTTGGCCATCGACAGTTGTTGGCAAATCACGTACAGCCTCCCATATCTCATCCCCTTGGAGTCGAACCGGAGCATTGTCACGCACCTCCTTACCTTTTAAGAAAGATTTCTTGTTCTCTCTATGAATATGTCCATCCGGTAAGAAACATCTATGACAATCAAACCAACTAATTTTTTTGGAATTAGGAAGATAAAATGCTTTACTCCTATCCATGCAATAAGGACATGCCTTTCGCCCGGTTTGCCCATCCCGATAGCATACCATATGCGGGAAAATCATTTATAGTCCATAACAATGAAGCTCTTAGTTGGAAATTTTGCTTCTTCGACACATCAAATGTTTCTACACCAACTTCCCACAAATACTTCAGTTCCTCCACCAACGGTTGTAAATAAACATCCAGATGGTTTTTTGGGTTATCAGGACCGGGAATAAGTAAAGAGAGGAAAATAAATTGTCTTTTCGCACAAAGCCAAGGAGGTAAGTTGTACGGCGTGGTCATTACGGGCCAACACGAGTAGTTTCTACCAAACTGACCAAAAGGGTCAAACCCATCCGTACACAAGCCAAGTCTCACATTGCGAGGTTCCTCGGCAAAATCGGGATATAACCTATCAAAACGCTTCCACTCCTCCCCGTCACTCGGATGACACATCTTTCCTGGTGTACGAGGATTTTCTTTGTGCCATCTCATTTGGTTGGCAAGATTTTTCGTGGCATACATTCTTTGAAGTCTAGGAGCTAATGGAAAATAAATTAATGTGTTTTCTGATATTGGTTTCTTTCTCTTTCCACTCCTTTTATTACCCTTCTTCCCCTTAAAAACAATATTTCCTTCACTTGTCTCATATCTATCCCTTTGACATTTCTTACATTTGTCAAGCAAAGCATCATCTTTCCAAAAAAGCATACATCCTTTAGGACATGCATCAATCTTTTCATGTGGAAGTTGAAGACCTTTGACCACTTTCTTGGTATTATAGAAATTTCTGGTCATAACATTATTATCGGGTATAACATCCTCAACCAACGTAGCAATACTATCAACGGCTTTAAATGGCATATTATACTCACATTTTAAAGAAACTATCCTGGATGCAACTTGTAACAATGTCATTCTACTCCCCTCATATAAGGTTTTTCGGAAGTACTTAGCATGTCCAAAAAGGCTTTTGCTCTTGGGTTTGGTTGTTCTTCATCAATCATTGGTACACGGTCGTCATTAATGAAATCATTAGACCGAAAGGCATCAAGTACCATTTCTCTATATGGGTTCTCATTTTGTTGGATTTGAGGTTCTTCGGGATAATATTTTTCTCCATGGGAGATCCAATTGTAGTAGTTTGGAAAAAAACCATTTGTAACAAGATGCTCTTCTACTTCAATGTCAAATAAATATTTTAAGTTTTTACATTTAGTACAAGGACACCTAAGTTTATGTTGTTCCAAATCATATGAATCTTGACATCTAGCAAATTCAATAAATCCACGAACTCCCTTTACAAATCTAGCGATAGGACGTTTCTTCTTATCTACTCTTTCTTCGTACATCCATTTACGTTCGGATCTCTTCATTTTAATCTATAAGCAATATATAGCAAACTAACCATTTTAAATAATAATATTTAATTTCAACAAAAAAAGCAATGGTTATCTCATCCTCCATTTTATGCTAATTTCAAGATTTCAATTGGGTCCTTATCACTCCAACCTAAACCCATCAATGTACGTTTCAAGTCACTAGCAAACACACATTTGTGAATTATTAATGAGAAAAAAATTCGGCAATTCCCCTTAGTTCTCCAAATACACAATGTGGAAAAGATACATATTCCACATATGTATTCAGAGAACATTGGAGAAATTTGCAACCAAATTCTTTTCTCATTAATAAAATCACAACTATGTGTTTACTACCTAAGTGACTTGAAACGCATTAAAAGACAATCCCAAAATGGGGACTATTCAAGAATTGCTCCTAATGAGTAATTCTTGAACGGGTACTAGGTCATTATATATTAAACAAGTTGTCAAAATTATAAGGCAAATTTATACAATCCCCTAATCAAATGACATTACTAATTTAACAAATTTATACATCATGCTCATTCCATTCAAGAAAAATGCTAATTAATTAACAAAAATGCTAATTAAATCATTCTAACTTAATTAATTTGGTTAATTATACAAGTGGTCAAAAATGCTAATTTCTAACCCTAACTCAAATTAATTAACAAAAATGCTAATTAAATCATTCTAACTTAATTTGGTTAATTATAAGGCAAATTTATACAATCCTAACATTATACTACCTTCATAAAACTATACTACCTTCAACAATACTACTTCAATATTACTAAAACTAAGCATCACTAATCAAATCACATTACTAATTTAACAAAAATCCCAATTTCTACCTTCATAAAACTATACTACCTTATACAATCCCCTAATCAAATCACATTACTAATTTAACAAAAACCCCAATTTCTAACCCTAACTCAAATTAATTAACAAAAATGCTAATTAAATTACAACTACATACAATAATAAGCATCACTAATGTATAAATTACAACTAGATACTAAATAAGCATCACAACTTAAACAAAATATGAAGGATTGAAGTAATTAAATCGATTTGAGTCGAAAACAAACCTTTATTATAAACAAAGGGTCGGTAGGGATGTAGTGTGCGGATGGCGGCGGCGAGTGGTGGCGTCCGGTGGTCGTTGTAGTTGGTGGTGGCGTCGGGTCGTCGGATTTCTGGGCGTTTTTTTTTTTTTTTTAAGTTGATTGAAGTGAATGAAGGGGACGGGGTGAAGAATCTGGCAAAAAAAAAATATACAGACGATTGGCGACCGTTTTTGGTCGCCAAATTGGCGACGGGTAATGGTCGCCAATTTTGGCGACTGATTTCGGTCGCCAATTTGGATAATATTGCGTCGCCCGTGGATTTCATACGGATTTTTGGATAAAAAGGTCTAGTCGCCAAATTGGCGACGGATAGTGGTCGCCAGTTTTTTTTTTTCTGTCGCCAATTTGGCGACTGTAGTATGTCTGTCGCCTTTGTCGTGTTTTCTTGTAGTGATTGGAAGCCCAGACCCGTCACCAATAACAATTTCATCAGTACCGTCATAAGGGAAGTGGAGGGCGAGGTTCTCGAGATCAGTGGTGACATGGTGAGACGCACCACTGTCGAGAAGCCAAGGGGAGGGAATCGATTGGTTGAGAGCAGTGGGGTTGGCTTGAGGGGCGGAAGTGGTGGTAGGATTGCGAGTGTAGCGAGGAACTTGGATATTAGGGTACAACGATTTGAAGATTTGACAATAATAGAGGGTATGTCCTTGGTGCGAGCACCATTGACATTTCCCCTTAAAGGGTGTGTTAGGGGTTTGGGTAGAGTTGGAGTTTGAGGCCTGGTTGGGACGGGAGGGGGTGGAATTGTGACGGGCAAAAGTAGGGTGGGCCACGGCTGGGAAGGAGACGGCAGGGGTGGGAGTGGTTTGGGCGATGGTTAACTCCCTGTTGAGCGTTTTTCGAGAAGAGCAGGGAAGGAGATGGGTTGATCACGAGCATTAACCGCATCGATGACGGATTGATAGGAATCATCGAGGCCATCAATGACATGATCAGTGACGTCTTCGTCAAAGATGATGGTGCCGAGAAGAGCTAACTCGTCAACAGGGGTTTTGATTTTTGTCATGTAATCAGAAATTGAGGATGAACCTTTGGTAATGTGTTTGAGTTTGTGGCGTAGTTGTTTGATGTGACCACGAGACGGGAGGGCATAGGACGACTCGAGAGCCACCCATGCCTCACGCGTTGTGGTGGTGCGATTAAGGAGAGGGCTTAAGGCGGAGGTTAGGGTGCTAGCTAAGGCACCGACTAACAATTTGTCTTGCCGAAACCATGTATTATAGGCCGGATTGGGGGATACAGTTTTGTCAGCGTTTGTAATAGTTTGCGAGGGGGGTGCAGTTCCGTTAATATAGGCTAGAAGACCATAGCCATGGAAGAGGGATTCAAGTTGTAGTCGCCATTGGCGATAGTTGGATCCGTCAAATTTGGCAACGGAATGCACGTTGAGAAGCACGAGTGGCTTCGAGGGTTCGTCCGAGTTTGGGATAGTTGCGGACGACATTGTTGAATGTTTTTAGGCAATCGGGGAAGGAAGGAACCTTTCTCCTGATACCATATAGGAAATGTGAATTGATATTGTATTATTGATGATTTACAATTACATATTGATAGGCTATTTATACAGATACATGAGATATATTTACCTAAAATAAGAGATACGTAATCCTAAGTTTTAGGCAACTAATAACAAGATTTACACAATTATAGGCATGGATAATTAGAGAAGATTGAGGACTCTAATTACTCTTAACATGTTATAGCAAAAATGATTTAGATTTCGCCGATGGCTAACATGAATCGTCATTTGAATTCAGTTGAGCTATACAGAGGGAAGTGATATGGTGCATAAATGGAAACAACAAGCAATGTACCGCATGTACGTAATTGGAAAATGAGATGAATGAGATGACGTCATCTGGTAATACTACATATACGTTATGGTTACTACATAGTTCTCTTAATTGTATAGGGGTTTATCAGTTTATGTAATACGGAGTATAAATAAGAGGATGGTAATGAAACTCAGTATCACTTGACAGTTGATATTACTCGACCATTTTACAATTTGAAACATAATACGATGTGTATTTGTGCATTTGAAGGTCGATTGACGCTAGACTCGGTAAAATTTGACCTGATTTCGATAAACTTTTTCCTCGGGATTAGATCGGCCCAAACTCGGAATGACCTATTAATTTAGGATCGAAACAGTGAAACCTCATCCAATCCGCTCGCCTTGATGGATCAAAATTAATAAGGTTTTAAGAGCAAACACCCAACGCAAAATAAGAATGGGCTTTTATTGCCCATCAATTAAGTACTTCTACAGCCCAATAACTCATAAGGCCTGCTCGCTATTAGCAAAGGCGCGGTCTTGTAGGATGGAGTACATGACTTTTGTGTTAGTATGGACTATTGCCCTCTTTGAAAGCCCAACGTGAGTGGGCATTTTTTTTTATCACAAATTCTTACTTGTGATTGGAACAACTTACATATGTTATAATTGTATTATTATCGACTCAAATAGTATTAAAATAAAAAGTAAGTTTTGAGGCGTTACAAACTTGTGACGGTCATTTTGTTATAACTTACGAGCAGGACTTATTTTCACATATGGTAAGTCCGGCATTAGTTGCCTAATAACATCACACATTTATTCCGATCTTGTGAGATCATTCAGCATATTTGGCGTTCTTCGTCGCTTGGCATCCAATCTATGGCTGATCCAACTGTCTCGTTTACCCGATGGCTTGCTGATCATATTTCATACCTTCATCGGTCTTCCTCCAAGGATTCCAGCTGTTTACTTTATTTCTTCTGCATCTTGCGCTCCATTTGGCTCACCCGAAACTCCATTGTTTTTGAAGATCATACACTTGAGCCTGTACGGATACTTCATTTAGCTGAAGCTTTACACCTTTCACATACTCGACTGCCTTCTCTCCGCCTTGATGATGTCCCTTCCCGACATTTTTACCGTAGGACAGGTAATGTTATTTCGACTTTCACTTTCTCCTCATCTTACAAGATATCCGTCTGCAGGAGTTCTTTTCAGAATGGATACATTGCTACTGTTTCGACTGAATCGTGCTTGCCTGAAATCTACTATTTGCGAGCAACGACTTCCTTTGCAGCTTACTCACAGGCATTGCTTCAACTTATGACAACCCGAGAGTTCCCTACTTCCTTTGGTGTTACCTTTGCTGTAACATCGCAAAAATTATGTTCAGTTCTGGTCTCTCAGAGGCCAGTCCCAATAGTTGCGCGTAATTCATTACGCGAAATTCGCAGACTGCTTTGTCTTCATCGTAACTGGTCGGTTAGCCTGGCTACTGGTTAGATTGTAAGATATTTAATGTACCTGTAAGATGTTTATTTCGTTCTTCTTTTAATATAATGGTTTACAATTGTCGAAAAAAAAAATAACATCACACATTCACGTTTGTACTTTTAAGAGCTTCTATAAATCTATAACCAACCACTCATCACAATTCACACATGCCTGACTCACAAAAAGTAAACAACGGCGGTGGAGTTACCACGTTGATCTAAATATTCTGTCGTTTGGTTCATTACTTAGAAATGGAATGGATTGGAATGAAAACCATGGCAGTAGAGATGGCAACGGATCTTGGACCCTATTCAGATTCGCGGATCCAGACCCTGATGGGTAGGATATGAATCCTAATTTTTCGGACCCCGTGGATTCCACTTATTTGAAAATGGATCTAGATATGGATCTGGAAATTTGGATCCGCCGGATATGGGTCGGATATGGATCCAACGTTGGTGTGACCGATATGGATCTGGATCCTATCGGACCCTGTCCAGATTCGTTCCATTGTCATCCCTACTAACCCTACACAAACACAGTACACAAGTTGTAAGTTAGAGATGACAACGGATCCTGAACCCTATCCAGATCCGCGGATCCGCACCCTGATGGGTAGGATATGGATCCTAATTTTTCGGACCTCGTGGATATGGGTTGGATATGGATCCACTTATTTAAAAATGGATCTGGATATGGATCTGGAAAATTTGGATCCACCAGATATGGGTCGGATATGGATCCAACGTTGGTGTGGCGGATATGGATATGGATCCTATCGGACCCTACCCAGATCCGGTCCATTTCCATCCCTACATGGAGTATGGGGTTCCAATTTCATACCTTCCAAAACATGTTTGGTTCATTTTAAAAATAAACATGAATGAATGGAGTTTGAATCCATGGGGAGGAGGTGGGTATGAGATTCCAAGGGGTTGGGGTGGAATGAGAATACATCAGGATTCTAACTCCATTCCAAAACACCCCAACCAAACAATAGAATGACGAGAATCCATTCCATTCCAAACCTCCCAACCAAACACCTCCTAAAGTAACTACATTTATAGAGCTTTTATTTATTGATTTTTATATAATTGAATAATTTACATGAAACTCTCTTTTCTCTTTAATTTGAATAATTTTTGGTATAACCTATACAGATATACTCCGTATGTTTAAAATATAGGTAGTCATATACCACTCTGCCCCGATCATTTGTTATCTTATTCTATTTTTGGTTGTCTCAAATCTCTCAATCAATTGTTGTCTCTTCTATTTAAAGAATGAACTTGATTGGTAATTTGATCATTTACACTGAATTTATTTCACTTGTTATTTAGTAATTAACCCTTTCTCTCTTACTTAGTCTTTGTGTTAAAATTAAAGGACAAAAAATGACCGGAACGAAATTATTACAATTAATTGTTGGATGGTGTTGGTGGATCTACGTCATGATTATTGATTACCCTGTGTAGAAGAAACAACGCGGCGAAAACCAGTGGAAATAAGAGGGTCCCATTTTAATCTCCTTAGATTTAGTCGTAATTTTCAATTTGTTGATGACTATTTTGCATAATCCTCTATTTGTCTATTTCTCCGCCCTTAAATTAAGTTTGTACCCTGCTGCCAAAAAAAAAAAGTTTCTTGAGTCAACATAATTTTAAACAACTCGGTCTACATTTGATAGATTAATGAATGTGCAATACGCCCTTAAATTTTTTATAACGAACATTTACCTTTGATATTAAGAGTTTGCAAACAGAGGCGGATTTTAAGTCAAACAGTTGAAGCAAATAAATGATAACGGATAACATTAGTATTTAGCAATATACAGATAATAGATTTTAATAGCATGTTTTACTTAGCAAATTAAAACTAAAAATAATTGTTTGGTAAACAACTTATTATGGAGTATATGACAATTATGGGCTAATATGCTTAGTAGGGCTCTCGGGCCGGCTGGATTAAGGAAAAATTCGAAAGTTTTAGTTAATTTCCGTACTTTTTTCAAATGTACGTTATGTCAGATTACTTGTCCACTCTTGTTGAAATTTTTCACCTTCCAATTATAAATCCTGATTCTACTACTGAATATGTTGATATTAATCGCAAATTCAAAAATATCAGATTCAAAATCCCCTATATACTAAATGAATAGGAAAAACTCAAAGTTTTCCCGCCTAAAATATTTCCCCTATTTTGATATAATATCTTATTTTCTTTCCTTATTTAAGATTTGTTCTACGTTTTTTTATGATAAAAATTTCGCTCTCTTGTAGCTAAAACATATACTATTAAAAAATATTATAAAACAATATCATTAAATCTGTGTAAAACTTTTTTTTATTAAAATACACATTTCATGTTATGAGTATTGCTTTAATTGTTTTTTTTCTCTCAAATCAAAATACAATGATGAAAAACGTTAAAAAATAACGAATTGTCAATTGACACTCTATAAATATAGTACTATACTAAGAGCTAAAATTCTATAAACACCGTGTATCCAGTGCATGGGGCCTATGCTCGGTAGGGTTGTTTCATAACAATAATCCACCCTATTGGTGGTTTGCAATAATCACTCCATCCTATCAATAATTTCAATTAAATCCAACCTAAACCCATACATTCTAATAACGAACCAGCTCATATTTTTTTTTATGTTTAAGTGAATCAAATAAACCAAGTTTTTGATTCATCAGTTGAAAATATTACACTTCAAATATACCAGCTAGGTTGTCCAAAAACTATCAAATATTCCAACATAAACTTCAAAAAATATCAGTTGGTTCGTTATTAGAAGGTATGATGCTTATGTTGGATTTAATTGGGATTATTGATATGATGAAGTGATTATTGCTAGACCTGGGCCACTTGGCAAACAGACAGGTCGTGTGGTGTTCATGTTCATGTCAATATTAAACGGGTCACCACTACCCAACCCTAACCCGACCCAATTAAATAAACGGGTCATTTGACTCAACCCTAACCCGACCCATTTAATTTTTCTATAACCCAACCCGACCTGTTTAACCCATTTATCTTTAAGCAGGTCATTTTTAACCCACTTAACCCGTTTAACTCAATAACCTAATACAACAAACTACAATTTATAATCCTAATATTCCAAACATGATGAATGAAAATGTTAATTCTTAAGTTGTTTTGTTGAATTATTGACTCAAGCAAAATATATTATGACAATTTTAAATAAATAGGTTATTCGTGTCGGGTTCGTGTCAAAAGACATCAACCCTAACCCGGCCCATTTAAGTTTCGTGTTGGTGTCGTGTCAAGCCAATTACTTAAATGGGTCAAAACGTCTTGATCTCAACCTGCTAACTTCGAGTCGGGTTCGTGTCGTGTTTTCGGGTCTTGTCAATGATTGCTGCCTCTAATTATTGCAGACCACTAATAAAATGGATTATTGTTATTAAAATTCACAAATATCAGCCAATATGCAATTTACCAAACACCGACACAAACCTTGTTATAAATTTAGAGATAGCTACTTCCTTAATTTGGATGGTTTACTAACTAATCACGTACTCAAGGTAAGGTCATTTTACTAAAAGATTTTAATGGCGACACAAACCCAAATTAAAGATAAATAGAAATATGTTTGTAATTTGAAATACTTGGTCAGAAATAAAATGGTCGGCGAGATGACACGTTCCTAAGTTAGATGGATATGTCTTACAATTCAAAGCTTATCCTTTCAATTCATTTTTTGTTGATAAACAATTGAACAAGGTCAAGTAACGCACCCCACTTTCGATAAGATAATCTCGAATCTTATGATAAGATTTCCTTTGTTTTTCTTCTTTTTGTTACTTCGGACAATTCCTTACACATGGGACGACTATTAGCTATCCATTAAATTATGTTCGAGTTTTTAAAGTAGATTGTCCAAACTATCGGTAAAAAACTTATTTTTACCAACACAAAAAAAATGTTTGACAAACCCGTCGATAATAATTTTTTGATTTAATTATCAAGGGTCCATGTAAAATGTTTTATCCACATTGCGAGATCTCAATGTAACGAGGTTGAAACTCACCAAATTAATTACAACATTCAAAGACTATAATATCTCTTTTTCAATTTTAAAGGAGTAACTATTATACTTGATCAATATTGACATATTTTAACAATCCTAATGATTTTTCTTAATTCTTGCATAACATTTTAAAAATGGCTTATAAAAATGTATTAAACGTATCGTGATGTTTAGATTAAGTAAATACGGAATACGCAAGTATGTCAAAAGTTATTGTATGTATAAGAATAAAATCTTTAATTAAGTCTCTGGTAAACCATTGACAAAATATATTTAGGGGGTGTTTGGTTCACGCGTGGGTATGGGTTTGGAATCGGGAATCATACCTGGGTGGTATCGGGTTGGAACTTGATACCTCATACCTTGTGTTTGGTTCAATTTTGGGAGTATGGGGTTAGAAATCAATCAAAGCTAAAAAAATCTTCAAAATATTATTTTTTTTAATAATAATTTTTATACTATTAAATCATGTAGATAAAATTTAATCAAATAAAAATATAAAAATATTTTTTTTACAATTTTTTTTATCACTTTTTAATCTCTCTAATTTGATACCATAGGTATCAATCTCATACCTACCCTCCTCCATGGGTATGAGAAACCCATACCTCATGGGTTTGAGGTATGGGTTTGGTTCATTCCAAACCCATACCTCATACCTATATTGGGTGAACCAAACACTCCCTTATACCTTTTCACCCAAATATGATAACTAATGACAAGTTATTTTTAATAGGGTTAATTATTAGGTAAATTAAATTATGATTTTACAATATCGATTACATAAAACCGATATTAATTAAATTATTAATCCTTCTAGGAGCACCGTATAAAAGACATATAACATGGTCCACGCCGCGTTAAACGGTGCAATTTTGTAATTAACCAACCAATGACCTAACACAATATACAAACATCAATCCACCAAAGCCACGTGGCCTAAATATTATGGATAAACTCCTATATCATATACACTATATATAACCTTAGCCATGAAACTTTCAATCTATATTTCGTTCATTCATTATTATATATTCTCAACTCTTTTACAATTAATTTTCATCCATTATTTTCTCTAATTTATCAATGGAAGCTGTCCAAGATTACAAGTATACGATCGGTTTATATCATAAGGAACAACACAAGTTTACGAACATTGGAAAAGATCATGAAGAAGAAGAAGAAGAAGATATGAACAACAACGTAAGTAGTGATAATGAATCAACATTATCGTCATCATCATCGTCGTCCTTTGAGAAATCGAACATTTCTAATGAATCGTATTCTTCGTCCGATTTGCTTGATGATGCAACGTCTTCAACTTCGCCTAATGGACCCTTGTTTGGTTTATCTGAGCTCATGGATCAACTTCCTATCAAGTAAGTCTCATTTTCTAATACAAATTCTTTCATGAGACGGTATTTGACCTAATAAACATCCATCTATATTATTAACATTTGTTAGAATATAAAACCAATCACGAGATTACAACCATAAGCTTAAGCTTTTGGCTGAGTGGTTTTATGATGCGGTATTAGATCATAGAACTCCAATCATCAGTTTAAGCTTCTGGTAATCATAAAACTCCAACCATCAGCTAAAGTTTTTGGTTAAGTGATTTCATGACATGGTATCAGATCATAGAACTTCAACCATCAGTTTAAGCTTTTGGTTTAGGTGATTTCGTGACATATTATCAAAGCTATTGGGATCGATTATATATGAGACTCCAACCATCAGTTTAAACTTTTAATTAACAAATAGCATTTTTAAACAGTAAATTGAAACTCGATCTAATATTTGTTTTGTTAATTTTGTGTAGGAGAGGACTATCAAAGTATTACCAAGGGAAGTCACAATCATTCACATCATTAGCAAGAGTAACAAGTTTAGAAGATCTTGCAAAGAAAGAAAATCCATATCAAAAGAGATTAAAAGCTTGTAGGAGTTATGGTGGTGGTCTTAATTTCAAATCATTTAATCAACCTAAATCTACAATTAATAAGAGAGTTACTAAGGGTTCTTTGTCTAATTTATCTTGTTTAAGTAGAAATAATAGTTTTATGGGTAGTTTACCTCCTTTAAATCCTGTACAAAGAACTTTTTAATTTATTTAAATTTGTGTATTTTTATATCAAAATTTAATGAATGTATACAAGTTCTAGAGAATGTAATATACGGTGCACTTTTTTGTATGATTATGAGATTTGATGGAAGTATAAGATTTGTGTGAACTTAAAAATGTCATCACTATATGAGGCAAAGGGGTTTGAATTTCCGATTTATTATGATCTATGAACAATACCTCGATTTCAACCAGTAGACTAAAATCTCATCGATAATTACATGTACAATATGCATTATAGACAATGGAAGAATCAATATCTTCACATGCTTTGCATTAAATAAGGTCTTTCACCCAGGGTTGGATCTGGGGGCGGGCCTTGGTTGTTACGTGCCCGCCCTTTAACTTCAAAAATAAATTCCATTGTAATTGCAGGATTTAACATAGTAGACATTCTATCTAAGGGGCTAGTGGTGACGGGTGAGAGTCTGTCTAATCTCCACCCCAGTGAAATCAAGTTTAATTTCAACGGTAAAACCTTCAAAGAGAAAGTTGACATTTTCAATTTAATATCAAGTGCTATAGTTATCATTATATTTCAGTAAGTGAATTATACATCCTATGTAGTACATTAGATGATAGTTTTTAAGCATTAGGATAAGTTTTTGAGTCTTATTATAAATTTTTTGAGTTCATTTAAATATTAATCTCAAAAAGTTACACTATAACTCAAAAAAATTATATATATAAGCTCGAAAAAAATTGATTTTTGACATCATAAAAATAAAATGTAATTTATAAACTTTATAAAACTTTAAAAAAATACACAAAAACTCAAAAAGTTATTAAGTGTGAGATAGTACATATGATGTACAATCCTTTTTCTCCTCGTATATTATATACTCGGTATCAAATGGTTAAAAAACTCCACTAATAATCAAATTCTTTTTTTTTTGAGGAAAACACCCGCAAGGGTATTACTTTAATAACGATAAATCAAAGATTACAGCATTGTTTGCGATAGAAGGTAAAACATCTGACCAAAACGAACTACCGACTACACGTGGAGTAATATGAGCTAAAGCATGCGCAACACAATTATTGACTCGAGGCGTATGAGACCACAACACAATTGTTGGCCTTTTAACTTTATACCGAATTATTTTGGATTATGGAACAAAAAAAAATCCAAATTAAAGATTCATATTGAACTTGGAGGATAATCCCGGAGAAAAATAATTGTGCCCTCCATATATATATAGCAAAATCTTGCTTCCATCACTGCTTGCACCGTTCTGTTAATATCGGTACTCCATCTACTATTTTATGTGATTCTCATATATTGAAAACTAATCACTAAGATTTTGATTATGCCTGAAAGTTATATAAATATACGAGTTATATTATTGTTTAATGAAAATTTTCCAAACAAAAGACTATAAATTTTATTCTTAAAGTTAAAAGTTTAAACAAATGTAATTGTCATTGAGCTAAGGACCATAACTTTACCAAGTTTGTATGTGGTTTAATTTAATTTAAATGACTTGTTATTTAATTTTGTCCTTGTGACACACTACAAGGGGGTACATTATGGCTGATTGGCTGCTATATAAAGAGTACCAACTTGGATAAAAGCACACAAGACTTGAACTTTTTATGTGGAGAATATATAAGTTCTTATCAATTCACGTCAAAATCCGATAATGCTCCAATAATAATCATACGCTATTTCGTTAAGGAAGCATCCTTTTGTCAAATGTCAAGTTTGTGACCTAGTTGATGAATGTATGGTTCATTGAGGTTGGCTAGCTAGCTACGGAGTAATTTACAATGGGATAATAATAGTCATAAATGACTACTTGACTAGCATCCTTACTCGAGGTGGAGTAAGAGGGATTAATAGAGGTGCTCGTTCATGTGAAAAAAAAAATGAAAACTTTAAAAGTTTTAGGTAAATTTTCAAAAAAAATATCTCAAGTTTACGCTATTCTATTACCTGTTAGCCAGTTGAAATTTTCGCAAGTAAATTTACCATAACTGTTTCATTTTACATGTCCGTCAATAATTACTCGTTAAGAATGTACTCCACGTTGGACTATTATGATACTCCGTAATACTGCTAATAATCTGACATTGGACTATTATGATAATAATAATCTGCAACATACAGTACCTTAATAACTCCCGCAAATACCAATTAATAGATCCTACAACCAGTTGTACCTAGTTGTATGTTCTAGAACCCGAGCTATATAATAAAGTTTTCGAGTTTTGTTTTAAAGAAGTCGAGCTATACCCTAAAATTTCTGAGCTACTCACTTAAACATAAAAAAAAATTAACTTTAAGAAAGCTCAAAAAAATTACACATAAGCTCGATAAAATATAACTTGGTTGTATGATGCTATTATACCACTGGAGGTATAATGTTATTTGTGCGCAAATACAATACAATGATAATAAGCAAGGACGGAAGAAATTGATTTTGTCATCTAAATCACTAGAATTGAACTATTTATTAGCAATGTCCTAGAAAATGAAACAGAAAATGAAGTTTCTCAAGAATGATCATATTTTGTCCAAGTTCATTTAATTTCACTAAAGATAACGTGGGGCACACATAGTTTTGTATATTTGCTGCTTTTCTTGTTAATGGCATCCAATTTGACACACTTTCGTATATTATCCATATATAATATATACACATTATATAACTAAGCAACTTTAATTGGTTTTATGTCCGTAGAAAAGATAAGCAGAAAGATAAGAATATTAGGACATTAGTAATCTTTCAAAAATTCTACTTTTTTCAGAATTGGATTACTTCATAAATAAGTTACGTCGCAAAATAATATGAACGAGACGAGAAAGAAAACAAAACCAAATCGGAGTTAAATTGCAGTAGGTTAGGAGTATCGAGTTGAGGAGGGATGTCAATTGAAATTAGTCACTGCCCAGTTTATGGCTAGTTTGGCTGTTTTTGATTGCCCACTTTCCGTATGATACCCAATACCTTGTCACGCATTTGACACTCCACGGAATGATCGACAACTTCCTTGACTACCGCTGATACCAGATCGTCCTGGATAATATTATTCATTTCATTTATGAACCAGTGACAGATAAACTCTGCAATGGCTAATACGTAAAGTCCGCAGTCATATCCATTTGACTGCTGTTGGATGTCCTCACTTTCCCTGAAGACGGGCATACCAGCAACTGCAGTAACAGGAACATCAAGCGACGGTTTACAGACAGACCGGGCATTTTTCTTTTTATCCTTTTTTTTCTTTGATGCCTGCAACTTTGCAGCCTGGCCACCTGCACCCATGTAACTCTTAACGGCTTCATACAGTTTCATGGCAGCACTGTGATTCATTCCTTTCATGGTATCAAAGTGAATAAACGAATTCATGGACCTATGATAAACCAAGGTGCTCCAATGAGTTCCATCGTCGCCCTCGCAATAAGGATCACGGTCATTTACAACAAACAGGACCAGGCTCTTGGTCGACAGCTTGTAAGATTCAGCATAAGAACTGGCCTCGGCCTGATCACAACGTGCAAGCCAAATAGACACAGTAGGTTCGACCAGCAGAACATCATCGGTCTTGTTGGTAGAGGTTAGATACGCGAAGTAGAATGCAAAGACTTTGTCAGCAAGAAAGCAACCTTGTTGTAGGGTGTCGATATCCAAGTCTTGAAGAACAACGTCTTCATACTGGATCATCTTTGGGTCTTCAAAACAACTGTCCACGCATAGACATAACAATATATCAGACATAAATAAGGAACGCAAATTCTTGTTTAAGACGGAAGTATATGTCATAGACTTGAGACGGGTCAAATATAGAATTTCCTAATCCTAATAATATCACTTCCAATCGAATTACTGAATCATTTGTTGTCCTTTCCATTTTTGGGTGTTTCAATCAATTGTTGTCCTTTCTATTTTAAGAATGAACTTGATGCGTAATTTGATCATTAATACTCAATTTATTCCACTTATCATCTAGTAATTGACATCTTTTCCTTTCCTTGATCTTTGTGCCAAAATCAAAGGACAACAATTGACCGTGACGGAGGGAGTATCTCCTAATCCTAATAAAATTATTTTCCCCAATTCCCAATATAACTATGGAATATATATGACATACATCCCCAATATGCCTTCAAATTTGGAAGTAATTCGGTAGGAAATTAGGGTTTGTGGATTAGATTGGGGGAATTAGGGTTTGTAGATGATGAGGTAGGAAATTAGGGCTTGTGGATTAAATTGGGGGAATTAATTAATTGAAATTCTTAATCGGCAAACAATGAAATTAATTTGTTAAATAATGATTCAAAGCATGCAATTCAATCGAATCAATAATCGTTAACAAACGAATACTAAAAAAAATGTAAAAAAAAAAGATGAAGAATTTACCAGTGAATATGCTAGGGGTAGATATGAAGAAATTGCGGCGGCGGAGGTGGCGGCAGTGGGGGTTTGTCGTGGAAGGTTGTGAAAAGACGTCTCTCTAAAGTTTATTGAAAGACGGTCTTCCTATTTTCTATAAACTTTTGGAAAAACGAATTAAGCTCAAAACTAAATTGTTTTTTTTTTTTATATAAATAAATTCTATTTCCAAAACTTAAATGTTTTTATTATAAAAACTTGACGATTTAATATGAAAACCTAAATATTAAATTCTGTAAATTCTTAAAGCAAAACTATAAAGTTGTAAATTGAAAATACTGGGTATGAAGTACTCCCTCTGTTCCAGTGAGATGTTTACACTTTCTTTATTTTGTGAGGGGGAAATAAAGGAAGGGTAAACATATCACTGGAACGGAGGGAGTATAAACTTGCACTCTGAAAAGTTATTGGATTTTATTGATTAACGAACCTGTCTTTCCCCAAGTTATGTAGATACGGTGTCTTCATATAATTCGTGCTCCAAATATAGTACTGTATAAATTAAAGAAACCGTTTCAGCTATTCTGGGTACATCGGCCTTATCGAGTTACATCCAATTTAATCACTTAAATCTATGTACTGGGTGGTTACTTAGTTCGTTAATAGTTAGTTACACGTAGTTTGTTAACAATTAGTTAGTTACACGTAGTTTGTTAACAGTTAGTTAGAGTGATTGTATATAAGGCAGAATTTGCCTTTTTGATTCATAACTATACTCCGTATGATTTTGTTTTGATAACTTGCAAAATCTTTGTGAATATTCATTATAAAATGTCAAGTTTTTCATAACAAAACATTAAGCTGTTACACTTAAATTAGTTTTCGGCTTCTCTCTTACTGGACTCGTCTTTCCATAACAAACACTACGGCAAAAGGAGTATATTATGGCTGCTGTATAAAGAGTACCAACTTGGAAAAAAAGCATAGAAGACTTGAACTTTTTATGTGGACAATAAGTTCTTATCAATTCACGTCAAAATCCGATAATGCTCCTATAATAATCATAACTCTATTTTTGTCAAGGAAGCATCCTTTGTCAAATATCTATGTTTGTGAACTAGTTGATAAATGTCAAATGAGCGGTTCAGCCATGAGCGTGGGAACCGGACCTCGGACTTTAATCATCAAATTTACAAGCTTTATCCCTGAAACTCAATACACAACTTAAAGTATACTCCTACCGAGTACTTGACTAAGGAAAAAGTAGTAATAATTCAATAAGCACCGTCTCTCAAAAATTTCTGTGATTATGTAAATACAATGATTAGAAGCTAGGAGCACTGTCCTAGAAAATGAAACAGAAAATGGAGTTTCTTAAGAATGATCATATTTTGTCCAAGTTCATTTCATTTCACCAAAGAAAACATGGGGCACACAACTTTAATTGTGTATTGTACTAGAAAAGATAAGCAAAAAGATAAGATTACTAGGTCATTAGGAAATTAATGAAAAAAACAAAAGGCAGAGTTTAGTCACTATCATTAGAGAATATTAGTCCACCAAATAATTCAAATGATGCTAGATTACAAGATAAAATCTGATGATGAAATTAGTACAAAAGATTTGTTAACAAAAATTTCAGTAAGAGCAACTGAAATACAGTATGATGCTATCAAAGGCTGCTGTCTGAATGTTTAGCATCATGGAGATGTCACCCCTTTGCTCCGTAGTCGAGTCGATCTCCTTGGTGTAGGAGTTGCCTTGCTGCTCACTTCCTCTCTGCCATCCTGTGTAGCATCACAAAAAAGATTAATACTGTAATAAGCATCATTTTACTGCTAGGTTATATTCTTCCCTGTACAATAAACGGTACGCAGTACTAGATTCAGAATACAGTATGCTTGCAGTAATAGTGAAACAGGTCTAAACAAAGCGGTATAGGACGACAATGAGATGCACTAGGGTAAAAATGATGCACGAAGGAAAAACGAGGCCAACCAGAACTTAATATACAAAGTGAACTAAGAATCGAAGGCTTGTGTTACTGACCTTCTTCATAGAGGTGGTGTCCTGAGGAACGTAGCTACCACGTGAATAAGATTCAGATGTTGATAAACCAGAGCTAGAAACTGAAGTTCGCCTAGTTGCGCCCTTAATATCAAGAGTGGAACACATGGTTTCATCTATCGAAGGATAAGTCTTGATTGAGTGAGTAAACTCTACTCCAACCTCGAACTCCCCGAGTTGCTTCACCTTTGGAATGATTGTATGAACATCCCTCTCAAGAATTTCCACTGGATTAGCACTTAATGGAGGGCTCACTTCAGAATGATCAATTTTCCGAACTGATGAAGCATTCAACTGTCGATATCTATCAGTTTTCTCTGCTGATTTAGGAGGCAACCCTTGCCTGATTCTCCCAGCTTTTCCGATATTAGAGCCAAACTTCACATTTGAGGATCGAGTCTTAGAAGACGCCTTTCTACACTTACAATAGAATCTCCAAACCAGTGATGACAGTAAACCGAAAGCAACCAGTGGTGATATTACAGGCCATATCAGCTCACTGAATGTCAACCTATAATCTTGCTTTGATTTCGCTTCAACGTCTTCCATTCCCTTATCAAAATGAGCCCGAATTTCCCCCTCTACCGTCATATTAGATTTTACTTCAGAACTAGGCATACCAACCAAATCCTCAACATCAGGAGCCTCACTTTCTTCTGATGCAACCACTTGAGCTTGAATTTCAGTCTGATAATACTCGACCCTCGCATCAGCAATCCCACTTTTCTCCTCACCCACATTGGGTACTTGAACATCAGGAGCCTCACTTAATTCTGATGCAGCCATCCTCGCATCAGCAATCTCATGTTCGTCATCTCCCACATTGGGTACTTCAACATCAGGAGCCTCACTTAATTCTGATGCAGCCATCTGAGCTTCAATTTCAGCCTGATAATACTCGACCCTCGCATCAGCAATCTCATGTTCCTCAACACCCACATTATCAAAATCAACCCTAATTTCCTCGTCTATCGCCTTAAAATCAGGAACGTCAGCAGAATTATCGACTACACTTCCTAACACTACCCCACTAAAGTCTTCACTTCTAGGCCCTTCAACCAATTCTAATACGACATTGTTTACTCCAAACTCATCCTCCAATCGAGGTCGACTCACATTTTTCTGATCAACTTCTAATGCAACACTGGTTACTCCAAACACATCCTCCAATCGAGGTCGAATTTGATAATAATCATCCAAAGACTTCACCTTTGTCAGAATTTCAGTCTCATCATCCTCAACACTTCCACTCAAATTCTCATCAAATTCTAAACCAGAATAATCGAGTTCAAGCAAACCCGAATCTGAACTGTTCTTTCCACCCAAGACCATACTTCCAGAATCAAGACTCCTCAATGAAACAATCTTGAAACCCATGTTAACAATTTGTTTATACTCAATTCCAACACCCTTAAATTCTTGCTTAACCATTAAAGAAGAAGAATTCATTGAACATATGCACATTGTACAGAAAAACACAGAACACAACACAATTAAAAACTTGAATAATCCCCATTTTAATCCCCAATTCTCCTCTTCAAATTCATCCAAATCCTCATCTTCCTCATCAAGAACAACTTTTTGATCATAAATCACAATTTCCTCACTTTCTTCCTTGGATAAACTGTCAATACAACTATCAGAATCGCTATCGCTATCAGTATCGGTTTTTTCACCCGTCTTAACCAAGATTTCCCGCCTTCTATTAGGCCGGTATCGGAGAAATCTCGGTCTAGGAGACAAGTAGTTAGTCAGAGGATCATAAGGTAAAACAGAATCATCACCGTGTACAAATTCATCATTGGTTTTAGGAGAATGCACAACATTTTTAGGAGAAATTAATGGGATTTTAGGCAAAGATTTTCTACTACCAGAATTAGAGTTACCCAATTTACCAAGATCAGATTTTGGTGATTTCAGCTCTCCAAGAACCTTCTTGTTTGGTGTAGAATTGAATTTCGATGAAGCGGAAATCGTTGGTGACATGAAATTCTTGTTCTTTTGCTGTGAATTTCTTAGACTTTCACTCTCATTTTCATTGTTTCCTGCATCAAAATCACACAACAACAGAAACCCATTAATAAATCAACAAAAGAATCGAACTTTTCAATTACCCATTAATCAATTCGATGATTTAACTGCGGAAATATAGAAAATATGAGAAATTATTATCACCTGAAAATGAATGATGAACTGTTTTATTAGAATTCTCCATTTTCTT
Source organism: Silene latifolia (assembly GCF_048544455.1). Lineage (NCBI taxonomy): Eukaryota > Viridiplantae > Streptophyta > Magnoliopsida > Caryophyllales > Caryophyllaceae > Silene > Silene latifolia. The sequence continues at coordinate 9,858,244 of NC_133536.1, read as the reverse complement.
GATTTTCTTGGTTTTTGTTGTTTTTGGGTTTATTTGATGATGATTAATGGAGAAAGAAACTGCAATTGAAGTGTTTGTTAGTTAAGATGATGATTGATTAGTGTGATTTGGAGGGAGTTATTGAGGATAAAATTGTGATGAAAATGTGGAAAATGTGACCGTTGGGGTTTGTTTATATGGGGAATTTGAAGGATTTAAATTTCTGGTTTTATGACCGTTGGGAAATGTTGATAATGTGATTGGCTTCAGGTGAACTTGAATGGTCATGTGAGTCAAGAATTTGGGCTTTGCTCTTATATGCATGTAACCATTTCGTTTTGGGTAAATTATGCAAAAAAAAAAAAAAAATTGTCAAATTGGATCCAACGTAAATATTTATCCTGCCTGCTAAAGGTCGTCGACAATTTACTAATTATCGTCGACAATTTTAATGAACTTCCAAAACTACCCCTCCCTCACCCCCCCCCCCCCTTATATTTTTTCCGTCTTGTTTTGTTTTCGTAAAAAAATAATTAATAATTACTAATAAACCCCGTTCGGGGATAGTTCGTTTTATTTTAATTTTTTAATTTATTGAAACTTATTTTAATTAGCGATTATCGATCCACGCACCCAAAACTAATTTAAGACGGAAATTAATAATTTTTTAAAAAAAAAAAATTGTTGAAAAAGGGCCTGGATGAAGAAATTTTTCGTCCAGACCAAGGTCCGGACAAAGAAAATTTTCGTCCAGACCATGGTCTAGACAAAAATATTTTTCGTCCAGACCCAGGTCCAGACGGAAAATATTTTCGTCCAGACCCAGGTCCAGACGAAAAATATTTTCGTCCGAAAAAAAAAAAAAAAAAAAAAAAAAAAAAAAAATTCCAGACGAAAATATTTTTCGTCTGGACCTGGGTCTGTACGAAAATATTTTCCGTCTGGACCTGGGTCTGGACGAAAAATATTTTTGTCTAGACCATGGTCTGGACGAAAATGTTTTTCGTCCGGATTTTTTTTTTTTTTTTTTTTTTTTTTTTTAAAAAAAAATTCATTTTCTGACTTAGATTAATTTTTGGTGCGGTAATCGATAATCGCTAAGTTCTCGTTCATGTTGTTAATTACAAATCCCGCTTTTTTTTTTTTTTGAAAAACCGTCTTTTTTTTTGTTTGAAAGATTTTAGTGAGACGTTAGTGAGACGGAAATTGACTTGTGTTTTAGTGAGACGGAAATTGCATTTTAGTGAGACGGAAACGGAGTTATGTTATGGAGGGCAAACTTGGAAATCTATATCTATCTATATTAATAAAGGAAGCTTTTTTCGAGCGATTATAGAGTATCCAACTTTTACGAACTTCTTCAAAGCCAAATAATAGATAATAATAATAAAAATTAGAATTACAGTTAGACTAAAAGATCATATCATCCAATTTAAAAATCATACGTACAACACTAAGCCAACAAGTAATTTGAGTTGTTTACGTATTAGAATTCCGTGAAGATAACAACACTAAGCTAACATGATTATTGTTCATATATATACACTTTATTGTCTTCCAGTTTAGAAAATTATGCATTCTTATTCCTGCCTTTTTACTATTCGTTTTCTTTTATTGTAATTTTCTCGGTTGTCTAATTTGCTACCAATTAATTTTATTTTGCAGATACGCTGCACAATCGACATAATGTTTCCAATTGAACAACATACACGGAGGAAATTGCAGAAGGTTGAACTCTAATTGATGAATGACGTTAATTTTTTGGGTGGTAAGAGACTTCTTATGCATCTTTTTATTTTATCAATTTAGTACTATTATTAGTTTACATGCTTTCCCAATTAGTTAAGTTTTTTAATCATTGTTTTTTTATGGCTAAAAGTCTAATAAATACGCTTATTCTTTTGCTTGATTTCCTTAATCTTAGCCAACTTAAGATTATACGTCCGTTTATCACAAAAATTATAGAGAGACGGTCTCTCATTAGCATTATTGAGAGACCTCTCAAGTCTCATATAATGGGGTGAGGAATTCGCTAATTTTATTTTTTCCCTATTATATCCCTCACTAAATAATCTCTCACTGTCCGTTTATATAGTTTGTTTGGGACTTTTTGAAATTTTTTGACCAAGTGACATGTATAAATACAGGGATATGGGTTGATCAACCCGTATAAAAGTCCTTACTGCGTGTCTGCGTGCGAACAATCCTCATAAGTCATAAGTCATAACGGGTATGAATGTAAGATGAATGACAAAATCTATTGTTCACAAAATTTGATTTCATAAAGAGATTTTAACAATATGTCTTTTAGAGTCATGTCAAAAATATACAATTGGAGAGTATTACTTCATGCTATGCGTTATTGCTATATATATAGAGGTGAACCTCACTTCCCAAATCAGGCAACTCTTTCTTATTATTATTTGATCATAATTTAGTGTATTTATGTGTTTATTTACATACTGTATATTTAAGATGGTTATTCATGTGTATATGGTGGTAAATCGTGGGTTGTCTAATATTGATCATCAACAACTCGAGAAAGCGTGGAACTTGATCCACATCGATGAAAATCACAAGTCATAGCGAAGAAAACACAATATACGAAACACTTTTGAGCGATATTAGAGTCTCCAATTTTTATGAACTACTTAATTATAATACAAATATTAGATAGATAAAAAAAAAAGTTAAGTGATCAAATTCTTATAAATATCGAGATTAATAAGCTAATAAAGAACCTCAAATATTGATAGCAAATGGACATTATTATCGAATTAAGGACTCCATAAAGATCGATTTTGGTTATATAGGTTAATTCGATGTTATATTTATCGACATTATTTTAGTTCGATGGTGCTTATATGAGGGAAACAGTAGTTGATAGTTTTCTTCGTCTTTTTTTCATGGTTATCATATTATTTGTGACTAAAGCCCTGTATATTCTAATGATAATTTTACCGTTAAAGTTGACAGTTTGGGAGTTGGGATGGACAATTCTATAATTGAATGTTTTGAAGGATTTGGCAGTAACAAAAATTTTAAGCGAAGTCATCGTTCTTTGATATAAATACTATACCAAATCTCCTCAAAATAAATAAACCATTTCACATGATAAAAGTTTGCGAGTTGGCTAATGAATTGCATACATTACATTGAATAAAACAACACTATTTATACAAGAGCTTAACCTACATACCCTATTTGCGGCGATCTATACCGAGATACTACCATAATCGACATAAGCCTGAATTTCCTATAAGATGAACTACTATAACTAAAAAAACAATGCCCATAAGAGCAATATACACGTGAGATGAGATATGGTGCAAGCATGCACGGAGTATATGATTATCTACATTCCATTCTTTACATTACTTTTTATAATGGAAGTATAAGCCTCTTCAAGTCTTCATCTTCTTTTTTCCATCAACAATGTTGGTGTCACGCACAAAACTTCATTGCAAAGATAGTTGACTTTGCGAAATGTACGACAGTCATTGCATTATGAGCTAAGTTGAATTACAAATATAATGTCATTTTTGTGGAGGACACGAAATTGTGGTAATAAAGTAGGAAGATTAAAGAGAGATTTTGCGAACAATTAAGCCTATTAAGGTACAAAGTGGTAGCAGTAAAAAACAAATGGAAATCTAAAAAACCAAGCATAATAGTACACTTGAATAAAATGGGAACTAAGTTTTTATAATACAATGTGTAGCACATTAACATTGGCCTCTATTGATCATACAGTACAATTTTGCTTTTTCATATATAATATAATATTAGCACTAACAAAAAAACTTAGTGAGACGATATTATTTCTAGGCCCGTGCATCGCACGGGCATTAAATCTAGTATATATATAAAAGAGAGTTTTTTCGAGCGATTCTAGAGCGTCCACATCATCAAAAATTAATTTAGGAAAGTTTCATAAATAATATTTTCCACATAAAAAATAAAGTAGAGAATCTTTTAATTATTATAATATTTATATTTCCTATTTTATATTCATGAGAAGTTTCTAATTTTTATATAAAAACTTTGACATTTCATCTGGCAAAAAAATGTTGTTATAAAAATTATGAAAATAATATAATTAGATTCGTGGTAAAAAATGCTTTCATTAGAGTATAGATTTCATATGATTTGCACATACGAATATTAAAGACGGTGTACTTCTTTTAATATGTTATATGTCGTGTGGTGATTATAATACGTATAAATTATATAATTGTCCCACATCGAAAGATTAACATAAGGTGGGTGATCCTATTATTATAAATAGGAGTCATCATTGGAACCTATATACCAACCAAAAACCTTTTGAGTCTCTTGAGTATTGTTTTGGAGAGCTCTTAAAAGTTTATATCATTATATTCATAGTATGATATATACATATTTTTTCTCTATATTATGTATTATATTCAAGTGCTGTTTATAATCTTTATATAAAAACTTATACATCTCATTTGCCAAAAAAGTATTATAAAAAAAAGCGTGCGAATATTAATAAATAGTACTCCTCCATTCAAGACCAAATACAACATTTTCATTTACACACTTGCCAAGACACAAATTACAACGTAATCTTTAAGTTTACATTATAAAAAATTTAAAGTTTGATATTCTTATTGTACTTTATAGGTGAATCAAATAAGATCCAACATGACCATATTTTGTCTTACATATTGCAAAGAATCGTAAAGATTCTATTCGTTCATGAATAGTGTAGAAAAAGGAATGTTGTATTTGGTCTTGAATCGAGGGAGTATAGTATTTGCTCATTATTATTAACCTGGGTTAGATGTCGAATTATGTGCGAAAAAGATGGTGTATTTGTAAGTATGTTATTTGGCCCACATTGAAAAATATGTTGGTGTGGTGAATATATTACGTATAAATAATAGAATTGTCCCAAATCAAAAGTTTAGCATAAGGTGGGTGATCATATGATTATAAATAGAAGGCATCCTTAGAACCTAAATACCAACCCAAAACCTTCTGAGTCTCTTAAGCATTGTCTTGGAGAGCTCTTAAGAGTTATATCATTAACTCCACGATATAATATATATATTTTTTATATTATGTCCAAGTGGTGTTTATAATTTTTATATAAAAACTTATACATCTCATTTAGCAAAAAAGTAACATAATTTTTTTTTTGGAAAATTATATAATTTGATTCGTGGTAAATAAATGCTAGCATTAGAATATAGTATCATATTATTTGTACATATTTTAATTACGATAAGAAGTTAAAAAAAATGTACTATACGAATATTAATAAATAGTACTCCTATAGTATATTAAACTGGGTTAGATGTCGAATTAGGTGTGAAAAAGATGGTGTATTTCTAAGTATATTGTTTGTCCCACATTGAAAAATAATGTAGGTGTGGTAAATATATTACATATAAATAGGTTAATTGTCCCACATTAGAAGATTATCATGAGGTGAGGTATCACATGATTATAAATATGAGTCATAACTTAGGGGTATCAACCCAAAATATTTTGAATCGCTTAAAAATTATCTTAGAGAGTTCTTATAAGAGTTTGTATTAACGGCAAACATTAGTTACAACAATACCATACAAATATTAATCACGTAGATATTTATAAAAGTGATTATATATTACTATATTAGTGATATTATAATATTTATTTTAAGACAATCGATAGTATAATAACTTTATTTAAGACAAAGTCATAATTAAAAAAATAAAATGGGTGCTAAATATACATAAATTTGTTTGTATCATATAATGATAATCTCTGCACTAAAATAGAAAATTTATGAATTATAATACAATCAAGTGTTGCATAAAAAGATCTTAAATCCACAAACAAATCAATAATGAGCTTTTTTACATTGATAAATAGTAGAATTAAATTTTTTTAACTTTCAAATATAGGTAATTATTATGCCTCATTACATTTGAGTAACTAAAATACATCATAATTTATAACCATTAATCAAAATCGCACCAGAAAAAGAAAATATTTTGCATTTGTTTATACATTGTATTGCTCCCTCAATTACATCTTAAAAGTCGTGTTAGGAAAAAAAAAGGTAATTTAAATCATATCATTTGTACATATTTTAATTATGACAAAAAATGGAAAAAAACGTACGAATATAAATAGATAGTATAATATTTTCTCATTATTAAATCGAGTTGGATATCGAAATAGGTGCAAAAAAGATGGTGTACTTTTCGTGTGTTATTTGTCCCACATTGAAAAATAATGTAGGTGTGGCAAATATACTACATATAAATAGTTGAATTGTCCCACATCAGAAAATTATCATAAGGTGGGGTGATCTTAAAAATTAATTTAGGAAAGTATTATAAATAATATTTTTTTATGTAAAAAATAAAGTGGAGAATCTTTTAATTATTATAAAATTTATTTCCTATATTATATTCAAGTGATGTTTCTAATTTTTATATAAAAAATTTTACATTTCATTTGTCAAAAAAATATCATTAAGAAAATTATGAAAATAACAAATTTGATTCGTGGTAAAAATGATATTATTAGCGTATAGATTTCATATAATTTGTACATATATAAAATTGTGTACTTCTTAGTATGTTATATATCCCACATTGAAAAATAATGTAGGATTATATAAAAATAATAGAATTGTCCCACATCGAAAGATTAACATAAGATTTAGTGGTCTTATGATTATAAATATGAGGCATTCTTGGAACTTAGGTATCAACCTAACATCTTTTGCATCTCTTAAATAAGATGTTTTGACTTTTGATCATATCTAAATAAATTATTAGACATAAGATGTAAATATTAAGACCTTATAACCAATTTTTTTAACTAAGTTAATTACCCCGTTGCAACGCACGGGCATCCAAACTAGTTTACATTAAATGTCGACGATAATTAGTAAATTGTCGACGACATATAGCAGGACCCAGAAAACTACATCATTTTGTATAACGAAAGGTTAAGAGACTAAGAGTGACGAGTCGTGACAAAGAATAGTGACTTTGCAATTTCAGAAAAACATTTGATAGTCTTTTTTGCATCTATAACTGAATGGGAATAGTTGATAATAAGAAAAAAAAAGTAGCTCGATTCTTTTGAGAAAATGAAGAGGACTAAGCGCAATGTTATGGTGCAATCTCATATTATACATCGGTAGTCTAAAGATGGAAGATCATTTTTATATGTGCCACAAAATATAATAATACGAGACCTTTTAGAATTGAGCTCAAGAGTAAATCTGTGAGGGCTTGGCCCAAAGCGGAGAATATCGTACTATTATAGACAGTGGACATCGGTGCATTAGAGGCCCAATACGAGGTATTCACGCTTCCGCACAGCAAGTGGTATCAGAGCCGATGGTTCAGCTGGATCCAGTGTGTGGTGGCGCCCAAGTTAGGGGACTGCCTTTGCCAATGTGGATGAGTGCCCTTAGTGTGACCTCATGATTGGAGATTTGATGGTGTCTTGTGGCGAAAGTCTGACTGATAATGTGGTGATTAGGCGGCGGGTCTCGTTGGGTGATAACTACAGTGCCAGATGAGCATATAGTATCGTTGGAGGGGAGGTCAATGATGTGATCCTTGTTTCGAGGGGAGTATTGTTGAGGATTGTTTGGGGTAGCAAGTTAGCAACCCAAGTCCCACATTGGAAAAGAAGAAAAGTTCTACCTAGTTTATAAGATACCCACCATTCTATTAATATGAGGCATTTTGGGAAGAAATCCAAGAACAAAACTGTGTGGGATCCAAAGTGGAATATCACACTAATGTAGTGATGTGGTGGAGGCGGCAGTCCAAATAAGTGGTATCATAGCCCAAGGTTAACTTGGGCCTAGGCCCCTATAACATACAAATGGTGGAGCTTGGAGAGCGGAACAGATAGTATTCCCGAGTCACGGACGCGTGAGCTCGATCTGGCACACTGTATATATAGCCCAAGGTTAACTTGGGCCTAGGCCCTATAACGTACAAATGTTAGAGCTTGGAGAGCGGAACATATAGTATTCCCGAGTCACGGACGCGTGAGCTCGATCTGGCACACTGTATATATAGTCCAAGGTTAACTTGGGCCTAGGCCCTATAACGTACAAATGTTAGAGCTTGGAGACCGGAACAGATAGTATTCCCGAGTCACGGACGCTTGAGTTCGATCTGGCACACTGTTTCCAAATCTCAAGTCCAAGGGTGGTATGTTGGTGAAGCATGGAGTCAAGACTTGAAGGTGGCTTACACTTTAAAGGCAAGAAACTCCTAGCTCGAGGTGGAGCCTTGAGCAAGCCCGATCCAGGGATAAATGGATGAAGGGTGTCATAGGTCTTGTGAGACAAAGACTGTTTGTGTACTAGAACTGTTGATCAGGTGGACTCTTATCAGGTTTGATGCCACAGGTCCGGTGGGTTCTTTCAAGGTTGAATGGCAAAGACCGTTGGTGTTCTAGGACTTCTGAAGCGGCGGGCCAGGGCCAGGGGTAATGTATATTGGATGCAGAGGATGTTTGATATACATATGTAGCAAATTCCCAAGAAGGGCACACAGACATGCAGGATCATGAGCATGTGGGGACATTCACTTGACCAGACGGTAACAAGTGGTGCAGATGGCTCGCAGTAACATGGTGTGTCGGACTGTCGGCTAAGGGGAGGTCATCAAGGCTTGGTGTTGTTTCGCGTGTCTAGAAGTTGGGGTTGTAGGTTGTGGGAGTAAAATTCTCCAAGGAGTTCAGGGGTCCGAGTTAAGATGATGGTTCTTGGTTTGAGGGACGGATTGTTAGGGTGCACACCCATGTCCCACATCGGTAATGTAAAGATGGAAGATCGTCTTTATATGTGCCACGAAATATAATAATACAAGATCTTTTAAGAAGGAGTCCAATAGTTAATCCATGAACGCTTGGCCTAAAGCGAATAATATCGTACAATTATGAACAATGAACATCGGTTCAGCAAATACCCAACACAAGATATTCACCCTTCAGCACGACACACAATAAATTTAGGGTCTCCACTAGTCAATGTATTTAGAATTTGAGTCATATTTGTCGAGTTGCAGGTTACAACATGGCCAAGGCCTTATTGTTAATTTGTTGTCACCAAATTTGAATGTTAATGTGATAATGTCATTGATGATCACACTGTTGTTCACTCATCACTATCACCAAAGTATTGATTACAGTAGTTGAGTTAGGTCAGAAGCATACTTATAAGCTACAGTTGAAACAGGACATAATCTAGCAGAATTTGAATTGACATTATTATTTAAGGCTTTCATATGAATTTTCATTACAATTTTATGAACACTCTCAAAAACTTATTACTTGGTAGATGACAAGCAAGTTGGTATAATACACAAAATCTCATTATAGACGGCATATATCTGTCTATTGCAAGACTAGCTGGGTATAATAATTGTGATGTTCTCAACCTTTCTAATTTATAAACAGTTCTTCTAATATATACATTCTACTTTTGTGTTATTTATACTAGTTGACCTGTTTTAAATTTAAGACATCCGATTTAAATAAGCATTTATCACCTTGCTAACTTGATCACGACTCGATGTTGTTAGTTGTTACCAGTATTTAAAACCATAAGGAATTATTTACCCACTGATGCATTTATAGTCTAAAACTAGGTAAACCAGGTAGAATGAGACAGGACTCACAATCACAAGAACGAGGCACATTGCACATATTGACTCAGATGAGTAAAAGTGGGAAGCAGTTTGAAACAGGAAGAGATAACTGAGCTGCAGGAAAATGTAAGTTAAAAGTGGTAAAATGGATCTATTTCACGTTTAAGGAAGTTTCTAAAGTTTCAACCTTAACATAGGCAAATTAACAGGGATGCCTAAAGTAGTACGTATATCAAACTTTAATGCACATCTGAATTTTATAGGTGGGACTATAATTAAAAAAAAAAAAAAGTTTGAATATATCAGCCTTTATTGTTAATCAATTAGTCTTACTTTAGACGAATATATCCGTCTTAAGTAAAAGACGGATTAAATATGTTAAAGTGGTGACATTTTTTACAATTTTACCGTAGTGGCAGAGATTTGAACTTAGGGGTGTTGAAAATTTTAGGGAGGAGGATGACTAATTTCAAAAGACACCCTCGCAATTTTTTTGGAAAATTTAGGTAAGGATGTTTAAAAAGTGATACGTGTCGGTTCGATCTCTGGGTTCACAATCATATTGTATCCGGTCTCCGAGATTGTTCGGTCTATGCCCGAGAAAACCGGATTAGACTGGATGACACAACGTGTGTATAGTCCTTTTGATTTCTCGTCTAATTTGCTCTCCATTTTATACTCGAGTAATGCAAGATATCTTCTTTTTTGGATCTTTTCTCGAACTTTCACCTTTCACATACAAATAAAATATATACGCTTTTAAAAATACGAGTATGTTTTAAGAACTCTTGTTATACTATATATATACGGAGTATATTGTGAAGGTTAATTAATAGTCCTAATTTTTCTTATCCTTAATTTTTTGTTCAAAGAGTTTTGCTTGTGACAGTGTCTTCAAAGAGACCTCTTACCCTCCTTATTTGCCCTCTTGTCCTTTTATCTCACTTCTCTTTAAAGCGATGAATTTTCTCCATCACAAAATTTGTGTTTTGTTGATTCAAATGAAATATGGAGTAGATCACTAGATCATAGGATCATATTTTCTAGTCATAAACAAATAACTTCATCAGTCAAAAAGTCAGAAGAGCATCAAGGGCAATAATGGAAAAATAAAAGAAGTGAACGACATAAGCAGATAGATTCTTATCAACACACACTGCACGAAATGAAGCGATAAGTATAGAGTTGAGTCAAAAAGACTGGCACAAATACCTATATTAACCTTGTACTGTTCCTACCTTTTAAAGTCCTTTACCAGGTATCCTGATGTCATTGATGATCACACCCTCGTGCCACCAGTTCAGTACTTCTCTCGCCAAAACCTTGATCATCACCAAATTCTTGCTTAAGACGGTTTAAACTTAAGACGACATGTATGTTAAATTGAAAGAAGCTAATAAAAGGTCTTAATTTAAGACCGTTTTAAGTAAAACCAATAAAATATCAATCATTAGTACTCCACATATTTTACAAAGAAAAAATGAGATCGGATTATTGTCGAGTTTTGATATTACCTTTATATTACAACTTGCAAGCTACATTGAGTTTTGGGGTAACCTTTATATTACTTGGTGGCACAGTAGCGCCTATTATTTTATTTTTATTTACAAGGGATTCGGAAATATTTGGTATTTTTGAACGCCCTTTATACAATGACCTTCACTTACTGACTTACTACAATGTTACAATCTTGTAACCGCCTTAACTCGCTCATACAGCGGCTAGACAGTTGCATTTGCTTGTTATCACGCTCAATCGGGCAAAGGTCGAACTTTCGCACTCCTTGCTGCGACAAGCTGTTCTCCGGCTGTTGGTACCACTGTGCTTGCTTCGGGAACCAAACCGGTTGTACCTGTGATGGTATGAGGAAAAAGGCTGAGTCAGAGCTGGTTGAGCATAGGTTGCTTGGTAAATTTTTAGTAGCCCAGCCCTCGCACATTCTAACGAGTTCAGACTGAACGATTCTTGCATCGAGACTTGTTATACAATCGCAAAAAAGGGTAATTCATCAACTAGAATAGAAAAAACATGAGATTCTTACATAAATGATCCGGATCCGGATCCATTTCCTTTAGAATATACACAAAGTTAAACTAGAAGACTAGCAGTAATTCCGGATTTTTTATCTTTTTACTCTACAGTCAAATTTTTGCTTCATTTCTTTTACCAAAAAGTTCAAACTTTATTGAACTTGAAAAGGAGACTTATGCATCTTAACACTACTAATGCTATTCCTAGCAGCCATAATCTCATCCAACGACAACCCCTTCTTGGACCGACCCTCGGGCCTCTGCTTAGGAGCGCTATGAGATCTCAACTTAGCTCGAAACGACTGTGTATTCGCCATGTAGCTAGGGTGGTTAGAATACGGCCTAAAGTAATGGTCCCCACCTACGCTCTTGGTAGGGGTCGAAGGCCCATTTAATCTGCTCAAATTGGTGCAGCGGGGCGTGCTTTGGGCCGTTGATGAGATTCGACAGTCATCACCGTACCAATCATAGCCATTGCGGTGTGTACTTCGACGTTCTGGTATAGACAGTCTAGGCGGGATTGGGACGGGACATGGCAAGGGTGACGACATTGTTGGGTACTGAAACTCGTCACAGTATGAGTCGTAGAATGACGGGTTGGGGTTGAGTCTTCTTGATCGTGATCTCGGCTTAAACGTGTCGATTTCTACAATTTTCGGACTCCCTTCATACGGATTATACGTGTCGTATGATGTTGAGAGTCTTCTGCTCTGGAGTTGATGGTTTTTCGCCTCGTCTATAACCCTTTCCTGCAAATCAAACAGCAAAGCATTAGTATACCAAACTGATTAAATTAATTTATTATTATTATTATTTCTTCGGATTATAATTGAATTTGATTCTTACCATGGATCTGCGTGGTCGAAAATCAGACTGAAGCATACTAGTTTTCGCAAAGGTTCGATTAGCTCTTTGAGATCGGACAGTAGCTTGAGCTCGAACCAATGCTTGCATACTATGAAGAGTTGCATCTGCTCTCTTTCGGACTAGAAAGCCTCGAACATGAGCTTGTAACTTCACCAGACCTTTCAATGCTCGTAATGCTCTCCGCGCCTAGTAGTGAAATCAAACACAAAGTTACATCGTCTACTCGATTATTCAGGCTCGATTCCAAGGATAAAGTCACAGTTGTCTATTTTACTAAACACGCTCATTTTTTTTCAGTTTAAAATGAAATGTCTAAATGTCATACTCGTATCAGAACATCATGCCACATACTCGGAAAACGACCGTTGCATATGATGGTCCATACCAAATTGGAGATTAAATTAATCTTAGAGCATTTAAAATATATATAAGTGACATTTGACTCGAGATTAAAATTTGAATTTTGTTCATTCAGTCCAATTCACTACATTTGACCAAATATGTAACTGAGTCAAAAAATGCGTGAACAAGACCGAACCGGTTGAAAATTCAAATTCAGAACATAAAAGGTCAAGGAAACAAGAAAAGAGATCAATAAAAGTTGACCAAAAAATCCTCTTGAAGTTTACCAATATTAGCAATTAACTTTATTTTTACTGCTCAAGTTCCAACAAAAACACTTTTCCTCTATTTCAAAGGTTTTATCTAACAATAGTATAAAGTACAAAATGTAAAAAAGCAAAATGTACATTGTACTCTTACAAATCTAACAGAAAATCAGGTGCTGATATAGTAAAAATCAAACAAACTCAACTACCAAATCTTACTGCGTACTTTTTCAACTTGTCCTCCAAATATTTTGCAGAAAATCACACAATAAAATCACTAGTACAATGAAAAGTTTGACAATAGTTAAACTTGATGACTTGATGTTGACGGAATTTGAACACGTCACGGCTTATAAGTGTCTTTTCTTATAACTTTATCGATTGAAATGGTTGACATTTTTGACAGATTTAATATTAAAATCAAAATAAATAAATTCCTAGACTAAATTTAAATTTAAAAAAAAAAACTAGCTATACACATTAATGTGGTTTGAATTTGAAAATACACAAATAAACAAACAATTAGTCTCGGTGGCGGATTTAAGGGGCTAGCAAGGGCGCTCGTCTCCGCTGGACATTGAAAAATTCGAATTTCTTAGTTAAAATTTTTGATTTTTTTCAAGATTTACTTTACGGCATTACCAGTTCGCCCCTTAACGGAAATCCTGACTCCGACACTGATTAGTCTTGTGACAAAAACATTTCATACGACCGTTGTAATATTGTGTAAAACAGATCCATTTCGTAATTAATTACTCCCACCATTCAAGCATATTCTATACATTTGATTAAACAAAAAAAATATTAAAATAATTTCAAAAAAAAGAAAAAGGACAAAGAAAGCAACATTACCAGATAACCTCGAAAAACAGCCTGAATCTTAGCAGCGGCCCATTTATCTCTACCACCACAAGTAGAATAAAACAGACCTCCACCTCCTCTTCCTTTACTAGTTAACCTAACCACCGCCACCGCCGCCTGCGCTGCCGCTACAGCCGCATCAGCTGCTGCGGCCGTAGCGGTGGCAACAGCAATAGCATGTTTCCTCTGCTCATCACTATTATTATTATACTCTTTCAACCAATTCCTTTGGTTATTCACCTTCGCATTTTCATCATTAATTTTGTTTGTTTCAATTTCATTGTTTTTTGGGTGTTTTTTCTTGGTTAGTAGTGATTTTAACCATCTTGTTGCTTTACCCATTTTGTTTTCGGATCGAGTTTAAATTTTATTTGGAAATGGGATTTTTAATGAAACAGGGGAAGTTAGAGAAAGTATTTATATAGAGACAATTGATGTGGTTTGAATGACAATGAATTTGAAAAGTTGGGGGATCTTTTTCTTGGGCAGAGTTGTGCTTGCGTTTTTTAAATTTGGATGACGTATAGAATCAAGTTTTGTTAGAAACTTCCAAAAAAATAAATAAACTTAGGGTCCCATAAACTTATGATAAGAATGAGGTTTAGATAAGTTTGATAACTCGAGTTGTTCGGAGGGACCATTTTTTTCAGTCGGTCGATAAAGTAGATGTAGTCCTGTGGATAGTACTGTTAAACGGGTCGGGTACTCAGATGGATCTAGTTTTTGAACGGGTTTAAATAGGGGTTGGGTTATACGGGTTCAAATTGGTTCATCGTAGACTACGAATAAAAAAAGTATATGACAATACACAAATTCTTGTTTGTGACGGCACATATCCGTCACTCTTGAGTGACGGATACCATTTTACCTCACAAAGTACCCACTTTTTTTCTCTCTGCAACACTATTCATGTGATCCCCTTTCTCCACTAACCCATTTTGTTACCATTTTAACTCACAAAATATCCACCACAAATGGTAACCCGTCACAAGGGAGACCAATTGATGACAATATGATACCATTTTTTCAAATTTCAATTTAAAAATGAGTACTTTTTGCGATTTTTCTCTCTAGAACTTTTTCTCTCCCTTCTCTCTAAAAAACAAAACACCATTGCTTCGGCGCCTTCTCTGACCACACACGGCTTCCTCGTCTCCCTTACTGAATCGCCGGAGAAGGGGTCATCCCAAGGCCTATCTCTGGCGATTTATCGCATCTCATCTATTGATTATTCCCTTTCGATTTGACCTCACCTTTTGTCCCTCTTGACGGTTTCTTGCTCGACCGTCCGATGGTTTTGACGGTTGTCTGCCTGGTTTGATCTTCTGTCTATTCGTTCCTACGATTCTCTACCCTGTCATCGAAAGCACTGCATGCAACGCAGGGGTGTTTCTCATTCCCTCACCCCTGGTAAGACTCGTCTTTTCTTTAATCTCGAGTATCCTTGACGTTGGTGTCGATGAGTATAGCTCATTTACTTTGTGTCATTGTGGTTATGTGGTTGTGGTTTTGGGCCGATTTGGTGTTCCCCTCGCCCCTTCCCCCCACCTATTGGTCCCATTTCCGGGTCTTTTTAGTGTTGGTTTGTGCGTTTCTTAGGGTTGGTCTTATTGCATATAGGCCGATGTCCTGGGGGGTAATGTTTGGTATTAGGTGTAGTTGTTGGTGTCTTTGTGTCAGCTAGTTCTGCTGCATCATCGGTGAGTACGTTGGGTATGTCGCTTCCTTTGTGGTCTAAGGTCAAGGCTAGGGTGTTTGATGGTTGAGGTGTGCAGTATGGTGGAGTCGGGTGATTTGACAGTGGTGTTGGTTCGGGTCGGATGCGGTGGGATTCACCTCTAACTAATGTTTAAGTCGTATTTATCGTGTTTTTTATTCTTTCAAATAATAATCTCATGTTGGTTTAGGGTGTCTTGTCCTCTTACCCACGGGTTAATTACGACGACTGTAACATTGCATCCGGTCTGTGTTAAGCCCATCTCTCTACGACCTTCAAAGATGGTGTTGATTATGGGGTTGTTCAAGTGGCTTTCTCGTTTGTTACCTATCTACTTACTCACTTTTCCTGGCTACGAGGTCCTGGTCAGCGGGGTTTGTATTCCAAAGTGTCAGGAGTTTTCTCTCCTCTAGACTTAGACTTTTGTGGTCTACTTTCCGCCTTTTATTTCTACGTCCTTGTGGCGTAAGTAAACTTTTTGCTCTCTCTCGATGGCTCAAGGGGCTCGTTGGAATTGGTTTCTGGATAATGTGTTCACAGCCGAGGAGATGAATCTCCAAGACACTCTATTAGGTCTTGTTGCAGGTATTTCTCCGAAACTCGGTCAACTAAGATGAGTAAAGATATGTTCGATCATGTGGCGAGCTCTTTTCGTCTCGTTAAGCATGTAGTGGATGTTGAAGTTGATCTTAGTGTCCAGCTTGTCGTACGCCATCAACACGCTTATTGTACCCGATATTGTTACTTTGTTGTCTTAGTCTATGGTTTTACTGAAATAAGTGCATTTGATCGTATGAGTCAAATGACAAATGTATAAAAACTTTTTTTTCGCGATTGCCAAAAAAAAAAACAATTTAAAAAAATTAAATAGGTATGTTAATGTTCCAAATTTTCAAGTCGAGTGAGTCAAATCAGAGTTTGACTCTAAATTAACTGTCATTTTGAATTCGGGTCATGTTCCAAATTTGGGGGGTTTGACCTTGCAAACAAATGGGACATGTCGGGTCAGCTTTACGTGTCAGTTTGAAGAGCATGAATGTATTTTTTTTTCCCAATTCATACATTCATGTATGTTGGCCCAAAATTCATTTAGGCAAATTCTCATTTAAGTTTAGTGTGTATTTGTCGGTTATTGTTTTGTCACATTTCTCTCATTTTAAAAAGATAAAAGTAACTCCTTTTGTCTCATTTATGACACCTCGCGAGCAACTCACCAAGCACGGCTTGGTCAAAGCTCGGAATTGGCTCGAGAGCTTAATGATTCAAACCGAATAAATATTGGCTCTCCTCATTTAAGGTTGCAAACTTGGGAATTACCATAATTTTTTCACGCTCAACCTCAAATTTTGATTCATGAGTACAAATCGAGCAAAGTCAAGCCCGTGCTCGCTTGGCACATTATCACTCATAGACTCTCATCCATTCATTTTCTTTATGTATTATTTGTAGTAACGAATATTTTTATTAAAAGTAAATAAATAAATTGTCAACAATATATGACATAGGCCAATGCACATGAGAAAGTCAAACCATCGACCATAAATAAAGATGTTCTTCACAACATAAATTCTTGAATACTTCGACGGTGTCTTGGATTTAATTTCAATTTCGTTAAAGTAAGCTTCATAAAATTTCGATTCTAAAGAGAAGATTCTTCTAACTAAATGGTTGCAAATAAGTCTCAAACGTTTAACCGATTAAAGAAAACATAACTCATATCTAAGTCAATATAAGGTTGTTGATTATTATTGTTGAAAGTTTGAATTTGAACGCAAGGGATTGGGTTAAGCAATTATTAAGAAGCAGAATTATTTCAGAGAAATTATTATGGTATGCCATGTTTTTATACCCTACACTACACGGTATGCAGGTCATTATGAAGTACATACGGACTTCTTGGTGATTTTTAAAAATAATGTCCTTGATCTTTTCCCGCTATCCCTCCACTCTTCATCAGTCATTATGTCAAACAATTTTTACATAATTATGTCTACGTTAATTTAAAGTATGTACGTGCACATAACAATGAAATGATTTTTATTATTTCTGATGTAGAAGTTAATGTGTATGATGTTTCTGGTTGTCTTTATTGTAAAAGTGTGATTTTATGTTTGTTATGTGAATGAGGATGTTTTAGTCTAATGATTAAAATTAAGGTATTGTGAAATAGGTTATAGCTCTCACAATTTTAAATCCCCCTCTTCCATATATTGTAATAATGTGATGTGATTCGACATTTGTCGTGTGACCGAGGAGCCTTGCGCCTCATTTGAGGCCAAAAAACATTTGTTAAGTGACATATTTTGGATTAACTTAAATCAGACTAAATGTTGTTAAAATCTACTTGACACCTTTTTATTTGAAACTTTTTGAGGCATTAAAGCGATCCGGGTCTAAAATTTTGACAGTTAAAATCCTAAAAAGTACCTTAAAATAGATAGAATTTGGTATTCTTAAATAGAAATGAAGGGATGCAAAATCCACTAAAACAAGTATAGTTAGGGATCAATAGTTATTAGTTACGGATAACTAAATACTCCATAGTATAAATTATTAGTTAAGGATCAATAATTACAAGGAATTAAAGTGTCGTTTGGTTATCCACTGAAATACAACTCCACGGGAATATCGAAATCATGGGAATTAAGCCCCGCATGAAATTCATGCGATTTAACAAATTCGTTTGGTTGTCTGTATAGGAATTCAACTCCATAAAAGTTGAGTTCTTTATCCATCAGCTATGTTCTTGGTGGGGGTTTTGTTTTTACCTCCTTTTCTTGAGCAAGTCTGAGTTTCAAGTTTTTAATTTTTATGGGAGACCTTTTGCCTGGGTAAAAGTAAAGATTTGCTCCAATGAATGTAAGACTATACTGACTATCCGCTACACTTCTCACTTAGCACATAATTTTGGTTGGATATGTTGGTCTTTATTGTTTGTAAATAAAGCATTTTGTGACATAGCCATGTCGCTAGTGCATCTTTTCAACTTAATATATTTTTCATGAATATTGCCTTTTGGAACGTTAGGGGCACTAAAAGAAAAAATTTTGCCGAAGAACTTAATTTCTTTAGCTCGTCTAATGGAATTAAAATCTTGGCCATTTGTGACACCAAATCAACCTCTAAGCCTGAACCTTATTTATTAAATATATTTGGGTTTAATAATTGCGATTTTATTCCTAGTTTAGGACTATCGGGTGGTATCTGGCTTTGCTGGAAAGAGTCTATTTCCATGAATTTTTCTTTAAATGTGACATTTAGATCGACTAGATTCATTGCTTGTGAAGTGTGTGACTTAGCTAATAATGTGAAATTTTGCCTCATTTTTGTTTATGCTCCAGCCCAACCAGCTGAAAAACCGGAGTTTTGGAACGAGTTCCAAAATTTTATCCTTAGTCTTGATTTGCCCTTTTTACTATTAGGGGATCTTAACGAGATTAAAAGTCCTAGTGAAAAAGAAGGAGGTGCTAAGGTCACTAGTGCGCGTTGTGTAAGGTTAAAGAACTTTTTAAGTAATACTAATTGTGTAGATCTCCCTTTTTCTGGGAACTTTTTCACCTGGAGAAAAAAGAAAACGGGTTCTGAAAATGTTTTTGAAATCCTTGATAGAGCCATAGCCTCTCCTAATTGGATGAGTATTTACCCAAATATGGAGTTTATTCACCATGCTTTCACTAGTTCTGACCATTGTCCGATCTCTATAAAGTTTCATAATCAAAACCTCTTTCACAAAAAAGCCCCTCCTTTCCGTTTTGAACTTATGTGGACTTTACGGAATGATTTCAGTAAAATGGTCAAAAGTTGTTGGCAATACCAGTTTCAGGGATCTTATATGTTCTGTCTCTCCCAAAAATGCAAATTGCTAAAACAAAAGGCTAAGAAATGGAATCAGTCTACTTTTGGAAATATTTTTAGACAACTTTCAATTGCTGAAAAGAAGTTGGAAAATATACAAATTCAACTAGGTACAACTCATATCACCAATTTAGAAGTCGCGCAATTGAGATGGTTGAAAAAGCGCGATGCACTGCTTGACTATAAACGTGTTTACTGGCAACAAAAAGCTCGTATAAACAAAGCAAACTTTGGAGATAATAATACCAAGTTTTTTCAAACCCATGCCACGATTAGACGTAGTAGAAATGGCATTAAACAGTTTATAAATAAGAATGGTGCTTGTATTACTGATCAAAACCTTATTAAGCAAGAAATATCCGATGAGTTTAAACTTAGGTTTGCGAAAAATCATCTTTGTAATTTCGACAAGAATGAGGATTTTAAGTCTGTTTGTGGTTTAATTACAGACGAAGATAACAATTTTCTTACAGGTAATATTAGTAGGGAAGAGGTCAATCAAACTGTGTTTAGTTTAGCCGCAGATAAATGCCCAGGTCCCGATGGATTTCCTGCAGAGTTTTTTCAAAAATACTGGGATATTGTAGGAAATTCTGTCACTAAAGCAGTTTTTGCATTTTTTCATTCTGAGAAATTACTAAAAGAAATAAATCATACTTTCATAGCATTGATTCCTAAAATTGAAAATCCTCAAACTGCAAACCATTTTCGCCCGATTAGTCTTTGTTCAACAATTTATAAAATTATTGCAAAAATCTTGACTAATCGTCTTCGAACTGTCTTGCATAAGATTATACACCCGTTTCAGGGTGCTTTTACACCTAATCGATTCATTCAAGATAATATTCTTTTAGCACACGAGATTTTCAACTCGTTTAAACGTAAAAAGGGTAAAGGAGGTTGGATTGCAATCAAACTTGATATGGAGAAAGCATACGACAGACTAGAATGGAATTTTATCGAGGAAACTTTTAAGCAAATGGGTTTTAATGCTAAGTGGATTTCATGGATTATGGCATGTATAAACACCGTCTCGTACTCAGTGTTAGTCAATGGAACACCGGGAGACGTTTTTAAACCCACTCGAGGTATTCGACAAGGAGACCCACTTTCGCCATATATATTTATTATGTGCGCCGAAATTTTAGCAAGATCTCTACAAAAAAATAGTGATGTTAGCTCTAGTGATATTGGTATTAGAATTGGATCCGGGGTGGAGAAAATTCCGTTTCTCACTTTTGCGGATGACACTATCATCTTCGCTAAAGCCTCTAACCAGAGTTGTAGAACTATTAAGTCTATTTTAGATAAATTTTGCACAATTTCCGGACAATTTGTTAATTTTGACAAATCCACTTTTCAATGCACTAGAAATATTGAACGTTCTCTTCGTGAATCCTTTAGAGGCATTCTTCATATGAACGAGGAAACTCATTTGGGTAAGTATTTAGGATGTCCTATAATTGATAGCAGAGTGACTAAAAATACTTTCGAGAACATTATTCAATCTTCTTGCACTCAATTATCGAAATGGAAAGCGAATTCTCTATCTCAAGCAGGTAGACTAGTTCTTGTCAATGCTAATTTAGCCGCAAAGGGAACTTTTCAGATGCAAAGCTTCCTCCTCCCTTCATCGATACATAATAGATTAGATAAAATTAATAGAGACTTTCTTTGGAATAAGAATCCTTCACAGCGTTCTCCTAATTTGGTTGGTTGGCATAAAGTTTGTTTACCAAAGTCGGTTGGTGGTTTAGGAATTAAATCTTAAAACGACTAATAAAGCTCTTCAAATGAAACTTTTATGGAAAATTCTTATGGATAAGGAAAGTATATGGGTCAAAGTGGTATCTAAAAAATACTTGAGAAATTGTTCACTCTTTGATCATAAGCCTAATTCAACCTCTTCTTGGCAATGACGTAAACTAATGAGTCTTCGGACTCTTTTTAGAAAAGGACTGAGATGGCAGGTAGGTAATGGTAGCAACATTAAGTTTTGGTCTGATAATTGGGTTTTTTCACACCCACTTACAAGCAGTATGGTTGATGATGATAGTAACCGTGATCTTAATCTTTTGGTTAAAAATTTCATAACCTTAGACAAACAATGGGATGTTTGTAAATTATCCAGTTTAGTAAATAACGATATTGTTAATCAGATTACTAATATTCCAGTGCCACATAATGATATTCCGGATACCCTCATTTGGGGGTTGTCCGTAGATGGAAATTTCTCTACCAAAACAGCAACTTGGTTAGCGCAAGGTTTGTTTGATCAAGCTCTTGAAAAATGTGAATTTCAGTGGATTTGGAAATTGAATATTCCTCCTAAATTGAAATTTTTTCTTTGGAAAGCCTGTGTTGACGGCCTTCCAACGAAAAGTAGACTTCTGAAGAGTCATATTGATGTCCCACCTCATTGTATTCTGTGCAACAATCCTATTGAAAACAAAGATCATTTCTTTTACGAATGTCCCTTGATTGGGTCTGTCATCCAAGACCTGAACATTATTAGTTTCAACGAGTTTTTGTCAAATTATGATACTATTACAAGTCAAAGTTTTCTAACGAAACTTAATTATCTCAAGGATTTAATTCCAAAAGATGATTTCATTAAGATTATTTTTATTTGGTGGAATGCATGGTTTTATAGAAATGATATTATATTTAATAATGTTAATTTAAGTATCAGCAAACTTATTACTTTATGTAATAATAGCACTAAGACCTGGAACGTGACTAGATTTAAGGATCTCAACAATCCCGAGATAGAAGAGTCAGCTAGAAACAACTCTAGAAAGGAAGAAATTTGGTGGGAAAAACCTAGAAACGGTTTTCTAAAGCTAAATTTTGACGGATCAAAAATAGAAGGTAATAAAGCTTCTTTAGGATATTCTATAAGAGATCACAATGGTAAAGTCGTTTTGTTGGGAGCAAAAAGTGCGGATCCAATAGTATCCTTGTTGCGGAAGCTCCTGGCTTTAAAAGAAGGTATTTTAGCAGCTAAATATTTAGGAATCTCAAAGTTAATTGTGGAGGGTGATAATTTATGTGTTATTAACTCAATTCGAGGTACTTGGCAAATTCCTTGGGAAATTTCTAGTATTATCAAGGATGTAAAATTAGACCTTCATTTTTTCGATGAAGTGATAATTAAACATTGCTTTCGTGAAGCCAACAAGGTTGCTGACTTCATGGCTACTATTGGACATTCGTGTCCAACTCTTTCGAGTGGTTTGATAGCGGTGGCTTCAACTTACCTCCCTCATTCGAAAGGATGAGATAGGTTGGTCTCTGCTAGGATCAACCTGGTTTTCTTACCTAAAAAAAAAAAAAAAAAAAAAAAAAAAAAAAAAAACTCCATAAAAGTTTGCAATTACCTAGGATGGGCTAGATAATCCAACATCTCCATCACAGAGGAGTTGGAAACTCCTTGGATTATTGAATTCCTACACTTTGTCAACAAATGGGCAACCAAACAAATCCATATTTTGTAGTTCATGGATTTTCCAATTCACATGATTTATAAGGGGCAACCAAACGAGTTCTAAATAGTTATACACGGAATATAACCTCTACGTAAAACGATTATTTCTATTAATATGTACTCCTATTAGTCCGACAATCGACATAATCTTTGTTATAAGTCGCTTAATCAACATATACTTTTCTTCTTTCCTTTATTACTTTTATATATAATGTAAATGGTTTTATGGCAATACTGTGGGTTTTGCAAGTCCACTCTACTAACTCCGATTTAACAGATTTTTCACACTTGTATTCATTTGTAACGATTCAACATATTTTTTACACTAGTATTCATTTGTAATGGCGACTTTAACAAACAGCTAGTCTTGTGAGAGAAAACGGTATCCGTCACAAGTTTGTGACGGAGGAGAATTTGTGTTTAATAAAATGTAAAGAATTGAGTCAAAAAAGTACAACTTTGGTACCAAATGATCCACTGTGAAATTAGTCTGCGAATAAATATTGGACTGGGCCACACTTTTGAGTAAAAATGGCAACCGCATCTTGTCATGTAAGCCCGGCCCGCTAAAACTTGGGCTAGCGGAAGTTGAAATCGTGACTGAGCCATGGTCCATGGATTATGTGTGGAAACGAAAGACAAGTGTGCACGGAATATGAGGTCTATTGTAAGGCTTGTCGCCTTCGCTGAATAAAATATTAAAATGTGACCCAATGTTTTTTTTTTCCACAAATTCTCATTTGTGACGGGCATATCCGTCGGAATCTTGCAATGGGTCAAATACAACCCACATGGTAGATAAGACAAAAGCAAATTGTCTAGGGAGCAACATTCTCTTTTGTCTTATCTACCCATGTGGATAGTATTTGACTCGTTGAAAGCTTGTGACGGATATACCCGTCACAAGGGAGACTTGCTATTTTTTTTTCGGAAAAATTGTCCCAAATAATAATCTCAAATTTAGTTGGTCAGCGATAAATAATTCTCAAGTTACAATCTTCCCAAATTAATCCCATAAATCTAAGAGTTAATGCATAGTTGGGATTAATATAAGGACACACTGACACAGAGTATGAATTATTTCCATTAATTAATTTTAATAGAAAACATTAAATACAATAATCATACAAAATCGCCCAAATGTAGACATGACCAAACCCCCAAAATGTAAACTCCGTCCGCGTATGGCGTCTGGTCAATTTCGAATGCCCCACTAGGCTCGCAAATGTCCGACACAATTTGTCCAACCGGACTAAGCCCATGTCTTAACCTGCCCAAACCTTCCAAAAACAATAAAAAATGCAGATTGGGCTAGGTTAAGGCCAAGCTGTAATCAGCTAGATCCACCTTTGCCTCAGGGGAAGGGTCAGTCTAACGCTTGAGCTTTATATAGTACTCCCTCCCAAAACCTATGTTTGCCCCATTTCAATAAATTATTTCTCACATATATTAGAGAAATGGAACACACACTTATATACAGAGGGAGTAGGTTTTATAGGGCAAGGCCCTCTACGACCCAACCCAACTAATGGCAACGTCTACTGAAATCCACCTTAACTTAAAGCCCTTGTCCCTCCGTTTCCCCTCAACCCACCCTAACTTAAACCGCCTTCACCACCACCAACCTTAATTGGCGCCCCGACAAAACTTACCATTGCCCGCACACTTGCTTGACATCACCCCTTCACTATCAACCCCCACCCCCTCCCTCCTACACTCTTTGAAATCTCTACCATTATCATAGGGAACCTTCCTCTCCTCAAAGTCTAGTCCTACTCCTCACTGTTAGAACAGAAGCAAAATAAAGAACAATAAAAGACAAACCACAAATTTACGTGATTCACTAACGGTGTGTTAGCCACTTCCACACGGCAAAAGGGAAAGAGTTTAATTGATATGTGAGGAGTTTTCATTCATATTACAAATTTAGACGGTATGATAAGTATGACTGCTAGGTAGAGACTTAAAGAGTTTATATAATACTCTCTAAGACCTAGTATAGAATGATCTAATAAGACCCAAAACAGACCCATCCCAATAACAGAGACGGATAACCCCCGCATAGTCGTTCGAAGCGGTAAATAACAGAATCAATACACAAACCCAACAAATCTGCACCTTGACTTGAATTATCTCACAAACAGACATATGTACAAGATGCACCCCCATAAATGCCAGATGTACGAGAAAACTCTTCTCGCTTCCCCCTCATATATTGCCCACAAAGGGCCAATTACAGACTTCAAATATTTAGCGCTATGCGGAACTGGATTGGTAAACATGTCAGCTGGGTTATCAGCAGTACCCATTTTGTTCACCTTAATCCTTTTCTCATTTATCAGAAAGTGATATCTCACATCTATATGCTTAGTCCTCTTATGATGAACTTAATCTTTAACCAAACATATTGCACTAAGACTGTCACAGAATACAATAGCTTGCTCCTAATGTAAACCCAAATTACTGACCAACCCTTTTAACCAAATATCCTTATTATCTGATGCAGCCAAGGCCATGTACTCTGCTTCAGTAGAAGACAAAGTAACTGTAGGCTGCAATATAGCCTTTCAACTGACGACCCGCCGTTAAAACCACCAAATCGATCTTTAGATCAAAATCAAAATAAAACAGTACACAATATAATGACATCAGTTAGTCTTGCTGAAGACGGGTCGGAGCAAGTGACGGGTAATGCCACTCACAAAACAGATAGGGGGACAAGGTGAGGGCACTCCCATGTGCTTCCCTCTCTCTTCTATTTGGGTCATTTGTGAGAGAAAATAGTATCCGTCACTCTAAAGTGACGGATACGTGCCGTCTTCAATGAGATTTTGTGTAATGACATTCAATGTCTCAAAATAGCAAAGTACTCCGTACTCCGTAGCATTCACCAATTGCAAAACAAGAGTGAACACTTGATATACGTGAAGACGCGTGGAGCCCAACGAAGCACACCGCGAAAGACCAAACGTCCAAACATCACACTAATATCCCCGCTCCTTTTCCTTGGCAGTTACGTAACACAAACATACAGCTCACTTACACACTTTCCTAAAAATCTTCTACATCTAAAATCTAAAATTCATACCAAAATCACGTACTCCTACTTCTACTCCTTATTCCCCATAATTCCCGTTATATACCCCCACTAACACACGACGTTACCCCCTAAACATTGGTCAAACTCCACTTAACTTCCCAAATTAATTAATCAAAATATAATTTATGAGACGGGTTTACCCTAATATATTAAAGTAAACAAATCAATTTTTTGTTGATTTAAAACAAGAAAAACGGGTTTTAAACCAACTCCTATTTTGTTAGTGGTGTCAAATATACTAAATTAAATGAGACGATTTTACACTGATATTAAGAAAATAAATCGTTTCATTGTTTGATTTAAAGAAAGAAAACCAAATTTCAAACAAACTCTTAACTCGTAACGGACATAATTACTTTTATACGGCATACTCTGTAATAAATACGGAGTAGGAATATAAATAAGTATATATAATATACTATCCCATAATAATATCTTGACGTTCAATTCACCCAAAAACAAAAATCAATTGGCCGTCTTCTTACCAATCTTCACCGATCCCTCTTCTATTGGAACCCCCTTTTATCTCGTCCTTCCTTTCAATTTCTAGGGTTCCAATTTCTCTAGGGTTTTCTTCACCAATTTCAATCCCTACCTTTCTTTATTCTGCTTTACCCAATTCCTGTTTTTATAATTTCGGTTGATTCTAGGTTTCGGATCGCTGTTTGAAAACCGAAATTTGATTTGATTTGATTTTTGGGGAATTTTGTTGTTTGTTTGATTGTTGAAGAAATTGGTGAGGATGGTGACGACTGCAGAGGGATTATTGCAGTTTGGTGTTACGAAGCCGATTTCAATGGCGGGTCCCTCCGCTTTGGATTATAAAAAGACGCGTCAATTGGAAAACGTGCGTGTTTGTGTTTTTGATTGATTTTGATTTTGTTTGTTTTGTTGATGTAAAGTTTGATTTGTTGTGATTTTGATTGTTTTGGGTTTTTGCTGAATTTGAATTGTGCAGTTTTTGGTCGAATCCGGGTTGTATGAGAGCAAAGACGAGGCGGCGAAGCGGGAAGCGGTTTTGGGGCGGCTTAGACAGGTATAATTGTTGAAAACTTGGGTTTATTATAATGAATTTTGGAGGGTTTTGTTTAGATTAGTTTGATTTAATTATGTCTTTCGATATTTTGATGGTTTAATTACGTGTTTCACTGCGTTGATTGAGATTACTTGTTGTTGATGGATAGTATTTACGACAATATTACCTCCAATGTCTTTAGGGTTTTGCAAATTGCGGGGTAAAGGGGGGATTTGGGTCATGTGGAAACAGTTGATGGTAGGAAAGGTTGTGACTACATGTCTTAAAATCGAAAGAGTCAAGTCTATGTTGTTGGTAAATGAAGAAGTTGTAGGGTTGATAGCGTAACGTAGCTGGGATATGCATAATTTGCCGTCTGATTGGCACCTAGGATTCCATGTTAGAAAATTGACGGGGTTATGTTGTCATAGTCATCTGCTATATGGGATGAGAAGAATGTAGAAAATCTAGGCCATGGACAGTGTGTTAATGTTTGTCAATAGCTTTGTATTGTTATCCTGTGCAAGTGTGTATTTCTATAGCTTGATTGTTACTGTAGCATTTGTGTGTTTGCTGTCAAAACCTTCTGTTCCGCTTGTACTGTGATAGCATTAATTTCACTTGCGTTTTTTGGCAATAGTTTAATTTTGTTAACTGTTTGCAGATCGTTAAAGACTGGGTCAAACAACTTACTCGTATGAGAGGGTATACTGATCAAATGGTCGAGGATGCAAATGCTCTCATACTAACTTTTGGTTCTTGCCGTCTTGGTGTAAGAATATCTAGTTTGTTTATGCTTTAGATGTCATCTGACATTTTCTTCACTCTAGTTTGTTTATGTTGCTTTTGTAATCCATATGTAGTTGAAACCAACTGTTTTGTTCTATTCACTGGAAAATGTTGTATTTCATAGTGTTGGGTTAGTTGTTGAAGAATTAAGCTATATACTAGTTCTGTACGGGGCTGATATGGAGTGGTTTTTTTATTTTCTTACTTTGAATGAGCACCCGTTCTTTCCTATTAAACACATGCAGTTTTAATGTAATTTTGCAGGTAAGTGGTCCTGGAGCTGACATTGATACCTTGTGTGTTGGCCCATCATATATTAACCGTGAGGTAAAGAGTGAACTTTGTTGTGCAGTGCCCTCTTGTTATTGCAACAAGTTTTGAACCCTAGTAATATTGCATACTTGTTTTGCAGGAGGATTTCTTCTATATATTTCACGACATGCTTGCGCAAATTGAAGATGTTACAGAGCTACAGCCAATTCCAGATGCTCATGTGCCTGTCATGAAATTTAAGTTTGATGGAATCTGCATTGATCTTCTGTACGCCAGTGTCTCTGTCTTGGTTGTTCCTGATGTATGTATTCTTGAGAATTGGATGTTTATTTGCCATCATTTACCCTGTTTTGACATGAAACAAACCAAATATATGATGCCTTACATACCAATTTTTGGATACATTTGCATTCTATTTATGTATTTTAATTATTTTGTGCGTCTGTTTGCACAACAAGGATCTTATTTTAATAACTGTATAATGCCTGCCTAATGTGTAGGATTTGGATATCTCTGATATGTCTGTGCTACACAATGTTGACGAAGCTACTGTACGAAGTCTTAATGGCTGTCGGGTTGCAGATCAAATTCTTAGGCTCGTTCCGAATATTGAGGTAATTGGATGCTACCAATTTTTTTTGTAACATGACACTTTTTATTTTTGCTTCTATAATTTATGGTGTGTTTCCTTAACTATGTACTGTTAATGTCTCTATAGCATTTCCGCACAGCGCTCCGATGTATCAAGTTTTGGGCTAAACGGCGAGGTGTCTATTCAAATGTAAGTATCTGAACTGTCTGTATGAAGAATGCCCAAATGTAGAATTATTAATTCAATTTTATTTACCAATGCTTAGGTGACTGGATTTCTTGGTGGGGTTAATTGGGCTATTCTTGTTGCTCGAGTGTGCCAGCTTTATCCTAATGCAGTACCTAGTATGTTAGTTTCTCGGTTTTTCAGAGTCTTCACACAATGGCGCTGGCCAAATCCTGTTAATCTCTGTAAGATTGAGGAGGATGAGCTTGGATTCCCGATTTGGGATCCTCGTAAGAATCCTCGGGACCGTACACATCATATGCCGATTATTACACCTGCCTATCCATGCATGAATTCTAGCTACAACGTATCCCCAAGTACTCTTAGAGTGATGATGGAACAATTTCAACATGGTAACAATATTTGTCAGGTAAGATGGTAAACATTTTTCTCTTTTTAATATTCTTCTGCTGGCAGATCATGTGATTGTTCTCTGTTTTCTCTTGATTATGTCAGGATATTGAGCTTAACAAACTACAGTGGAGTGCCCTGTTTGAGCCATATTTGTTCTTTCAGAGCTACAAGAACTATTTACAGGTTGACATATTTGCAGCTGATGCTGATGATTTGCGTGCTTGGAGAGGCTGGGTGGAGTCTAGGCTACGACAGCTGACCTTGATGGTAAGCTTCCTAGTTTTTTGTTTTCAGTGCATGGATTATATTCAGTCCAAACTTTTGGGACCATGTATATCTGACTGTAAATGTTTCTTTTTAGTGACAAAAACAGGTCTTCACAGTATAGGGTCCTATTTAGTTCATCAATTGTTCTCTTGTATCATTATTGGGTTTAGGCTGTAAAATTGTGAACTAGTCAAAATTTTGTCTTTAAAACATCATTTATCTAAAACCCCCATAGCAGCTACAAGGTTTCTCCATCATTGGTTTTCTGAATTGCGGTTTTATTCTACAGATAGAACGTGATACTCTTGGGAAACTTCAGTGCCACCCTTGTCAACAATATTTGGTTGATCCAACTAGGCAGTGCGATCATTGTGCGTTTTTCATGGGCTTGCAAAGAAAGCAAGGAGAGGTTGCACAGGAGGGCCAACAGTTCGATATACGGGCAACAGTTGACGAATTTAGGCACTCTGTCAACATGTATGCCTATTGGAAACCTGGGATGGAAATTTACGTATCTCATGTTGGTAGAAAGCAGCTTCCATCATTCGTTTTACCAGAGGGTTCTAAATGCCTACCATTGAGGGCTTCTGGTGTGAAAAATTCAAGTAGTCCCGAAGACAGAGTTAATGGCAGAAGGCCCATGAAGAGGAAATGTTCTATTGACGATCTGGTCCAATCTGCAGGCAAAAGACAGTATATTAGCCCAGAAAGAGGGGATTCTGTTTCTCCTGAAGCTCTGCATAGTAGTTGCTCTTCTTCTCCATTGCCAGAGAGTGTGGGGTCTGTTGAGTGTTATGTCGCACCTATAGCTGAGAGGGGATCGCCAATAGAGTTGGTTACTCCAGTTATTGAGGCATCAAGTGCTGGCTCTTGTCTCACAAGTGAGGACACCCTCGGGAATCTTAGTTCGGGGTCGGATGTTGGAAGCGATAACAATTCAGAAGGAAGTCTGAAACCGATGGTAGCACAGTGTGATCCATTCGAGACGGTTTCAGTGTTGCAAAGGGAGGAAAGTTGTACTGTCGGCCATGTAGCAGGGAGAAATGGATTCATTGAAACCCGAGAGGTGTTTCCTCTTAAATCTCTTTTGTACATGTCTTTTCTGTATATTTATTCATTTAATTACCCCTCCCTCCTTACCCTGCCTCTAATTTCTGATGATTTTTGTCTCAACTGCTCTTTGTCGCTTCGTCTTTTGTTAATCCACGAGTTGTGTAGCAAACGGTTTCACATGATTATGGATGTTTTATATGTAGTTGATCTCACATATAACATCTCACATGAGTTTATGGTGGTGGTTAAATGATGTCTTACCCAAAGCTTGTTCTCTGCCTGTATCATCTCTGATTCAAGTACAACCAATTTACTTAAAAGGGTTGACAATATTTTTTCCTGTTTTCTGCTGAGGACTTGTCTCTTTATGTTTTGTAGCCAATTAGAGTCACTGGTTTTGCTTAGAAGGCGAGCGGAGCTGACCTAGAAGGAATGCAGGACTCCATTACAAGGCATGCATTTCTAAGATTCAATTCTTTATATTTTTATCATTATGCGCTGCTAAGTTCACTTTTATATTGCTCTATGTTTGGTCAAATTGTCTATTCAGGATCAGTCTTGCACTCTTGCATCAATTTGAAGAAGGGCGGTTATGGAACGGACGCAACCAAGTGAAGGGGGAGAGATAGCCAGGGTTCCGGGTAAGTGTTATGCTCTGCTGGCTTTCTTTCCTGTGCGTTGTTTCAGGTAATCTCGTGCCTCTGTTTCTGGTGGATTTATTCCCAACAGTGGAGGCTATCTGAAGCCATCTCGGACTTCTAGCCTGCATTTCGCTGTACAGTTAAAAAGAGTTGGGTTGCATGCCAAGTGCTTTAAAAGGATGCAAAAGAAAAAAAAAGAAAAAAAAAAAAAGAAAAAATCCAAAAGAAGTAAAAATTGATAAAAGTAAAGGATGAGAAGAATATGGAGGATGGAGCATGGTGTTATTGTTTCGACTCAGGAGGTGAAGAGGGTTGAGGCATCATATCACTTCGGAAGCATGTTTGTTGATCGGTGGCTTGGTAGATTACTAGGGCAAGGCTTTTTTTTTTTGGGTAGATTACTAGGCAAAGCTTTCGTGTTTTAGGTAGACTACTAGGCGATGCTCTTTGGGTTTTGTCATTCCCTTTCCCTTGCTACCAATGGTGTAGCTAGTTGTTGTTGATGATCACCTGTTTATTTTGTTAACAACAACTATGATGTAAATCTCGTCATTAATGAAATACCGTTTTATCTCTCAAGTCTTGCACTCTACTGCTTTTCGTTTCCTCCTTATTTATGGTATCTGTGAATTATCCCGTCTTTACATTTAGTTTTGCTGCAAAATTTTTTTGATGCACATAACCGTTTGTTTAAGTACCCAAATTTAGTCATTGAGCAGCCGGCTCCCTCGTTTTATGCATTGGACTGTGGTATTGGTTCATAGGCCATCCTGGCACCCTGCACGTGAGTTCGTCCCGATCCGAATCCGCTTGCCCTCTAAGGGACATGAGAAGTTGTATTTGATTGTTGAAAGTATTGGAGAATTGTTTGGGCGTTTTTAACATTTTCAACTAATTAAACATGCGCCACCTCTTGGATTACGTGAATGGTGCATGTGATATTTGCATGTTTGCTTTGACTTCTGACTTTGCAAACCCTTAATTTTGACCATTCACGTTTACGTACAAATTGCGTGACATGTATAAGCGGTCGTCATTACTCCCTTCAATTCCTCCCTGTACTTGATTATCGCAGCACCGGATAAGGATCCGTCCATCCGATTTTTTTTGCCCCGCAATTTGCAGGAGCTCTTGATAGACAGGGTAGTGTCCGTCTAAACCCTGAAAGGGCATACGTGTCGGAAACTTTTGTGCGATGCAATGTAAGCATGCAAGATGAGATATATCTTAAATTAGAATTAGGAAGACAAATTCAAAACCATTACACTGTATTGTAATACAACTGATGACTCAAATATTCTGTCAATAAAATAAGCAAGAAGTAAGATAAGCACAAGTAGCTGAATCTAACGATTAGGACCACATTCAGAGCATTCATCATGCACTCATATACCATACTTCTTTCTATTCAGCTTAGCAATTTGCAATATTTATTGCTATATATCATCCTTATTTTTCCTAATTTTTCCAACTTATTCCTCATACAATAATTGGATACAACCTCCGTCTAGTTAATTATTTACATATTTTATTTTTTGAGGGATATTCCAATTAAGGTGTAACAACTGATTAAAACGAATGAAATATGAATCTTGACCAATTATATATGGATTCAAAGTAACCCATCTCGGATTCTTGGTCATTGGTAAATTTGATAGTTTTGCTTTTGTCTCGAAAACCAAGGCGGCAATAGAAAAGACCAGTCGTAACTCGCAAATTATAGCTATTAGATGATAAGTAAGTTAAACTGTTTTTGGATGATTATCTAGAAATGTGAAAATAACCGAGATTTCCAAAATAGAACAACTCGAGATGAGAAGGGACAAAATAAGTATATTTTAACTACTTGTACCGTGAGATGAGTCATCTAAAATCGTTCGAGACAGATTGAAGCGAACCGAATATTCGAAAAAAAAAAAAAAAAAAAACTAGACCATAACCTTGTTGATCATTGTAAGATGGGTTTGGAATTAAACCATCCCTCAACAAATTGTTTGCATTTGGGTGTGCCATAACAATATATCAAAATCAATATCAATATAAAATCCAACATTATTATTTTCATTGAAATGAGCAAAATGTCAACCCATCATCACATCACATCATACACAATCCCAAACCTACCACCTCACTACCTATATATACCGCACACAATTTCATAAAAAAAACCCAAACATTTATATCCATCTCGTACATAAAATAATTCATCAAATCTTCAAACTCTTGTAATTTCTTCAACAACAAAAAAAAAGAAAAAAGAAAAAAACAAAGTCTTGTAATTTTTTAACGAGCGGTGGAAAATGGGTGAATGTGAAATTGTAAAGGGTAGTAAAAATTTGGCAGAAATGATGAAAAAAATTGAACAAGATTTCTGGATTTCAAAGGATAAATTGAGAGAAATTGCTAATGATATGGAGTTGAATATGATTAATGGTTTGAAAGATGAAGATTCTAGCCCAATCAAGATGCTTGTTTCCTATGTTGATTCTTTACCTACTGGGTATAATTCTTTTACCCCTTTTTCGATTTTACTGTTTTTTCACTATTCTTGATTGATTTTATCATATGGGTATTATCTTGATTCTGTTTTATTGTTTGTTAGGTTCCTTACGTTTTTATTGTTTCTTTATAAGGCGTATTTTAATCAAACGTAAGACGGTAAATATTGGAATTATAGGATAGGATGTTAGTAAAGTTATACTTTGTTGAGCTGTAATGTCATCACCCTGCTAAAGATTGGTGTTTCTTGTTAAAGAATTGGTTGGCAATTTTGTTAGATTTACAAAGTTTGCGGATTTACAAAGTTGGTCAATTTTTCAACGTGTCATTTCATTTGTGTGATGGGTTTTTACTGATAAGATGACGTTTGTGTCGTAATTGGTATTTGCGTCCAAACTAAAGGTAAACAAATCACCGGGTTTTATATTTGATGATTTCATATAATTGAGGGGTCGAGTTACTAATTACATTTCTAAATTGGGATGGACATGTAATTAGTATGGACCTAACTTCAGCATAAATGTGGAGTACCGAGTTTTATGCTAATTTATCGTAAGCTGTGGCATAATCTTGGAAGGTTTTAATAGCGACCGTGATTTGGTGATAGATGTTGCCGTCTTGGGCAGAATTTAGATTTGGCTAATTGGGAATAAAGTGTTTAGGAATCTACATTTACATCCTAGTGTTGGATAGGATACATAACGAGAACTTGTCGTGTAGAAAGTTGTTAATCTGTGTCTAGTGTTGGATAGGATGCCATGATGTTGCCGTGTTGGGGAGAATTTAGATTTGGTTAATTTGAAATGAAGTGTTTAGGTAGGAACCTACATGGGTATTTGATGGAATATGAAGAGGTTAGCATAGGTAGTGAGAACTTGTCGTGTAGAAAGTTGTTATTCCATTGTAGCACTTTGGATGATTGGAACGCCTTTGGTTTGAGGGTGGTTATTCGAAAAGTATAATTGAGTGATTGGATTACTCTACTTTTAAATCGTCTAGCTTCCAACATTGCAAGATTATACAAATGTGATGGAGAACTTGTGTAAAGTTAAATCAGGAAAAAATGCACAATTCGGACAGTCGTAAATAGTATTCTAATCTTCTTAGGTGCTTACATTTGGATGCCATGATGTTTAGTCCACGATGCTATACGTAAATGGGATTTCAAAATTTTGTCCATATTTGTTTGGCCTGGAAATTCAGATTGCTAGAAATCTTCAAGAAGAGTGTTGTATGAAATTGGGTTATAATCTCATGATTGTTGTGATTCAGAAATGAAGAGGGGCGCTTTTATGCACTAGACCTAGGTGGGACGAATCTTCGTGTAATGCAGGTTAAGTTACAAGGAAATAAGCCTATCAATATTAAATCCGTGTCTAACATGGTGCCTCCAGAACTCAAGGTTGGGAAATCTCATGTGAGTAACTCGCTGCCCCCTTTTGTCGGACAAAATAAATTCATAGATGTTATGTATATTACTATATTATGAGCTCTTAAATTTACAGACGTTTGACATACTATCTCCTTTTCTAGGAACTTTTTGATTATATTGCGGAGAACGTTAAACTTGCTGTCAAATCTGAAGAGGCCGCTCATTTTGAAGTCACTCCTGGCCAAAAACGGGAACTTGGTTTTACATTCTCATTTCCAGTGCACCAGGCACGGATTAATTCGGGAACTCTTCTTAACTGGACAAAAGACTTTAACATACAAGACGCTGTTAGTCTCTCTTCTGCTTCACTTGCTGTTCATTATATTCATATTGAGTATTTGAGTGTTAGCCTTCAAGCTCTTAATACGCTCAACCGAAGTTAGGGTTTGTAGTCATAGAAAAGTATGCTTTGCACATCCTTGTGTAGGTGATGATTCGTGATTCAAATGGTACTCGCTGATTATTTCAGGATTTCATCTTTTGCTTATAATTAAGCCAAACAAGCATAATGGTTTCACATTGTCCTAAATTCCCTGAAGAAGTAGTTCCTCCATTCCATTTATAATGTGTATTCATTTGACTTTGATGATCAATTGATGTTTTACTTTGACCATTAGTTTTTAATGTATATCTGCGAGAAAATATCTGTGAAAGAAATTGACTTTCTTTATTCTTGAAAATATGATCATTAGCAGTTACCACATTGGTAATTGAGTTAGAATGATAAATTTTGAACTCTATACTGAAGTATTGACATATTGTATAGAAATGCGGTTTGTAAATATCAAGAGGGATGTGTTTTCAGGCTGCTATTAGCTTGAAGGACACTTGGTTGAACTACCTAACCAGTGATTTCCTTGGTAAAAACTGTGAAATAGCATTAGTGCAGGCATATGGTCTTTTTTTGGATTTTCATGTGAGAGATCCATACATAAAACGAAACAAGATGCATAGAAACTAAATTATTGAGGAACTCGACACACCATCAATCTTGGACTACCTAACTTTGCTTTGTTCGGTGAACATGGTCTTTTTGTGCAGTCATTCTTGATTAGTCCAATAACGCTTTATATGAGCCATTTGAACCTAATTTTCTGTTAATTTTTGTTGTATTGTGTAGATTGGCAAAGACGTCGTGGAACAGGTGGGGACGGCCTTGAAGAAACAAGGTCTGGATATGGATGTCACTGCCTTGGTGAGTAAAACTGCCCTACGTACAGTATATATTACATATTGTGCCTTTTAATTTTCTGGGAAGTTTTGGCTAACGTCCACATGGACCCAGCTTAATGACACAGTCGGTTCTTTGGCCGGGGGTCGATTCTACAACAAAAATGTTGTTGCAGCTGTGATTTTGGGTACTGGGATGAATGCAGCTTATGTGGAACAGTCTGAAAACATTCTGAAGGAGTATGGCAAGCCACCAGCATCAGGACAAATGGTAAACCTTTCTTCTTTTGTCCTCCCGTCTTTAAAATTTATGTATATAGATGCTATGCAGTATGTCTTCTGCGAGGTGATACAGACCTTGGACTATTTTTGATGCTATGAGTTTTGCACGTGGCGGTCTCACATATGAGACTGACCCAAATCATTGTATTTATCGTCAAGTTATATGGTTAATTGATTCATCTCACATATAAAACCGTTTCATTTAGCTTTTTTGTATTTTTCTTGTCATCGTAGGTTATCAACACAGAATGGGGCAATTATAACTCGCAATATCTTCCCGTGACGGATTATGACCGTGCAATAGACCATGATAGTCCAAACCAACAGAAACAGGTGATTATCTTGAGCATAATGTAACATTGATTAAATTGACAGCATGACATTTTCTGGAATGTTCATTTATCACGATTGTTACTAGATTTTGGAGAAGATGCTTTCTGGTAGATATTTGGGAGAAATTGTCCGTAGAATTCTTCTACATTTAGCTGAAGATGGTGCCCTTTTCGGGAACATTGTTCCTCCAAAGCTTCGACAGCGTAATGCCTTGGGGTATGTATCATATTTGCATCCAGGTTTCGCAGATCATTGTATTATATGTCAACATCTTTATTTATGTTCATTCTATTCATCATCTTGTGTGCAGAACAGAGATTGTTTCAGAAATGCACGGTGACAAGTCTACTGACTTGACCTTGGTTGGTGAAAAGCTAAGAGGTGTTTTGGAGGTATGATTCTTTTCTTTACTTCTGCAGGAACTGTAGGAATATTCTGAATCTTGTCAGTTTCCTATTGTATCATGAAGTAGTAAAGTCCGATGCATTTTGTAAAGCGATTTTTATTTTGGTCATCGGAAAACAACCTCTCTACGCCGGAAAGCATAGGGGTTAGGCTAGGCTGCAACATTCACCCCAGCCATCGTTGCCCTGCCATAGGCAGGAGTTCATTGAATCACTGGATAGTGTTTGTGCTTTTTAGTGCTAGGGCTGGCCTCTCCGGCCTATGGCGAAAAGACCCTCTTAGAAATGAGGGGACTATGTCCCAGGTGTACGTGTCTCTTTTTTAGTACTAACTAGAGCGAGCATCCTAAAGCATTTGACGCTTATCGCGCATAACTTGCTGGAAAGGCTGCTCAAGTCCTGGAGCTAGCTGGTTTTCCCTGAAATGCGTTGAGGCAACTAGAAAAACCAGATTCGGGGAGAACGAGGCGTTGACAAAACAGAAATTCATTTGCCAAACTTTATTTTATGTAAATCTGTAATCCTAAAAATTTGAATTT
This sequence comes from Silene latifolia, assembly GCF_048544455.1. Lineage (NCBI taxonomy): Eukaryota > Viridiplantae > Streptophyta > Magnoliopsida > Caryophyllales > Caryophyllaceae > Silene > Silene latifolia. The sequence continues at coordinate 9,820,225 of NC_133536.1, read as the reverse complement.
CAGATACAAAATGCAACCAAGGAGGAGAAGCAGATTGTATTCAAGATATGTGAAATTGTTGCTACAAGAGGGGCTCGTCTTTCTGCCGCAGCAATACTGTCGATCCTAAAGAGGCTGGGGAAGGACAAAAAGCAAGAAGAGGAAACAGTAATCGCTGTAGACGGATCATTGTTCGCAAAGTACGAACAGTTCAAGTCATGCCTGGAGAGAACTCTGCTAGAAGAGTTGCTTGATGATAAAGAAGTTTCAAAGAAGGTTGTTCTAAAACAGTTCACAGACGCTTCTGGTATTGGCGCTGCTCTTGTTGCTGCTTCACACTCATCTTACAGTTGCCATTAATCGACACTGACACGATTTTCCATCTTAAAACCATGTTGTTTCTTTGTTATTCAACGATTTTTACTGCTTACTGTATCAAGATTCTTCAGAGGCAGTGATAGTATATCTCAGTTGTTCATCAAGAAAAGATTTCTTAAAGGGTCAATGTCGTTATTGACCCGTATTACATTGTTGGACACATTCATAAACGGTTTTGAAAAATGATTTATGTTAGCCAACTCCAAATTATTTTGGAAATATGCCGCTTTATAATGACTCGACTCAAATTGTCCCAGCCCGATAATGATAGGGACTAAAGTCCTGTGCCTCTCACTCCCGTTATAGCATCGATAATATATGAGTGGCAAAGTATATTTTCGAGTGATTACGACAACTGTTAATGAAAGTCCCACCGTGACCAGGAATCAGAGTAAATGTGAGTTAATCCCACGTTTTAGACACAGCATTAGAAAGTAAAGCATGATATATGATGGATGATACGAGTTTTGAGGTTAGGAAAGGGATAAGAACATGCACAATGGATCCCTCTTACAAGTTCCTATTGTGGCTGAATGGAGGGTCCATTATATATTATGCAATCATTAGCCATTAGAAACGATAATTATTCTTGCTTGTGGCGAAAATTGGCCTGTGACATCTCAATTCTTTTAACATTATTTTAATCGATTATGAGACGTTACAAGTTTTTAATGCATCACAAATGAAAATTTGTGTACAATGAAGCATGTGTTTATTTATGACAATTGTGTTCGGGTAATAAAACAATATTTGGGCTTGGACTTTCAAATTTGAAATAGATGAACAACTTTTAATTTTGATTTTATGAGGTTTGCATGATTTCACAGTTGTGGACTGTGGTTACACCTGAAAGAACAATTACAACATGGGGACATGGGGTAGACTTGATAAATGGGTCAATTGGGTTGGGTAAATTCGGGTTCGAGTTGTTTGAATTTGCAAGAATTCGAGTTGGGTCTTTTTCGGGTGAGTCGTTTTCAAGTTATTTGGGGATAACAACCAGTTTCCGATAATCAATATTCGGGTCAATTCGGGTCTTGGCTCAAATTCGAGTCCTCAAATCGGGTCGGGACGGGTCTGGTCAGTTTTGCAAGGTCTAATCGAGAGTAAGAAATTCGAACCTAAAACTTATTATCGACTATACTTCCTTCTTAGCCACTAGACTAAGATTTTTTCGGAATAATTACAGACCATTAAAGTAACACCAATTCTTATTGAAGACGGAAACTTTTCGTCACTAGCTGAAGACGAGCTAAATGTCCCCATTTTAACGACAAAATGTGACCATTTTAATGACAAATTATTATAGCTTCGGAAATTATTCTGGTAACTTTTTAGGTAAAATAGTTATATTTTTATCTTAAATGAGTCATATTTTACCCCGTTTTCAGCTTGTGACGAAATGTACTTGTCACAAGCAAGACGCTTTGTTGAAGTAATACCCTCATTGATAAGTCACTAGTGTAGAAGTTCTAAGACCCCCCCTTGGACCATTTGCAATTAAGGCAAATAAACACTGGTCAAACAAGTGTTAGAAGTTGAAGACAATAATCATTGAATACTCCGTATGAGATACTATGTGGCTTATTACTTTCCAAACTAGGAAATTAATTAGCTTTTAATTTATGAGCATGCCACTTAACTTTATTTATGAGTTTTGACTGAACAATATTGCAAAGAAAATCAAAAGCTCACGCAAGTTTCAATCACATGAAAAAGTACTAAGATTGTAACCAATTTAATTAATTAAAAATTAATTAACTTTCTAAATCATGATATTATGCAATGTATTAGAATCATTAGGTCTTGTGAAATTAGTTTGATCATGTAAGGTGGCTTTCTAGGTCATTCTTTCTTATCTATATCTTACTTTTTGCTTATTCCCCGTGCTTCTAATTATCTCTCATCCTTGTTAGATGAGTATAATTAATATGATTAGTCATTTTCATTAGGTGTTAACTAATTATTTAGCGAAAGGTTCTCAAGTAAACAAGCTAAATTAGAGGTTTTATACTTTATAGTAAGGCCCTGTTCTTTTGGACTTAAAGTCACTCTCTATAAGTTAAGTTCAGCAAAATTAAGTTAAGTTCAGAAAAGTTCAGCAAAATTAAGTTAAGTTAAGTTCAGCAAAATTAAGTTCAGAAAAGTTCAAAGAAAATTAAGTTCAAGAAAATTAAGTTCGAGAAAAGTTCAAAGAAAAATTAAGTTCAGAAAAGTTAAGCAGAATAATAAGTTTCATAATATTGACGAGTTTTAAAAAATAGATATAATTTTCGTTCAAATCGGTTGTATAAACAATCCGAGATTAATTATTATTCTATATAATTTTTTCAAAAAAAATAATATTTATTTAAAGCCGAATTCTTACCTATCCCTCGAAGGTATGTTAGAGCATTTTAATTACCGACATTCGTCATTGAGAATGAAAGTTGAAATGGCATTTGGTCAATTGAAAAAAAGGTGGAAGGTCAATTGAAAAAAGGTGGAAGGTGTTAAAAGTTATGCCTCAAATGTCACCTAAGTATCAAATGTCCATTATTGTTTCTAATTTCACACTTCATAATTTTATACGGATGCACACTTATGGGATATCTGTTATACAACATGAGAACGTTCTAGGGACAAAAGATTTCGGCATGTTTGATAAGAAGCGGAAAAAAGCTATGTACAAGGTGCGAAATAACATAGTCAAGAACATTTGGCGAGGCAATGGATTTGACGGGGTGAGCTCAAATGAAGATGAAAAAAGTGACGAGGAAGATGATAATATGGAACTAGATGATTATAAAGAAAAAAAAAAGTAATGTGATTTACTTTTTATTTTTATATATTAGGTAATGTGTACGAAAATATTAACTTATATAAATAAAGTATTTTATAATCTTTATTTGTGTTTTTAGTTATATTTCTTTATTATTATTATTATTAAATATTATTATTATTATTTTTTTTGAAGGGAATTATTATTATTATTATTATTATTATTATTATTATTATTAATATTATTATTATTATTATTATTAATATTATTATTATTATTATTATTATTATTATTATTAGTATTAAGTGAAATTAAATTAAGTTAATTTAAGTAACATTATTTTAATTTAGAAAAGTTAAGCTATTATAAGTTAAGTTCAGCAAAATTCAGCAAAATTAAGTTCAGAAAAGTTCAGCAAAATTAAGTTCAGAAGAATTAAGTTCAGAAAAGTTCAGCAAAAATAAGTTAAGTTCAGCAAAATTAAGTTAAGTTCAGAAAAATTAAGTTAAGTTCAACAACTTTAAGTTCAAAAGAACAGGGCCTTAATCACCCTCTTGTTCATTACCTTGACATAATTTCTCATTTTTAACGCGTCACAAGTTTATGATATTTTACAACTGGTTAAAATGGAAAGGTCGTCCATCTTTTCGTTATAAGCATATATAGCCCTAACTTAGGAGATTCTTGTAGGTATAAAAGAAAAAAGGGAAATTAAATCGTAGATTTGTAGGAAGTAATCGAGTAGATTAACAGAAAAAAAAGTGAAGAATGAAAAATGAGAAGGGGGAAATATGATTATGGTATCCAATCATAGAAGATAGGAAATTCCAGAAAACATGATTGGAATTAGGATTGAGTGATAGTGGCAATCAATGCCATGAGGAAAAAAATGGATTTAAAGCAAACGAGAGGATTTGTTGGAACCAAATCTTAGGTGTCCAACAGATATGACGGCTCTCTCGAAATCACGGATCAACCTGTTATAACGAAGATGTCTTAACCTAATAAATAACATAAATATTATATATCATGATAATATATAGGTTACAAGTTGATCTCCTAATTTATCGTAACAACAAAAAGGTCATATTCAACTTGATTGATACCCAAGAAAGATTATCTTGAATTGACATTAAAATTAAACTAAAACATATAAACATTAAAACAAAATGTAAGCTAGTAACCTTATATTCGATAATGAGTTGAACCACACGGAGCCCCAAGCTATATTACTTGCTAGTCGTGACTCGTGAGTGACTAGCTTGATAAATGAATCAACCAGTCGGGTTAGTTTGAGTTAAGTCACTTTCGAGTTTGCAAGAACTCGGGTCAGATTAGGTCGAGCGAGCTCATTTTAGGTTCAGGATATTTTCGGTCTATTATGATCAAGTCTGTTGGGATAATGGTCAGTTACAATAATAAACATTCGGGTCTGGTCACATTAATTCGGGACATTCAGGCTACAGTAATGTTCAGTTTCGCAATATAAATGTTGAATTGCGTACGAGTCAAATTATTCCGATTGTACTAATTTTAGAAATACTCCCTCATATTCTCAATAACCTTCCCCTTTCATTTTGACTCAAAAATTAAGGAAACAACATAACCCACCATATAATTAAATTGGGGAGTGCTAGGGCGACACCGAGTGTTATTGAATTTGTGTAACACCCTAATTAAATTAATAAAAATATTATAATAAATAATATAATTAATGTGTTTAACAACAAACTTAAAAGGGCAAGGATGTAATTTATAATTAATATTAAGTTTGTTAAAATCATTGACCAAATACTACGTAGTTTTACACTTTTACTGGTTATGGCCTATGGGATTTGGAGATACAAATATTCATGCATTTGCTCCAACATAATTTGTTTCCAAAAATTAATGTACGTAATATATACTAGCTTTATGCATATAGTTAATCGCCATAAAATTCATTCCATTGGAAAATTATAGCACCTTCATCTTATTATTATCATCAAACATCTAGTTAATAACATGTTCTATAAATTTTTTTTATCATGTCATCATCCATAATCTTGATTCTTCAAGCCTCGTTTTACAATTTACATTGCGAACCATGAATATTATAAGTACTATATTGACATAAAATTACAAGTACTATATAGATATTTTTCCCCTGCGTAAATATTCCTCAATTAATTTCTGTGGTCAATGATGATTGATAATTTTACTCAGCTGAATAATAACTAAATCCTCTCTCCTAAAAATTAGCATCAAATCTTGATGGTTGTTACTTTGATTATGTAATCAATAAAAATATACGAATTTCCTATAATACCCTTTATCTTTATGTAAAGAATTAAACTGAAAATGTTAACGAATTTACGTTAATACCCTGGGTGTTACTCAAACTCAGTAACACCCGGTCTCGCTATCTCATTTTCCAATTAAATTTGGACCACACACTATTGACTATTTCACCATATAATTAAATTTGAACCACACAAACACTTTACAAAAATAGAACAAAGCGTCTTGCTTGTGACGGGCTAAGCCCGTCACAAGCTGAAGACCTCTCACAAAAAGGGAGAGGGGACAAGGTGGGGCACCCCCCATGTGCTTCCGCACTCACCTCTCATGGATATTATGTGAGAGGAAATGATATCCGTCACAAGCTTGTGACGGATATCGCCGTCTTCAATGAAATTTTGTAAAAATAGAGATAGGGAATCGCGAAAGTGGTGATTAGCCCCCATAACTTTTACCAATTGTGAAATTAAGCCCCATAACTTACAAATGTAGCAATTAGGCCCCATAACTTTAAATAAAAGTGAAATTGAATCCATTTTTTTTATTTCTAACCAAAATTGCACCAAAAAAAGCAATTTCATCCATTTATACAATTTACCAATACAATAAAATTATTTTTTATATATTTATAAATTGTACGGAGTATGAAATTTATTATACATTTCGGGAAAAAAAATATTCGAATGAATTACATAAAATTTATAATTTGTAGAGAAATTTATATGTATATATCAGTTATATTAAAACTAATAAAAAAAATTATCTAAAAACTATACTAATTAATAAATTATATAAATACTTTTAAAATATTAAAAATTATTTATTGTACAATGAGTTTAAATATAAAATGATTTAATGATATATTTTTGTTAAAAATAAAAACGGGGTTGGATTTCGCTTTTTGTCAAAGTTATGGGGCTTAGTTGCTACATTTGTAACTTATGGGGCTTAATCTCACAATTGGTGAAAGTTATGGGGGCTAATCACCACTTTCGCGGATATGGAAGATATAGTGAATAAACGGAAAGAAAAATAAGGAGGCTTATTAAAAATAAGAGGGAGTATGTAAATAACCCATATAAACCCGACTCAACTAAAATCCAAACCCGACTCAATCAAACCCAACCAAAGACAAACCGTATCCAACCCGTGTGGTAACATCCAAGCCGAAATGGTGTAATGTAGTGGACAAGGCATGTAAAAGTGGAGGTGCTTTCAATCTGCAGGCCACTCACTTGTATTCATCCCAACTTTTCATATTCTAAACGTGATGCCTTTTTCTATCCTTTGGATCTGTTGCAAACCAAAGAATCTAACGGCTGTAAATTATTATTCCATGTAATATTCTTTAATGTGGACCCACCTAATATTAACCCTTGCTTTGACACGAAGATGAAAAAAAAAAAAAAGTGAACAGGTTAATGTTACCTGCTGTAGGAGACATTCATCATTTACTCTGTATTTGTTTTTTTTTTTTACTGCTCAGATTTGTCTGCAAACTGCAAAGTTCAAAGATCCTCCAAATCTTGCTTTTTAGTATTTTTACTATTGTTTGAGCCCTTGTTTTCAGACAAGACAAGAATTTTTTACTGCCTACTTAATTATTTCACCCTCCTCTGACTTGACCTCTTATGGTGATGGGTGGTCTTGGTAGACTTTGAGTATAACTTAAGACGATTTTAAGTCAAAACTTATAATTATTTTGAATGTTTAAATACTAAAATGTCTATTGAAGTAATTTTCACCTGAAAGATAATTCGTATAATAAAAAGTAAATTTATGTAGTTTTTCTTAAATGTTTACAATTATATTTGTGTTTTTTTACAAATAATATATTTTTCATGCAAGATTTTTAAATTTACTTTTCAATAACATAATAATTTTATCTTTATCAATCACTAGCTGCACTGAAATTTAACATTGATATGAACTTTCTCTATTTGATATTCAGATTCAAAAGCCGGAAAACATGAGTGGCTTTAGTTTAATTCTCATTTTTAAAATTTATATAGATTTTAGATGTAAATTTTTAAATTTGCTAAAAACAATGTGGATATAAAATTATTCAATGTGAGGAGAGTGACTAATTACACATTGACACGTAATCAATGTAACAATCCTTAATTTTACCACTATGCCCCGATCCCGATCAATTTTATCTTCTTAGATATCTCAACTTTATTGGAGTATATTACTTCACTTACTAGTTGAATGTTATCTTCATGTATAAGTAATTCTTCATTTGGTGAACATAGTATAGAATTCGAAATTCTTCTCCAAATGTTATTCTACATCTTTCTTTTACTAAAATTAATCAAAAGTATTACAAAATGTAAAACACTAAAGCTTTCCATTTTAGCAATCAAAACAAACTTAACCAAGTCACCACTTACCTCATCTTCAGATTAAGAGCCCGGACAATAATAGTAATAATAATAGGATTACGATAACGTTAAACAAAGTATGAGAAAAGTTATTCACGGACCATCACAACACATCAAATTGTCCAAAATATGCTAATCTACTTATTTCAAGTATAAAATCAATAAAAACTAAACACGTATCTATATCTAATCCAAAGCCGCATTTAATCGCTTCTAAACAAAACGACATCCGCCCCGCCCCTGGTAATCCCCTTGCTCGCTTTAATTTGTAACCACCTACCTCACTTAAGTAACTCATGCTGAAAACAGAAATTTAAGTCCCCACCACTCCTACTACTAGACTAGTAAGTGACCTCTGATCTGTTGAAATGACTCCAATTCCAATTGGTAAAGAATCTTCTTCCTTATTTTTTTTTTGTACTTTATTTTATTTCTCCGGTAATATATTTATTTATCCGCCCAACTTAAAAGTCCCGTCACTCGTAATATGTAATATGTAAACGGGTTAAATACACTCTCTTTTGTATATAAACTTGACAAAATTGAACCAACACCCGAATTAGAGACTTGCATATGAACCGAAACAAGAATTGAACAATTGAACAAAGCTTAACAAACTCGGCCCAAATATTTATTATCGGAAGTTGATTGTTACCCTCAAATAACTTAAAAGGAACTATTCTAAAATGACCCAGCCCGACCTGAATTCTTGTAAACCCGAATAACTCAAACCCGAATTGACCTGAACTCGACTCGATTGACCCTTTTACCAGATCTACAAATTTTATATTAATCTATAGCTGAGTACGTATAATTTCCCGCTTTAAATTTAAGAGAGATATTACCGTCATAGAGGGGTTTGTGCAACTTTATTATCTCCCTCTACTTTTTTTCCCCTCTCTCTAAAACCAAAAGGATATTTATAGTGTCTTGTGCTTCATAACAAAGAAGGTCAGCACAGCACGCTTTGCTTTTCTTTTCATCTCTCACACACCCTCCAACATTTTCTCCGTTTTTTCTTCCAACATTTGTAATAAAATCAAAAATAAATTCCCTTATTTTTATTATTAAAATTATTATTATTAAAATATTAATATACATCCTTTTAATTTATCTAATCATTAATCTCAATTGCAAAAAAGTTGATATATAGACCCACTTAAGCATGCTTGCAGCAAAAAAAAGAAGCTCATAAAAATTTCAATCATTTTTTTTCACAACAAAAAGCAAAGGTTGGTAGTTTCATTAATTTAATGGGGTATATTTTTAATTTTTTATTCCTTTAGTGGGTCTTACATTAAATTTTTGTGTTTATATAACTTGGAATTTTACTAATTTTTTCAACATTAATTCTTATAAAACATTAATATTATATTTCTAGGAATTATCTGTGTTTTTGGTAGTTAAAAACATGTGGGTTTCATGATTACATTATGTTGGTTTTATTCTTTGTATTTTGAGTTTTGGTTAACAACACTTTAGGTAAGGTTGCGTACATTCGACCGCTTACGTTACGTTAACACACTGGGGTGTCGTTGTTGTTGTTGTTGTCGATATTGTTGTATTTTTATATAATTACTGTAATAATTATTTTTTGTGAATTTCAGGTAATTTCTGGGATTCTGAAGCAAAATTAGCGAAAATCATCATCTGGGTAATTCTGAAATGGGTGAAATTAGTCCAAAATTACTTGATTTAATGATGAACAAAAGAGAAAATGAGTGTTTTTATGATCATAATCCATCTTCATGTGATGAAAAGAAGCTTGAATTGAAGTTAGGTTTACCTTGTGAAGAAGATTGGCAAAACAAACAAGTTAGAGAGAGAAAGAAACAAGATTCACTTCTCTCTCTAAATTACCTTAACAACAATGGTGGTGGTGGTGTTAGAGTACAGTCACAGTCTACCATCTCTCAGAAAAGGTAGTACTCCGTACTTTTTTACAGAGTTACAGTCAACTTTGATGCTCTTTGTCTTATTTTTGTCCCGGTCCGGTCCGTCTGCCTTAAGACGGATATATCCATTTTACAATTAAAACGGGTCAAGTATGAATTTGTGTTTGTGCATTTAATTCATGTATTTATTGATGTATTACATGTAGTGGATCCTTGTTGGAATTTCATGGTGGTGTTGTTTGATTCCGAGTCTCGGTACCACCCTCTCTCGCATAAATTGTAAAACATGTAATGAATTGTTGGGTAGTTGGTAGAATAGTAAATACTGTACCAGGGTAGATATCTGAAGTTTTCTTGATTATTCCAAATATTGTTGTGTTCCATGAAGAATTTTGTTATCTTGTGTTCATGTCTTGGCAATTTTAGGATTTGTTTGATTGATTTGATTTCTCTTGTTTCTGTCTGTTGTCCTTTCATTATCCTTGCAAGCATCAGTTGAATTGTTTTCTCCAGATCACAAGTATTATTGATTTTGTACTGTATTAAATTTGGATGTTTCTTACATTTTGTTGTAGTTGTACAGTAGTATACTGTACTTCTTTGGTATGTTTAAGGGTTTATCAATCAATTCATACCTCCTTGACCCGTTTTACACTTAGGACGGTCATTTGTTGTCCTTTTCCATTTTGAGGTGTCTGACTCATTTGTTGTCCTTCCTAATTTAAGCGTGAACTTGATGAACAATTTGATCATTTGCCTTCAATTAGTTTCACTTGTCATTTGTTAATTGGCCGCCTCCTCTTTCCTTGGGCTTTGTGTCAAAACCAAAAGACAACAATTGACCGGGACGAAGGGATTAACTTGCAATTAATCTTACCATGTAAAAATGTGAATATGGCCTTTATGGGTATCTATATTGAATCTTCGATGTTAATTTAGTCGTCTTCTGATCTTGTTATCGATAGTGGGAGTAATTGTAGTGCTGCCCCAATTCTAGTTATGGGTTGATTTCTACATGTTTCTTGTAGTTTAACCTGGCAGTAAAATTTACATATTGATATTACAGTCTTACTGGGTATCTATGCATCTTTGATGATAAATAATTTGTGTTTTTGCTTCTAATTGATGTGGGTGGGTAATAATTGTAGAGCTGCTCCTACACCAGTTGTGGGTTGGCCTCCAATTCGATCGTTTAGGAAGAACCTAGCAAGCTCTAGCTCTGGTAAATCGAGTGCTGAACCACAGACTGTGATCCCAACCAAGCCTGCGAATGAGAAACGACCTGCTGCTGAAAACTCGAACAAGGGTCTCTTTGTCAAGATTAATATGGATGGTGTCCCTATTGGTAGGAAAGTCGATCTGAATGCTTATAACTGCTATGACAGCCTCTCGTCTGCCATCGACACGCTTTTTAGAGGTCTTCTTACAGGTACCATCATATTTTCGTGTCTGGTCGATTTTGTACTTTTACGTTTTGTTGTATGCCACATATTAGTTCATATTGCGATTATTCATCTATTCAGCGCTACAAGTCTCTTCGTCTGCTGGTGGGATGGAGAACAAGCAGAACAATGAGCAGAAGCCGATTACTGGATTGTTAGATGGAACCGGGGAATATACTCTCGTTTATGAGGATAATGAAGGAGACAGGATGTTGGTTGGAGATGTCCCATGGCAGTAAGCATCTTATTCATTCTTTACCTTTTTAAAATCCGGCTATAAAAAACTCGTAACTTTTCCGTCTTAAGAAAAGAAAGCTATAATCTAATCTGGAATAGTTGTTGGAAAATCAGATTAGGATTCCTACCTAGTTGACAATAATAAAGCATTATTTTTGTCTTTGTTTTGTTGTTTTGTCAAGCATTACGCAATACCCGATGAAAATGGTATGTTATGCTTCTAATCTTTGTCGGGATTGTCTTAATTAATCAACAAGCGCCCATAATTTAAAGCAAAAACTTTTGACAATTGCAGAGAGTTGTGTTTTTGTTTAGTAGCTTAACAGTATCTTAATTTTGTAGTTTTAATTAGTAGAATAATCGTACTTCGTCAATTATGAGTCAGCAATACTGAATAAGTCGAAATGTGACGTAAACTACTTTGTTTTTATACAGGATGTTTGTATCAACTGTTAAGAGGCTACGGGTTTTGAAGACTTCTGACCTCCCTACACTGCGCCGTAAGTTTTGCTTTTGTTAATTCGTCTAATCTTACTCAAAGACTAATTAGGAGTAGAAGATAATTGTTGCAACAGATGAAAGTAGACCCTTCTGAACCGTGTTCTATGCACGATTACTGAGTTAAATATGGTTAATTCGTAGATTTTGTGATGACAACAGACATGCTACAATTTAAATATTGAATGAGAAGTAGAAAAAGAAAACAGAACGTCGAAAAAAGGACACTAGCAGGATTTGTTATTGAGAAACCGAAATGTGTTGTGATTTGCAGGTGTTGGTAAGAAAGACAAGCTGATGGTCGAGAATGGATCAAAGTGAAGAAGAGAAGCTGAAAGCTGGTTGCTTATTCGAGTAGAGGGTTTATTGTGTTTAATTAACCTAGTTTTAAAGTTTTTGCCTGCTGAAACTACAAAATACTGAAGATTGAGCAGATAATGTGTATTCTGGTCTGATTTTATTTTCCTAATTACCTATGTAAAAAGGAGACAAGCCAAACTTATGATTTTTGTTCTGGATTTGCGTTTTATTAGTGGTGATAGAACTCTTGTCGAAACTCCATTTTCCTTGTGTTCGCTGTAGCCGATTTGAATTTCCGCCATAACGGTCAAAATGTGGTAGGATAAAACCACTTGTGAAAAATTAGTTCACAGTTTTTTTGTGCTGTTCTGACTTATTTTTATGCAATTTAGAAAAAAGCGATTGTGACATTCCGAAAATTGGGGCAATGTTTTTTTTTCTAAAGGTAAAATGTTTGAAGTTAGTAATTCCGAAAAAGTGCCATATTTACAACCGTTGTATCTTACCGACACCTTTTCTTCTGTGTAAACCGGAGTTTTCACCATCGACAAAAGTGAGTAATCGCCTCGATGCATGCGAGGTAAACAGCTGGCCAGTTGTAAGTTTACCCATGCAATTACTTTTTTTTTTTTTTTTTTAACTGCATGCTCTTGCATCAAAATTCATAAAAATACACAAAATTTAAATTATACTGGTAGGAGATGTCAGCATAAATTAAGGAAAAAAGTAGTCAGGATCTGGATGACTTTAATTCTCCAGAAGTTAATTCCTTTTAGTGCAGAGTGGTAAGTATCTGTTTTGGGATTTACTGTGTTTGGTAATTCTTTTTCCTTTGGTTTATCAGAACCTACTCTCTAGTCTCTACTTCTCCATTAAAGTACACACAGAGTCACAGACTATACACCTAGCACTGCTCTCCTCTATTGTGTAGGACTGTAGGCTCGATCGATGAGTTTTACTGTGTATTCAATTTGGGTGAGTAAGCTACCTTTATGGCTTTCTGTATGTTCATTCCGTCTTAAAATTAAAACGGTATTATATAGCATCCTACTTGCATAGATATGACGAGTTTTTTTTTGTTAATGTTTAAACATTCTGCTTTTAGCTTGTCTATGTGTTACCCGTTTTAAGTTAAATACGAATATGCGTAAAAAATATGCGTGTTTGTAAATGCGTAAATAATATTGTCCGTTGTACAAGAGTTTTTACCAACTAAATACTAATCCATCTATGTAGTATTTACTTGTATTCCTTATCACAAAATCTCATTGAAGATGGCGATGACGGATACTATTTCCTCTCACAAAATACCCATGAGAGGTGAGTGGGGAAGCACATGGGGGTGCCCCACCTTGTCCCCTCTCCCTTTTTGTGAGAGGTCTTCAGCTTGTGACGAGATTAGCCCGTCACAAGCAAGACGCTTTGCTTATACAGTTGACTCAAACGCCACTAGTGATGGCTAGGGCCTAGGGGGGTGAAGCTAAGCCTAGGCTAGTCAGGCCAGGGCTCGGACGAGTTTTTTGAGAAAAAAAGTATACGCGATAAGATTTTTTGCAACAATAAAAATAACCATGGATAAGAAATGTAGTCATGTTAGATACGATTGATGTTTTGACTCTAGGTAGAATTTCTACTTAGCTTCGTCCCTGACTCCCTGCCTCTAGACAGCCTTTATTTGTTAGGATTTGTTATTTGTTTATTAGCAAATTCCACTACGTCGTTGTTATGATTGATGTGTCTATCTCAGATTCTCAGAATTTAAATCTAGCTTCGTCCCAGCCTCTAGAAGGACTTTATTTGTTAGGCTCGTTAGGATTTACTCCCTTCTATTTATAATAAACTTTCCCTTTCATTTTAACACAAAAATTAAGGAAACACACTACCCACCATATAAATAAATTTGGACCACACAAATACACTACCCCACCATATAATTAAATTTGGACCACATAAACACTTACCAAAAAAGGAAATAGGTAAGTTTATATTGAATAGAAGAGAGTATTTGTTGGCGATTTCCACTACGTCGTTGTTTTGTACATGGCAAACAGATGAGTATGCCAACTTGAAGCAACCTTTCTATGACGTAATGATGACATTGTAAATATGTAATTTATAAAGGGGGAATTGTGAAAATGATGGTCCAAAGGGATGCCTAAGCACTAACAAAATGTTTGTCTTATAAATGCAAGTGTTATCTTAAGACAAATACTGCCGTTCTAACAAAGGCCGACTGTTATTTGTTAGGATTTGTTAGTTGGCAATTTCCATTACGTCGTTGTTATGTACATGGCAGACCGATGGATGAGTATGCGAAGTTGAAGCAACCTTTGTATAACGTCGTAATGATGATATCGTAAATATGTATTTAGTACTATGCTACAATCGTATAAAAGAGGAATTGTGACAATGGTGGTCCAAAATAGGGAGGAATAGAATGAAATGTGAAGCAAAAAGAGAGAATGGGGTGTATTGAAGGGTCATATTCTATGAGAGCTGCCTAACTGTGGGGAAATCACATTTGACTGTTTCCATTTTGAACGAAAAGCATACTTGTACAATAGAGACATTCCTTTTCTAGGGGGGATGTTTCATCTTCTTCATTTATAATGGGCTTTGTATACGTGGGGGAGTAAATGATTTGAAAGTCTTCTGACCTTTATTCCAATTTATCACTATGGGCATCGCAATGTCTATTGTCGATTACAATTTACAATGCGTAAATTCACTCGTTCAGTGTGTTCAATGGGTAATTACTCGTTGAATTTTACTCCATTCTCATGGACATGGATCAAATGAATCCTTGATTTTAATTATGTGCTTAAAAGAAACAGTAGTTGAAAATTAGTGTGTAAAAAGATCGTTGTGTATGATACGAGATGTTTTGGAAATCGTAATTGTGTTATTGATATTAGGAAGCCTTTAGCTTAAATAGTTTACAAAGCCCTTAGAATAGGGAGGACCAAATCAAACGGAATATATGACTTAACAAACTCGGCCTAAGATTACGATATTAGTTAATATTACGATATACTTCCCTAATACAACCCCCCCCCCCCCTCAAGTTGGAGTGTGGAGGTCTAAAACGCCCAACTTGCGAAGAAGATATTGGAACGGTTGAACACCCAATGCCTTCGTAAAGATGTCAGCCAGCTGCTCAGTCGTCGGGACATGAGCCGGTACTATAAGTCCCTCCGTGATGGCATCACGGACAAAGTGACAATCAACCTCAATATGCTTCGTGCGCTCATGGAACACAGGATTTTGGGCGAGATGAATAGCGGATTGACTGTCACAATATAACTGTATAGGACAAGAGAAGGAAACATCTAAACTTTGAAGCAAACCTTTGAGCCATTTGAGCTCACAAACAATAGCAGTCATGGATCGATATTCGGCTTCAGCAGATGAAAGGGAGACTGTATGTTGCTTTTTCGTCTTCCAGGAAACCGGTGACTGCCCAAGGAAGACGAACCAGCCCGAGACTGAACGTCGAGTCAAAGGACACCCAGCGTAATCAGAATCACACCACCCAGAGATAGTTAAGTCACTATCCGAGCGTAAGAGAATTCCTTGACCCGGACTGCCCTTAAGATAACGAACGACTCGCAAAGCGGCCTCCATATGGGCATGCCGTGGCTCCTTCAAGAACTAGGAGAGAATATGAACAACAAAAGACAAATCCGGACGAGTAACGACCAGGTAAACGAGACGACCGACAAGACGACGATAACGTTCTGGGTCATCAAGGAGAGAACCGTTATCCGTACGCAACTGATGATGTTGTTCGAGCGGGGTAATAGCCGGCTTAGCCCTCAATAAACCAGTCTCGGATATAATATCAAGAGCGTATTTACGCTGATTAAGAAAAATACCTTCGCTACTCCGAGCTACCTCTAGACCGAGAAAATACTTCAAGGTACCCAAGTCCTTCATATGAAAGCAAGTACTCAAGTATGTTTTGAATGATGCAACAACCTGAGAGTCATTACCAGCTATAACGAGATCGTCTACATACACAAGGACATGTAAACGTACCTCATTGACTGAATAAGTGAACAAAGAGTAATCAGAGTAAGACTGACGAAAACCATAATCACGAAGGGCACCCGCAAGCTTGGCAAACCAGCACCGAGGAGCCTGACGGAGACCATAAAGAGATTTTTTTAAACGACAAACCTGACCATCTTTTCCATTTTTAAATCCCGGAGGTAGTTTCATATTAACTTCTTCTGCTAGATCGCCATGAAGAAATGCATTATGGACATCCATTTGATGAAGTTCCCATTTCTTTACGGCAGTCACAGCGAGAAAGGTGCGAATGGTTACCATTTTGACAATCGGAGCAAAGGTCTCACCATAATCCAGCCCCTCCACCTGATGATTGCCAAAAACAACTAAACGGGCTTTATAGCGTTCAATGGAACCATCCGACTTATACTTAATTTTATAGACCCAACGACAACCAAGAGCCTTTTTATCAGAAGGAAGGTCAGTCAACTCCCAGGTGCCATTATTTCCGAGAGTCGTAATTTCATTTTGCATTGCCTGGCACCAATTATCATCCCGAACAGCTACTTTAAAGGAAGTTGGTTCAACACCTGTAGTTATAGCCTAGGTAGCACGGACACTTCTCCTAATCAGCCGTCTCGTGTCCGACACCGTGTCAGACACCGACACTCCTCGGACACACGTCAAAACGTGTCAGACACCTATAAAGCCGTGTCTAACTTTCTACATTTATTCGGGCACGTGTCTGACGCGTGTCCATGGTATTTCGGCCGTGTCCGACGCGTGTCCATGACATTTGGATATCATTTGGGGTGAATGATGTTCTTTACGCATGAAATGAGCTATCGAAAGATATTCATTAAAAGATTCGTTTGGATGGTAAATGAAAATGAGTTATAATCAAGGGTAAGTTTTAGCTTCACTTATTTAAATTTAATATCAAATACTTTTATAAAAATAAAATCGAAAGTTTATAGTTATAAAATATATATTTTATTAAATTTAGATAACGTGTCCCGTGTCCTAAATTTCAACGGATGCCGTGTCACGTGTCCGTGTCGTGTCCGTGTCCCGTGTCCGTGTCCGTTTTGGTGCTACCTACTTATAGCTGCAAGGAAATGGATATGGCGCGACGAGAATTTATCACAATTAACGTAATTGGCTAAAGAATAAGGAGTACCTGAGTCCGATGACGAGGGAGTTGATGAGCTAGGCTGGGATGGACTTTTAGTTGTATCGAGAACATAACCACGCAACCTCGAATTAGGAAACTTAGCACGTTGACCACGACCCATATCGGTAGCCATAGGATTACGACCCGTGCTAAGCTGATCCGTGCTAGGCTGAGCAGGCTCGGTCTCGGTGGAGGGCTTTGGCACGGTTTCAGAAGCACCGCTGGCCACGGTTTCAGGAGCACCGCTGGCCACGGTTTCAGGAGCACCTGTGGGTGTGTCAATGGTCGAAGTAGCAGACCCCCCCCCCCCCTTCACCCATGTGGTGGGATATGTCATCATCAAAATCGAAAGATGTCGGGGCAAGAGGCCCAGGCGGTGTAGGGTCAGGAGCAGCTAGAGGAAAAGAATCCTCATAAAAAATGACATCGCGAGAGACAAAAAATGTGTCCGTCACAAGGTCGTAAACCTTCCATCTTTTTGTATTATGTGGGTAACCAAGAAACAAACATTTTCGACTTCGTGGCTCAAATTTATCACCGTTAGTCTTTTGATTATGGACAAAACAAAGGCAACCAAAAACGCGCAAGTTATTATAAAAAGGAGCGACCCCCAAAAGAACCTCAAATGGCGTTTTATGCCCAAGTAAAGCATAGGGCGTACGATTAATGAGATAAGCAGTAGTAAGTATGCATTCACTCCAAAGTTTTTTAGGAAGGTTACCTTGGAACGAAGGGCCCGTGCGACATTTAAAATGTGACGGTGTTTACGCTCGACGCGTCCATTCTGTTGCGGTGTACACACACAAGACTTTTGAAAATGAATACCATTTTGAAAAAAATAAGCAGCCATACAATTAAATTCATTCCCGTTGTCGCTGCGCACCATCTTAACCTGCTTAGAGAATTGCTTTTGTATCATAGATAAGAAGCTCATAAACATCTCAGTAACCTCAGTCTTATCTATAAGTAAATAAACCCACACAGACCAAGAACGGTCATCAACAATAGTGAGAAAATATTTGGCACCGCAAGACGACGAAATATGATAAGGACCCGGCCCATAAGTCGCAGTGAATTAAATCAAAAATATCCGTAGCAATATTGTCACTTAAATCAAAAGAATTGCGATGTTGTTTAGCGAGATGGCACACATCGCACACCAAGCTTTTATTTGAACTAAAATTACGAAGGGAAGGTATAAATTGAACCACTTTCTCAGCCGGGTGGCCAAGGCGACGATGCCATAAAGCAGCTGAACCCTCCGAGCCCACCTTATGAACCGAGAGCCTGTCATCCGAGCGAAGAAAGTAAAGTCCATCCCGCAACTCACCGACTCCAATCATCGTCCTCGAGGAACGGTCCTGTATAAGACAAGAGTCTTTAGCAAATTGTAATAAATAATCATTATCGGTCGTTAATTGAGAGACGGAAATTAAGCTGCAAGTAAGGCTAGGAACAAATAAAACCCGACGGAGCACAATCCCACTCGTGAGTCGCACCGTACCCATAAGAGAGGCCAAGACCTGCTGCCCATTAGTAAGGCCAACGGGTCTCGTAGGAATATCACATTGCTCCGTAAAACAACTCAAATCGCCTGTGACATGGTTAGAAGCACCTGTATCGATAATCCAAGTAGAAAACATACCGCTTAACCGTTCAGACGAGAAGACGGAGTGAGTAGAAGAAGGCACATTAGCTCCGACAAATAGGTAATTGGCGTGGACAGAGGACCCCGTGGTTGAACCCGCCACCCCAGATGCAGACCCAACACCCCGTTTCTTGTGCAAATCAGCAAGTGTGCGAGGGCGTGACCCCCACCAGTCCGGAAATTTGTTCAGTCGAATAAAACAGGAAGCGAATTCATGCCCATTCACATTGCAGTGGGAACAAAACAACTTCCGGCGCTCGACTTTCTCAGCCTCTCGAATTGCCTTCCATTCAGCGGGAGTGCGTGATGCACTAGGGACCGCATAGGCAACAATGTCTGGTGTGTCGGAGTGTGACGGAGCAGACAGAAGAAGACGTTCTGCCTGAAGGGCAGCATGATAGCCGCGGTTCAAGGAGGGAAGCGGGTCAAGTTGAATTTGTTGATTGCGGCGGGTACCGTATAGGCTATGGTCGAGACCCATAAAAAATTGATGGAGTCTCTCATTGTCAAGTCGTTGGAGGGCTTTAGTAGAGATGTCACAGTGACATCGACCACACTTGCACGCAAAGGGCGGTTCGTAAATCGCTAAAGCATCCCATAAAGTTTTTAATTTACCATAATATTCGGTAATTGACATACCTTTTTGCTGTTTACAGTTGTCGAGATCAGATTTAAGGGCATGAATTGTCGTGCCATCAACCACCGCAAATCGCTCCTCGAGTTCCTTCCACAGTGTAGCCGCGTCTTCAACGTATGGGACACTGGTCAGAACGGATTCATCGATGGTATGTCGAAGCCATTGAACGATGGTGCAATTTACTACCTCCCATTGTTCAAGCAGCTTAGGTTCGGTTGGTTTGGGTACGATACCGTCACAAAAGCCAAATTTGCGACGAGATTTAAGAGACATTTGGATGGAGCGACTCCAATCTTCGTAATTATTACTTGTAAGCATGACGTTTGAGATTTTAATTCCCGGAATGTCATGAGATCCGAGATAAAAAGGAGAAAGGGGATCGATTTTAAACTCAGACGAGCCATTTTTGTTGCCTGAGGAGGTGTCGAGAGTTTCGCCTGTCATGACGAGAAAGGAGAAAACGTGAAGGAAAAATTAGGGTTTGAAATTTTTTTGTGAGAAACCTGGCTGCTCGATACCATGATACGAGATTACGAGATGTTTTGGAAATCGTAATTGTGTTATTGATATTAGGAAGCCTTTAGCTTAAATAGTTTACAACGCCCTTAGAATAGGGAGGGCCAAATCAAACGGAATATATGACTTAACAAACTCGGCCTAAGATTACGATATTAGTTAATATTACGATATACTTCCCTAATAGTGCATATTATATACTTTCTTTGTTTTATTGAATTATCGGAAAATTCACGTGGTATCCCTAAACTTCGCCATTTTGTACGTGGTATCTAACTTTTTAAGTTTGTGCACAGGGTACCCTTAAGCTTTGATTTTCAAGTATGACGTGTCCTTTTTATCGTTCTTAAAATCTTCAATTGAGCATAAACCATAGACCGGAAATCGGAATTGAACAATTTTTTTTTCAAACTTGATTATCTTTTCGAGATCTATAATTTTATAAAACGAAAAACGGTCATTCATAAATTTAAGATCGAAATTACGGTTGATTTAAGGTTGTCGGAAAAATAAAACCCTATAAAATGCCCGTCGACAATTTTTTTATCTCAAATCGTAGATTATGAAAAGAAAATTATTTTAGGACAAAAAAAGACCGATTCCGAATTTTGATGTAGGAGTTACGCGCAATTGAAAGTTTTTGTAGCGACAAAAAGGGCATATTGTGCATGAAAATGAAATGTAAAGGGTGCCGTGTACACAAACTTAAAATATTGGATACCATGTGAAAAGTGGCAAAGTTAAAGAGTACCACGTGAATTTTCCATTGAATTATTCACGGTTTTTAAATTATGTGTTGAAAATTTTGAAAAACATAAACAATTCAATAAAATGGAGAAAGTAACAAATTCTCTTATAGGCTAGATATCTGGATTGTCTTATTTTGTACACAAAATCTCATTGAAGACGGGCGATATCCGTTACAACCTTGTGACGGATACCGTTTCCTCTCACAAAATATCCATTGAGAGGTGAGTGAGAAGCACATGGGGGGTGCCCCATCTTGTCCCCCCTCCCTTTTTGTGAGAGGTCTTAAGTGTGACGGGATTAGCCCGTCATAAGCAAGACTAACTGTATTTTGTAAGAACATTTATTCTATAATGTGTGTAAAAAACAATAACAAAAGAGCATTCATACATTTTCAACTGTCACAAATAAGTCTTTGTATTTGATGTTAAAGAAGACACATAAGCACTACTTACATTAGGAGGAAATTCAAACCTTTCACTTATTATACCCTACATCGGTGCCAATATAACCACTAAGTTAAAACATATTTCGAATCTGTTAAGTCTCTACGAATAACACAATATCTTATTTTTTGCAAGCATTATAGAGGATGATCTTTTAAAACGTGTGATATAAAACACTTTATTTAATTTATGGCTCACAAGCTCTTTTATTTTAAGATAATCGTATATAAAAACTCCTATGGCAAAGTTGTCACACGCAGACATGCAGGAGAAAAAGGATTACGCATCTGAGGTAGTACCTCAAACCTTGTAGTTTTTGAGCATATACACATTTTTTTCGAGTATATTACCATTTATAAATATAATTTTTGAGCAATATTATATTTTTTTAGTATAATGTTTTAGTAAATGTGCTCAAAAACTTTATACTAAAGCAGAACCCAAAAACTTTAAAATAAAACTCAGAAAACAAACAATAAGAGGTACTACCTCAAGATGTATAGTCTATGAACTGGACATGCAGTATCCAATGAACAACTTTTCACACGAGCCAAGTGGACAACTTTTTTCCCCTTCATTTGTGTCCAAGTAGCTTTGTTTTCTCATTAATTTTTCCTCCTAATTTTAGACAAACAATCAAGAGTTCAACTTCACCAACCTTCTTGATGGTTTTATGACTTTATTAGCATAATAGCATCGTGTGCAAACTATGTTTGGGTGACAATAACAATCGTAATAATGTTAATCCGTTTTATCTTGAAACCAACAAAAATAGTGTGTTTTAAGAACTCTTTTCGTCCCAGTTATATGTTTACACATACTTTATTTTCATCTCATAAAATAAAGGAAATGTAAATATATCACTCGGACAGAGTGAGTAGTTAATATTAGAAAGTTGACTTTTGATCTACACCTATACTAGTTTTATTCCCGTGCAAAAAATGCACGGGTTGTAATAGCAGACGTTATTATTAGATACATGAACATATAATTGAGTGTAACATATAATCGAGCGTGATTAAGTGTTCAATACTGTGACAATATAAATAGTCCAAATTTGGAGATTCGAATATTTGATAAATATTAGAGTTGAATATCAGATAATATATAATCGTATTTTATTAGAATTATATTAATGATATTTGACATGTTAGACCCATTGAGTGTACATAAATTGCAACATTTTATGTAATTGTCATATTTTAACTTATGTTTTAACATAAGTAACTAAAATAGGAAAAGGAATATGAATATGAATTGGGTTGGGAAGAGAGAATAATTAAATAGAATATAAAACATGGGAGGGCCCGCATGTAGAAACTCAACAGCCAATCAGAAGCCAAGAAAAAACCTGGCTTTTATACTATGTAGATTTGGAGCTTTGGAGGACAAATTCATTCTCTTCATCCAGAAACATGTCAAATGGTTAGATAAGGTAAAAAAAAAATGCATTAGGAATGACAAAAAAACTTATCCCATTTACAATTTGTATTGGTATTTGACACATTTTAAATTTAAGACATGACTTTATTCAGGGAGATATACGGTATTCACAGAGGGGTAAACATAAAATTTTCAATGGTTGGAGTTTGTAACAAATGACATTTTCTGTTCGTTTCATTTTCATATATATGTTTTAATTAAAATAGTCTTTAGCTATAACATCTACGAAAATGAAATGAAATGAAATGAAAAGACTCACGTAGGGAGTGAGTTAAAAAAACACCTATTATTATTATTATTATTATTATTATTATTATTTGTCTCTTCGTTTTGAGATGCTTCATACAATCATATATACATACTTGGTGGTCATTAATCTTGTCACTATTAGCAAAAAGACTTATGAAAGAAGAAGATATGAATAATCAGCTAGTCTTGTTTAAGACATTGTTAACATTTTTAAATGTTAACTCACATGAGCATATAGAACAAATCTTTTACCTTTTTCATTATATCTTGCTTTTGTCATATTGATCCCACATGATTATATTTAACCCCTTTTAAGTTTAAGACGAAATAAAAATTTATCATGAATAATATATACCATGTCTGATGTCTTGATTTAAAATGTAATGGAAAAGCATTGTAGTTTGAGATAAGATCATAAGATCACATCAATTTCACTTTTTGGGAGCTTGACTATTTAAAATCCTGCGTGTGTCGTTTATATGCGTAGCGATAATGACGTACTCCGTAGTTGAAATCAAAATACTCCCTCCAATTCGTTATATTGTTCCCATTTGCTTTTGGCACGATACTTAAGAAATACTATTAAAAATGAATAAAGGACATTGGTGGGGTTGATGTTAGGAGAAAGAGATGAATTAATAGGAGTTAAATAATGAGTTGTGGGGCCAAAACATTAAGAAAAGTAATAAAATAGGAATAAAAAAGTTGTGTGGGGTTTGATTATAGGAGAGAGAAATGAATAAAATAAGAGAAAAAAGTTACTAAAAAAGGAAAGGGGAACATTACTTGAATAATCCGTTTTGGGAAATAGGGAACATTATAGCGAATTGGAGGGAGTAACACTTTCATTGTTTTATGTGAATTTGTAGACCCATATTTTACTTTAGGCGTTTATAATAAGACTAATTAATTAAAGTATTAGTTTAATAGGATTATACATCATGTTGTACAAAAGTATTGTACATCAGGCCCATATAATACATGATTAACAATCTATAGCCCATTAAAAAAAATTAAAATTTTTACTTCCACAACGTAAAACTTAACATACTGTAGTTTTCTCTTTAGTAAAAGTCCCTCTTTCCTCCAAATTTGATCTTATATAATATTTCAATGTCTATAAACTCGTAAATAGTACGCACATGAATAATACGAGTTATTATTATATACAAAAAAAAACACGAGCTTAAAAATTCAAGTTAAAAAAAATACGAGCTATTATGAGAAGAATACGAGCTACTTTGAAAAGAACACGAGCTTGAACTAAATTGTAATGTATGGAAAAGATACGAGTTATTAAGAAAAGAGTATGAGTTATTATAAAAAGAATTCGAGTTAAATTTTATGTAATGTGCTTTCAAAAAAACACGACCATATAATGTTTCAGATGTTATCGTATTTCATAACTAAATGTCTATGAACTCATAAATTGTACGCACATGAAGAATACGAGCTATTTTTTTTAAAAAAAAATGAGTTAATAAGAATACGAGCTATTATGAGAAGAATGTGAGTTATTATAAAAAGAACGCGAGTTTGAACTAAATTGTAATGTATGAAAAGAATACGAGTTATTAAGAAAAGAATATGAGTTATTATGAAAAGAATTCGAGCTTAAATTTATAGGAAATATAATTTTAAAAAAACACGACCTAATTCAAACATATTTGTAAGATGAGATTCCATTATTTATATAATCTAAATCCCGATAAAAACTCTATTGATTATTTCATGCTCCTTCAAAGTTTTTTTTTTTCCATTGATGATGATACCTTTTGATGTTTCATCTGCCGTTGAAGCTTCTCTCACCGTGATGGTAAAAATCAATTAAATTCATATTGATTCTGATTGAAGAATGGGAGATATAATAGTTGCTAAAATAATTTACAAGGAGAAGATTAGTTAACTACATAATGGAGAAGATGGAGATCAAAATATAGAAGCAGTTAGAGAGAGAAGATGAGTTGAATTGAATTACGTAGTCTTTGTTTTAGGGTTAGCATATAAAAGTAGTTGAGGAAGACTAAAATAACTTTGGATGTACAATGCTATTGTATATCCAGTTGTATAGTCCATAAACTGGTGAGTCTATTAAGGTATATAACTATTGATTCAGTTCCAAGACTATACCACAGGATGTACAATGCTATTGTACATCCAAGGGTAATTTAGTACTTTTCAATTACTTTTGACAAAACAAAAAAAAAGAAGCAAGAGCAACGTAATCGTAATCCCCTTCTTTCTCTAACTGCTTCCACAATTTTCTAACTCCTCCCCATCTTTCCTCATCTCCAGTAAATGATCTTCTCCCTAAAATTGTTATATCAACCATTATATCTCTCTTCCTTCAATCAAAATCGGTAAGGATTTAATAAATTTTTATCATCAATGGCGGATGAAGCTTCGATGGCGGATGAAACTTCAATTGTATCGTCATCAATGGAACATGGAACTCCGAAGGAGCGTGGAACTTTAATGGAAACTGAAACATGTACCTCTGATTCAATGGTGTTGGAAAGACAAATAGACATTACGTCTCCCTGTCAAGGTAAATTTTTAAGCTCGTATTCTTTGTATAAAAGCTCGTATTTTTAAGCGATTAATTTGTGTTCTTGTATTGTTTTTACAATAGCTCGTATTCTTATCTTAGTAAGTCGTATTCTTATGTGCTTGTTTTTTTAAGCTCGTGTACTTTTAGTAATAGCTCGTATTTTTAAGCGATTAATATGTTATCAAACTTTAGCGTCTTACAAGCCTGGTTTAATACGTTAAGCTCGATAAGTGTCTCAATTAGCTCGTGTTCTCGTATTATTTTAACATTAGCTCGTATTCTTATTACGATAGCTTGTATTCTTATGTGCTTGTATTTTAAGCTCGTGTTCTATTTATAAAAGCTCATAATTTTAACCGCTTAATTTGTGTTCTCGTATTATTTTAACCTTAGCTCGTATTTTTATTACAATAGCTCGTATTCTTATGTGCTTGTATTTTAAGCTCGTGTTCTATTTATAAAAGCTCGTATTTTTAAGCGTTTAGTTTGTGTTCTCGCATTATTTAACATTAGCTCGTATTCGTATTACAATAGCTCGTATTCTTATGTGCTTGTATTTTTAGCTCGTGTTCTATTTATAAAAGCTCGTATTCTCCATCTAATCAGCTTGCATCGATAATTCGACGTGTAAATCAGGAATATATTATTACTAACCCAATCTATACTACACTTTAATTAAACATCAGAAACTCGGTAATTATCCAACTTAACTAACTTAACTAACTTGGCTGAGACTTAAATAATTGCTCAAACGTTGATTCTTTGAACTCAACTTGATCATAAAACAAAGGTCATTTTCTTAGCAAATCAACCATCGGAAGAATTTGTCTGCCTTATCCTTACTAATTAAGCTTTTCAAGCACCTGTAAATTAGGGTCAAAATCATAGTATTTTAAGCTCGAGAAGTGTTTCAATTAGCTCGTGTTCTCGTATTTTTTTTACATTAGCTCGTATTCTTGGTTACAATAGCTCGTATTCGTAAGTGATGGTATTTTAAAGCTTCCGTTCTTTTAGTAATAGCTCGTATTTTTAAGCGCTTAAATTGTGTTCTCGTATTATTTTTAGCAAATCTGGTTTAATATTTGTAGCATGGGTTGAATGTGTATTTGATATGCTTCTAGGTACCAAAGATGCATGGGTTGAAGCTGAACAATCAGAATTGATTGGACTTAAAGTTGATTCAGAGAACGATGCTTATGAAGCTTATCGTAGATATTCATTTATTAAGTGCTTTGGTACCGGAATTTCTAATTTGAGGAAAATTATCAAAGGTGATGTTATTGGGAGAGAGTTTTATTGTTGTAAACAGGGTACTAAGGCCAAGAAGGGAGTTGTGGGTAAAAAGTATACAAAGTTGGATCGGAGGACTCATTGTAAGGCAATGGTGTATTTTAAAATTATTGATGGTAAATATGAGTGTGTACGACATGATATGATTCATAATCATGAGTTTTGTCATCCTAATGAAGTTCACCATTTAAGACGTCACAGAAAGGTGGTACGAAAATGGTGAAGAACGGGTGCTGCTCGTAATACTTTGTTTTCACAAAACATGGGGTGTTTTATTCGACTGTTTCTGTTTCGACTTGAGGGATTGTTTATCGTGTGATGAATTAAGTATGATGGGTGTTATTATGATTTATAATCTAATAAAAAAAATAACAGGCAAATGATCAAATAGTCTGGGAACTGAAATAACAAAATTAGGTTTCGAACAAAATCAAATCGTAAAAACGCAAAATATTGGAATTAAATAGGAAATAAACGAAATTCGATAATAGACATAAATCACAAAATTAGGGTTATGATTGGGGTTGAAGTTTACCTCAAAGTAGTACTGTTCGATGCATTTTTTCTTCTTGATACCGATGTAAATTGCTTCTCAGTCACCGAAACATTGTTCGATGCATTTTTTCTCCTCGATGATGTTGCCAATTGCTTCCCTTCAACCATTTTAGAATTAAAATTAGGGGAAAGGGAGGTTTGTTATGAGTGTCGTTCAACAGAGAGTTCAAGAAAGAAGGGTTTAAAGCTGTTGATGATAAATAGATTTTTTTTTGTTTTAATTTCTATTGGGCTATAGATAGTTAATATATATTATATGGGCCTGATGTACCATGCTTCCTGTACAACAGGATGTATGATCTTATTTGTGCCATTGATTAGTCATTTCTTATATATACTCTCTCTTGTTATTCATATTCAATAATTGAACTAAATATATCTCATATATTTTCAATTAATGTTATGATGAATCCAAAAAGTGTGACAGAGTAATTATTATCACAAGCACAATTTTATCATAAGCAAAAGTTTAGTTGTCAATGACAATTATCCATTTAGGTAAGACCCTTCTCAAAATTAAAATTATCTGAATTCAACTTATAATGAATAACAAAAAACATATTGAAATGAATTAAACTAGACTGAAAATATGTGAAGTTTGAAAAAACAGAATTAAAAGTTGTTGTAATGTTAAAAGTCATGCCAAATAATAACTTTTTTTTTCCTAATAAATTTAAAACTTTTCTCATAAAAGTATACTTCCATATTACTATTGGTCTTCCCTTGTAACACTAAACTAGTTTTAAACCCGTGCAAAATTGCACGGGTTTGTATTTAGGACGGTATGAATGTTTTTTGATGAATATTTTATTTTCACAATTCTATTGTAATTATCTAATAGTTCTATATCAATGATCTACATGTTTAATGTAGATCAGTGATCTAACTGGAAATGAACATTCTCCACGTAAATAGGATGCGTTAAAACCACAACTACCGGGTGAATGTTCATTTCCAATTACAGACGGATTAACATCAGTAAGAGTTTTACCATATTCGGCACATAGATCTCTCACTAAGCGCTCAACAACATCGTACTATCTAGTTTTAAAAATTATTTAAGTTATTTAATTTATTCACATTGTTTGTAATAATTAATTTCATTAATTTCTGTAATATATTCCCATTATATGTAATTCATTCCCGTAATTAAATGTAATTTATTCTCGTAATTATATAATTTTATTATTAATTATGTAATTTTATTAATAATTATGTAATTCATTCCGATTATATGTAATTTATTCATTTATTCCAATTTGTAATTCATTCCGATTATATGCTATTAATTTCATTTTTCCGATTGTATGTAATTATTTCATAAATTTTTTTTAAGACGAAAATTGTCGCATGGTTGTATTGGCAAACGATTTGAAGAAATAAATTCTTTGCACACCAACGGGACCCACCATAACCTGAATTTCCAAAAAAAAAAAGTTGTAAAAATGATGTGGCGCATTCTCCATTCAGCATTGTCTTCTGAATTAATAAAGATAAGATTCTGTAACCGCTAAACCTTGGTACCATACCACTATAATAGAGTCGAGACCTCGGTACCACTATAATAGAATCCAGATAGAATAAGGAAAATAAGACAACTCCTATTCTTTTCCTAAAACCGAACTCCATATTATTAAATAACAAAGTTTGGAGTGAGCCTAACCATAATTGATTGTTTGAATTCTAAACTAGTTAGTAAATCCTAATACTTCTTAAATTTCCTAGCTTACCATAAAACCAACCTTAAATACCCTGCCATAAGCGATTAAGCGCCATTGCTTACATACTCAACCGAAGGAACAACTTAATTCTTTGCAAACAAATTCAATGCCGACCGAAACCTTATCAGTCGATAATCGACAACACCATCTATGGAGCTCGCTTCCCGACGACATCATCTTCGACCTTTTCTCCCGCCTTGGTCTCCCTCGTGAAGCGGTCATTACTGTTTCCACTACAAAATTCATCATCAAACAAATACTCAAACCTACCTACAATATTTACGAGTTTTGGACCGCTCTTGATAACTTCTTCACCGTATTCATTCCACCCCTTATCAATACCTTTTGTCTCAATCTTCACACTGATCACTATGACGAACCTCGTTGCTGGCCTATCATTGATGCATGGGCTCGTCGATTAAGTACTTATAACATCCAACACTTCACGGCTAATAAGTTTTGTCGCTATCGATCTGATGATCACGTGTACCCAATAAGCATTTTTCGAATGCATTCGCTGGTATCACTTGAACTGAATTTGTGTCCTCATATCGCTTTGAATGCTCCTCGTTACATTAATCTTCCAAACCTCAAGAAACTTATTCTATATTCGATTAATTATCGATCTTTGAAAGCGCTATTAAGTTGTTGCCCGTCGCTCGAATACTTGTTTTTGTCTGTTAACGAGCCTAAGTATCGTTTGGTATCGCTTACAAGCAAGAAATTAAAGCGATTATGTATAACCCTAGAAGGGCCGGATATCCATGACGTTGTCATCGATGCTCCAATATTGGAGAAATTGGATTATTCTTCTAAGTCCATATTATCAATGCCGATGTTAGATAAGATCTCGAACGTCAAGTCGCTTGAACTCCGAGTATGTTCGACAAATCTCGGCCGTAATCTTATATTTAAGAGGACTTTTATCTTTCCTAACTTGACTCGTCTTCAATTAACTATGTGTTCGCCTGAAATATTTAAAGCGATAGGTTTAATGGTACATTGTCCAAAATTAGATGTTTTTGTGTTACGTGTTATTAACCCTAACAAGATGGTTTGGAATCAAGAAGCTGTATTTGTGCCCGTTGAGCATGTGAAGCGCATCGAGTTGCATACGGGTACGCTTTTCAATCAATTTGGCGAAGAAATGTTGAATCTTGTGACGTTGTTGCTAAGAAGTGCCAAGGTTTTGGAGAAGCTCATTCTAATGGCATGTGGCTCTCTTAGTAATTATACGCACTTGGCCAAAAATAAGTTTTACCGAGCTTTATATGAGTGTGTCGAGGCTACGTCCCGATGTCAAGTCAAATTCTTAGGAGCATATAAACGGACTTAGATATTTGATAGAATTGTATTTTTGTTTATCTATTTGTCAAGTTTCCCGTGTTTGATTCCGCTTAGAGGTGTCTTTAGTGTAATTTTTGATTTCTCGATGACAATTATTGAAAGAGAAGTTCTCAAGGATCAAATTTTTAGTTTGAAGATTACTTTTGTTTCCATTGCTCTTAGATCAAGCCTGCAATAAAATATGAAAGCCGTTGTGCAGGACAATGGCTTCTTCGCAATTTCTAGATAAGCCGCACTGTTTGAGACAACGGCTTTGGAGGATACCCGCAATTTTTTTTTTAAAAGATGACGTAGACCCATTAGACATAAATAGTTTCAATTCACACCATTTCGTTAAATACTTTAAAGAAAGTAACACCAAAATGGAAAAAAATTCAAACATCAGAGTATTTTATAATTTTGAAGTACCGAGTATAACTTAGAAGTTTTTGCTTAAATGGGGTTGAAACCCAAACTATTTAACAAAATAGTGTCGGTTTCAAACTATTTACGAAAAATGGGTCCACGTCATCATTTTTGGATTTCCTTTTTTTTTTGAAATTTTTAGCTAGTCGCTATCCGGGACAGCGACAAGTTGTTTACCAGTATAAGGTACTCGACAAGCTACTTTCATCACCTCCGTTCTCCTTGCTCAGACCACCAAATAACGAAATATCACCTTCATTCTCTTCTTCTACCTTCCCTTATCATATACAAATATTTGTTTGAGTTGTTAGCTCCATGATTTGCGAAAAAAAAGACCCGCAATATCGCCGTTCACTAACGATTTCGGTTTCGCGGGAATCCATTTATATTATGTTAAATGATTATTGGTATCGTATGAACTCGGTTTTTTGTAATTAAATGGTGGAATGGATTGAATGACGAAGAAGGTGATTGTATTTGGGGAATAAGGAAGCCATTGAAGAGTTGTGTGTATGGAGATGGGCAGATGGCTGCACTCTAGTTCGTGGGCATAACAGGAAAGAAGTGTAAATGCCGCCAAATATTTTGTATTCTTCAACACTGAATTGATTGATCTGATCTAAAGCTTAGTACAATCTCAATTTTTTGTTCTTAACACAGAATAAAATCAGAAATTGATTACGTACAAAACGAGTTCACACGATACCAATAATCACTGAGATGATATAAATGGATGCCGCGAAACCGAAATCGTTAAGTGAACGGCGATATTGCGGGCCTTTTTTCCGCAAATCATGGAGCTAACAACTCAAACAGATATCTGTATATGATAAGGGAAGTGAGAAGAAGAGAATGAAGGTGATATTTCGTTATTTGGTGGTCTGAGCAAGGAGAACGGAGGCGATGAAAGTAGCTTGTCGAGTACCTTATTATGGTAAACACCTTGTCGCTGTCCGGGATAGCGACTAGTTAAAAATTTCAAAAAAAAAAAAGGAAATCCAAAAATGATGACGTGGACCCATTTTTCGTAAATAGTTTGAAACCGACACTATTTTGTTAAATAGTTTGGGTTTCAACCCCATTTAAGCAAAAACTTCTATAACTTAACGGCACTAGGACTTAGGACTTAGGAGTTAGGAGCCTGACGAGACTCCCTCTAAAATATGCACATGGGCCTCAAAATATTAAGGACGGCCCTGAAATCTACCTTACGCTACAAGTAAAGTATACGTGTATTCATATGATTACGACATCAGTATTCAATACAATCAATCAATCTATATCTATCTATCTATATTAATAAAGGAAACTTTTTTCGAGCGATATTAGAGTCTCCAATATTGGCAAAACACTTCAAAATAATAATTAATGCTAAATAATGCCTATTTAAATAGGTTGTTAGATTAGATAATATTTGAAAGTAGATATAATTATATAACAAAGTTAAGATAATATTTGAACGTAGAGATAAGTATATAACAAAGTTTGACCATTTATTTATTTAGAGATTTAGTGTTATTGTAGTACATCTAGAATTCTTTCTACTAAAACACATCTTCTAACGTGATTAAAGATGTAGCTAAGAGGCTAAGACAAGGTAGTATTTTGGTTGGATTTGTCTATCTACCTAAATTCTCTATAAAAGATGAAAACTTATTTGCTACATCATACTTTCTTTCCAATTTATTATTTTGTTACTTATACCGTATACTTATGTTGTTGCATGAGATTTTGCATTTTCTTACGCGACTTTGTTGAATAATAATTATTAGATTTACTGCTTAATGCTTTGCTTTAGTATTTAATAGATTGTTCACTAATACTATTTTTTTTTATCCCATGTATGTTTTTTTTACAGATCATGTATACTAGCTGAAAAGCCCGTGCAATGCACGGGGCTCCAATTAGTATCATCTATAACAATATATATTTAAATTGATAAAAAAAGTCCAACTATTCTGAACCCGAGATGAAACAAAATTTTGGAGTTGATATAGTTGATTAGTGGTGAATTATAAGTACTTCTTAGCATAAAACTTGTGTCATTCGTTACTAATAATCTTAAGTTAAATAACATCAAGTAAAATAGCTGTAATATGTAGTTAGCGTATCTGTTATTATATACACCACCGGTTTTAAAATTATTATAAAACACTATTCTCATAAATTCGGTATAGTTCCTCAAAATGAATCCTTAATAACTAAAACATAACTTTATGAGATTCTCAAATTAGATTAACCTACCCCAATTACTAATATATCCTAAACTTGCTCTAATCATACGACGGAAAAGCTTAACAATGGCGCTACGTAAAATACTTCATTTATGAAATTGAAGGTTCATTTCTTCTATCTCAACGATCAAGATTTCATCTAAAGTCGATCAAACGGTCCAAATTGTAAACCGAAAAATAAAGGAAAAGGCATTGGAAAGAGAAGTGTAATATTATATTTTCTTGTGAGAGGAAATGGACTCTTCATTTCTTTTAGGAAATGGGGAGGATCTAAACTCCTTATTTATATATTTAGTGGGTTTGTAAAAAATGTTAGATCTCTAAACAAACCATTTTTGTTTGATCTATAATTAACATTAAATGCCACTATAAATCTCATGCAAACAATATTTCTCGTGCGGTCTGGTACATTTATTCACTACCATCAATGTAGAACTTTAATCCATCAAGTGATGCTTTTTCTTGACGCGGCTACGTAAAGCTGACCGTGACTAAAAACTGGCTTCGGTAGATAAACTCCAACATGATTAAGTGATTGTCCCTGACTCTTATTTATGGCCATTGCTTTTTTGGCCTTAATGGATATTGTCTCCGCTTAAGCATAAAAGGATCTTTGTATCTGAGGCCATCATTATCATCGGGATCATTATCTTTTGGTCGACTTTGGATTCCGTAATTATTTTCCCTTCTGTTGCTCACTATTGTCTCGAGTTTTAGCTCTCTTAGACTTCCGATATATTCCTCAGGTATCTTAATCCACTCGGTCCTACCTCATTATCTTCTGCCTTTGCTTCAAAATGGTCTTCATGCTCGTCTCCTTCCTTCACCGCCCCGCATGCTATTTCTCAATGTATAAATATTTTATTCATTCTATATATATAATCTTCTTATTAATGATTTCAACAATGTCTTGTCGCGATCCTTTAGAGATTACCGGAAGGACTTAGCGAAAATTGCTCCTAAGCAGTACAACTTTCCCTTCAATGACTCCGCTTGTGGATCCATGAATGTCATTACATTCCTCATCGTTCAGTCTAATGGTTCAAAAGCAAATCTATTATCCATAGGAGCCTCGTCCCATATATTTAATGATGTTATATATGCGTATGTCGTATGAGTTCTCGAGTTGGTTTTTTTTTTTTTGAAATGTTAGATGTTGAGTTCTCAAATAAGTCAATAGGTATCTCAAACGTACCTTGGGCAATCCTTCTTCAAATAAAAGCAGTTTGGCAAATCTGCAATATCTGAGATTTCAGAGTACCAAACAATATGGTATGTACTTAATTATCGTATGTTGAATAAATTACGTGAACCAAAATAACTTAGAGATTAAAGTCTCTATCTCATTGTAATTGTAGGACACGTGCACTTACTCAACAATGAACCTCAATCTATCTATACTTCAATTAGTACATTTTGTCGTAATTAACCACTTCATTTTTTGGGAAATATGTTTCTGTGTAGTTCTTCACAATGAACTAATATAACCCAAACATGTAGAAGAAGTCAAGATAATCTACCAAAACCTTAAATTAAGTACACACAGAATACTACTTTTGCTACTTGTTTCTAATTTATGTACCGCCTTATAAAGAAGAAAGACTTGAATTGTTCATTTGACGTTGCATGACCATGAACTTAATCTTAGAATGTGAAGGCCATCACAATTTTCTACCTCATATGTTAATTAATTGTTTTACGTAGTTAGTTTTGTGGCTTTAACGTTTAAAGTTGAAACGATATTATTTCAAATAACAAATTATCACTTGCGCACATTGTAAAACTATATAAGGAAAGACCTTAATGTCTTATTATGAAAAGTGTTGTTTTGTAAAAGTTATTTTAATAAGAGTTTTTAGGTAAATAATCATTTGTTTTACAAAAAAAGCTTATGTAAAATGGTTTTATATAAAAATTGTTGGAACAAATAAACACATTAACCAACTACATGTGAAAAAATTAGTACAAAGAGAAATGTCTTTAGGATTATTATATTCGTAATTTACTACAATACGATTATACTCCCTCAATTTTGTTTTATCATCCTATTTTTCATTTTGGAAAGGATTTAAGAAATAGAATCGTGGTAAATTACAATTCTACCGCACAATTAAGAAGAATGAGGCTAATGTCATTTTGATAGAGTGAGTGATAGTTAAAAGATTATGGGTAACAATGCTAATGTTGGTGGTACACTACTCCATCCATTACCATATTATAATTAGACATAGGACAATTAATTTGGATTTTTTTTTAAAAAAAATAGTAGAATAAAAGTGGGATGGAGGGGTAAAAAAAAATTGTGTTTGGCCCGTTCCCGTCCCGGTCAATTGTTTGCCTATTTCATTTTTGTGTGTCGGAATCATTTATTTACCTTTTCATGTTTGGATTGTTTCCAATGGTTAATTTGATCTTTCTAACTTATTATTGTCCACTTGTCATCCAATAACAACCACCATAAATGATTCCCTCCTTTCTTTTGGTATTTGTGTCAAAATGAAAGATAAACAAATGATAGGAACAGAGAAAATACATATCAACATATATCGATAAATAAATTGATATACTATCAAAACTGTATTGAATATTCTTATTTTTTTTTAATAAATTTTGTAATAAATCTTCAACAACGTTCAACAAATCAATCTTTAAACTTTAAACAATTCAACCTAGTTAAGATGTTCCGCAGTTAGTCTCTCTTAAGACAGATGTATCTGTCCTAACTTTAAAACGGGTCAAATATCATTCCACTCGTGCATATATAAGACAATTTGTGGCTTTTTCCTATGCATTCTTCTTTTGGCTTATTCGTAATAGTTGACCCGTCTTACATTTAAGACAAATATATCCGTCTTAAATAAGAATTTATGGATGATCCGTTGCGAGAAAAATAATTGAGGAGTCACATAAAATTACTTGACGAAGGCATTCATATGAATATGAACCTATAATACACTAAATTAAAGCGTAGTAATAATTTGATGAATGTAATTTGTCAAGTGATAAATATGTTTGTAGTGTTGGGCTTTTTATGATGCTGATGATGCTGATTATTGTTTTTAATATTTAGTTTTATTATCAGCTACTCATGGAGTCATGGAGTCATGAAGAAGATAATTCTCATTTAACATCCTCCAACAAAAGCTTATAGAAATTAGTTGAGCTTGTGTAGAACATGATTATTATTAAAAATTGAATTTAATAAATCTACTTATATTAGGCTAATTTACTATTTTTTTAAAATTTTAAGAAATCTACCTTTATTAGGATAAATTTTTTTCGAAATCTACTCTTATTAGGAATTCTTAAAAAGTTGGACTCTCTAATATTGCTCGAAAAGATCCTGCTTTATATATATGTATGTATTGATTCTTCAATAGTATTGCATGTAGATGGAGATAACATTAGGTTAGATTTACTAAAGTATGCACCCGTCATCATATTTACATAAGGTATTGACGTATTGTGTTTTTTCAGGCTTGATTTGTGAAATATATTAATGGCCAAATTCTTCTAACCTTCCGATCTGAGATTTGTTTTTATCACTTATCGTCTACTTATAAATTTCATATGCATTAGATTATCAATCAGTCCATCTCTCTTAAGACGGATATATCCGTCTTAAGAATAAAATAGGTTAAGTAATAATACACCGCTTATGTGGATAAGACAAATATATTATTATGCAAGTAACTCCAGATATATCCCTTTACATTACCGTGCATCCTTATGATTTTTCCATTAAATATATTTTATAAATGAATTTAAATTACTTACTTCAGAATTTGATTATTTGAGTACATAAAAGACAGTTTCATGAACTTTGTTGTGGTTTCTACTCCCAAATGACTACGTACGTGAACCTTTCTCCATAGCAACTCTATATGGGACCAAATGAGACGACGCCATACGTTCAAAAGTTTATATGATCCAAAGTTCTATCATCAAAAGAAATTGGCTAACGTTTGAATGTTATCAGAAGGTTATCAAAATTCCGGAGATGATGCAGTTCGAGAATTGGTTTTACGGTAGAATAAGTGAATAATCAATTATCCCTTTATCATGTATATCCTTCGCTTTAAAAAAATTGACTGCTACCAAATCAAAAAGCTTGATCATGCTTCAATAAATACCTGCGTTTCTAAGATTTTAGATTTT
Source organism: Silene latifolia (assembly GCF_048544455.1). NCBI lineage: Eukaryota > Viridiplantae > Streptophyta > Magnoliopsida > Caryophyllales > Caryophyllaceae > Silene > Silene latifolia. The sequence goes on along the minus strand of NC_133536.1, from coordinate 9,782,939 downwards.
TGTAAAAAATATACATCTTTGACATAATTTAATTTAATTAGTCATCTGAGTGCATTATTAAAAATACCATTAATTACACAATTGAAAATGACAAGTACTAAAGTACCTAATCTCTAACTCTAATTAGAGTTCTAGGAGGGCGCGGTCATGCATGTATAACCAGACAAGTTCTACTATAATTAAGTCATAAAAAGATTATAACAATGTGTTCGATAGAGTAAGAAAAAGAGTTAGTTCACTATTACCGTGTACATACTAAAAGGATATAATTGCATATCACACTTCCTTTTATATTTACTTGGTAGTCAACTTAAAATTATATACTTTTGTTTATTAGGTGTACAGTAACTTTGCTATTTTGTTTCTTTTAATTTAAGAGAGGTAGTTCTTATAATATTGGTAGTCGAAACTAAACATATACGAGTATATATGAATCTCTATTCATTGTATACTACGTAATTGGTTTCCTTAAACATATATTATACTCTTATGCACTTCTTATAAAATCAAAAATTTGAATGAGGTGCTTAGCATACCACAAATTCTTAAGAGGAACGGTCTCTCATTAATGTTAGTGAGAGACCTATCGCATAATAGGTAGTTACCATTTATATTTAGTTTTTATATATTTTTTTTAATTAGTTCTTAGTTATTTATTGGTTGTCTCTAATTAATGTAGTGAGAAACACTCTCTCACGAGACTTACCGCTTCAAAAGACTGAATATTACAAGTGGCCCGTGCATCGCACGGGCATTAAATCTAGTATATATATAAAAGAGAGTTTTTTCGAGCGATCTGAGAGCGTCCACATCATCAAAAATCAATTTAGGAAAGTATAATTTTTGATGTAAAAAATAAAGTGGAAATGACGTAAAAGGATATGAAAATTATTTAATATTATAGAATAAAGGGGTAAAAAATGGAAAATAAGTCATTTCAGGTACCTGGTTTCTCAAATGCTATCTGAGGTAGCATTTCATTTCAGGTACCTTATTTCACCAAATAAGCTACTTGCCAAACACTTGCAAAAAAATCAGGTAGCTGAAATTTTGGTCAAATAAGCTACTTTGGTCAAATAAGCTACCTGAAGTGTCGTGCCAAACGGAGCCTAAATATCCATTTTCATATTAAAACAGGTTAAATAACAGCTCACCAATAGATAGGACAACCTTTTCCTAATTCCTAGACATTTTATTTTCTCTCTCGTATAATCGAGTCTATCTTGTTTGACTCGTGTTTTAAGTTTACAAGAATTTGTGTTCTTATGGCTATGAGGCTATCTAAAGACATGCATATCCTCTTTGGATTGTTTTATGTTCAAAGAGAATTGGATGAAGAGGCATCAGGCATAGTTACATACTTACACTAGTCAACAAGGGCATACACAATTCTGCAAGTGTTCTTGTTAATTCAACATGGCTATGCATTCTTTGTTTTATGGCCTCTAAAGACACATACATGCTCTCAAGGCTACAATATCTTCTTGTGATTGTTGGTTGTGGCCATGGCTATAAAGTTCCATAGCTATTCAGAGAATCGACTCGATTTGCGTTTGAAAAAAGATTTGGGACTTTTATTGTATTGCTTGTTATGTACTCCGTATGTTGGTAGGAGGATGTACTTCGAAAGAGTTGGGACAAACACATGCCTAAGCAAAAATTAACACCTAATTAGCTTTTCTAATACATTGCATATCCCTTATTTAAAGGTTTATTACTTTATGTAAAAACTCGGCTACGACTCTGAAACTCTCTTCACCCTCCTTAGGCATTTCACTTTTATTTAGTGTGCATCGAGCTCCTTCTTCTAGTTCTTCTATATGCTTGTATACTTTTATTATTGGTAACTCATTGAGCGTTGACTCATTAACATCATCTCGGGTTACTTCTACTCTTATAAATTTTAGATCATCTCTTATCTGCAAGTAGAATCGAGAGACTCTCTGAAAGTCCCGAAGAATTTGTTCGTTATCTTTTTCACTTTCATAGAACAAGACGATAAAGTTCAAATTCGAAGTCCTCTCGAATTCCGCCAACTGTTCCAATGACATAACTTCAACCAAATCTTTCGTGTTGTATGTTTCTCCATTCGCCAAATATATAGGTACTACAGGATGAAATACAACCCATTTGTCAACAGGTTGAGAAGAATTTCGCAACACTTAAATATAATCTCTCTCTTCAGAATCATCTCCCATGGAAGTTTTTAACTGCCAATAGTACTTGATCGATCTGTCAGGGAAAGCATAAAAACCAAAACCTACTAACAACATTGAATGATTGTTGGCATTTTTAGCCTTTTGCATTAGATACGGATCAACCAGTCCCCCGTTATAACAACTGAAAAGTGACGGCGGACAATTTAAAGAAACTACAACTGGTTGCCTTATCAGATAGCTTTTTATAGCAGCATCGCAATTTGGAACTGTCTCCCATTCGTCAATTTGGTAACGATGGCCATTTTCCGCTTTCCCCTTAACTAATTCAGCATTTAAATCAATAGGCATCACGGAATCCTCAACAATTCCTTCTTTTACAATCCACTCAAAAGCCATCGGGGCCGTGTATCCTTTGCTATTAATATCGTGACAATTTTTTATCACTTCTATTGCCGACAATTTGGGAATATTAGCACCAGTTTTCAAGTTGATAACTGCACGAGTCGCTTCCGAAACCGTGAAGCCATAGCATACACAATTTTCCCCTTGATGTACCATATGATTAGGACATAGGGCACTTTCACTATAGACAGAACAAGGCCAAGAAAATTCGTCAACACGGGTTGCGCCGGATGTATCTATTAGATAGTTTAACGTCCTATTACTTGCCATTCTCTTACGTAGCTACCTTTATGTGAGACGTCCGCCTCAATAGAAAAAAAATAAGAGAGACGGAATATTTTGACGAATTGTATTGTATAATTTTTATTTATTAATCACAAGCTAGTTATTTATACAAGAATTATGAGATATAGAAGATATAAAATACAGAAAGACTAGAGTTTTAGAGGATCTCAAAAATATACTCTGTATATTACTTGGAAATCAAGTGTAATAATATAATAATAACGTTATAGAAAGAATAATAGGAAAATATCCTTAATAAATTGAAAAGATATGTTCACACTTCACAGTTGTCTTTTTGGAGACAATAGGAAAGGTTTTATCACATATCACGGATAGTGATAGGGCGTCACCGGGTGACGCCCAAATTAGGTGCCACCCTCTCACAACCATTTTTAATTGAAGGGGTCCCCACTCACCCCATGTGAGAGGGTGGCGCCCAAATTGGTGTCACCCACTGGCGCCCTTTCATTTTTCGTCACAACAATGGGGTTGAAACTTGAAAGCCACATTAACCCTGGAAAAAGTGTTGGTTTGAATGGATTTATAACTCCGTTGTAAATTATTTTTGTTTACAACGGTCATAAACAAGAATTTATGATTACTAATAAATGATTAAATAATGATAAATTGTGTCGTTTTTATGTAATGAGACTGTCTCTCAGTGCAAAATCGTCTCATGCAATAGTTACTATCCACGTATAAGATGCATTGATCAAAAGTCAAGAAGGAATAAGTCGCAGCGCAAAAACAGAAAAAAAAAAAAAAGTTCAGATAATAGACTAATAAGTAATGAACTGTACTTGGTTCTTACTGAAATTGTAAAATACAAATTTGAAAACAAAAATTAAATTTATAATCTTAGAAATTTGTGAAATTTCTAGTATCAAATGATCCAGAAAAGTAAGGATCCCATTCATGTTCCACCAATTTTCCAAGCCATCTATACTTCCAAGATTGCGTCTCATCATACTCGAAACTGTCACTTTTTCCTGCCTTCATATCGTCTTTGATCCTCTCTACTCTGTGGAGCACCCCTTTTATCGTTTCATCAAACGCGTCTTCTACTGTCTCAAGTCTGCACCTTGGATCAGCATATTACATATACTATCTTTGGTATTAACTTTATGATTTGTTCCCTCATTTCGACAACTTTCTGTGGCGGTATATTCTCCAACACGGTTTGTATGCTTACTTTTCCGTCTCTTATGTCATACATAGAGATAAATACCGAGTATTTGGTGAAGTCGTGAGGGAAATGCCATAAATATTGTATGTAAGCTGAACCTGGATGGAAGAAAACAGGAATGCAACCTGCAAGAATCGAGTCGAATGTTGATCTCCTAGTGTATGAATCCCCTGGAGGTTGCAAACAAAATTCAGCATTTTGGAATGTCTTCATTAATTCCGCCGGTTTATGGCACTTGTTTTTCCAATTATTGCAGTGTATCATCATACATTTTCTTGACTTTTCGCATTGGTTTATCAACTGGTTCCTGATTGAGTCGGGTCTGTCGGGTCCTGGAGGTCCGGCAAAGCAAAACAAGTTCTTTCTTTTCTGTCTTCTCATCCGGTTTTGCCATTCAAACACTTCATCGTCATTTCCCGGGTGAAAATAAGTTGGGTAAGGTATTCCGAAATCATTATTATTCCACGGTGATGACTCGATTACCAAACCCGTCATGTATAAATGTGTAATCTTAATTAAATAAGATTAAGAGTGTAATTGGGGTAGTGTAATTAATTCTATAGAGGTAATGGGGGCCATCAAAAAAAAAAAAAATCAACCAATAGAAATCCTTTAGAAAGCTCATCTTTTATACTATATAGATTACTTTCGTTTCCATTACTTTTAGGTCAAACCTGCGAAGAAATTTGAAAGCCATTATGTAGGACAGAAGCATGCGATAAAATATAAAAGCCGCTGTACAGCGACTTTGAGGTCAGCATTGAAATTTTCGTTTTTTTTCGCAATTTCTAAATAAGCCGCTGTTTGAGACAACGACTTTGGAAAAAACCCACAATTTTTTTAAAAAGATGACGTAGATCCATTAAACGTAAATAGTTTCAATCCGCACTGTTTCGTTAAATACTTTGAAAAACAACACCAAAATGAAAAAAATTCAAACATTGGAGTATTTTATAATTTTGAAGTACCGAGTATAACTTAATAGCATTAGGACTTAGGAGCAAGAGCATCTGCAAAGGTGAAAAATAGCTCCCCATATGTACCCTCTCTCCTCATATGGGTAACCTCACTAAGAGCATCTATAGTGGTAAGCCACAATCCCTTTTAGCTTAAGTTGTCATGTCAAAATTTCTAGCCATATTGCTTCAAAACTACATATTTCTCCAATGATAAGCTACAACCATCTTGTAGGTTGAAATTCCTGAATGGTCCCACATTAACCTAATTATCCAATAGAAAACAAGCTATTCAATTTCAAGCATGTAGCTTGTTGGAGCACGTGTTGTTCGTAAGCAGGTTATTTTTTTGTTGCTCCAATGGTAAGCATGTAGCTTGACAATTTACATAAATTGCAAGCAAGTCCCTCCACTATACCATTGGAGTTGCTCTAATGCACCAACCTTTCCATAATTTGAGGTCCACCATTTTTAGAGGAGCTTCCTAACAAAAAGTAAAGGGTAAATTGTGTTCCCTTTGGGAGGTTCCCAAAATTTTATGTGTAAATGGGGAACCTCACTATTGCATAAATGTAGTTATAAATTGGGGAGAGTAGACGGGAAAATTAGTGGAAAATGAGGTGGACGAATAAGAAAAAGAGAGATAAAATATGGGGAACCCCATTGTTGTAGATGCTCTGACGACTCTCCCTCTAAAATATGCAAGGCGGCCCTTCAGGATGTTTAGTGGGTCAAGTGACAAGGGCCTAAGTCTTGAAGGGGCCCATGAGGGCGGAATTAAAAGTCCGCTATATAGGCTATGACGTTGTTTGGTAAACAGTATATTATGTGAAATTAGTAGATTCCGGCGTAAATAGTAGATTGACCAATCAATCTACTAATTTTAAGTGTTTGGTTAATGGCATATTCAGATAGCATATTAGTCGGAATCTACTATTTTTGAATATGCTGTTAAGAGCAGCATATTGTAATAGCTTATTCATTTTATACGTGAAAATGGTAGATTTGTCCTATAATCTGCTAATTACCAAACACATTTTCTTAATTTTGCTAATTTAATTCGATGGTCAAACCTGCTGCTAAAATCTGTCAACCGTATTCTGCTAATGTTATCTGCTATTGTAAATTTGCTTCTGCCGTTTGCCAAACAGAGCCTATAGCTCGAGGCCTTTTGTCAAATAAATTTTACTACATGTAAAAACTAGAATATGGGAAGTAGTCTAGTGATTATGCATCTTACCAAGTAATAGGAGGTCGTGTGTTATTATATTCTTATTTTTTTGACGATAAAAAGGTTAAATTATAAGGTACATCTCTCCAATTTTTCAATCCAAAATCATTTCTTCTTCCAAATTTTTTAAGGTTTTTCAAGAATCAACCTCATATTTAAAAATTGGAAAAAAAAATGAAATTTAGTGTTCTTCAAATTAAAAATTTTGTGCGTATGTTGTTTCATTTATTAAATAGTATTAGTACTTGTATTTTAATAGAATCGGGAACTCATTTTACAATTTCACCTAGAGCCTCAAAATATTTAGAACCAACCCTGGAAATATGCACATGGCCCTCAAAATATCAAGGACGGCCCTAAAATCTACCTTACCCTACAAGTAAAGTATATGTATTTTCATATTATTAGGACATGAATACAATAAACTTTATGAGGTTATTTTCCTCCCTGTTTTCATAATCTGGGTTTATTGTATTCATGTCCCTACGCATAAAATTCTCTTAATTCATTTTTTTTTCAGTTACTCCCACGTCATTTATTTTTTAAATTTATACCGAAATTAATTACTCAGGTTATATTTTGAACCCAAAATTGGTTTCAGGCCATATTTTCGTCAAAATTCAAATTTTATGCGTTAAGTCATTAATTTTATGACAAGTTTGCCCTTCCTTTTTATTTTATCAAACATACTTCTCAGCTTGTTTTTTTTCCTCATTCTCATTCATTCTCTTCTATATCTTTCTCACTTATCTTTCCCAATTTAATTTGAAGATAGACCTCCTCATGCATCCTCAAGGTAAGTCTGCCCATTGTTTAATGTCAGTCAATTATAAGCATCACAAATCAATTCAGTTAATGCCAAGCAATTATAAAACCCAGAAATTAGGTTAACAATCAATTGAAAACATTACAAATCAATTTGACAACATTAGCAATCAATTGGAAATATAAATTAAAAACAATTTCCGAAAAATTAGATACAAGGAAAACTTACATAAATTACTAGTGTGATAGATGGGGGAATTATGATAGAATAATTCAAAATTAGGATTATTACAGAATTTTGGGGGAAATTTTAGGGAAATATTTAGATTAAAGAGAGAAATAAAGAAAGTAGATAAAAAAATCATCCCATAACTCAGAGTTATAAACGCGGGGGCAGAATCATCACTTCATACATTTTTTAACCTGAAATGATGTTGGGTGTAAAATATAATCTGAGCAATTAATTTAGGTGTAAATTTTTTTTTTAAAAAATTGACGAGGGAGTAATTGAAAAAAATGGATTAAGCGTGGGTGTAATAGATAATTTACTCCAATATCATGTACTTAGTAAATTAGTCATTGTGCACAGACCTGGCAAACTCTGAGCCGATCCAAATAACCGGATCAGATAACGCTGACCTAAGATCCGAAAGTGACCCAAAATTGCCTGATTCAATGTAACACCCCGATTTTCAACTAAATTAAAAATTACATTTACATTAAAAATCGCCAAAATACGGGGTTATTAAAATCAATATACAAAGTCTCTTCACAAAATGGTTCTTAATTATAAAAAATGATACGAAATAAAATAAAACATTTACAAGGTCTTTAATCAAAATCTCGACTTGAAAATCTTTTGAACCGAAACGGAAGTCACCTAAAAATAAACCGTCAAATGACGACACTACCTCAATATAAGCGGCCTCTAACAATTTAAATATTAAAACCAAAAGAAGGAAAACGAGAATTCTTTAGTTTAGCATTTCCAATGATAAAACTAATGAACTTATTTTGTCGTTACAAAATGGTTTGGCCAGAAGATAATTCAAGTGCTAGCAAGTAAGAAACTTTACTTTTTCGAGACTAAGAGATTAATAAAAAAAAAACGACTGACCATAAAATTTATGTGCACACCTCTGTATCCTGTGAGCTCAAAGAGTATCTAATGGCTCACTCTACCTCATACTACTACTAATGACATTTTTGTATACTCGGCTCGCCACTGCGGGTTGTGAGTCAAACTATAAACTTCTAAAGGCACTTTTGTATGCTCGGCTCCTCACTGCGGGTTGTGAGCTAAACTATAAGCCAAACTATAATTTTCTAAAAGCACTTTTACATGCCCGACTCGCCACTGCGGATTGTGAGCCAAACTATAATTCTCTAATCTTATAGCCTCGTGGTGTAAGATATCTAATCTTTTAACTACACGACAATGTTTAGTTATATACTCTTCTTGTGGGACTTGCTGACTTGTGCATGAAGCAATGAACTCATATAAATAAACTCATCTGCACAAGATATAAAAAAGGTAGGATGAAAATCTACCAAATGCATCATCTTCAACCGGTACCACCCCCTTGATGCCTTTAGCTATCCTATTAGCTGGGCCCTTCCGCCGCTGGGTTGGCACAAAGCCAACGTTGACGCGGCTCTTTCCCCCTCTTCTTGTTTAGCCAGTCTGGGGTGTGTCATTAGAGACTGTCACGGGTCCTGGGTTTTAGGTTGGTCTACTCGCATCTCTGGTCATGACCCTTTCCTTTGTGAGGTCCTTGCCATCCGAGAAGGGATTTTACGATCTAGTGTCCATGTGAATAATGTCTTGATTGCCTCCGATTGTCTTGATGCCGTCAACTCTATTTTGCAGTCTATTGCCCCATTTGGCCCCTTTGCTAACATCATTCTTGAGTGTAGGGCCCTCTTGCAGGACTCACCCCATTTGAAGCTGGTGTTTGAGAAGAGAACAACCAACCGTGTGGCAGATGCTATCGCTCATCACTCCATCCATGACACTAGCTCCTCCTTAGGCTGCTTTGAGTGGGCTCATGCCCCCCCCCCCCCGCCCCCCCTTTTGTTGTTGATCTTTGTACTACTGACTTTGTATTGGCCTGCGCGCCTCTATCCCCCGACCCGCCTCCATGATGTACTTTAACTCTGTTTCTTTAATTTAATCTATGCTCCTTTCATCTAAAAAAAAAAAACGGGACATCAATTAATATTTCTGAAGAATCATCCCTAGATAGAAGCCGGTTAGATAATTTAATATTAAATCGTAAAAGACAACTTGACACACGGTCAAATGTTCCTTTAAAAAAACCTAATCAACACTCGAGGAGTAAAACTCCGAGATACTCACCCACGGAGTCGACGTCGAAGGGAACCACTATTTAAATAAGGAAAATACAAAATCAAAAGTCAAATAAGAAATCAAAGACGTCAAATTATGCGAACCCAGTAAAGGGAGGATGGCCATGATATTTTATAGTTGCAATAGTAAACTAGTGTAGTTCCCGCGCAAATGCGCGGCTTTTTAAATAATAATGTAGAAAGACGTTAAATGTTATATCTCGGTAACATGCTTAAGCAGTATAATAAGAAAGAATATTTGATAACTTTCACACCAAATAAGATTAACATTTTAAATTATTTTCTATAATCATTATTGCATTATTAAAAGCTTAGCAACCTATAGTTTATACTTTAATACCAATTTTGTTTCATTATAATGAAAAAAATTATAATTTTTAATTTAATTAAAAGATTAGAGTATAATTATAATTATAATATGATTATATTTTAAGGAAAAGATAATAGTTTAATTGTTTCCTTATTAAGGTTGATGCATTTTGGAGGGAAAACTAAGAGAATTTTTATTCTCTTAGTAGTAGGGGGGATTTCAATGATAATGATGATTCACAAATATAAAATTTGATTAAGGCAAGGCTAAACCAAAAGAATGGATAGATCAGAATAACGGTTAGACCCCTCAAATAATACACCGACTTTGACTTTTTTTTTTTTTTTTAAATTCTAAAATACAATATTAGACTATAAAACTAACATAAATAAATCCTAATACTACGTACTCAAATCTAATCTCCTAAACCTAAATACACCCTGCCGTTCCTCATGTTGAGCGAAGCCGTTCCGGTCGCTAAGGGACACCATCATAGATGGAGCTCGCTTCCGGACGACATCTTCGCCGACATAATCTCCCGTGTCGGCTTTACTCATAAAGCCGTCATTACTGTATCCAATACCAGTTTTATCATTAAACATACAGCCGATGCAAACGACCGATGGTTCATTCCACCCTATGATCTATACGAGTTTTGGACCACCCTCGATAACCTCTTTACCGTGTTCATTCCACCCTTTATCGACACTTTCATTCTCGATCTTCACCCTGCTCACTATGACGAGCCTCGTTGCTGGCCTATCATGGATAGATGGGCTCGTCAACTACGTGCTTGCAACATCCAACACTTCACGGCTAAAGCTTTGCGTCGCCGTCGCTCCGATGATCAAGTGTATCCACCAAATTTTTTTCGAATGCATTCGTTGGTATCACTCAAGTTGAATTTGTGTGATAACAGGATTAAATCGAGTGTTCCTCGTTCCATTATTTTACTTCCAAACCTCAAGAAACTAACTCTAGATTGGATTAATTATGGATTTTTGGAACGGTTATTAGGTAATTGCCCATCACTCGAAAACTTGTCCTTGTCCGTTTATACCATTGAGGAGCGTTTGGCATCACTTAAAAGCAAGAAATTAAAGCGATTACGTATAGCGCTAGAAGGGTTTTCGATCAATGATTTTATCATTGATGCTCCAATGTTGGAGAAATTGGATTATTATTCGTTTAACATATTCTCAATGCGGATGTTAGATTCAATTTCGGACGTAAAGTCTCTTAAAGTCGAAGTCAGTGCAAGTTCGGGGAGGATCGAACTTGGTTCGGAGACGACAATGATATTCCCTAATTTAACTCATCTAAACTTAGTTATATATTCGCCTGAAATATTCAAAGGAATAGGTTTAATGCTACATTGTCCTAAGTTAGAGGTTTTTGAGTTACGTCTTGATAAGATTTACTACTACAAGATTAGAAAGATGGTTTGGAATAAAGAAGCTGTATTCGTACCCGTTAAGCATGTGAAGCACATAAAGTTATATCCGAGTATGGGGTTCGATTGTTTTGGCCAAGAATTGTTGGATTTAGTGAGATTCTTGCTAAGAAGTGCCATGGTTTTGAAGAAGCTCACTATAAATGCATACGACCCTCATAGTTTTTACTTGGCCAAACCTTACTTTTACCAAGCTTTATTTGAGTGTGCTAAGGATACATCCCGATGTCAAATCGAACTCTTGGGAGTAGATAAACAGCCTTAGGAAGACTTTTTAGGGTTAAAGTTGCGGAACTTTGAACGGAACAACAAGGGGCTGATTGGCAAAGAAGAGACATCACAAATAAAGTTAATTGAGTAGATTTTGTTTTTTCCTTTAATCAAGTTATGGTGTTTGATCTTTTATTTCGAGTTAAATAAAATTACTATGCTCTCTTTTTTATTCAATTTTACTTATAAACTATTGTGTTTTCCGATTACTCTCTAGGGTTAAAGATTACAATTACAATTATCCCTATAAAGCTATAATGATAATAATTAATCAATCGTCCCTAGCTTGAAAAAAGATCTAGCCGAGTCGGTGTATGAAGACTTAGCATACAGAATCAGCTTCTCCAAAGCAGGGACACTTCTTAGGATATATGCTGCTAGCTCCAACAATTCTCGGTCAAGTCGAAGCGCGTCCATTTGCAACGTCCAAAACGAGGTCGATCCCCTAGTATATGTAGCTTTTGAAAGTCCTTAACAAACCAAGAGGCATCGGTATGAAGTTTGATCCAATTTGGATCGGGAGGTTGCCAAATCGGGGCATTAGAGTTGGGTAAGCTAAAGACCAAGTGCTGAAAGGTTGTGTGTGGTTGCGAAAACTTGACTCGTCTTCAATTAACTATGTGTAAATGTGTTCGCCTGAAATATTTAAAGCGATAGGTCGTTTAACGCTATATCGTCCGAAATTAGAAGTTTTTTTTTGTTTCAACTACTTGATGGCCTTAACAAGATGGTTTGGAATCAAGAAGCATCATTTTTACCCGTTGCGTATGTGAAGCGCATCGAGTTGTATGTCGGTCCGAGTGTCCATATATATGACAAAGAAATGATGAATCTAGTGACATTGTTGCTAAAAACTGCCAAGGTTTACACCGTTACTTAAACTATTGTGTGTGTTTTCCTATTATCGCCGTAGGCCGTGACTCCCCTAGCTATACATCGGGTTTGCATGACCAGTAAATTTAAAGTACAAAGAAGATTACAATTATCCCTATAATATATAATCTATTGCTCTTTCATTCATCAATCAAATCGTAATTATTTTATGAGACGGTTAGTATAGGACGGTCCATTTATAAAACAATCACTATTTTATTGATAGTAATAATGAATGATTTTTTTTTCTAAAAAAGGTCTGTCTCGATTAGGGATGAGCAAGTTTAGGTCCGGACCGGAAAAATGGACCCAGCCATTTGGTCTGGATCAAACCCGGACCGAATTTTTTAGGTCCGGTCCTCGGTCCTCATTTTTTAAGTTTGCGGTCTTCGGTCCGGTCCGGATCAAACCCAGATATTTTAGGTCCGGACCAAATGGGCCGAATTTTATGTTTCTAAAGACTATCATTAGAATATTATAAACTAAATTACCATTTTTTCTTTACAGGACATTATAAATTAATATTGAGATTTTTTTTCTCAAAAACAATCGTCTAATTATTCATGGACATTTAATTTAGTGAAACTTAAATGTAATTATCATACACGAAATAGTAAAAGATTTAGTTCTAGGTCCATTTCGGTCTAAGACCGGACCGGACCGAATATTTTGGGTTTGGTCCGGTCCAAGACCGAAAGTTTTAGGTCCGATCTTCGGTCCCCAAAAATTTTATTTTCGGTCTTCGGTTCGGTCCGATTTGATCCGGTCCGGTCCGGTCTTGGACCGATGCTCACCCCTACTCTCGATCACATTGTCTCACGGTATGAGATCGTCTTATTCTGAAATTTGTGCCAATCAAAAATATAGTAAGTTGTTAGGATTACATAGGCCCATATTAAACAGGTGGAAGGACGTTTTGGTCTTTGATATTTAATTTATGATAATAGATATCTCTTTTCTTATTTTGTAAACAAACGGAAATTTCTACAAATTATCATGAGTTTGAAGGAGAAATCTTAGATAAAATATTGCAAGAATAAAAGAATATAAGATAAGATAAGATAATGTGCCCTAAGGGCACATGTTAGAAAATCCGATATATATATATATATGATACATCGTATATTACCTTAATTCAAATTCATTCTTAATAACCTAACCTTGCCGTAACTCCATCCTCTCCAAGATCAACAAAGGAAAAAAAAACCTAAGCAATGCTACAACATAATAGATGAAACTCCCTTCCGGACGACATTATCGCCAAGATTATCGCCGACCTCAAGTTTCCTCGAGGCGCCACCGTCACGATTACCACCACTGATTTCAACATCAAATTACTCATATCTGTTGAATACAATATTTCCAAGTTTTGGAACATTCTTGATAACCTTTTCACATTATTCACCACACCTTCTATGAACACCTTTAGTATTGAGCTTGCCCGTTCCCTCTATTTAGAACCTTGTGTAAAGCCTATCTTAGATTCATGGGCTCGTCGACTACGTGATTGTAACACCCGACACATGTCAATGCTTGGTTATTCTACAATTGTTGACCGAGTTTGTCCGCCTAGCGTTTTTCAAATTAATTCGTTGGTATCACTTCACTTGTCATCATTATTCTTTGTCAAAGACTATGATTGGTTTGTTTCAAATCCCATTATTCTTCCAAACCTTGAGAAACTTAGCCTTGGTTCGGTTGATTACGGATTTTTGGGACGGATATTAAGTAGTTGCCCATCACTCGTATACTTGTGCTTTTCCCTTTATGTTAAGCCAATTTCCGTGTCAATATCAAGTAAGAGTTTGAAGCGATTGCGTATAACTCTGGATATGTCGTCGGTCCTTGAAGACATCGACGTTGTTATTGATGCTCCAATATTGGAGAATTTAACCTTTATTGCTAATTCTTTGTTTGTATCAATGCGGACGTTCGATTCAATTTTCAATCTCTTCAATAGCCCTACTAAGATTGTCTTCCCTAATTTGACAAACCTTTCATTATTTGAAATTAACTCCTTTGAGTTATTAATGGCAACATTAAAACAACAAATGTTGCATTGTCCCAATTTAAAGGTTCTTGTGTTACATTTTTCAACCGCGTACGATATTGTTTGGGATACAAAGGCTATATTTGTGCTAGTTGAACATGTGAAGCACTTGAAATTGATTATGGGTACCGTTCGAATCGACCAACAAACGTTGAATTTTGTGACATGGTTGTTAAGAAGTGCTCCAGTTTTGAAGAAGCTTGTCATCAGTGGACGTGGCACTCGTCCTTGCGATGATTCTTTGAGCAAATTTCGCAATACTTTACTCGAGTGTGCCAAGGACACTTCACATTGCCGAATCAAGTTCTTAGGAGGATATAAGCTAGAATGAGTAGTTCAAGGATAAGTTTTTATAATAAAGTATGTCTATTGGCTACACAATTATTGTAACTTTTTTTTAGCGCGTGTCTTAAGGGTACACATTAAGACTGTTTTTTAAATAAAGATTCAGAACAATTTATCATGAGAAATAATGGTAAGTATCGATTTACTCATTTATATCAAGTAAATGATTTTTTGATTTGTTCTTTGACTAAGCTCTGAATGTTTGCCCTCAAACATCCATTGACCTATGGGAATGATAAAGAAGAGATAATAGTCGATGGCTAAACTACAATGATAATAAAGAGTTAAACAAGCCCGCAAGAGTAGAGTCTAGTGATTAAAATATGGTTCAAAACTCCCTAAGAGCAAATTTGTGTATATAATTCGAGTTTGTCACACTCGAATAATTAACCTGATGTATATGGTTTTTAGGTTAACACATATACACATATACTTGGGGATTTAATTACCTAGTACGTCTCTAAAAACGTATGAGGTAGTATGACATTATATAGATGATAAAAGAGTTTGAATGCAACACTAAATTGTGGTACAAGATAATTAAGCCTCCAAAAAATTAGTCTTTTCGTTCTAATTAAGTTTAGGTGTCTCGATGGAAGTCAAATATTTTTGTTTGGTAATTTGATTATGATAATTATTTTGGTCCCTTTATAACCCTGCCGTCTCAACTCCCCAAGTATAAGCAGCATCGACATTCAATAATGGAGGAAAAAAGAAACCCTAAACGCAAAGCAATGCTACAACAACAAAGATGGAGCTCGCTTCCCGACGACATTATCGCGAAGATTATCTCCCATATCGACTTTCCTCGACCTCGAAGATCCATCATTAGGATTTTCGCCACTACTTTCAAGGTCAATTTTTTCCGCAACTATCCCTCCGATGGTTTCAATATTTCTGAATTTTGGAAAATTCTTGATAACCTCTTTACCATATTCATCCCACCCTGGCACCTTCTATCAACACCTTTAGTATTTTTCTTGACCCAACCCTTTATGAAGATCGTTGTGTAACGCCTATCTTAAATTCATGGGCTCATCGATTACGTTCTCGTAACACCCAACACATCACGATTGAATCTAGTTATTATTTTACCTTTGGTGACCGAGTTTGTCCGCCTAGCTTTTTCCAAATTCAATCATTGGTATCACTTCACTTGTCACGTGCTAATTCTGTCTCACATCCCGTTGTTCTTCCAAACCTCACGGAGCTTAGTCTTGATTCGGTTAATCACGAATTTTTGGGACGGCTATTAAGTAGTTGTCCGTCACTTGAAGACTTGTCCTTTTCCCTTAATGATAAGCCAACCGGTACAAATCCTTTGGTATCAATATCGAGTAGGACTTTGAAGCGATTGCATATAACTATATATAAATGGCTGGTCAGTGAGGACATCGAAGTTATCATCGATGCTCCAAGTTCCTGCATTAAGTGTGAGTTCGTCTGAAGTATTTGAACAACATTTGCTGCCCTATTATTTTCCCAATTTAGAGCTTCTTGTGTTATCATTTATAGGTGCCTGTGATAACACTATGCCATATAATGATTGGGATATAAAGGGTAGATTTGTGCTAGTTGAATATGTGAAGCACTTAGAGTTGCGAATGGGTGACGTTCGACTTGACAAACAAACGTTGAATTTTTTGACATGGTTGTTAAAAAGTGCCCCGATTTTGGAGAAGCTCTTCATCAATGGATATAGAGAATATCGTACTCGTTCTAACGATGATTCTTTGGATCAAGATCAGTTTTACAAAATTTTAATTAAGTGTGCAGAGGATACTTCACGTTGTCAAATCAAACTCGATTATGATTTTCTATTTAATCAGTAATGACGATGCCTGATTATTCGATAGCATAATTATAGTACGTGTTTAGAGTAAGGACCCTCTTGTGGCTGGTATGCGAGTGTAGGGAACTTGGGGAAGACTCACACCATTTGAAGATCATATTTGAGAAGAAGCCGGCTAATGGAGTTGCGGATGCAGTCGCCAAGTTCTCCTTAGACAATACTAGCTCTTGTAATGGGTGTTTTAATTGGGACCTTCCTCGTTCTTTTATAATTCCTACTGTACTACTGTATTAGTTTTCTGTCGGCCATCGAACCGCTTTCCCTATACCCGACCCCATGACGTACTTGAACCTATCTAATTTATTTAATATTATATTCAATTCTTACAAAAAAAAAAGGACGATGTGATATTAGTTTATAGCGTAAGAGGTATTAATTAAAAGGACTATTATCTTCCCTAACCTGACTCGTCTTTAATTAACTATGTGTTCGCATGAAATATATTTAAAGCGATAGGTTTAACGTTATATATTCGCATGAAAGGACTGTGTGTGTTTCCTATTATCGTCGTAGGCCATGATTCTCCTAGCTACATCGGGTTTACAAGACTAGTAAATTTAAAGTACGAAGAAGATTACAATTTTTCCCTATGATATTATTAAGATAAGGGAAAATGCATGCGGTGCCCTTGAAGTTTCGAATTTTGCCCGAAATACCCAATTTTTTGTTCCGGAAAACTTTAAGCGGCTATAGCTCGTGTCTACGAATTCAGAAAGTGATAATTTTTTTTTTCAAATCGATTATCTTTCCGAGAACTACGATTTGAAAAAAAAATTGTCGTATTTGGATCCCGTGGCTAGGAGTTTTTGTACGTCAAAGTTTTTTTTACCGTACAAAATTTTGAGTGACCATATCTCTTGGTCACGAATTCCAAACACGACAATTTTTTTTTTCAAGTCGTAGGTCTCGAAAAGATAATCAATTTGAAAAAAAAAAATCGTTACTTTCTGAGCTTGTAAACACGAGTTATAGCCTCTTAAAGATTTCCGGATCAAAAAATTGGGTATTTCGGGCAAAACATAAAAGTTCAAGGGCACCGCGTGCATTTTCCGTTAAGATAATATATACCGTAAAGTTAATAGGATTTGAAAATTTTGATTGCGTAATAACCTGATGTTTAATTGTTAATTGGTAAAGTTAGGAGCTTTTTTCACCAGAAAATTAGTCTTTCCGTTCTGGTTATTTATTTACGTATTTCACTTTATTACTCCCTCTGTCCCGGTCATTTGTTGTCCTTTTCCATATTGGGGTGTCTGGTTGTCATTTCTATTTTAATAATGAACTTGATGAGCAATTTGATCGTTAACACTTAATTTGTTTCATTTGTCATTTAGTAATTGGTCCATTTCTCTTTCCTTGGTCGATGTGCCAAAATAAAAGGACAACAAATGACCGGAGGAGGGAGGGAGTACTACTTTACCGTTTGGGTATCTCATAGAATGCTTGCTTTTGTTGGATAATTTGACTATCCATATTTGTTGTTGTTGAGTTTATGGATTCAAGTACCTAAAAGGGGGAGGGGGTGAATTAGGTACTATTTAAAAAATTATAACTCCAACTTTATTGAATTAAAGTGAGTTACGAGGACAAAGAGATGAGAAGATACTTTGAATAATATTGAAAGATTGAACAAGTATCACAATGAATGTTTGCTGAAGTAAGAAAGTAACAATCGTTCTGACTGTATCTATTTGTCTCAGTTTGTGGAATATGACTGCAGAACAAATGCGACAGTATGATGAACTGTTACTTCTAAGGTTAAGCAAAGCTAAACAAACAAAACAAAGTAAATTGCAGCGGAAATAAAGTAAACACTTGAACACGAGATTTTTGAATTGGTTCGGCAAGAAACTCAAGTGCCTACGTCCAATCTACCATTTTATTGCTTTCTTTTAGTGATCTACTCCGACAACTAAAAGACCCTTACAATAAAAGACACCAACCTACTCCGGTTGTAAAGCTAGTACAAGAACTACTCCGTTCTTATTACAAGCTAACTCGCAACCTACTCCGGTTGCCAACTCACAACCTACTCCGGTTGTCAAGAGTAAAAGACTACTCCGTCCTAAACTCTACTAACACACTTAGAATGTTATAGGATCAAGTTTCCACTAACACATTCTTAACAAAGAATAGAGATGGACAACTTTTACAAGATCAACAATTCATAAGCAAGAGAGTTTAGTATAGAAAAGCAACAGTAGCCACGACTGTAACAACTTGAAGACTTTTGAAGGTTTTGCAAATAAACACGATTTTTAAGCTTTAAAAACAATTTGCAAAGATGGAAGAATTAATTCAGAAAAGTCTTGAGGATTTATGAAGGAGGGACTCGCCTTTTATAGAGGAAATGGGTGAGGGAGTTGCTAGGGTTTTGAAGGGTCAAAGACCACACATGTGAAGGGAAATAGCAACCACCCAAGACTTGCACCAAAAAGGGCTCTTTTGCAAAGGCAAGAATAGGGAAAGATGGTTTGAAAGATATCCTTAAAAGCTCATGCAAATTCAGAAAACAAAGAGAGAAAAGACAAGTCACATGATGACAAGTTAACACCAAAATGGCAAAAAGCATTCTTTGTTTTCTTAAAGAACCAAAGGGTTGAATTTGCATAAAGAGGAAACATTTTGAAAATAATAATTCAAACCACTCTTTATTGAAGACCATCTCCTTAATAAAAATCTGATTTTTATCTTTGAAAAATAAGAGTCACGTGAGAGCATTTGAAAGATAAAAAGGAACTTCAAGTTTTACGAATGGTGGCAACAATCCAAGCAGCTGTTTACTTGTAAAAGCAACAGTCGTCTGGACTGTTTCTATTACTCTAATATACTCTACTTTCTCACTTGTACGTTAGATGACACATGACCTAATACAATGGGATTAATAACAACTTCAACACTTCTTAATCCAAGCTTGATATGATCATATATCCTGAAAAGGTAAACTAAAATGACACAAATCAAATGGGCATGTTATCATCAACATAAGGAACCAACAAATTCCCCCTTTGATGATGACAAGCCCCAAACGAATGTATAAGCAATGTAAACACCTTGATTCAAGATTTTAAGCAAGCAAGATCAAAAGAGAGAAGGGACAATATTACCTTACCTAAGCAAGAATCAAGACTAAGAAGGTTAGACAAGACATTAATTAATCAATAGCAAGGAGATTAAAAGCATGAGTTTACCTTTTCCCCCTCTTGACATCATCAAACGGATAGGGATGTCAAAAGCATTAGAGTGCAGATAATTCACAAGAAAACACAAAAAGACACATGTAATTGTAACAAGGTAACAAGGTCAACATAAACAAAGATTAAACATAAGTTAATCAAAGTTCAACATGGCTAAAGAAAGTTTAAAATACACCACCAAGCATTAACATAACAAGTAAAGAAAATAATGTCTTAGAAGGGCACAAACAAGGTGAGACAAAACGAAAGGGCACGGGTAAAAGTTAAGTAGGCCGAGAGGGAAGGATAGGCTAAGGGGAGGAGGCTTGTTCACCATCCGAGCCACTACCCAAAGGATCATCATCCACATGAGCATCATCACTAACCTCTTTTGTTGACACAAGGGTGGAAATGATATCCACCTCACCACGGATGAGGTCCATAGTAGAAGCAAGGGCCGAGATTGCCAAGTCCTTTTGACGAGCATCTTCCTTAAGCCACGCACTCAACTCAGCCACGGCATTAAGCACTTCCCGCATACCACCCGTATTCACTTGACTGGATGACCCAACCTCCGGGTCCTTCTTAATTTTCACCAAAATTAATTCATCATTTTCAATTTTGATAAGCATCTTCCCCATTTGACCATCACTCATAACATCACACATATCCAAAGAACCCAAGCTAGTATTCACTAAAACCCCTTGTGCCTTGAGCACAACCGACAACCACATTCCATAGGGTAAGTGAATCATGCTAGAAGAGGGTCTACGAAGTTTGGTCGAAATAAGATGAAAACGCTTAAACATTAGCCCGACTAGGTTCACCTTCTTATGAGTTGCAATGTGATAAATAAGGTATTGTTGGGCTATGGTGAGTTTTCCCCTATCACCCGAGGGATAAATAGACCTACAAAGCATGTTAAAAATGATTCGAAGAGGAGGGGGTATTTGAGCGTTGCTCACTGGACCGGGAGAGACGGTTTTGGGACACACTACTTGGGCAACATTAAGTGGTGAGGCATAAGGTAAAGCGACCCATGTTTCGGAGGGGAGTTTGTCATAACCTCCGACTGGAATATCAAGGGCGGTAGCGAAATCAGATTGAGACAGTTTAAGAGGCTTACCGTTCACCTTAGCCGTAAGAGATTCACCCGACTTATCAACACGAACAGTTGCAAAGAACTGAATCACCTCGCTCACAAAGACCGGTTCACGCATTTCCAATAATTTTTCCCAACCTTGAGCTAAGACCATGTCACGGACTGAATGAAACGCAGGCGGCTCAAACCAGGTTTGGTTGTAAACCCGAGGAGAGTGAATTGCTTTGATGTTCATCAACCTCTCACAGTTTTTGTAAATGGAGGTAGGGAGGTCTATACTCTCAAGGTGATCCCAAACAATGGCCAACTCCCATTTCGAGGTTAGGGAGACCGGATCAGAGGGAGAAAGGTATACAAGCTTCTTTTTCAATGATTTCGACTTTTTCTGGGGAGGTTCACTGGGAGTTTCAATTGGAGTATCAACAATGGGGTTTTCGATGTTACTTTGCTCGACATTTTCTGAAATTGGGGGTAATTGAGATGAAGAGGCTTTTTCTTTCCTTTTGTTGTTCTTTTTCGCCGGAGTCGGGTCAGACTCGCCGGACTTGGTTGGATTCTCATTCAAATCAAACTCGGTTTCTTCTTCAACATCTTCAACAACCACCGTAACCGGTTCAGAGGAAGAACTCGGAACAGTGGAGCTTTTCTTCCGACCTCCTCGTGTGCGCCGTCCTACCATAGTGGAGATGGGGATGTCGTCGGATGATGGTGGGTCAGTGGGGGTCGGTGATGGTTGTGGGTTTGGTGGATCTGGGTTTGTTTAAGGAGTCGTGTTTGAGGTTTGAGGAGGGAATGCGTAGGAGATTTTGGTTGAAGTTATTGTTGGAGTTGTTGATGTCGGTGGGTGTGATGTGACAGGTGGTGAGGTCAAGTTTGTTGGTTTGATGGGTATGTGGGTATTGAAAGATGTCTTGACCATGGTGGGTTAATAGGTAGGTGAGATGAGGGAGTTTTGTGGATTTGGAGATGAAAGGTTTAGTGGATTAGGATGTTTGGATGGGTAGGCATAGGTTTTGGGTTGAGGTAGTTAATGGCCCATTAAATGTGGTAAGTGAGGTGGTTGGCCCAACTAAACATATTTAATCACTCGAAATAAAAACGCAAGGTAGCATATGATAAACGTAAATTTAGATATGAGGTTGAGTGATTACCGACTCACAAATACAGTGTCAATTTTGGTCTAAACATGATGTCAATGCACTTAGAACACTTAATAACATATATCCAATTTTAATTTAATCAATTAAGGAAATTTGTAGAACTCACACTAACAATCACAAGCTATTAATTAACCGGATTTCTAGTCTAAATTTCTCAAAATGTTCTCTTGCAAGTGGCTTAGTGAAAATATCGGCAATTTGATTTTCGGTTTTGCAAAAGATAAGTTTAATATGTCCTTTTTCCACATGATCACGAATAAAATGGTGACGAATATCAATATGTTTGGTTTTAGAGTGTTGAATAGGATTTTTGGAAATATTTATTGCACTCGTATTATCACACATTAAGGGAATTGAGTCAAAAATAATACCAAAATCCAAGAGTTGTTGTTTTACCAAAGGAGTTGAGAACAACAATGTGCCACACTAACGTACTCACTTTCGGCCGTAGAAAGAGCTACCGTGTTTTGTTTCTTTGAGGCCCAAGAAGTCAAGCAAGGACCTAAGAACGTTGCAATTCTGGAGGTACTCTTTCTATCCACCGTGCACCCCGCATAGTCCGCATCCGAAAAGCCTATAAGATCAAAAGGACAATGTAAAGGGTACCATAAGTAAAGATTTTGTGTTCCAATCAAATACCGAAGAATTCGTTTAACGGCTTTGAAATGTGATTCTTTCGGATTTGCTTGGAACCTAGCACATAAACAAACACTAAAGAGAATGTCGGGACGACTTGCGGTCAAGTAAAGAAGTGAGCCTATCATACCTCTATACACCTTATCACTAACATTCTTACCGAGTTCATCTTTGTCCAATTTGGACCCGGCTACCATAGGTGTATCATGAGGCTTACCATTTGTCATCCCAAATTTCTTAAGCATTTCCTTAATATACTTTTGTTGATGGATCATGATTCCATCCTTTGATTGCTTAATTTGGAGCCCAAGGAAGAATCCTAGCTCACCCATCATGCTCATTTCAAACTCCGATTTCATTAGTTCCGAAAATATAAGTAAAGGAGTTCATTTGTTGCACCAAATATAATGTCATCAACATATACTTGTACAACCAACAGTTCACCGGATCGTTGCTTTAAGAACAATGTTTTGTCAACGGAGCCTCTTTTAAAACCATTTTCAATAAGAAATTTAGACAATCTATCATACCAACATCTTGGTGCTTGTTTTAAACCATAAAGAGCTTTGTCTAATTTGAAAACATGGTTAGGCAAGTCATTGTTCTCAAAACCCGGTGGTTGCTCTACAAAGACATCTTCTTCCAAATATCCATTTAAGAAAGCGGTTTTGACATCCATTTGGAAGAGTTTAATGCCTTTGTGAGCCGCAAAAGCTATAAGCAATCGTATGGCCTCAAGTCTAGCTACCGGTGCATAGGTTTCATCGTAATCAATACCCTCTTGTTGGTTATAACCTTGCACCACTAGTCTAGCCTTGTTCCTTACGATTTCTCCCGAGTCATCAGGCTTGTTGCGAAAGACCCACCTAGTACCAATGACGGTACGATTAGGCGGTCTAGGGACTAAGTGCCATACCTCGTTTCTTTTGAATTGATTGAGCTCTTCTTGCATAGCAAGCAACCAATCTGCATCAGTCAAGGCGACTGTTACATTTGAAGGTTCAATTTGAGATAGGAAGGCATTGTGGGCACAATATTCATTGAGGTGAGCGAGATTGTTGATGGATGATCTTGTTCGAATTCCCGAGTTGAGATCACTTGTGAGATTAGTGAGTGGATGAGAGCTTTGATGTTTCCACTTCTTTGGAACAATGGTTTCTTGTTCCCCCTCAACAACATCAGTCACAGTGACTGTTTCTATTGGCCTGGAAGGTTCTTCATCCTCACTGTTTTGGGTTACTTTAGTTCTGGAGGTGGATGCAACAGTCGTTGGGTCTGTTGCTTCCAGAGAAGAATCAGTAGCAGAGGTGCTACGTGTTCCCCCGGAGTTGCTGATCTCCTTTGAAGGTGACAGTCTCTGTGTCTGTTGCAATTCAGATCTTTGGGAGCTTCTTCATCCGCGAACACGAAGTCCTTTCGAACAAGACCAATCTCAAACTCATCATCCTCATCCTCATCATCATCATCCATGTTTTGTACCTGTCCAAGCACACTAGATTCATCAAAAATGACATGGATGCTTTCTTCAATTAACAAGGTTCGTTTATTGTAAACTTTATAGGCCTTGCTATGATCGGAGTAGCCAATAAATACTCCTTCATCACTACGTGGATCGAACTTACCCAAATTGTTTTTACCATTGTTATGAACAAAACATTTGCTTCCAAAACATCTAAAATATGAAATGTTGGGTTTTCTTCCACGTAGCGATTCATAGGGAGTTTTATTCAATATACTCCTTATCATGACACGATTATGAATGTAGCAAGCGGTGTTTACCGCTTCGGCCCAAAAGTTCTTAGGCAACTTACTAGATAATAACATTGTTCTAGCCATTCCTTCAAGGGTTCTATTCATCCTTTCAACCACACCATTTTGTTGTGGGGTTCTAGGTGTAATACTCCGTATTTATAAGTCTTTGGGTACTCTATCGAGTAGGCCTTACTCTGTCGAGTAAGGGTAAGTTGCGAAATAAAATAGTTTCTGACCTGTTGGGTACTCGATCGAGTAGCTGGGGCACTCGATCGAGTAGGGGGGTACTCGATCGAGTACCTTGGGTACTCGATCGAGTGTCCGGTTTTACGGGGAGTTTTCTCGGGTTTTGTTAATTATGCGATTAAGGTATTTAAGCTTCGTCGTCATTATTCTAAATCACTTTTACAAAACCTAAATTTCTGTTTAAGAGAGAAAGCAAACAAGTTCATCTTCTTAATCGCATTCTTAGCAATTCCCGGAGTTCAGACGGTCAGTTCTTGTCGTTGTTTATACCGTTGGGTTCCTTGCGTCGAGGGTAAGATCTATGTACCCTTTTTATTGTCTTTCCTTTAATTTGGTTAAACCCTAATTTAGGGATTTGGGGGTTTTTGTGTAGATTGTGATTCGGTAGTGTTTGTATGTTTGTATGATAGGAGGAGATTTTGTAGAAGAGCCTTTTTGATACAGCTGTAGAGACCGTCTGATAATTATGCTTTCCAGGTAGGATTTCCTACTCAGTATTAGTCCCATAATGGGATATTGGTGATGTGTTGTATTTGGTGGTTTGATATGATGATTGTACTGTGTTTGTGTTTGTGTTTGTGATTGCTGTTGATGGTTCTCGAGATGCGTTCTCGGCTGAGTGGGGTCACTTGCGGGAGTGACTTCACGCCCTAGTTTCGCCCTTCGTGGAACCCGCCACGGAAGGGGATGTGCACATTAATGGGACAGGGTTATCGCTCGGTATGATGAGCGGGGATTTGGTGGGTACGGCTACGGTCCCCCACTGGCAGGGCTGGTCCAGTGGACAGTCGGTGATTGAGATTATTGGAATTGGTGTGGTTGTGTGTGTGACGTTAAGTCATCTGTTTATCTTATTGTTGATGTATATTGAGTTGTGTGATTAGTATCGACCCCGTTTAAATGTTTTAAAAACGTGGTGATCCATTCGGGGTGGTGAGCATTGTAAGCGGTATATCTTGGATACGCGTGGGATCTAGCTGGGGATGGAGTCATCACATGTCAGAGTCTTTAGTCTTCCGCTGTGTTTGTTAGGAAAGTTCCTTTCAGTTGGTTTATAGATTGAGAACAGTTGTATTTTGCTTACAGTTGGTTTTGTTATGTAATCACTTAAACTTATTTAATAAAGTATGTTTCTTCATTGTCTTACGATTATCATGCCTCGGGTAACCGAGATGGTAGTATCCTTATACCTGAGTGGTCCTGGTAAGGCACTTGGAGTATGGGGGTGTTACAAATGGTATCAGAGCGACGATCCTGAAACCTGTAACCAATGAATCTAATGAATCTAGGGAGTCAATTAAAATGAACCCGGGGTAAAGGTTGTAGGAGCTAATGCAAAGACTTGGGAGACGTCCTAAAGTCGCGAACTCGCCCTACAATTTTGAACCGGTCACCATGGGATATGTGTCGGGATCGTTATGTGCTTATTGTGTGTTGTGTGTATCTATGTAGTAGTATGTTGTATGAATTTATGGATGCATGTATGTTGGTTGACTGTAAAGCATGAAAGTATAAGGATTGATACATGTAATTTGGCATGTTATAGTTATGTAAGGAAAAGTGTTTTGTCTATATATATATAAAGCGATGTGTAAGTCTACATGTTGTTGTTGTCGTGTTGAGTAAAAGTACAAAAGGTTGGGAGTGTGAATTGAACATGTGCTGAGTGAATATGTTGAACGAATATGGTGGATAAATATGTGGTATGATGGATGAATTAGTGGAAAAGATGAATCATCGTGGTAGTAACATGTGAATAGGGGACTTGATGTCATGTATTTGTGATTTTGTTTACGAAAAGTGATAGAATAAAAACATGTGGGTAAGTCATAATTGGCAAGTTAGATAAGCTATGTGCATGATGAATGTTGTTGTTTGGCTTTTGAAAATAGTAACATATGATTATGAATACTGGTTTTATGAGTTTTGGACTGGTTTTGTTTGCTTGGTTGTTGTTTAAGCTGTTTGGAAGTAAAAAAATCAAATAGTTATGTCGTCTGATTACAGCAAAGTTGTCTTTAAACTGTTATAACTTGAGATTCATAAATGATTTTGATGTAATTCCAATTGGAGGTGATAGCTTGTCCTTTTACGATTCTAACGATAGGTCACACGCCCAAAACGACCAACAAATGAGTGAGTTATGACTGTTTTACGAAAACTGGACAAAGTCTTTGAGAATTGGGGTACTCGATCGAGTATCCTCGATACTCGATCGAGTAAGGGGGCACTCGATCGAGTACGTTAGTTACTCGATCGAGTAGCCCTGGTGATTTGTTTTACGTGCTTCTGATCTTGACCTACTCGATCGAGTAAGTCCCTTACTCGATCGAGTGGCCTGTACTCGATCTAGTGACCCCTGTTTTGGGTCACATGCTTATCTTTTGACTTCGTTGCATATTATGTTTAATTCAAAGTGGTTCTTTTGCTTCTTTATTCATTGTTTTACATGTATGTTGGTCTTGATACGTAAGTTACCCCATCCTATGGGGTGGTGAGTGGCACCTTTTGGTGAGCATGAGTTTGGTGGGAGGAGATGAGCTATATGTGGTTGTGATAGATAGTGGAAAAAGAAAAGAATGATCGTTATGGCTTAAGTGAGACATAGAGCATGTTTTGTGAGATGAGATGAGCGATATGTTTGTATGTTGAGTAATGTAAAAGTAAATGAATGTGGGCAAGGGATGATGTGAGTTTATGGAACGTGAGAATGAAAAGATTGAAATGAGGGACGCAAATGGTGGCAGCTTGAGATGTGTAAAGAATCATGGAGGAGGATGGTTAGGAGTCGTGTGGGTTAAGAATATACATAGTGAAAGTTCGTTTTAAAGGGGTTGAGAAGAGGGGTATATAGTGAACTTTGTGGAGACATGTCGCGAGGTGGATTTGTAGACAGTGAGGGAGTTTGGGGAGATTTGGTTTATTAAGAGGTGAAACCACTGTGGGATTTCCTTAGGCAATTAACGGTATAAAAAAGAATTTTGATTTCTAGAGATGTAAAAAGGGAGATGTAATTGTTTGAACTTTAAACGTTGATTTTTATGGACAAATTAGTGATAAGTGTGAGTGAGTGATAGCATAATAAGAGAAGATCCATGGTAAGAAAGAGTGAGATGATGTCGGTAGAAAATAATGGAATCTGAGTTTTGGAGCAACGAAAGGGTAACTGGATTACTAAAGAGTTAGCTAGAAGGAATAAGGAGTTGAGCTATTAATTGTTATTGTTGAGTGTAAAGAGAAAAGAAGGATAAAAGTAAGCTGAGAAAAAAAAAATGTTGACCAGAGTTATGTGATATAGAAGTAAGGAATCGTCGAGATTTATGATATTATCATGAGGATATTAGCTAATGATTATATAGAAGTTTCAGGACAATATGATTGATAATGAGTTTCGAGGAATTAAGGGAGTAATAAGTTGGTGGAGTATTGGCGGGATACGAGATATTTGGTGGAGAGTTGGATGACAATACAAATAAGACAAAGATTGGGAATGATGTTGATGTAAATTTTGTTGGTGAATTTGATGATAGTTATTTGGAATGTTAACCAAAGATAGGAAAGAAATCGTGATGTTTAGAGATGAGTGAAAGAGGTTTGATGTCCTGGACAATGGTGGTGTTATGGTTTGTGACTAAGGGTTAAGAGTGATGGTATATTAGAAAGGTAGGAATTCAAAAGAGGTTGATTTGGTAGGGACCTGATTGTTGTGTATAGTTGTGAGAAGGTATAAGATGTGGTTAGATGAGGCGGATGCTAATAGTTGAATAGTAATGGTATGGTTATACTTGACAAGAAGTGATGGTTGTGCGAATAAGGGAAAATGTTGTGAGGGGCATATGAGTTAAGCTCGGGCGGCAGGTAACCTATGTTGAGTGGTAACTTACGTGATCAGGATTGACTAGTTGGATGTGATTATGGGTCTATGATGTCTATAAATGTTTGTGTGAGGTTGTGACCTCACGAGAAGCGGTATGGTGTGATAGTTATAATGTTGTTATCTGAATTTTCTGTAATACATGTTGGATACGAGAACGTAATGGAATGATGTTTAAAAAGGGTAATAATTTGACTGATTTGGCATGACTAGTTATGCTTGTCTGTATTCATGATACATGTCAATCTGTGATATGGTAAGGGGATGATATTCACGAGGTTATTATCTGTTTAATTCATAAAATATGTTGTGTTATGATTTAGTAAAGTGGATTTGAGTAAGTTTTTCTTGTCCTAAAAAGTTATTCGAGTCGGTGTTTATGGGAGCCGTATGCGGTTGTGATGTCTATCGGTGTGGTTGTGGTGCCGCGGGTGGTGATCCTGGCACGGTACATGTCTTGTGATACGGGTATTTTCGCACTCACGGTGTGGGTGTTGGTGGCGGTGTTGTGATGCCGTCACCGGTTGTGGTGGAGTAGGCGGGATGATTATGATTCGAGTTTCAAAGTACATACCATTATACATAGATTGTTGTTTTGTTTGATGTTGCTCCTGCGAGTTTCGGTTTGTGCGGATAGACAGACAGTTGTCTTGCTTATTGATGTTTTCTTTACCAGGTTAAGTTGGGAATGAGGTAGAGTATGATATGAAATAGAGTTGAATATGTTTTCGTTGTTGTCATGGTATAATGATATTCTCGTTGATGGGACACGGTTATGAGAGGTTATTCTGATAATTTTGATCTTGTTTTCAGATGAGACATGGTAATGGAAAATGATTCGTAAAACATGTGTGGTAATGACCAAAGATGCAGGTGGTTCATAATCCTTTGTTGAGGCAAAGGAGTGTAGGGTGTTGGGGGAAATAGTGTCATGTTAAGTTGTGTATGAGTTTTGCGGTAATGAAGGAAAGAACTTGAGGATCTAGTGTGAGTATACGTAACGAGTGTGGATCGGGAGTTATGCTTCTGGAAGATAAGTGCTTTACATAGCGAGGTATGTTGGTTTGGCAGTAATAATGAAGAGTGGGTATGACGATTTGCTACGAGTTTATGGTATAGGTTAGGTGCTATGCCGAATGAGTTGAGGAATGAGAAATGTTTATGTACGGGAGCCTTGGATATAAGAATAGTGAGTGTTTGGTTTATAAACGGTTATCTTTGACATGTAGTGGTAAAGAGGGTAATGAAATATAGCTAAGGATTTAGTATTAGTGAGTTACGAGGACGTAACATTTGTCTTAAGAGGAGTAGGATGCAATAAAAGAGAGTTTCATGGTGGTGCATGCGGTAATATAATTGGAAGTAGAGTGTTAGCGTAGCGTAAAGGAGGGATTTGTTTTGTGGATAATACTTATAAAAGGCCATGGCCGTGCTTGTAGTAGTGTGATGCTTCGGAGTATGAGAATATTTTATATAGTGTTGACAGTTGGAGGATGATGTTATGAGTCTGAGTAAACTTCGAGGACGAAGTTCCTTTTAAGGGTGGTAGAATGTAACATTCCGTTTGATGTCTATGAGTGTCTTAGTATTGGGTTTGATAGTTGATGATATTATGGAGCTAGCAGCATTAGAGGATGGTAGTTGATTATGTATGGAGTTGGTGTCGTGAGAGATATATATGTGGTAGATACGATATAGTGAGTCATGTTGTGGAAGTAAACATAGTTGGTAGAATGGGGGTTAAGAGTTCATGTTCTATGTTCGGTCGAGTTCTTGAGTCCTTAGCTAAGTTGTTGTGTCTTGGTCGAGTCAGTATGGTTGTTTTTATGTATGGGTTGAACTTCGGGAACGAAGTTCTTTTAAGGAGGGAAGACTGTAATACTCCGTATTTATAAGTCTTTGGTTACTCTATCGAGTAGGCCTTACCCTGTCGAGTAATGGTAAGTTGCGAAATAAAATAGTTTCTGACCTGTTGGGTACTCGATCGAGTAGCTTGGGGCACTCGATCGAGTAAGGGGTACTCGATCGAGTACCTTGGGTACTCGATCGAGTGTCCGGTTTTATGGGGAGTTTTCTCGGGTTTTGTTAATTATGCGATTAAGGTATTTAAGCTTCATTGCCATTATTCTAAATCACTTTTACAAAACCTAAATTTCTGTTTAAGAGAGAAAGCAAACAAGTTCATCTTCTTAATCGCATTCTTAGCAATTCCCGGAGTTCAGACGGTCAGTTCTTGTCGTTGTTTATACCGTTGGGTTCCTTGCGTCGAGGGTAAGATCTATGTACCCTTTTTATTGTCTTTCCTTTAATTTGGTTAAACCCTAATTTAGGGATTTGGGGGTTTTTGTGTAGATTGTGATTCGGTAGTGTTTGTATGTTTGTATGATAGGAGGAGATTTTGTAGAAGAGCCTTTTTGATACAAACAGAGAGACCGTCTGATAATTATGCTTTCCAGGTAGGATTTCCTACTCAGTATTAGTCCCATAATGGGATATTGGTGATGTGTTGTATTTGGTGGTTTGATATGATGATTGTACTGTGTTTGTGTTTGTGTTTGTGTTTGTGATTGCTGTTGATGGTTCTCGAGATGCGTTCTCGGCTGAGTGGGGTCACTTGCGGGAGTGACTTCACGCCCTAGTTTCGCCCTTCGTGGAACCCGCCACGGAAGGGGATGTGCACATTAATGGGACAGGGTTATCGCTCGGTATGATGAGCGGGGATTTGGTGGGTACGGTGCGGTCCCCATCTGGCGGGTCAGGTCCAGTGGACGGTCGGTGATTGAGATTATTGGAATTGGTGTGGTTGTGTGTGTGACAGTTAAGGCATGTCATTTTATCTTATTGTTGATGTATATTGAGTTGTGTGATTAGTACTCGACCCCCGTTTAAATGTTTTAAAAACGTGGTGATCCATTCGGGGTGGTGAGCGATTTAGCTTAGCGGTATATCTTGGATACGCGTGGGATCTAGCTGGGGATGGAGTCATCACATGTCAGAGTCTTTAGTCTTCCGCTGTGTTTGTTAGGACAGTTCTTTTCAGTTGGTTTATAGATTGAGAACAGTTGTATTTTGCTTACAGTTGGTTTTGTTATGTAATCACTTAAACTTATTTAATAAAGTATGTTTCTTCATTGTCTTACGATTATCATGCCTCGGGTAACCGAGATGGTAGTATCCTTATACCTGAGTGGTCCTGGTAAGGCACTTGGAGTATGGGGGTGTTACACTAGGAACCGAGAAGTTATGGTCTACACCATTGTCATCACAATAAGCAGCAAATGATGAGTTTTCGAATTCGGTTCCATGATCGGTTCTCATTGAAACAAGTTTTAAACCAAGTTTATTTTGAATCTTTCTTAACCAAATTAGAAACTCATCAAATGTCTCATCCTTAGAGCTTAGGAAGAGTGCCCAAACGAACCTAGAGTAATCATCAACAATAACACACACATAACGACTACCACCTCTACTTCTAGTTCTCATTGGTCCACACAAGTCGATATGTAAAAGTTGCAAAGGTTGAGATGTACTCATAATTCTTTTGGATTTAAAGGAACTTTTAACATGTTTACCTCTAGCACATTCATCACATACTTTATCAAAATCAAACTTTATATTGGAATGCCTTCAACTAAGTCAAGTCTTTTAAGGGTATTAAGAGTTTTTGTACTAACATGACCAAACCTTTTATGCCATAACCAAGGATCATTATTCATTACACTCATGCAAGACATGGTGTGACCGGATAGAGAGTTCAAATTAGTTAAGTACACATCTTTGACACGTCTTCCTTCGAGTATTAGTTCATTAGTAGTGGCATCAAAAATTCGACACATGTTGGCACGAAATTCAACAAAATTACCCTTATCACAAAGTTGAGAGATGCTAAGGAGATTATGTTTCAAACCTTTGACAAACCGCACATTGTTGACACAAAGTAAGGATGACTTACCAACCTTTCCAATACCAATTACTTCACCTTTCTTGTTGTCACCAAACCTTACCGTGCCACCATCATATGCTTTAAGTGAGAGGAATTGGCTTCTATCACCCGTCATGTGACGAGAGCATCCACTATCCAAGTACCAATTGCGGCCGCCTCTCACCAAGCCCTACACAAGATTAGTTTTTGAGTTTAGGAACCCAAATGAATTTGGGTCCCTTTTTGTGATCAACATAACTTGTGGTGTCTTTCTTAATGTTCATTTCTTTTAATGTTTTGGTGTTCTTGTCAATGTCATCAAATCGTTTTGTAAATCCATTAAAAACATGACCATTGTCACCACAATAATTGCAAATGATGTATTCGGGAAGACCTACATACTTCCTTCCTCTAAAATCGTTTTTAGGCTTGGATGCAACAACACGGTCTGACTGTTCCATTTGAAGCCCAAACCAGCAACTTTATCACATTTCTCGGTTTGATTCGTGAGGAAGTTTAACACGGTTTGACTTCCTTCCCATTTTTCAGTGATGTTCTTAGCATTAACAAGTTCATTGGTCAAGTCATTGACACGTGAGAGAAGATGCAAATTCTTTTCCTTTTCTCTTTTAAGTTCATCATTGTTAACACTTTCTATGGACAATCTTTTCTCAACAATGAAGTTATGGGTGTGGTTGTTGAGTTTAGACACGAGATATATGATTCTTTCTTTGGACTCTTCATATTTAGATGTCATCTCGTCAAGTCTTTTGTTTAGATCAACGACTTCATCGGATCTATGGTGAGGAGAAGACCTAGAAGTGCTACATTCGGGCATACCTTTTTGAAAGAAAGTAAGCCTATCATGGAGATCTTCTATTTCATTCTTGAGACAAACAACCTCACTCTTAAGACAATCGTTTTGATTTTCCAACCATTCACTCTTTCTTTTAGATTTGTCCAAATCGTGGTCAGAAGCAACAGTCTTAGACACTGTTTCTCTCAAGTCTACAACTTCAACTACAAGGTCATAGATCTCATTTTCAAGAGCATCTTTGTCCTTCAAAATGTCATCGCGTTCCTTGGTTAGAGAGGAAACTTGCATCACCAAGGTAGTGTTGACATTTTCAAGGTCGGAGACATCAATGGGGGTCAACCTAAGACGCTCAAGTTCTTTAGTCAAATGTTTGTTTAACTTGTTGACTCTTTTAACTTCATTATATGCCTCAGAGGTGACAGTGACGCAGTCTGTTGCTTTTAGTTCATTTTTCAGATTAAATTTCTCTTGAGCAATTTCCTCAATCTCATTTTGCATTACCTCGAGTTTATCATTTTAAGACCGACACTTATCAAAAAGTTGGTCAAGAAACTTACATACTTTCTCTTTGGAGTAAGTTCTAGCCTTGGCCTTTAGATGATTTACCTCGTTGTCGGAATCGGAGTCGGAATCGTCGGGGTTAGCCATGAGGCATCTTAAGTGTTCAAGTTTTGAGGTTTTTGAGACTTTTTCTTTACCATGATTTGCAAGACACATTTTAGCCTCAAGTTCCTCCTCGATGAGTTCCTCATCTTCCTCGGAGTCGGACATTCCCCAAATAGCACTCATGACTCTATGTTTATAGTCCTTTTTAACTTTTTCTCTTCTTTCCTTAGATTTGATTTCTTCCCACTTGGGACATTCTTTAATTTGGTGAGTTTTATCACCACATTTAAAGCATCCCACGGTGGAGTTAGGTCGTTTCTTAGGAAAGCGTTTTTTCGAGTAATTATTAGTGAACCTTTTGTTACCTTGTCCATTGACCAACCCGGCTAGGTTCCTTGTGAACATAGCAAACTCGTCTTCCTCCTCATCTTCTTCATCACTTGGAGAAGATGTGAGGGCGAGACTCTTTCCCTTTGATGACTCACTAGAATGCTTATCGAGATTAAACTCGTGAGCCATTAGTGATCCCATTAGTTCATGAAGAGGTAGGGTTGACAAGTCTTTAGCTTCCTCTATGGCGGTGACTTTAGGTTGCCATTTAGGAGTTAGACTACGAAGGATTTTTCGAATGATGTCCTCGGACTCGAAATTCCTTCCTAGACTTTTAAGCTCATTAATAATACAAGAAAAACGAGAAGAGAAACTATTTAAAGACTCGTCCTTTGACATTCTAAACATCTCATATTGTTGCATGAGAAGGTCAATACGGTGTTTTCTTACTTGGGACGTCCCTTCATATGCAAGTACAAGGGAATCCCAAATAGATTTTGCCGTAGGACATCCGGAGATTCGACTAACTTCCCCCTCACCAACACAACGTTGAAGAATCGACATTGCTTTGGAATTCTTTTCGGCAAGCTTGAAGTCGTTCTCATTGTAATTTCTTTCCTCTTTTGTCTTGGTGAAACCGTTTAGAATATCGGTTTCCTCAATGGCAAGAGGTCCATTTTGGATGATGTTCCAACATTGATAATCGATACTTTTGATGTAATGTTCCATTTTGAGTTTCCACCATCCAAAATTCGAACCGGTAAAGACCGGGATCTTGGAGTGTTTCTCGGAATCCATTACCCACGAATCAAACTCTAAGGCGATTAGCCTCGATCAAGAGCACGAGGCTCTGATACCAATTGTTGAGTTTATGGATTCAAGTACCTAAGAGGGGGAGGGGGTGAATTAGGTACTATTTAAAAAATTATAACTCCAACTTTATTGAATTAAAGTGAGTTACGAGGACAAAGAGATGAGAAGATACTTTGAATAATATTGAAAGATTGAACAAGTATCACAATGAATGTTTGCTGAAGTAAGAAAGTAACAATCGTTCTGACTGTATCTATTTGTCTCAGTTTGTGGAATATGACTGCAGACCAAATGCGACAGTATGATGAACTGTTACTTCTAAGGTTAAGCAAAGCTAAACAAACAAAACAAAGTAAATTGCAGCGGAAATAAAGTAAACACTTGAACACGAGATTTTTGAATTGGTTCGGCAAGAAACTCAAGTGCCTACGTCCAATCTATCATTTTATTGCTTTCTTTTAGTGATCTACTCCGACAACTAAAAGACCCTTACAATAAAAGACACCAACCTACTCCGGTTGTAAAGCTAGTACAAGAACTACTCCGTTCTTATTACAAGCTAACTCGCAACCTACTCCGGTTGCCAACTCACAACCTACTCCGGTTGTCAAGAGTAAAAGACTACTCCGTCCTAAACTCTACTAACACACTTAGAATGTTATAGGATCAAGTTTCCACTAACACATTCTTAACAAAGAATAGAGATGGACAACTTTTACAAGATCAACAATTCATAAGCAAGAGAGTTTAGTATAGAAAAGCAACAGTAGCCACGACTGTAACCACTTGAAGACTTTTGAAGGTTTTGCAAATAAACACGATTTTTAAGCTTTAAAAACAATTTGCAAAGATGGAAGAATTAATTCAGAAAAGTTTTGAGGATTTATGAAGGAGGGACTCGCCTTTTATAGAGGAAATGGGTGAGGGGGTTGCTAGGGTTTTGAAGGGTCAAAGACCACACATGTGAAGGGAAATAGCAACCACCCAAGACTTGCACCAAAAAGGGCTCTTTTGCAAAGGCAAGAATAGGGAAAGATGGTTTGAAAGATATCCTTAAAAGCTCATGCAAATTCAGAAAACAAAGAGAGAAAAGACAAGTCACATGATGACAAGTTAACACCAAAATGGCAAAAAGCATTTTTTGTTTTCTTAAAGAACCAAAGGGTTGAATTTGCATAAAGAGGAAACATTTTGAAAATAATAATTCAAATTATCACTAGTAGAAAAAGTCATATTGACATCGCCAGAAAGACATCGGTTTTAATTAAAACGATGTAAATGTTTATAAATAACATCGATTCTTACAAAAACCGATGTAAAATGTGTACAAGTTTTTTTCCCTTAAATCGGTTGTTTTTAAAAATGATGTACAAAAATATGTGTACCATCAGTTTTAATATAAACGATGTAAATGAGTATTATTAACATCGGGTTTAAATAACCGATGTAAAAATATTCTCCTTAACCGAAAAAGCTTAATAAACAAACTGCCCTAGCTCCTCCTCTTCACACGACCCTTCACTTTCTCATAATCCATAATTAAATTTGCCTTTGTTTTTGCCCTTGAAACATAGCCGACTCATCGACGGCACCACCAGCACCACCTATCACTTCCCTTTGCCAACCACACAGATGGCGTCACAAAACCGTAGCCCCTTTCCATTATTCCTATTTCTGGCGAAGAACCGTACCTTTTCGGATTTTTCTGGCCTTGAACTTCCCGATTAGTTCCCTGATGGAGTTAGGTTTTTCTAATTTAAGTTCGACGTTTGTAGATCTATAACTCAAATGTCGAATTTAAAGAGGAAACGAGTGAATGGAGATCTGGCATTCAGATCTCGATATGGTTCTCGACGACGGCGCTCCGGTGGTCGCTTAAGTGTTGCGATGGAGTTCTTTATAGGGTGATGGTGTTGGGGTCAGGGTTGTTGTGATGGTTCTGAGTGTGGATGACGATGGCCGACTCCTTATATGGTGCTTTGAGTGTGGATGACGACGGCGCTCCGATGGTCGATAAACTCATGTTTTATTTATTCGGTGTGAAACTGTCAGGTGAAGTCACTCGCCTTGTTTTTCCAAACATACAGTCCACTTAGTTATTCGTAAGCTTTAGCCATAGATTGTGGTGAACTCAAATGTTCAAATGATACACATAACACATGTGTTTGGATTAATCTATATAGTGATTTGTATTGATGAATTTCTTTGGTTGCAATGATATTTATTAATAATTATAATTATTGATGAAGACAGATTCATAGTATTAAGTGTTAACCTACTTAAATCTATTTAGTGATGCATGATATTTGGAATTTTTCATTCAATTTTATCTTGTAGTGTCAAGCAGTGGTGGAGCTAGGGGGGCTAGCAGAGGCGGTCCCCCCTCCCCCCGGCGGATAAAATTTTCAAAGTTTTTAGTTAAATTTATCGAAATTTTTATGAGGGTGCCTTATGAAATTAGTCGTTCGCCCCCTAAAATTTTTCGCCCCCCCTAAGTTCAAATCCTGGCTCCGCCACTGGTGTCAAGTGATGCTTATGTTGAACTGCCTCATAAACTATGTCTTGTCCATGTACTCCTGTATCAGTTGCAACTTTTGATACCTTCTCATTTGTTCCTTCAATTATGCATCGAGTTGAATCTTGGTTGTTAAGTGCCAACTTGAGAAGGATTATGTTGAAGCGATTATCTTTGAATCTTATTTAAGACAGTTATATCCGTGACGGACTGACGGGTCAAATACTCCCATGTGACTTTATGCCAAATATTATTATCTTAAACCTTGTTGATTGGCCTAATGTATGCTTTCTCTTTCTTTGGTTAAAATCTTTTATATCTATTATACTATGTGCAATATAAATTAATCTTTTTGTTTGACTGTAGATGCTGAGTTTAGTATTTATGTAACTACCCAAAACCTTTTTGATGCATCGATCAATACTTCAGGAAGTAGACTTCACTTTCTCATATATGATAAGTACCTTCAGAGCCTTGACAAGTAAGTTTTTTCAGCTTATGCTCTTTGAGTTTGTTACTTATTACTATCCAAACTTGGTGTGGTGCAGTTATCCCGTTTTTTCATTTTGCTTTTTTTAGTGAATTGTTACACACTACAAACAATACGAGGATCATATCAAGTGTACAAATGGCCAAGATACGTAGCTTTGTAGTTGTAGCTATCCTTTAGCAATATATGCATATCTTGCTTGACGTGTCAAATTACTGAGGCTTGATGTGGAAGCATTGAATCTCATTACGCAGTTATGCTAGTACCAATGCATTGCTACTCAAGCATTGTATGAAGTTGCTCCATCAACTGCATTCTGAACATCAAGTTACACATTTTGGCATCAATAAGCATTGCGACATTAGAAGTTTGTGTTTGATAGTATCAGTTGAATTTAATTCATCAATGATACTTTTAATTAATAGTTTCTGTGGCACTTGGGGTAATTGAGTTTTGAGACGGAAACTCGCTACCGAACTAAAAATTGAGACGGAAAGAGTACAAGGTAACCATGTAAACTCGTCTTTGAACCGAATGTGGCGCTTTCGTAAAATTATGCTTGAATCATTGCTCGAGCGATCAATAAGATGATAAATGGTGATATTATCACAATCACTTTTTTTTTCACTTTGTTATCCGAATTATCTCACCTATCTGGAATATTATCTGATAGTCTTATTTCCTGCAGTGCTCTGCATGGTCAATTTATCTGTAAGTTATACACCTTTACTTCAGGGGTTTATTTAGTTAAGTAGAAGTCTAGTGAGCATTTTACATGATATTATATCTTCTGTGAAGCTATGTCAGTGTTTAAGGCGACAAATTATGGAATAGTTTATATTGATGTTACCCCTTAAAATAGTTGTATTTACCTGTACAGTTGCTATGTTGCTCATCTTGTATCTTTGCTTTGCTCTCTTGGTTTGATGCCATAGTTGTTCAATTGGATACAGGACAAGGTAAGGGGTGATAGTTTCCGCTAGTGAAAACATCAGTTTGGCAATTATGCGTTTGTTGTTCTTATCATTGTAAGGATGTGGATGTGGAGATGACAGAAGTTGCAAAGATTATGATATTACTCCAACTGTCAGAGGGTTTTACTTATATCCGAATCAATCTAAGGTCTTTAAGCACACACTGAGGTAGAATTAGATTCACTTTGTTTTGTGTTGCTACTTATTTAGTGTCTATTACTCTTTCTTGAATAAAGTAATTGAAGTTTTTTTTTTAAAAAAAAAAAAATTCATTGATTATTTGTTTTAAGAATTTAACATTTCTTCTGATTATAGGCGTTAAAGTGACAAATTAATAGCCCATAGGTTTTTTCAGGGAGATCGGAAAACCCAAGATTGATGTTGAGAAAAGAAACGAAAGGTCAATATTTATCAAGTATGTTACAATGGTGAGTAATTTGAGTACAGAGCAATAGTGAGTAATTTGACGAGTTCCTAGATATTTATTCAAAGTATGTTACACATACGGAGTATTTTATAGAAGCTTTATTCGCTAGGTTGTGTGATAACTTTCTTATTCATTATCTGGCTTTGGACTTGGTACTCTTTAATTGTTTAACCTCTGTATATTTGAAGTGGCCATGTGAATGTATAACAGGCTTCTATACTAGTACAAAATTACATCTCCATTGTTTGAAGAAAATAGTACTTGTGATTGACTAATGTTTCAATTGGCCATAAGAATTCATGTAGAACTATGCACGTCTTAGGAGAATTTATCAAAATTTTACACTATTCGAGCTTTAACCAATAATAATTGTGATTAATTATACGTGAGATTCCCTCTTTGACAGGATATCTGAACAGGGGATATAGCGTACTACGATCATGATGGTTACTTGTACATATTTGATCGGTTTAAAGGGATTATGAAATACAAGGACATCCAGGTACCATTCTTACTCTACTCTTATACACTTATACTATCTATTTTACTTAGATTCGGGACACGAGTCTGCTGAACTCGACAGTACTCAGCTTTTTTAGGCATGGGTAGCCTGTCCTGAACTAGGTATACATGTGTTGTGCATGACAGATACATTGTTGATACTGGTGATGAGCTACGAGCCTTTCCAAGTTGAAAACTGGATGCAATCTTGCTAGTTAGAAGGAGCTCGGATACAAGGAACTAACGAGGAGTATTAAACTATTATGCTATTTTTTTTTGACATTTTGTATCTATAGGTATTGTTTAAGTGTAGATCTAATTATTTATGTTCAAAACATGTGTATATTTATAAGTTTGGAGTATTTATTTATAAATTATTGGCTTTTGATGTGTAATTTTTCTTAATTGATGGCAACTCTCATTTTAGGCATTTTACCCATAAGAAACGCCTCAAAATATATATATTTTTAATTAAAAAAATGCCTATTAACATCGGTTTGAATTAATAAATGATGTAAAAAATACCTATTAACATCGTTTTTAGTTAATAAATGATGTAAATAAGGTGATATTTACATCAGTTATGCACCAAAACCGATGTAAATTAGAGTCTATTAACATCGGTTTTCACATAACCGATGTACATTGTATTCTATTTACATCGGTTTTAAAACCGATGTTAAGGTTAAAATACTATATACGTCGCCCCCAGAAACATCGCCACAAAACCGATGTAAATGGGGCAAAATAACTGATGTCAATGGCACTTTTTCTACTAGTTTAAACCACTCTTTATTGAAGACCATCTCCTTAATAAAAATCTGATTTTTATCTTTGAAAAATAAGAGTCACGTGAGAGCATTTGAAAGATAAAAAGGAACTTCAAGTTTTACGAATGGTGGCAACAATCCAAGCAGATGTTTACTTGTAAAAGCAACAGTCGTTTGGACTGTTTCTATTACTCTAATATACACTACTTTCTCACTTGTACATTAGATGACACATGACCTAATACAATGGGATTAATAACAACTTCAACACTTCTTAATCCAAGCTTGATATGATCATATATCCTGAAAAGGTAAACTAAGATGACACAAATCAAATGGACATGTTATCATCAACATAAGGAACCCAACAGTTGTGGTCAACTTAAACGCAGAGCAATGCTACAACACAATTGGAGCTCCCTTCCTGACGACATTATCGCCGAGATTATCTCCCATCTTGACGTTCCTCGACCTCGAAGCTCTGCCATTAATATTTCCGCAACTACTTTCAAGGTTAATTTTTTGGGACCTGTTACGTTCAATATTTCTGAGTTTTGGAAAATTCTTGATAACCTCTTTACCATATTCACCACACCCTCTACCAACACTTTTAGTATTTATCTTGACGATACCCTCTATGAAAGACCTTGTGTAAGGCTTATCTTAGACTCATGGGCTCATCGACTATCTGTGAGTTCCCTAATATGACCCATCTTACATTATCTTTGGGTTCCTTCGAAATATTTAAAGCAATATTTGAACAACAAAGGCTGCCGCCTTATTATCCCAATTTAGAGGTTATTGTCTTAAATTTTTCTATCTTTTACGATATTGTTTGGGATACAAAGGGTACATTTGTGCTAGTTGATCATGTGAAGCACTTGGAGTTGCATATGGGTATCGTTCGAATAGACGGACAAACGTTGAATCTCGTGACATGGTTGTTGAGAAGTGCTCCGATTTTAAAGAAACTAGTCATCAGTGGATATGGAACTCGTCCTAGTGATGATTTCTTGGGCAAATTTCACAAAACTGTACTTAAGTGTGCCTAGGATACTTCAGGTTGTGAAATCGATTTCTTAGGAGGATATAAGTTATAGACGGAAAAGTTCCAAGGATAAGCTTTTACAAAGTCCATGATTTTGCAGCAACTAACCATAATCAGTAACGACAACGGGGGAATAAGAAAATGAATGATTTGATAAAAATTGGAGCACTTCTGCTGTTCTGCACTTGGTAAGAGAAGTGCTCTTCATGATGTTCCTAATTGTTCAATAGTTGCTTTTTTCCAAGACAATTGGAGCACTTCTGCACTTGGTAAGAGTAACTCATGGTATTGTTTCTTTTTCTTGTGACTCGTGTGGGTCACACGCGTTTAATAAATTATTATGAAATGAGTATTTTAATGAAATTAATGATTACTAATAACATATTTTTATGTCTTTTTTTTTTAAAGGAAAAGCTTGTGTGTCATTAACCTGGTAAATCAAGAGCATTAAGCTCTACAAACAGTTCAACTCGCTCCGGGATCGTTCCCACCCAATACCGAGTAGCATAGTCAATCGGTAATAGGTGGGCCAACTCGTGAGCTACAGAATTTCCATCTCTACGAATAAAATTAAAACTAACACAAGCAAATTCACTAGCTAAAACAGAGACTACTTTCCCCAATCTTCCAAAATAGTTTGTCGGGAAGAACTTCGCCTTAAGCATAGTTATCAGCTCCAAACAGTCGGACTCTAGCACCACGTTATCAAGGCCCATTTGATGTGCCGTCTTCAAACCAAATGCTGCCGCCATAGCTTCAGCTATTTCCGGGTTCCACCTATCTCGAACTTGTTGAACCCCCATACGTTCCACTCTCCTATTATGGTCACGTATCACCATCCCCATACCACACCCCGCTTCACCCATAACCGCCGCATCCACATTTATCTTCCATTGCCCAATCACTGGGGGTGACTACACCACCCTTTCCCTCCTTCGTACTGGTCCAACAGAAACACTCGTGGGCTAAGCCTTCAACCACGCATCCCAAAAACTCAAAGCCTTCCCCACCACGCAGCGCGAGTCAGTCTTCAAATCACCATAGTAAAGCTCATTACGACAGTTCCAGCTGGCCCATAACAAAACCAGGCACTTGCTCACATCTTCTCCCTGATAACGCCTCATAACACCATCGACCAAATCCACTATACTCCCACCAAAAGAGTCCGCCACTGTCTCATCCTCCAAACCCCCCGCATCCCAAACAGCCTGTGCAAACGGACAGCTAAACAGAGCATGAATCTCGCTTTCAATTTCCTTACCACACCGTTGACATGTCGGATCAGCCTCATGGACGCGCTTTTGCACGTTCAACCCACACGGCAACGCTCCCTTACAGGCCCTCCACACAAATTTTTTAATTTTTGGAGGTAATTTAATCTTCCATAGCCTCGACCAAAACAGGGAACGGCTGCTCGAACTTCCTTCCTCATACGCAGCTCGCCTTTGTTCATATATAAAATGATAGCCCAATTTAACAGTGTAAATTCCATTTTTAGTGTGAGCCCATGCTAACTTATTATCCTCATCGTCAGAGCACAAAGGAATTCTACAGACCTCACGAACCTCAAAATCATACAAATGATGTCGAAGGAGCTCAACATTCCACCTCCTCGGCTGACCCACAAACCAATCCGCCACCTTACTATCCTGTAAGCCACTCACAGGCGAGATTAGACAAGGCATAGTCTCCGAAATGCACCAACGGTCCTTCCAAAACTGAACCCGCTGACCGTTCCCGATAATCCATTTGCTTCCTCTCTTAAAAACAGGGAGGGCCTCCATAAGGCTGCGCCACACAAAGGAAGGATGATGACCGAGCGAAGCGTCAAAGACATCACCCGACGGGTAGTATCTCGCAGATAAAACCCGTGCCACGAGCGAGTCAGGTCTCTCATGAAGCCTCCATAGCTGCTTGGTAAGCATGGCCAAGTTAAAAGATTCAAAATGGCGGTACCCCAAACCACCCTCATGTTTAGACCGACACATTTTCTCCCATGCGACCCAATAAATTTGTCGTTTCTCCCCACTATGGCCCCACCAAAATCTGGCAAGGTCACCCTCAATCTTTGAACATAAGGTAGTCGGAAATTTAAACAGTCCCATATGATAGGTGGGAATCGATTGGGCTATTGCCTTTATAAGGATCTCCCTACCCGAATACGAGAGAAGTTTTTCTTTCCACCCCTTAAGCTTCTTCCAGATACGTTCTTTTAAAGAATTGAAGGCGATCGTCTTATTCTTACCCACAACAACCGGTATGCCAAGATATGTCCCCGGTGATAGAACTACATTCGCAGCCAAGATTTGGACGACCTCATTCTTATCAAAGTCCTCAGTGCTCGGGCTAAAAAATAGCTCGGATTTTTGTAAGTTCAAACGTTGTCCCAAAGCCGCCTGATAAAGGTCAAGGACACCCTTGATTGTTTCAGCATTCTTCCTATCTGCACGACATAAAATCAACGAGTCATCCGCGAAAAATAGGTGCGATAA
Organism: Silene latifolia; assembly: GCF_048544455.1. NCBI lineage: Eukaryota > Viridiplantae > Streptophyta > Magnoliopsida > Caryophyllales > Caryophyllaceae > Silene > Silene latifolia. Next base: position 9,738,781 of record NC_133536.1, on the reverse strand, counting down.
ACTAGGCGCCCCCCGGCACACCCGAACGCCATAAAGGCTCCTCCGATTAACCTCCCTTGTGAGCAGCTTAGAGAAAACGTTGGCACAGAGGATGAATAAACAGGGTGAGAGCGGGTCCCCTTGACGCAAGCCCCGTCTAGGTCGAATAGAATCAGACGGGTATCCGTTAATTGGCACTGCCGACCTCACAGTCCTCACACAGCTCATCGTTATCTCCACCCATCTCGGAGCGAAACCCATTTTAACCAAAATCCGTTCAAGGAAACTCCACTCGACCCTGTCATATGCCTTGCTCATATCAAGCTTCAAAGACATGTACCCCTTTTTCCCCGCATTATGTGACATATTTTTATGTCTTTTGCTAAACAGTAGGTCTAGGAAAAAAGAAATTCAGTGGTTTCCTCACCTCATTATGTGAAAGGTCTCTCAATAACGCTATTGAGAGACCTCTATCTGGATTTTTTTTTGTTTGCTAAAATGACTTTTATTCTTAAAGTTTTTCCTAAATTAACCATTTTCGAATTTTAATTACCATTTTAACTATTTTTAAAACTTTAATTAGAAACATAATTAGTCTTGGCAATATCTAGTTTGGGAAATAAATTTTGGCAAAATGGCTACTTTGGTAAAAATACAACAATATCAAAATCAATTACTTTTTCATGATGTCAATTAGCATGTATATATTTGTTATCAATCCATGGATATTTAAATTTGTGTGTTTTTGTTAAATCTTTATATTACTTATTATTCTAATTTTTGTAATTTTTCATTGTGCATCTGTCTTTCATATAAAAGTTACTGTAAATGTAAAAAAGTATTTCCTAACAAATGTTTTATTTTATGGAAATAAAAAAAATTAAATGGGATGATTTATAAAATAGGGGAAGAAGTAAAATGGGCATAATTTTTAGTTTCAATTATTGTTATATTCGAGGTTTTTTATATTTAGTTGTAACTTTATCACTTTGCTTATAATTTAAATGTTAGCTTTCCTTTGCATAAGAATCGCAAAATGACTAAGGCTGATTTGTTAAATAGAGGGAGAAGTCAATTCACGTCCAACTTTTTTTATATAATCATACATTATACTCATATAACTATATAAGTGATTAAACATAATTGTGACATTTGCAAAAATAAGATTAGAAAAAGTAAATATTGGAAAGAAAAGTATAAGTTTAATAACCATGCGATATTGGAAAATATATAAACGGAGTACATACTAGCTCTCATTATGAGAAATTAATTTTTAATATTGTATAGATCTCTTATCGAATTAGCCATCCCCTACGACTAAGAGAATACAATTCTCTTAGTATTTTCCCGCCAAAGTGTTTTCCCACTTTGATGGGCCTGACTTATGGATTGTAAACAGCACAAAGCACGTTCTAAGTTGGGCCATCGACTTAAACTAATTGATTTTGCATTGATTTGGCATCATTACTAAAATTCTAACGTGATAATTCTTGGAATCTTATACATGAAAATAAATTATGCTTTGACTTTTCTAATTTGCCCCTCAAACTATGCAATGCTAACAATATTATTTCGAAAATCTCAGATCACAATATCTCGAATCACAATAAATTACCCCCAATATACAATATCTTATATCAATTCATCAAAGATAAAATCCGAAAAAATAACATCATATCATTTAAGTACTCCTGATATATTATGCAATATTTACAACATATCAATCCCCATTTTATCCCCTATATACTAAAAGATTAACACACGTAGGAAAATCACGCTCAACAATTCCCGCTCAACATGAATATTGCGCTCAAGTTGCAAATTATACGGTATATTTCTTTCTAATATTACGCTCAAGCTGCAGGGGCCTACTATTGTATTCTACCGCTCAAATCTTCTCTTTCTAATATTACGCTCAAGTCTTTTAACATCCGTAGTATATCGTTTTTTACCGGTTTACTTTATAAAACTAATACGCGTTTTATTTAGAGATCTGATATCTTATTTAATGTATTATTAATGTACTAAATTAGATGCATGTAATGATTTAACATTATAGGATATTATTAACAGTTTAAGACAAAACAACGTAATTTAATGTGTTCTTTGATGGTAAGTAAACTTTTTTTTTCTCTCTCTTAATAATATTATACTTAGTACATCCCCCTTAAACTAAAAGAATAAGAAAACTGAAAATTTTCCCGCCTAAATGCTTTTAACTAGAAATTGGGTCTAACTTTATCTAGATATGTATTGACCTAATATATGGTCTTTATGTGTCAAAGTATCTTATCAAACACCGCAGCTTTTATAGTTGGGCCAAATTTATTTTTTTATTCATTATTATCTCATTAGTCAAATATATGTATTTTAAATGTCGTAAATTTTCTATTTAAAACATATGCAGATTTACTCATATTATTAAAATGAGTGTGTGCTTTCACTTTTTTATTCTTTAAATTTTTTACTCCGTTTAAATTGTTACTCCGTATACTGTAACAAAAATTACAAAATTAGTTAAATGCTTCAAATGCGTAAAAATAAGCATAAGTTTTTGTAATTAAACTAACAATCTTCTTTTTTTAATCATAAACTTATTCCGAGTAAAAATGTAAAATTCGTTCTATTTTATTTCTTAGTATTTTTACACATTAACAATTTTAGATAATTACAAATAAAATTCAAAGTTCATTTATATATTATTATTAGCTCTAATTGTTAAGTTCTTTCCACATGACATTCTAAAATACCGTGCATTCGCACGGGCTCTGTACTAGTTTTACCCAAATTATTTCCCAAACTAGCCATTGTCAAAATCAAATAAATTGTTAAAACCTTAACAATGGTTAAAATGGGAATTAAATTTAAAAGTGGTTAGTTTGGAAAATACTTTAATGAAAATGGTCATTTTAGTAAAAGACCCCATATTTTTAGCCGAAACTTTTTATCATAAAAAGCTAATGAATTTTTAACATAAAGTTCTTTAAAAAAAATTCTTTATCTTAACACCGGAGACAGATTTATAAACAGGGTGAAACATTGAATGTTATAAATATTTAAATTTAACTATGTCTATTTATAACTCACCATACCTAGAGTACATTCTAAAAATAACAACCTCTATTCTAGGAAATATGTTTTAGGCAGGAAAATATCGAGTTTTTTCTATTCTTTTAGTAAATAGGGGATTTGTGTGCCAATCAAAATATACAAGAGTATATACAAGAGTTGTTAGTTGTTAGGATTATACAAGCATAGCGATTATATAAGCATAGCCCATATTAAATACGGAGTATTAGGTTACCGTAAACCCTAGCTAGTTTCTCTGCCGTATACATTCAACTATGGAACAAAAACCTTATCACACATCAATGGTACAACACCATAGATGGAGTTCTCTTCATAACGACATCATCAACAACATTATCTCCCGCCTTGACCTTCTTCGCGATACCGTCATTACTATTTCCACTACTAATTTCAGCATCGAACAACATTACAAACTATATGACAAACCTACCTACAATATTTACGAATATTGGACCATCCTTGATAACTTTTTCACCTTATTCGCGCCACTCGTTATCGACACATTTTGTCTTAATATTCACGGTTACCACTACTATGAACCTCGTTGCTGGCCAATCATCGACACATGGGCTCGTCAACTACGTTCTCGTAACGTCCAACACATGAAGCTCGCTAGCTTTCTAGGTTTCCATCGATTTGATGAAAACCGATTGTACCTACCAAGCGTTTTTCGAATGCGTTCCTTGCTAACACTTGATTTATCGTTTTATAGCAACCCCGTCGGTTATTGGAAACTTCCTAATTCCATAGTTCTTCCAAACCTCAAGAAACTACGTTTCAAGAAGTTCGATTATGAATATTTGGGAAGGTTATTAAGTTGTTGCCCGTCACTTGAAGACTTGTCCTTGTCGATTTATATTACTCAAGAAAGTGTGGTATTAATTAAAAGTAAAAGTTTAAAACGATTAGATATACAATTAGACGGGAAGTCGATAGGTGATGTTATTGTCGATACTCCAATATTGGAAGAATTCAATTATGAATCTAATTCTATATTATCAATGCAAATGCTGGATTCTACTTCAAATGTCAAGACGCTAACGATCAATACCGGCTCACCGATTAGGTTTATCAATTGGCGTACTACCTTACCCGAATTGATTCACCTTAAATTATCAACGAGCTTTGTAATCTTTCAAGAAATACTCGAGCAACAAATGATGCATTGTCCCAATTTAGAGGTTCTGGTGTTAGGTGATCTTTTGTACTATAAAGAGATGATTGGGAATCAAGAAGCCGAGTTTATGCTAGTTCAACAAGTGAAACGTATGGAATTGTATACGAATGACAATCGATTTAGTGAAGATGTGTTGAATCTACTGACAATTTTGCTAAGAAGTGCCAAAGTTTTGGAGAAGCTCGTTCTCTATGCGCCTCCCTCTTGTTTTCCTAATGATGATAAATTGGTGAAATCTCAATTTTGCCAAACTTTATTTGAGTGTGTAGTCGAACTCTTAGGAGCATATAAGCTAGACTGATTACTAGCTCCGTCCAAATTATTTGGTTTCCTTTCAGAAAAGAAATATCGTAATTTATTTTTAGCTATTTTCTTATGACTTTAATATAATTACTATTCCGTATTACTTCTAAGTCAATATTATCAATGCCGATGTTCGATACGAGCTCGAACGTAAAGTATGTTCAACAAATCTCGGCCGAAATCTTATTATTAGGACTATTATTATCTTCCCTAACTTGACTCGTCTTCAATTAAATATGTGTTTGCCTGAAATATTGAAAGCGATAGGTTTAATACTATATTGTTCGAAATTAGAGTTTTTTTGTGTTACAACTTAAATTCCTTGACGATATTGTTTGGAATAAAAAAGCGTCATTTCTACCGGTTGAGCATGTGAAGCACATCAAGTTGCATACGAGTACGACGAGTGTCGACCAATGGTGGACTACAACATCTTGTATCTTGCATGGGCCCGCATTCTTATTTTCATCCAATAAAATAATTTAGCTTTTTTTTTTAAAAGTCAAGCCATGTAGCTTGACAAAGCTACATGCTTGGAAGCTACTCTTGCATTTTCTCACTCCAATGGTAAGCTACATGCTTATAATTTTGCAAATATTGCAAGCAAGTCCCTAAACATGAACCATTGGAGATGCTCTAATGATCCTCCTTCTAAAATATGCAAGGCGGTCCTTCGGGGTGCTTAGTGGGTCAAGTGACAAGGGCCTAAGTCTTGAAGGGGCCCATGAGGGCGGAATTAAAAGTCAGCTATATAGGTTATAGCTCGAGGCCTTTTGTTAAATAAATTTTACTACATGTAAAAACTAGAATATGGGAAGTAGCCTGGTGATTATGCATCAATCTTACCAAGTAATAAGAGGTCTTGTGTTATATTCTTCATATCTTCACTTTTTGGAAGAATTTCGTTCTTTGAGATTTTTTTGACAATAAAAAAGGTTAAATTATAAGGTACATCTCTACCATTTTTCAATCTAAAATCATTTTTTCTTCTAAATTTTTTAGGGTTTTTTAAGAATCAATCTCATATTTAAAAATTGGAAAAATAAAAAGAAATTTAGTGTTCTTCAAATTAAAAATTTTGTGCGTATGTTGTTTCGTTTATTGAATAGTATTAGTGCTTGTATTTTTACAGAGTCGGGACCCTATTTTACAATTTACCTAGGACCTTAAAATATTTAGAACCAACCCTGAAAATATGCACATTGCCCTCAAAATATTAAGGACTGCCCTGAAATCTACCTTACCCTACAAGTAAAGTATATGTGAATTCATATTATTAGGACATCAATACAATAAACTTTATGGGATTATTTTCCTCCATGTGCTTATCATAATATGAATAAATTATCAATTACACATTCGTTTAATACATTTTTTTCAATTACTCCCACGTTATTTATTTTTTAAATTTACACCGAAATTAATTGCTCAGGTTTTATTTTGAACCCAAAATCAGTTTCAGGCCATAGTTCCGTCAAAATTCAAATTTTATGCGTTAAGTCGTCATTAATTTTATGACGATTTTACCATTCCTTTTTCTTTTATCAAGCATACTTCTCCACTTGTTTTTTTCTTCTCATTCTCATTCATTCTCTTCTATATCTTTCTCCCTTAACTTCCCCAACTTAATTTGAAGATAAACCTCCTCATGCATCCTCAAGGTAAGTCTGCCCATTGTTTAATGTCAGACAATTATAAACATCACAAATCAATTCGGTTAATGCCAAACAATTATAAAACTTAGAAATTAAGTTATCAATTGAAAACATTAGCAATCAATTTGACAACATTATCAATCAATTGAAAAATATAAATTAAAAACAAATTCGAAAAAATAGATACAAGCAAAACTTAAATAAATTACTAGTGTGATAGATGTGGGGAATTATGACGGAATAATTCAGAGTTAGGATTATTACGGAATTTTGGGGGAATTTTTAGGGAAATATTTAGATTAAAGAGGTGAAATAAAGAAAGTAAATGAAAAAGTCATCCCAGAACTCAAGAGTTATAAACACGGGGGCAGAATCGTCACTTCATACATTATTTCACCTGAAAATGGTGTTGGTTGTAAAATATAACCTGATCAATTAATTTGGTTGTAAATTTAAAAAAAATATTGACGTGGGAGTAATTGAAAAAAAGTGGATTAAGCATGGGTGTAATTGATAATTTACTCTAATATTATGTACTTAGTAAATTAGTCATTATGCATAGACCTGGAAAACTCTGAGCCGATCCAAATAACCAGATCAGATAACGCTGACCTAAGATCTGAAAGTGACCCAAGTTTGCTTGATCCAATGTAACACCCCCGATTTTCAACTAAATTAAAAATTACATTTACATTAAAATGTCGCCAAAATACGGGGTTATTAAAATCAATATACAAAGTCTCTTTACAAAATGGTTCTTATTCAAAATGATACGAAATAAAACAAAACATTTGTAAGGTCTTTAATCAAAATCTCGACTTGAAAATCTTTTGAACCGAAGCGGAAGTCACCTGAAAATAAACCGTCAACATGACGACATTATCTCAATATAAGCGGCCTCTAGCAATTTAAATATTAAAACCAAAAGAAAGAAAACAAGAATTCTTTAGTTTAACATTTCCAATGATAAAGTTGATAGTTTTGTCTTTACAAAACGGTTTGGCCAGAAGATAATTCAAGTGCTAGCAAGTAAGAAACTTTACTTTCTCGAGACTAATAGGTTAATAAAAAAAGAAAGTGATTAGTCATAAATTTTATGTGCACACCTCTATATCCTGTGAGCTCAAAGAGTATCTAATGGCTCACTCTACCTCATACTACTACTAATGGCATTTTTGTATATCCGACTCGTCACTGCGGGTTGTGAGCCAAACTATGAACTTTTAAAGACAATTTTATATGTCCGGCTCGCCACTGCGGGTTGTGAAATAATTCTCTAATCTTATAGCCTCATGGTATAAGATATCTAATCTAACTACCCGACAATGTTTAGTTATATACTCTCCTTGTGGGATTTGTTGACCTGTGCATGAAGCAATGAGCTGTTAGAATTCCTTTGGATATTAGACAAACCAAATACAGCCTAAATAAACTCATCTGCAGAACTGCAGAAGATATAAAAAGATAGGATGAAATCCTCTTCAACACACGAGACATCGATTATATTTATGAAGAATCATCCCTAGATAGAAGCCGGTTAAATAATTCAATATTAGATCGTAAAAGACAACTTGACACACATGCCTTATATAAATGTTCCTTTAAAAAAAAACTAATCAACACTCGAAGTAAAAGTCCAAGTTATTCACCCACGAGTCGACGGCGAAGAAAACCACAATTTAAATAAATACAAAACCAAAAGTCAAATAAGAAATCAAATTCGTCATTTACGTACAAAACCATTGCTTGCTCTATTGTCATGAGCAACAAAGTCATCTCATCATCAAATTAACTTGAAGACCTACTCATTATCCTAATTTCTAATCAACAAGAATTCTTCTCATGAAAAAAGTAGAAGAGAATTCGACATCCCATCTCACCGAATGACTAATTTACGAAGTACAAAATATATAATAACTAATAAGATAGTTAAGCAATAATAGGGGAGAATAAGGGTTAGACCCCCAAATAATAAACCGACTTTAAATTATTTTTTTATTCAAAAATACCATATTAAACTATAAAACTATTATAGGCAAATAAAATATTAAAATAATTGGGATATTAAATCTAATTAGGACCTGAAACCTAAATGGACCCGACCCAACCCAACCGAAGCACTCACCGAAGATATAAGGTAACATAAATCCTAATACTACGTACTCAAAAGTCAAATCTAATCTCCTAAACCTAAATACCCTGCCGTTCTTCATCAACCCCCACAAGCAGACATTCAACAAATCCAATGTTGAGTAAAGCCATTCCGGTCGTTAATAGATGGAGCTCGCTTCCTGACGACATCTTCGCCGACATAATCTCCCGTGTCGGCTTTACTTATAAAGCCGTCATTACTGTATCCAATACTAGTTTTACCATTAAACATACAGCCGATAAAGACGCACCTACCTATAATCTATACGAGTTTTGGACCACCCTCGATAAGCTCTTTACCGTGTTCATTCCACCCTTTATCGACACATTCAGTCTCGATCTTCACCCTGCTCACTATGACGAGTCTCGTTGCTGGCCTATCATGGATAGATGGGCTCGTCAACTACGTGCTTGCAACATCCAACACTTGACGGCTAAAGCTTTGCGTCGCCGTCGCTCCGATGATCAAGTGTGTCCACCAATTTTTTTTCGAATGCATTCGTTGGTATCACTCAAGTTGAATTTGTGTGATAACAGGATTAAATCGAGTGTTCCTCGTTCCATTATTTTACTTCCAAACCTCAAGAAACTAACTCTAGATTGGATTAATTATGGATTTTTGAAACGGTTATTAAGTAATTGTCCATCACTCGAAGACTTGTCCTTGTCCGTTGATAAGATTGAGGAGCGTTTGGTATCACTTACAAGCAAGAAATTAAAGCGATTACGTATAGCGCTAGAAGGGTTTTCGATCCGTGATTTTATCATTGATGCTCCAATGTTGGAGAAATTGGATTATTATTCCTTTACCATATTGTCAATGCGGATGTTATATTCAATTTCGGAAGTCAAGTCTCTTAAAGTCGAAGTCCGTATAATTTTGGGGAGGATCGACCTTGGTTCGGAGACGACAATGTTATTCCCTAATTTAACTCATCTAAACTTAGTTATATATTCGCCTGAAATATTCAAAGAAATAGGTTTAATGTTACATTGTCCAAAATTAGAGGTTTTTGAGTTACGTCTTGGTAGCCTTAACAACATGGTTTGGAATCAAGAAGCGGTATTCGTACCCGTTGAGCATGTGAAGCACATAAAGTTGGATCCGAGTACGAGTTTTGACGATCTTTTTGGCAAAGGAATGTTGGATTTAGTGGGATTCTTGCTAAGAAGTGCCAAGGGTTTGAAGAAGCTTACTCTAACTGCAGACGACAACACTTATAGGTTTTACTTGGCCAAACCTCATCATTTTTACCAAGCTTTATTTGATTGTGTTCAGGCTACATCCCGATGTCAAGTCGAACTCTTAGGAGTATATAAACGGCCTAACGAAGACTTGTTTATTTGACTTTTTAAGGTTAAAGTTACGAAACTTTGAATGTAATAAGGGACTGATCGGTAGTAACATTTGGTCGATTTGACATCGCGGAGACATCAGAAAGTTATTGAGTAGATTTCGCGTAATAAACTGTTGTATGTTTTCCTATTATCGTCGTTGGCAGTGACTCTATTATATCATCGCTTTAAATTCGATATCAGCTAAGAGTTTGAAGCGATTGCGTATAACTCTACATATGTCGTTGGTCCTTGAAGAGAATTGTTTGGGATACAAAGGCTATATTATTTGTGATAGTTGAACATGTGAAGCACTCGAATCGACCAACAAACGTCGTATATTGTGACATGGTTGTTATGATTCTTTGAGCATATAAGCTAGAATGAGTAGTTCAAGGATAATATTTTATAATAAAGTATGTCTATTGGCTACACAATTATTGTAACTTTTTTTAGCGCGTGTTTTAAGGGTACACATTAAAACTCTATTTTTAAATAAAGATTCTGAAGAATTTATCATGAGAAATCGTAAGTGTCGATTTACTCATTTATATCAAGTTAATGGTTTTTTTTATTTGTTCTTTAATTAAGCTCTAATGTTTGCCCTCAAACATCTATTGCCCAACGCCCCTACCTATGGGAAATGTCATTAAATTTCTTTGTCCGATGATAAAGAAGAGATAATAGTCGATGTCTAAATAAACTACAATGATAATAAAGAGTTAAACAAGCTCGCAAGAGTTGAGTCTAGTGATTAAAATATGGGCGTAATTTTTATTTTCATGAGTCTCAGGTTCAAGACTCTCTAAGAGTAATTTTGTGTATATAATTCGAGTCAGTCACACTCGGATAGTTAACCTGATGTATATGATTTGCAGGCTAACCCATATACACATATACCTGGGGGTTTACCTAATACGTAACGAAGACATAGCCTCTAAAAACGTATGTAGTATGACATTATATAGATGATAAAAGAGTTTGAGTGAAACACTAAATTCTGGTACAAGATAATTAAGCCTCCAAAAAATTAGTCTTTTCGCTCTAATTAAGTTGAGGTGTCTCGATCGAAGTCAAATATTTTTGTTGGGCGATTTGATTATGATAATTATTTTGGTCCCTTTATAACCCTGTAATAGAGGAAAAAAGAAACCCTAAACGCAAAGCAATGCTACAACAACATAGATGGAGCTCCCTTCCCGACGACATTATCGCCAAGATTATCTCCCATATCGACTTTCCTCGACCTCGAAGATCCACCATTGAGATTTTCGCCACTACTTTCAAGGTCAATTTTTTCCGCAACTATCCCTCCGATAGGGCAACGTTCAATATTTCTGAATTTTGGAAAATTCTTGATAACCTCTTCACCTTATTCACGACACCCTCTATCAACATCTTTAGTATTTTTCTTGACCCAACTCTTTATGAAGATCCTTGTGTAAGACCTATCTTAAACTCATGGGCTCATCGATTACGTTCTCGTAACACCCAACACATCACGATTGAATCTAGTTATTATTCTACCTTTGGTGACCGAGTTTGTCCGCCTAGCTGTAACACCCCTCCTTTTTGGATAATTAAAAATTTATAATTATATACAATACTGAGCCAAAATAGAGAGGTATTATAATCAATATACAAAGTCCGTCTTACAAATTACAAATTCTTTCTAGAAAATGAAATAAAATTTTTAGAAATCTTTACATAAAATCTTGTCTTGAAATAAAATCCTTTTGAATAGCCAGCAGACGCAACCTGAAAATAAACCGTCACCATGATAGGTAGCCCAAAGGGGACAAACATGAGCTGGGTAATAGACATTACCTCCTTAATTTACAGATTTAAATATTAGAACAAAAAAAACAAGAATTTATTAGTTTAATATTTCCAATGATAAAAACAAATGAACTAACTTTGTCTCTACAAAATGGTTGGTTAGAAGACAATTCGAGTTCTAACACATAAAAGCCTTTTACTTCATCGAGACTAAGAAGTTAACAAGATTGGTCATAGCCTTAATGTCCACACCTCTACATCATATCTATATCAGGTCGGCGCCTAACAAAAGTATCTAATGACTCGCTTAGGTAAGATTCACTTTACCTCATACATACATCTAGTAAAGGCATTTTTGTATGGCGGCTCACCACTACGGGTTATGAGCCAACTATAATTCTCGGCATTTTTGTATGACCGGCTCGCCACTGAGGGTTATGAGCCAACTATAATTCTCGGCATTTTAAGCTCGCCACTGCGGGTCAAGAGTCAAACTATAATTCTCCCCGGCTCGCCACTGCGGTTATGAGCCAAACTATAATTCTTACTAAACCAAGTATGCTACTGCTTCTATACAAAATATAATATATTCCCTCCAATCCATGACTCCATCTCATAATTCAAATTTATATATTTCAATACTTTCAAATTTATATATTTCAATACTTTTCTAAAGCTCTCTGACTTTAACTATTGGGTTTATTTTTCATAATTATTATAAATCATAACTAGAAATGCAAAGATGATTGCCAGACAAGGAAAACAAAGGCCTATATATGTTCGTTCAAGTGTAGACTGTAAGCCTCTATGATTGCAATTAAGTAAGAAAAACAATGTGTAGAATAATTCATTAATTCACTTAATCATCAATTAATGAGATTTGCCTTACTCGCAAGATGAATACTATCTGTCAGCCTCTACATTTCCACTTTCACAAATTGTAATTTCACTTACTTTTCTTGTATGATTATTTCCTCAAAGACTTGCCATGTTTTCACTTCTCATAGTTAGTTTAAACCTCATACCTAAGCTTAGAGATCAACGAGACTTTAGCCAAAATGCGGTCAGAGTGACTCAGGTGCGACTTGTTGCACCCTTGTTATAAGGTTCTGCAAATAATTTACACTATGAAACAGAGTCGATATTATTCATCTAAATCTATTATTCGTTCCCTTTGCTTTGCCTCTTTATCAAACTACTTCCCATGCTAGAAATCTTTAAAATCCAAAACGAATGTTGCCATACAATATCTTAGATCATAAATACAAATATGTTGGCAAAAACAGGGTGTCTCATACATATGAGGCACAGACCTTCCTTTCACCAAAACGGAGTATGAAATAAACTAACTCAAAGTCCGATAAATTAATCCACAAAAAGGATTCAACAAGGGATTAAGGGAGCTATAATAACACGCATCAACGATAATTAATGATGATTTAGAATGAAATCATACTTATATATTCAATAACGCCGTTAAATCCCGTCAATCCTTAAAGCTACTACTATAATATCGACCTGACTGCATACCTCAACTAATCTGTAGATTCAAATACAAACAATCACAAACGTAAACAAATGATTCGGATCAGATGAAGCAATAGCTGATAACTAATCTAATTTACAAATAACAAAACTCACAAAATCAAAAACTCATCATACCCAACAACCTTCATCAACTCAAAGATAATTAAAATTAACCTTTGAAACAAATTTGTAATTACTTGTTAAGACCATCTTACACCTTTGTCTAATCCTCCCTTATTCACCATATGTTAACATAATAAGCTCTAATTAATAAGGATTAAACTAAGATATTAAAACTAGATTAAAAGTGAAAGTTAACTTACAAAAATATGATAGAGGATGGTTATGAATTCAGATGAATAGGCTTGATTTTCCTTCTTGTTCCATCTTCTTTCTATTCTACGGTTTTCTCCCCTTTCTACACACTTCTCTTTGATTTTTTTTCTTATTTTATTATGAGGTAATGGCAGGGGTCAAAAACGAGATTGGAAAGGGGGTCTAAGTTAAATATAATAAGTTAGTTCGAATTGTATTCGGGCCAGTTTTAGATACGATATGATACTAACGTTAAGTTATATAACTTGTCTCCCGAGTACTTCACTTTGAAATAACATTTTAAATACGGGTTAGCATGCGTTCTTAACCATAGCTATCGCACATCTTTTGTTTTCTTTCCCTTTATCCGTTTCAAGCTATTATTGGTTTTCTATTCGATTTCCATATCAATGTACGATTTTCTTTACTATTCAAATTTAAATTTTGCAATTACAAATATTCACTCTCTTTTTTTTTTTTTTTTTTTTTTTTTCTAAAATTTTGTTTTAGCGAAAATATTTTCCACGTATTTCTACGCTGACTTAAATTTTCGCGGTGTTACACTAGCGTTTTCCAAATTCAATCATTGGTATCACTTCACTTGTCACGTGCTAATTCTGTCTCACATCCCGTTGTTCTTCCAAACCTCACGGAACTTCGTCTTGATTCGGTTAATCACGAATTTTTGGGACGGCTATTAAGTAGTTGTCCGTCACTTGAAGAATTATCCTTTTCCCTTAATGATAAGCCAACCGGTACAAATCCTTTGGTATCAATATCGAGTAGGACTTTGAAGCGATTGCGTATAACTATATATAAATGGCTGGTCAATGGGGACATCGAAGTTATTATCGATGCTCCAACATTGGACTACTTGTACTTTAAGGTTAACTCTCCCCTTTTATCAATGCGGATGATCGGTTCCATATCCAACCTCAAGTCTATTGAACTCATTGGTAGTGTCTCACTGACGATGATCTACAGTAGTCCAAGCAAGACGATCTTCCCTTTTGTGACGGAACTTATATTAAGTGTGAGTTCCTCTGAAGTATTTGAACAACATATGCTGTCCTATTATTTTCCCAATTTAGAGCTTCTTGTGTTATCATTTATAGGTGCTTGTGATAACACTATGCCATATAATGATTGGGATATAAAGGGTAGATTTGTGCTAGTTGAATATGTGAAGCACTTAGAGTTGCGAATGGGCGAAGTTCGACTTGACAAACGAACGTTGAATTTTTTGACATGGTTGTTAAAAAGTGCCCCGATTTTGGAGAAGCTCTTCATCAGTGGATATAGAGGATATCGTACTCGTTCTAACAATGATTCTTTGGATCAAGATCAGTTTTACGAAATCTTAGTTAAGTGTGCAGAGGATAATTCACGTTGTCAAATCAAACTCGATTACGATTACTATTATTAAATTAAATCAGTAACGATGACGCCTGATTATTCGATAGCATAATTATAGTAAGTGTTTATTTAGTCAATCTACTAATTTGAGTAAGGACCCTCTCGTGGCCGGTATGCGAGTGTAGGGAACTTGTGGAGGACTCACACCATTTGAAATCATATTTGAGAAAAAGCCGGCTAATGGAATTGCGGATCCAGTCGCCAAGTTCTCCTTAGACAATACTAGCTCTTGTAATGCGTGTTTTAATTGGGACCTTGCTCATTATTTTATAATAATACCTATGTAAGATTAACTTTACGATTTCAATGATGAAATCAGTCCCAAGAATCAATATAGACTTGAATTAATTCAACCCTAATACAATCAATAGACGGAATAAAGGACTAACCTTGGTCCATGTCTTACAGACGCAATCAATTCAATAATAAGAAGTATAAACCAATTGATTCTCCTCCTTAACCCTTTCTTTAATGTTCCTGGATGATGGAGAAGAAACTGTCTTTCACCCTTCTTGATGTACGTATGTTTTTGTTTTGTCAGAATGAATTATTTCTTTTCTTACTGTATCCCA
This sequence comes from Silene latifolia, assembly GCF_048544455.1. Classification (NCBI taxonomy): domain Eukaryota; kingdom Viridiplantae; phylum Streptophyta; class Magnoliopsida; order Caryophyllales; family Caryophyllaceae; genus Silene; species Silene latifolia. Next base: position 9,723,482 of record NC_133536.1, on the reverse strand, counting down.
TCGTATATATATGATGGGTTACGTACCTTTTCGCAAAAACAAAACCCGATCGTACCTTTTCGTGAAAGACGACTTATTAGGGTAAGGTAAGAGGGAATAATAATTCCCGAACTTTAATTACATTAATCGGGACCGATCCATCACGATACCGTCTTTTATATTAAAGTCTCGTAATAATAATGTGAATTTAACTTTTATTAAAACCCGAAACACATAGGCCATACGAATATTATTAATTATTTTAACATTCTCCCACTTGGCCTTTGTGTTGACTTAATGGTTTAATAACTATAATGTGCACTTTTATGTTAAAGTCACTAACTGTCATATCCTTAATCGAAATAGAACTAATTGGATCATGGCGGTCACACGTCATTTATTAATCGACATGATTCCTTCCATGTATCACAAATCAATTCCAAATCTAGGTAAATCTTTAATTTGAGAAGAACATTCATTCTCATAGTAAGTCACATGTAATCCAATAACTGTAATGTATACATATACTATAATGATTAACATGTCTATTATAACAGAAACAATAATACTATAAGTGAATTCTAGATGTCATATTTATTACAAGCATATTAACTTTATAATAACAAGGCATTTGATACAACACCCATGCGTTCTACATGGCCAATGAACGCCTTGGGTGGTAATCCCTTAGTTAATGGATCTGCTACCATCTTATCCGTTCTAATATGCTCAAATGACACTCTTTGCTTCTGTACCTCCTCTTTGACCGATAAGAACTTTAATTCCATGTGCTTAGCACCCTTGGAATATTTATCGTTCTTAGAGAAGAAGACGGCTGCAGAATTGTCACAATAAATTCTCAGCGGCTTGGCTATACTATCGACGATCCCAAGTCCCGAGATAAAGTTTCGCAACCACAATGCATGAATAGTGGCCTCAAAGCATGCCACAAATTCGGCTTCCATAGTAGAAGTAGCAATGACAGACTGCTTCCCACTTTTCCATGATACTGCCCCTTCAGCTAAAAGGAACAAGTAGCCAAATGTTGATTTTCTACTATCAACACATCCGCATAATCAATCAATAACCAATCACCTCAAGATGATCGGATCTCCTATAAGTAAGCATGAGCTCCTTAGTGCCTTGTAAGTACCTAAGGACCTTCTTCGCAGCTTTCCAGTGGTCCATCCCGGGATTACTTTGGTACCGACCCAACATTCCAACAAAGAAAGCCGATATCCTGGTCGAGTACATGTCCGAACATAGTTCAAACTCCCAACCACGATGCATAGGGAATCCTCTCCATTTCTTTTCGTTCCACTCATTACGGGACATTGCATTTTACTAAATTTGTCCCCTTTCTCGTATAGGAACTATCCTGCGAGCATTCATTCATTCTATATCTCTCTAAAACTTTGTCAATGTAAGCTTTCTGAGACAACCCTAACAATCCTTGTGATCTATCACGGAAAATTTCAATTCCGATCACATAGGATGCCTCACCCATATCTTTCATTTCAAAGTTTTTAGATAGATATTTCTTTACATCATGTAACATGCCTAGATCATTCGCAGCTAGCAAAATATCGTCAACATATAAGACTAAAATAACAAATCTGCTCCCACTGATCTTAATGTAGATACACCGATCAACGGTAATCTCTACAAATCCATATGACGTGATGGTATCATTAAACTTTAAATACCATTGTCTAGAAGCTTGTTTTAGTCCATATATCGACTTCCTTAGCCTACACACCTTATCTTCATTACCCGGGGATGCAAATCCCTCAGGTTGGTCCATATATACTTCTTCCTCAAACTCACCGTTTAGAAAAGCGGTCTTTACATCCATTTGGTGAAGCTCTAGATCATAATGAGCTACCAAAGCCAAGACAATTCTTAAAGAATCTTTCTTTGACACCGGAGAGAAAGTTTCTTTATAGTCAATGCCATCTTTCTGAGTGAAACCTTTGGCAACAAGTCGAGCCTTATACCTTTCAATGTTACCTTTAGAGTCCCTTTTGGTCTTATAGACCCATTTCGACCCAACGGCCTTAGAACCCTCAGGTAACACTACTAAGTCCCATACTTTGTTGTCATCCATAGATTTCATCTCCTCTTTCATGGCAATTAACCACTTTTCAGAATTATCACTTTCCATGGCCTTACGGAATGAGACGGGATCCTCACTAATGCTCAAGTCACATTCAACGTTATATGTCTCGTAGTCATCTGGGATGGCTGATCTTCTTTCTCTTATAGATCGCCTTAATTGTTCCTCTGGAACATTGACTACCCTTCTTCGCCTTACAGGTTGCCTTGACTGTTCACGTGACATATTATTCTCCCCTTGAATTGTGACTTGATCATCATTGTTATTGTCATTTTGTGGGTCTTGCACTTCATTTTGTTGTTGACCCATTATGTCATTTGACTGTGACGACATGATTGGTACAACAATTTCACGTGCAACTTCAGGAGAAGAAACTTCAACCTGAATTTCTTTAATGTCCACATTTCGTGGTTCAATTTTCCCACTAGTTTGACCGTTCTCAATGAATCTAGCATTTCCAGTCTCTACTATTCTCGTACTGTGATTAGGACAGTAAAATCTATACCCCTTTGACTTTTCAGGATAGCCAATGAAATAACCACTGACTGTCCTAGGATCTAGCTTCTTTTCATTTGGGTTATACAACCTTACTTCAGCTGGGCAACCCCAAACTCGAAGATGTCTTAAACTTGGTTTCCTTCCCGTCCACAGTTCATAAGGAGTCTTAGGAACTGCTTTACTAGGAACCCGATTTAAAACATAGGTTGCTGTCTTTAATGCATAAATCCATAGTGAAAGAGGTAAAGAGCAATTACTTAACATGCTCCTAACCATTTCCATTAAAGTACGATTCCGCCTTTCAGCAACACCGTTCTGCTGAGGTGTACCGGGCATTGTATATTGTGCACAAATACCCCTACTTTCAAGTAACTTTGCAAATGGACCAGGACATTGTCCATTTTCAGTAAACCTTCCATAAAACTCACCACCTCTATCCGATCTCACAATTTTCACTTTCTTTTCCAGCTGCCTTTCCACCTCATTTATGAATATCTCAAGGACATCCACAAAATGAGCTTTTTCATGCAACAAATAAGTGAAACCATACCGCGAGAAATCATCTATAAAAGTGATAAAGTACTTTTCACCACTCCAAGACGGAGTGTCAAAAGGTCCACAAATATCGGTGTGTATAATTTCTAAAAGCTGAGAGCTCCTTGTAGCTGATTTCTTTACTGTATGTTTAGTCTGCTTACCTTTAATACAGTCTACACACACATCTAAGTCACTAAAATCCAATTGAGGTAGAATTTCATCTTTTACCAACCTCGTTAACCTTTCTTTGGATATGTGACCTAGCCTTTGATGCCACAAGTAAGCTGATTTTTCATTCGATGCACTACGTTTAATATCTTGAGACTCAACATAAAATAGGGAATCGGAAAATTTAACATCAAGATTGAACCTATAAAGTGAATCAATCAAAGTACCACTACCATAAAAGTATTCATTACGGTACATAGAAAATACACCATGTCCAAACTTAAAATTAAAACCTAAATTATCCAATTTACTTAATGATACAAGATTTCTAGCACAATCGGGTACATAGAGACAATCTGTAAGATCTATATGACAACCAGTGTCTAAGATTAATCTGTAAGTCCCAATGCCCTCAATGCGTGCTTTCATCCTGTTTCCCATGGATACAAACTGTTCAGCTCCTCTTATGGGCTGGATCATACGATATCCCTGTTTAATGTGAGAAATATGAGTAGTTGCACCAGAATCTAACCACCAAGTATTACTAGGTACTTCTATAAGATTTGATTCAAAGCAAACAAAACTATAATGTTTACCTTTCTTTTCGAACCATGCCTTCCTTTTAGGACAATCCTTCTTGAAGTGTCCAGGTTTCTTGCAAAAGTGACACTTCTTTTCTTTCTGGATCGCACTTTCAGGTCCTTTAAAGAAAGACTTTCCCTTCTTACCATTCTTACCCTTCTTACTCGGTTTAGCCTTACTGCTGCTGGCACCATCATGACTCATGAAATGAACAGCTTGATCTTTCATCTTCTTTAATCTCCCCTCCTCCTGTATGAGCATGGCTTTTAACTCTTGATAGTTCCATTTATCTTTTATGGTGTTATAGTTCACCTGAAACCGGCCAAACTCATAAGGTAGAGAGTTAATGATGAATTGGACCAAAAAAGTATCACTTACGTCCATTCCTAAAGTCTTCAACTTTGCTGCCAGGTTAGACATGTGTGTCACATGATCATGAATCGGTTGAGACCAGTCAAACCTTTTAGTAGTTAGCTCACTCATTAAACTACCAACAATTGACTTATCAGCTAAATCCGATTGTGAACACTCCTTTACTTTAAGCATGAATTCCCTTGCTTTCTCTGTTTTAGGCATGGAGGGCTTAATGTTATCAGCCATTGTCATCCTCATGAGGTGTAAACCCAACCTGTTAGATTTCTCCCAAGCCCGATAATGACACTTTTCGAAGCGGAGCTTTCAGGTGTAATTTTTGTTGGTACCTCATCTGTCAGGATGGCAATGTCCAAAGCCATTATACCCAGTGTATACTGGATCTTTAAGGCCCACTCATCATAATTAAGCCCATTGAACTTTACAAAAGAGTCAGCAGATGCAAACATATTTGGAGATGCTGCAAACATTTATACATGTTACCAATTAGTGCTTTGAAAACTATCATACAGATTCAAATAATATTATATAAACTTTTATACATGTATTTAAATGACCTTTGGGCAACACTTAAATACAAGTAGCCATTATTGATGTTAATGTATACTTTAACAATTAATTATAACACACATGAATTAAATAAGAATGCTATCTTTGGATATACATACTATTAGACCCAATTTATGAATAATTAATCCTTTCATATTATCAACTATATTTAATGACCCACCTTTGGGTGATCTCCCAAAATATAGATGACAAAAAATTAATTGACCAATTGGACTATAATGTCATTTAAACATCTCCTTTTAAAAAAAAAATGATCAATTAATAACTTTTATTTTAAATGTCTAATTATAGTATAACAAGGCCACTTTGGTGACTAACATGTCATATATAATCAGAACATTCAACAATAATGAAACTCCGTCTCTCATTTGCAGGAATTTCTTCTTTATATAAAATTAATACCAACCAAACATAAAATCATGGATGTATACCCAAATAATACGAGGTAGCGGAAAATACATTACTCGTATTAACAAACGATGCTTAGTCAATACAATTGTCTAACTTTATGCGTTTTTTGCTTGCTGTTAACATTTATTCTCCCAAACAAAAACAGCCGAAATACAGTAAGTGCAAAAGAACATTAATCTGACATCTAGGTGCAAGAGTTATTAGAACAAACTTGGCCCATGAAACATTAATCTTGGCATCTACGCTCTATGCTTTGTATGCATACAATGGATAGACACCATAATCACATACTGACATACATATTCAATTATTAATTTGTTGATTTTATAGTTACCATTTATCAACATAATACCAATGGTTTCATGTGTAAAACAATGGTTTCATGCATAAGACGTAAAACAAATAAAAAAGCACTCATTGGCTTCTTGCGTAAAGCCTTTGAAGACTTAAAGAAAATAGAACAGAGTGCTCTATGGATCGTGACCCACTAGCAATGAACAACATGCCCTCATCAAAAATTACCACTTACTGTAAATGATATGAGATTGTCTATAATAATCCAACATATATAAACAAATATGCATTTATACATTCTGAAACATCAAAACAAAAAACTTCCTAGTATAATTAGGCAGCGGAAATATTACGCAAACACAATTTAATTTGCCATAATCTTTAATGGGTAAATTAATCAAATCTATAAATGCTCTGATACCAAATGTAAGATTAACTTTACGATTTCAATGATGAAATCAGTCCCAAGAATCAATATAGACTTGAATTAATTCAACCCTAATACAATCAATAGACGGAATAAAGGACTAACCTTGGTCCATGTCTTACAGACGCAATCAATTCAATAATAAGAAGTATAAACCAATTGATTCTCCTCCTTAACCCTTTCTTTAATGTTCCTGGATGATGGAGAAGAAACTGTCTTTCACCCTTCTTGATGTACGTATGTTTTTGTTTTGTCAGAATGAATTATTTCTTTTCTTACTGTATCCCATCGTATATATATGATGGGTTACGTACCTTTTCGCAAAAACAAAACCCGATCGTACCTTTTCGTGAAAGACGACTTATTAGGGTAAGGTAAGAGGGAATAATAATTCCCGAACTTTAATTACATTAATCGGGATCGATCCATCACGATACCGTCTTTTATATTAAAGTCTCGTAATAATAATGTGAATTTAACTTTTATTAAAACCCGAAACACATAGGCCATACGAATATTATTAATTATTTTAACAACCTACTGTACTACTGTATTAGTTTTCTGTCGGCCATCGAACCGCTTTCCCTATACCTGACCCCATGATGTACTTGAACTTATCTAATTTATTTAATATTATATTCATTTCTTACAAAAAAAAGGACGATGTGATATTAGTTTATAGCGTAAGAGGTATTAATTATAAGGACCAATGTTGTTAGGATCGGGATTCTACTTTGAATCGATGGGTATAGTAGGATCAAATCAGTAGAATCGGATCGTAGAATCGTAAGATTCTACGAACTCTCTAAATATAATTTTTTATTTGATAAAAACATATAATTGAAGATCAAAACACTTATTTAATAATATTTATTCGTAAACTATTGTTAATTAAAGATTTTGGTATCATTGTAAAAACATATTTCTACAACTTATACGAAATTTGGGTTTTACGGTGTCATTATATAAAAATATATATATTAATATTTTTGTTATGGAATCGGATCGTAGAATCGTAGAATCGTAGGATCGTGTTATGATCTCATCTCTAGAAATTTTCAAATAATAGGATCTTAAGATTCTACAACCATGATAAAATCGTAGGATCCAGGATCGGTCAAGCATTTTTGGATCGTAAAGTCGTAAAATCGTTGGATCGAATCGCGATTTTGACAACAATGATAAGGACTATTATCTTCCCTAACCTGACTCGTCTTTAATTAACTATGTGTTTGCATGAAATATATTTAAAGCGATAGGTTTAACGTTATATATCCGAAATTAGAAATTTTTGTGTTACAACTTCATGGCCTTAACCAGATGGTTTGGAATCAAGAAGCGTCATTTGTACCGTTGTGTACGTGAGGCGCATCAAGTTGTATGTCGGTATGAGTGTCGATATATTTGACAAATAAATGGTGAATCTAGTGACATTGTTGCTAAAAAGTGCCAAGGTTTACACCATTTTTTTTTTTGAAATTGTCATCTCATTAATAATCAACTAAGCGTAGGTTACAATGAAGATAACAAATAGACAAAGGAAAATCAAGATTGCTAACGTAAAAAATACATTCAAAATAACTATCTAAATACTGGTAATGGCGCTGCCGCTCCAAAATCATAAATTTCTTGAATCTATGAATAATCGATGTCTTTGCATCCTTCTTGATGGAGGGAAACAGTGTAGCCGTCTTGATGTATTCATCCACGAAACAAATCTGATAATCTCCCCGTCGATTAAAACTTATTATATTGATAACAATCCCATGAAAAAATGGAAAAACCCCGAAAGAAGGGACGGAACAACAGATCTCACCAAAAGGGAGACTATTATTGAAAATAAGATAGATCTGCATAATATTAGTTGTTTAAGAAAGCTTTTGTGGGGCTTACCATCGATGGATGATCGATGGAAGCCCCCGAATAATAATGGAGGCTAGGTTTTTAGAGAGGGTTTTTTTTCCAAGGTTTACACCATTACTTAAACTGTTGTGTGTGTTTTCCTATTATCGTCGTAGGCCATGACTCTCCTAGCTATACATCGGGTTTACAAGACCAGTAAATTTAAAGTACGAAGAAGATTACAACTTTCCCTATGATATTATTAAGATAATATATACTCCAATCTATTGCTCTTTTATTATTCATCCTAATAAATAGATGTAAGAACGGAATTCATAATTGTTATTGATAGTTCGTGCCTCCACCATTACAATAGCTCCGTATTTATAGCACTCTAATATATCTAAACATAATAATAATATCTTCTAATAATGTTAACATAATAACTTATTGCATAATCCGGATATTATTCTAATTACGATATATTAGAATATCATAATCTTCTCGAACATCCCCCCTCAAACCCATGGTAATTTGTCAAAATTTCCATGGGTTTGCCAAATAAGAAAAGAAGAAAAATCCAATTCTTCAACCTTTAATCTTCAATCTCCGATCTTCGGTGTACGGGAACGTCGTAGCTTTTCGGACCCGTCGAAATTAAATCCAAAATTTTCGAACTCGTTGAAAATTCGTAATCAGGAACGTCGCAATTTTTCGAACCTGATGAATTCGTCAAATGGGAACGGGAAAATCATTCGTCTAAAATACTGAACGACAAAGAAATAAATCAAAACAACCATTGATTACTTCAATGCTATGATCAAATTGACATCACACCATCAAGTGGCGTGAAAATTGGGAGGAAAAATCGGTGCATCATCATTGTCGTCGTAGTTTCAAGTCGCCGGAGCATGGCTGATCAGCAGCGATAAGGTCGGAGAACAGTCGTGCAAAGAGCAGCAACCATAGTCGCCATAGTCATCGTGATGGTCACCATAGTTGCTGTTGTTCGATGTTTCGGAAGAGATCGTTGATTGCATTGAAGATCACAGGAACGCCAAGCATATATCGTAATTAGAATAATATCCGGATTATGCAATAAGTTATTAGGTTAACATTATTAGAAGATATTATTATGTTTAGATATATTAGAGTGCTATAAATACGGAGCTATTGTAATGGTGGAGGCACGAACTATCAATAACAATTATGAATTCCGTTCTTACATCTATTTAATATGGTATCAGAGCCTCACGCTCTTGAGGCCTAAATATACAAAATTCCGCTGCCTGCCGGTGGGGTTATGATTAATGTATAGCACCCACCGGCGGGATGTCGTGTATTACGTCTAATTTGATTCACGATCTTAAAAAAAAAAAAAAAAAAAAAAAGTTCATCAAACACAAAATCGTTTCTGGTTCCGTGCAATTGCATCACTCGTAGAATTATATGGCTTTATCTATCTAATTCTTTCATTGGGAGTACAAACGAGTTCTCCATCGATTCGATATGACGGATACTTTTCCGTTTTTTAACGAAGTCAAGTTCGAAAAATTGCGGCGTTCTTGACAATGAAATTTCTACGAATTCGAAAATATTGATCGTTTTGACGGGTTCGAAAAACAGCGACGTTCCCGTTCCTATCGAAGTGTTGAAGATCGGAGGTCGAAGAAATTGAATTTTTTCTTCTTACCTTTTTTTTTTTGTTTTTGTTTTTTGTGTGCAAACTCATGGAAATTTTTACAAATTGCCATGAGTTTGAGGGGGGATGTTGGAATATGTCGAGATATCGAGATATCGTAATTTAGGAATATGACATATTGTAATATGTCATATAGAATAACTGAGATATTATTGAATATTTAGAATATTCTAGATTATATTCTAAACTCGTGTGTTTGGTTATATATATGATCGAGTCATTGTATCGAAGCACAAGAAACGAATTCAATAATACATGGATTTTCCCTTATGCAACCCTAAAATTTCTAATACATCCAATCAAACCGTAATTATTTTATGAGACGGTTAGTATAGGACGGTCCATTTATAAAACAATCACTATTTTATTGATAGTAATAATGAATGATTTGTTTTTCTAGTAAAGGTATGTCTCACGGTGTGAGACCGTCTTCATCATCAACATTATCTCCCGCCTTAACCTTGTTCGCGACACCGTCATTACTATTTCTCCTACTAATTTCAGCATCAAACAACATGACAATCCTATTGACAATATTTACGAGTATTGGAAAATCCTTGATAACGTCTTCATCTTGTTCGCACCACCCGTTATCGACACATTTTGTCTTCATCTTTACGTTTACCACTATGACGAACCTCGTTGCTGGCCAATCATCGACACATGGGCTTGTCAACTACGTTCTCGTAATGTCCAACACATGAAGATTTCTAGGTATACAGGTATCGGTCTTTCTAATCATCGATTGTATCCACCAAGTGTTTTTCTAATCCATTCCTTAGTAACACTTGAGATGCGTTTTTATTCCATCCGCGACATTGATTGGAGATTTCCTAAATTGATTGTTCTTCCAAACCTCAAAAAACTATATTTGAGTGAGCTCGATTATGCAGATTTGGGAAGGTTATTAGGTTGTTGCCAGGCACTTGAAGACTTGTCCTTGTCGATTGATATTCCTCAAGAAAGTGTGGTATTAATTACAAGTAAGAGTTTAAAACGATTAGCTATAAAATTAGAAGGGAAGTCGATCCGTGATGTTATTGTCGATACTCCGATATTGGAACAATTGGATTATTGTTCTAATTCTGTATTATCAATACAAATGCTAGATTCGATTCCAAATGTCAAGTCCCTTAAGCTCAGAACTGGCTCTCCAACGAGGTTCAATAATTTTCGTACTACCTTAAGCGAATTGATTCGGCTTGAACTATCTTTGAATTCTGAAATATTTCAAGCAATATTTGATCAACAAATGATGCATTGTCCCAATTTAGAGGTGCTTGTGTTAGACTTTTTCGGCTATTATGAGATAACATGGAATCAAGAAGCTATGTTCATGCTAGTTCAACAGGTGAAACACATAGAGTTGTGTGCGTATGTCGATCGATTTAGCAAATATGGATTGAGTCTAGTGATATGGTTGTTAAGAAGTGCTCCGGTTTTGAAGAAGCTTGTCATCAGTGGATATGGCACTCTTCCTAGCGATGATTCCTTGAGCAAATTTCGCAACATTGTACTGAAGTGTGCCGAAAATACTTCATGTTGTCAAATCGATTTCTTAGGATTATATAAGCTCGATATAGAAGTTCAAGCTAAGGATAAACTTTAATAATGTATGACTATAGCGATTTTTCTAGCGTGTCTCTTAAGGGTAATTATTGAGCAATGTCATTAAATTTATGTTTATTGTTGCTCATTAATTTCATCTTGTAGAGTTTGTTTTCTTAAGCTCAATTAAACAATGAGGTACTATGATAATAATAGGAGTTATTGGTTAGTATAATTTCCTCGATTTTGTCCCCAACAAACTGTAATCAGTAACGACGACAGTGGAATAAGAAACTAGTGTTGCGGATGGCAAGAGAAGTCAGCTCATGAGTCGTGAGTCGTGACACGTGTCTCTTTATTAAGTTCCTAATTGTTCGATAGGGTAATATAGCATCTGATAAAAGTAAAATAAATATAAGAATTTGTTTACATAGATATACAAGAGTATAATTCATACACTAAAACTTGAGTAGGTAGACGGTCTCTCGATAAGTTTATTGAGAGACTAGATTATTATTGTTTAACATACAATTATCTTTTATACTCCGTATATTCTAACCTAATTATTGTATCCTACCAATGTTTGCAATAAAAACCTACCAATGTTTGGAATAAATTATAAAAACCATAAATCTTAAAATAACCTAATACCAAATCCTAATAAACCTTAAATACCACCCTAGACGGAGCGAAGCCGGTAAACACCACCATAGCCGTTCCTTATCAATCTCCAATTATAAGCTTAGACATTCAACAAAGCCAATGTCTAGCGAAGCCGATAAACAACACCATAGACGGAGCTCACTTCCTGAAGACGATTCAATGTTGAGTGAAGCTGTTACGGCCGTTAATAGCTCGCTCCTTAAAGATGATCCATTATTGAACGTTCCGGCCATTAATAGATACCACCATAGATGGATCTCGCTTCCCGACGACATATTCCTCGAAATTATCGCCCGCGTTGGCCTTCCTCGTGAGGTGGTCATTACTGTTTCCACTACTAATTTCAGCATCGAACAAACACACGCACCTACCTACGATCTTAACAAGTTTTGGACCGCCCTAGATAACCTCTTCACCGTATTAGTCCCGCCCATTACCGACACATTTTGTCTCGATCTTAACATTGCTCACTATAGCGAACATCGTTGCTGGCCAATCATCGACGCATGGGCTCGTCAATTACGTGCTTGTAACATCCAACACTTCACGGCTACTAAGTTTTCTCGCAATATTTCTGATGAACACGTGTACCCACTTAGCATTTTTCGAATGCATTCGTTGGTGTCGCTTGATTTGAACATGTGTCATCGGATTGCTTCAAGTACTAGTTATTCAATTATTCTTCCAAACCTCAAGAAACTTCAGCTATCTTGGATTAACTATGAATGTTTGAGACGGCTATTGAGTTGTTGCCCATCACTTGAAGACTTGTCCGTGTCCATTTACGAGTCTAAGACGCACTCGGTATCACTTACAAGCAAGAAATTAAAGCGATTATGTATGAGACTTGAAGGGGTGTCCATTGTTGATGTTATCATCGATGCTCCAATATTGGATAAATTGAATTATTCTACGATGTCCACATTATCAATGCAGATGTTAGATTCGGTCTCAAACATCATCAAGTCACTTGAACTCGAAGTATATAATATAGGGGTGAGCCGTGGTTCAAAGAAGAGAATTATCTTCCCTAATTTGACATATATTCAATTATCTTGCAGTTGGCATCTAGTAATTGACACAATATCAATGGTACATTTTCCAAAATTAGAGGTTATTGTGTTACGTCTTAACAGGGGCGGAACCAGGAATTAATTACTACTAGGGCTAAATATATAAGTCGCAGTAAAAAAAATGGATATCCGAAATACAATGAGCTATAGGAGGCTAGTAAGGGGACCCGCTTCTTTAGGCCGTAGTTATATGTAAATTTCGAAATTGTAGTCAGAATCTTAGAATTTTTTTTGAGTTTATCATATAACATTACTCTTCCGCCCGTTAAAAGTCTTTCGCTCCATTTAATTTCAAATTCTGATTCCGCCACTGATAATTAAGGCTTTATTTAAGAGAAAATTGTTGATTACAGTCTTATAAAAATCACCTTTTGAAAATTACAGCCTTATATAGTGTGTGTTTGGCCTAGTTTTTAAAAGTGTTTTTGGACTCAAAAACACTTTTTGGCCAAACACATAGTTTTCTAAAAGTTAAACAAAAATTCTCAAAAACTAAAAATCCATATTTTTGCACATAGAAATAGAAGCAACTATTTGTTGTTTCTGCTTTTGAAAAACACTTTTGAAAAATTAAGCTTGAAAAACAAAAACTCATTTATGAGAATCGAGGCCAAACATGCTCATAATTGTTTTTGAAAATTACAGCCATAATATTACTTCTGATCATAAATTACAATCCAAACAGTAACTCCGGCGGGAAATTGATGCCAATTTGAATTTTTGTGACTTAAGTTCATATTTTAAGACCAAAATACCCTTATCTTCAACCTTATAGCCATCTTGTTCATCCCCAAAATTAGATTTCACAACTCATCTTCTCTATAATTCTCCATTTCTTCAACAATATCAGTAATCTAATTCACCCCCTTTATTCAAATTCTACCCTAGTCAATTTAATTTAATTGAATTCTAATTTTATTATTTCATTTTTACCTTAAATTAATTATTATTCTTCATCATCAATTTTCCCCAAATTGAAAATAATTAGGGATCATCATCAATTTTCCCCAAACTAATTTTAGACATAAACCCTAAAATTCAATTCAATCAATTGAAAAACAACAAATTGGGTGTACGAATAGTTACTCTTCGAAATAGAACTATCAGACGATGGCACAACTTTGCCACTCATGATCTGGAGTCGTTATGTGATAATGGGGATTAATTACACTAGAAATTAGAGAAAGATTTGGGGAAATTTGAAGAGAATATGGGTGAGGAAGATGGGGGGGTTTAGGGTGAAATGAAATAGGTAAATGATAGGTAAAGTGAAAAAAATCTGGGTAAGTAAGCAAACAAATAAGCAAGGGTATATCGGTCATTTTTTGACAAAATTCACCGGAAATGTCATCGTGGTGCAATTTTCAAAGAAAAGTGATAATATGGCTGTAATTTTCAAAAAAAATTATATAACCCTGTAATCAACAATTTTCTCTTTATTTAATTAACGGAAATTTCCCATGGTACCCTTTAATTTTGTCAGATTTATCATGGTATCCCTGCTTTTAAGAATCTGCCTATGATACCCTTGAAGTTCCATTTTTTTGCCCATGGTACCCCTAATGTAACGACCGTTAAATTTTGATGATGTGACAATGAATTAGTAATTAAAAATTATTAATAAATATGAAATGAAAATGAAAAGCATGGGTACCATGAGAAATCTGACAAAATTAAGGGGTACCACGGGAAATTTCTGTAATTTTTAATTACTAATTTATTGACACATCATCAAACTTAACCTCCATTTAACAACCGTTATATTAGGGGTACCATAGACACAAAAATGGAACCTTAAGGATACCATAGACAGATTCTTAAAAATAGGGTTATCATGGCAAATCTGACAAAATTAAGGGGTAACATGGGAAATTTCCGTTTAATTAATTATTATTCGATAATAAGGTACTGAATAATCAAATTTATCCTACAAGAGTAACACTAATGTCAATCTTAAAAGCATGGTTTTAAAGAAAAAGATAAGAATGTTTAATAATGATAAACCTACCATATTTCATTTTTGATTAATATAATTGTCTATGACCAAAAAAATTTGTCTTTAATGATCTCTCTTATGAGATTTACTGAATTTGATTAAAAAAAAATGAAGGCAAAACATGATATATATACCATTATTGTTCACATCATTTTCAAGGTAAAAAATGACAGCTCTAGTCATAACATTTTGTGAATTAATTGGTTACATTTTCTTAAAAAATGGCAACATTTTATCCGTCTGACAAATAAGACCAAAAGTGTCCGTCTGAAACAAGAATTTGTGATATATGAATGGAAGTGATGCAAATACAAATGCAAGGTTCTTGGAATTAAAGGTGATGAAAGGCCCACGTGACAAGTAAACCAAAACTCTTAAAAAGTTTGCTACGTTATGTGAATTGAACCGCAGACCAGCTACACAGTTCACTCTTTAAATGGCTTAAAGATTTACCACCAGACCAAATGCATTACACTGTCTTATTATGCTTACTAAATTTTATTTCTTCCAAAATTGACTAGGGCTATAGCCCTAGTAAAAGAGGCCTAGTTCCGCCCCTGCGTCTTAATAACCTTGACAAGATGGTTTGGAATCAAGAAGCTATATTTGTGCCCGTTGAGCATGTGAAGCGCATCGAGTTGCATATGGGTATTTTTGTCAATCAATTTGGCGAAGAAATGTTGAATCTAGTAACATTGTTGCTAAGAAGTGCCAAGGTTTTGGAGAAGCTCACTCTTTGTGGCCATCGTACTTATTATAATTACTTGAACAAACCGCAATTTTACCAAACTTTATTTGAGTGTGTTGAGGCTACATCGCAATGTCAAGTCGAACTCTTGGGAGAATACGAGCTGACCACCTAATTCTCGAAACTTTTACTTTTTAGGGTTAAAGTTTGTAACTTTAATTTTTGAAATTCATCATAATTTTGTAAGTTCAATATTTTTGTAGTGGTGCTCAATTCTTTCAAATAAAACTCTAATTTGTAAGTCTAAAATCAAGTAATGCATTATAAACCTTAGGTTTTGATCTATACAACTAATATAACTGGTTGTATAGTATACTTTATAAATAATTTTTAAGATCTTATATATGAATCGTCTTTAGTCTGGGGATAAAGATGGTCTTATGTTTGTCTCAAATTCCCAGTCCACATTAATACTTGTATCAAGAATTGTTTCGACTTCAAAATTCATTTTGGTCTTACCTAAAGAGGCTTTGATTTGTTAATATTTGACGATTTATTAGGTTGTTATTCCCATGCTCCTAGTCAATAGTTATCATTTTTAATTATAGCAATGTTTACCTAGTAAAACGGTAAGTGCTCATGTGCAAGTTCGTAATTTGTGGTTCAATACTATTATTAAAATGCTTTCTCTCACATTTCAGTAGTCTTTATGGCGAATTCAATTGATGACTAGTGAGTGAGACGGAGAAAATAATATACTGTGATTCTGTGAACGAATGTTTGATGTCTTACATCTAACTAAGCACATCCCCGACAATGGCGCAATTTTGTTTGATGTAAGGATATTCCTAACTTTGGCAAGGTTTAGCCGTAAATGTTTACGAGTGATAATTATATGAATATTTAATAATTGTCCATTTCTATTGACCATTGTCTATTTATTTAGCGATTTTTTTTGGTAACAGGGAGCCTGCAGCCGCTATCTTTGTTACGTACTGGGTAACCCTCGGGTATACCTGATAGCCTGCAAACCACGAAAACCAGGTAAGCCATAAGAGAGTGACATGATCAAGGTCTAAAATACATAAAACTCAGACCATAAATACTGCATAAAATTCCTATTGAGAAGGCTTGAACCTGAGTCTCCTTATAATTTCAGCCAAGTTTAACTAACAGAGTCCACCCTTGTAGGGGATTAATTTGTAAGTACCCTTTAAATTTTTCAAAATTTAAAGTCCATATTTGGTTGAGGTTGATAAGATTCGATTAACATGGATGTTGGTTTCACAATACCATGGAATAAAATCATCGCTTCACCCTTGCTCATACGACATATCCAAAGGCCGATACAATTAAATTTGACAAACATCAGATCGTGTCGTATTTGTATTCGTGTTGGTGTCACATGTAAACGACTAAACGAGTCACAAGGCTTCTAACCCAAACCCGATCCATACTTAGTTTGGCCCGTTATTCCTAATTATTTGATTATTTTACAGGCGTGGATCCAGGAATTAAATCTATAGTGGGCTAATAAAAAAATGTTTGCCTGTATAAAAATCGGAGAAATCGTACGGATGGGAAAAGAGGGGAAAAAGTTAGACATTTTGTTGAAAAGAGCACTTAGAAAGTATTGAACCATGACCTTTAATATCATGAACCATTTTATTTTTTATGGTAAATATATTATAAACCTTTCTATTATAATCTAGCTAACCAATTACGACAAATATTTCGGATACTCATCTTATAATTAAACATATACTCCCTATGTCTTCATTATTTATAAATTCGATTAAATAATACCATACAAAAATTAAAAGAGCTAAATATATGATTGAGACTGAGAGTACAAAATACAAAGTACTTTAAATAGTGATAGTCGTAAATAATCAACAAATAATTGAGAAGGAGGAGTACTCGTATAAACAAAGGAGTATTTAAATAGTAGTAGTTGTAAACATCAAAAAAAGGGGGGGAAAATAAAGAATGCTAATGTAGACTCGATTAAAAAGATTATTAGAATCTAACAAACCAACTCCGACACCTATTTTGACTATCCATCGCATAATTAATGGTCATAAGAAAAGAGGTAAATTTTAAAAGTGATAGTGGTAAACAATAAACAAAGAAAAAGTTTGGGGAAAAAAATCAATTGCCTTAAGAGCAAAATCATCTTCTCCAGGCACACCCCTTCTTCTGATATCACCCTCTTTGAAGAGGCTCTTGGCATTAAGAAAACCAACAACCTTGGCACCTACCTTGGCTTTCCTCTCCTGGAAAAAAAAAACAAAGAAGGCTGACCTTGACTTTATCATTGATAACATCCAATCCAAGTTAGCCACTTGGAAATCCCGTTTCCTTTCCCGTGCTGGCAGAATTTGCCTCATTAAATCTACTCTCAATGCTATCCCTTGCCATGCAATGCAATGCATCCGCCTCCCCACCTCCATCCTTAACAACATTGACAAAATCACCTGAAGTTTCCTCTGGTCCAGTCAGTCTTCTAAGAAATTACATCTTGCCAACTGGGATCTTGTCACCCGTCCCCTATCTCTGGGAGGCCTTGGCATCAAAGCCGCCAAACCTATGAACGACACCCTCTATACTAAGTTAAGCTGGAAGATCCTTCTTGATAAATCCTCCCTCGCTGCCAAAGCTCTCCATAGTAAATATCTCACTCCCTCCCCTCGTTCCTTCTCCTACAACTCACACATTTGGAAAAATGTGGGCATTGGGTGGAACCTCCTCAAAAATCACCTTTCTTGGTCCATTGGTGATGGTTCTTCCATTGGGCTGTGGGACGACCCTTGGTTATGCCCCGGCCCTCTCAGAGCCATTATCTCGGGACCCTTAAGCTTCTCTTCTTCCACTGCAAAACTGAGCTCCATCATCTCTAACGGATGTTGGTCTCTTGACTCCCTTGACTTTGACCTCCCCGATCACATTGCCCTTAATATTCTTTCCCTCCCCATTCCCTCCTCTCCTAGGCCGGATCTCCTCACCACCTCCCTTGCCCCCAAAGGCAAATTCTCTACTAGTGAAACCTATCTGTCCCTTTCTGGTCCTCTCATCTCCACCACTCATCCTCTCAGCTCTCTCCCTCCCGATCTGTCTTGGCTTTGGGACCTCCACACCCAACCTAAGATAAAAGTCTTCATTTGGCTTGTTTGGTGGAACAAACTACCTCACAAAGTCTCCCTCTTCGCTAGAAATATCCTTCTGAGCCCGTCTTGTTCTCTGTGTCACAGTCCTTCCATCCCTGAGACCTCCCTTCATGTCCTTCGCGATTGCAGCCTTGCTTTGGATACCTGGACCTCTCTTAATGTTCCTCCTTCTTTCTTTTCATCTACCCTTCACCATTGGATTTTCGAGAACTGCACTTCTCTTTCCCCTAGCTGGAACACCCTCTTCACCTTTTCTATCTGGCGCTTTTGGCTAAGGCGCTGCGACCTGACCTTTTCCCCACCTTCCTCTCTGGTCTCCCCTTCCTTCAACTCTTCCATCATCTCTCAATCCTCTGCCTGGACCCTTGCCAATTCCCGCACCCCTGCCGCCCCCTGTACCAGTACCATTCCTCTTGATGCCTTTAGCTATCCTGTTAGCTGGGCCCTTCCGCCGCTTGGTTGGCTTAAAGCCAACGTTGACGCAGCCCTCTCTCCCTCTTCTTGTTTAGCCAGTTTGGGGTGTGTCATTAGAGATTGTCATGGGTCTTGGGTCCTTGGTTGGTCTACCCGGTTCCCTGGTACTTGTCCTTTCCTCTGTGAGGTCCGAGCCATCCGAGATGGGATTTTACGTGCTAGTGTCCTTGGGAACAATGTTTTGGTCGCCTCTGATTGTCTTGATGCCGTTAGCTCTATCCTCCGGCCTAATGATCCGTGTGGCCCCTTTGCTAATATTATTTTTGAGTGTAGGGCTCTCTTGCATGACTCTCCCCATTTGAAGCTGGTGTTTGAGAAGAGAACGGCCAACCGTGTGGCGGATGCTCTTGCTCACCACTCCATCCATGACATTAGCCCCGCACTAGGCTGTTTTGAGTGGGCACTTGCCCCTCCTTTTGTTGTTGAACTTTGTGCTACTGACTTTGTTTTGGCCTGCGCGCCTCTCTCCCCCGACCCGCCTCCTTGATGTAATCTAACTCTTTATGGTTTTATTTATCTATGTTCCTTCTTTCCAAAAAAAAAATGTAAGACTCGATCCTACGACCTCCTGATCGAAAACATCATCACCGATCCACTATTACCACTTGTTCTACTAAGAGGTCATTGAATCAGGTTATAACTAAAACGTTTTTATCAAACGTTTGTTTACATTGGGCTTGAGCCCATATAGCCCCTGTTATTTTATCAATATTTAGCACGTAGCTCTCCATTAAACCCTAATGACCAATTGACCATGCCGTCCAAAATCATAGATCAATGATCGTGACAATCATCAACAATGGAACAAAACCCTAATGACAAATCAATCGTCCAAAATCATAGATCGACCTATCTACCTTGTGACATCATTAATGAAATTATCTCCCTCTCAAAACTTCCTGAAAACGACTCTACTTTCTCCATCGATCTTTCCTCAGCGCACCATCCGTACAATGTTACCGAATTTTGGAAAATCCTTGATAAACTTTTCACCATATTCACCACACCCTCTACCAACACTTTTCGTATTCATCTTCACGAGACCCTTTTTGAAGAACCTTGTATAATAAGGCCTATCTTACATTCATGGGGTCGTCGACTACGTGCTCGTAATTTCCAACACGTCGAGTTTAAATAATATGGTACTCGTTGTCTCCATGGTGAAAAGGTGTTCTCACCAAGCATTTTTCAAATTCATTCGTTGGTATCCCTTAACTTGGATTATATTTATTTTCACGAGTTCGATCAATTCGTTTCGCATCCAATAAATCTTCCAAATTTGATGAAGGTAAAACTAGGTGTGGTTGATTATGGAATATTGGAATTAAGTTGTTGCCCATTAATCGAGGACTTGTCCTTCCGTATTGAAACTACTCCAACGAGTAACAAAGGCCCGATAATAACGAGTAATAAATCTTCCAAATTTGATGAAGGTAAATTTATCAATAAAGTATCAGACATATTTACTACTATCACGGTTAATGTGATTACTTTCACGATATCCGCTATTAATACTATTACGTTAGAAACAGTAATCGATTACTGTTTTTTTTTACCAATTCCGTTATTTTTATGGTTAAATTCACTACAACTTAACGTACCCGTGAAAGAAAAGATCTTTACATGAAAATTACCTAGCTTGATTAATCCTCTAACCATACAAGCTTTGTTACTAAATGTCAAATCACTGATTTTGTGATCATTGTTCAAGAAAATTTTAAATTCCATACCACTAAGTGGTACCCTTCATTTTTTTTTTCGAATTCTACGTTGATATCCATCACTTTTTATAAATATTAATAATATCCCTAAACTTAATAAATATAGTAGTCCTTAAAACACCTAAACTACTAAAAATTGATTTTTTTTCAAACACTTAATTTTTAAAGAAATGTTTACAATTAAGTAAAAGATATTAAAAGAATAAGAGATCTCCACTATTTTTCCGCCTAAATAAAAACTACTCTATAATTGGGTTTCATTATGTCATATCTAAAATTTGGCCATATTGTTTAATTTCATATACGGAGTAATAAATATATAATTCAAACTCATTTAAAAGGGATAATATTTTTCAATTGGATTAGACGTATTAATAGAATATTCTTATTCAGTTACATAAATAAAATTGTACTGATTTTAAATAGGATGTGAAAGCCATATTTTACTAATATTATTTTTTAAACTAAACTTGATAACTACAATAATTACTAAACGGTTATATTACACCTTTAGTGGATATAATAATATAATAACAATATTTTTTTTAAAGCAGAGTTAAAAAAATAGTTCGAGTAAAAGGGCAATTTATGGAAACGTAAGGACAAAATGCATATGAAACAGTAAATTTTGTCCTTAAAAGAGCAATAACGTTATTTTTTTCTTGACATAAATTATTCGGGTTAAACCAAACTTCTCTATAGGACTTTATTCGGAATTAAGTTGTCTTGAAGAGGAGAACGAAAATAGACTGAATTCTCACCTGCGTGAATTGAACTTCTAATCCGGACCCAAACTGAAATAAATCAATTTATCAAACTGAAATTAATTGTAAAAAGCGAGTTGTGCTAATAATATTGAGTATTAGTTATTTAGTTGTACTCCGTATAATTTAAAGTCATATCGGATATTTGCATCATTTAACACTATCGCCTTTTAAGTACTTTATTCGGAGTATACAACAATCACCCGTTTTTTTTTTTTTTTTTTTTTGTAAAAAATATAAGAATTTGTTTACTTAGATATATAATTGATTAGTTTTAAAAGTGGCAATTTACCCCCTTAACTTTGTTCAATGGTGAAATTAGGCCCCTTAACTTTCAATTGTAGCAATCAAGCCCCATAACTTTAACAAAAAGTTAAATTCAACCCCAATTTTTATTTTTCACTTAAATTTCAACAAAAATTCATTTTATATTTATATTATACAACTAATAATAGACACCACCATTAATAAAAATTGGGGTTGAATTTCACTTTTTGTTAGATTTATGGGGCTTGATTGCTACAATTGAAAGTTAAGGGGCCTAATTTCACCATTGAACAAAGTTAAGGGGGCAAATTGCCACTTTCGCGTGAAATATATAGTAATTGATTAGTTTGGTATGGCCACCATAAATCTTAAATAACCTAATACCAAATCCTAATATTCCTAACACCATAAACCTTAAATATCCTGCCTGCCGGTACCTTACCAATCGGCAAAAACCTAGGTTCAATCAAAGAAACTACTTGTTTCTTCTCAAACAAATCCAATGTCAAACGAAGCGGCTCCGGTCATTAATAATCACAACAATAGACAGAGCCCGTTCCCCGAAGACAATCCAATGTTGTGCGAAACCGTTAATAACTCGCTCCTTGAAGACAATCCAATGTCAAGCGAAGACGTTCCGACTATTAATAGATACCACCATAGATGGAGCTCGCTTCCCGACGACATCATCTTCGAAATTATCTCCCGCGTTGGCCTTCCTCGTAAAGTCGTCATCACTGTTTCCGCTTCTAATTTCACTATCGAACAAACAGTTGCACCTAACTATAATATTTACGAGCTTTGGACCACCCTCGATAACCTTTTCACCGTATTCATCCCACCATTTATCGACACCTTTAGTTTCAATCTTCACACTGATCACTATGACGAACCTCGTTGCTGGCCTATCATTGATGCATGGGCTCGTCGATTAAGTGCTTGTAACATCCAACACTTCAGGGCTTATAAGGCTTTTCGCTATCGACCTCATGAACACGTGTACCCACTAAGCATTTTCCGAATGCATTCGTTGATATCGCTTGACTTGAGTTTGTGTTCTCGAATCACGTCAAGGGCTCCTTATTCCATTATTCTTCCAAACCTCAAGAAACTTCGTCTACGTTATGTTAACTATGAATGTTTGAGACAACTATTAAGTTGTTGCCCGTCACTTGAAGATTTGTCCTCGTCTATTAACGAGTCTATGAAGCATTTGGTATCGCTCACAAGCAAGAAATTAAAGCGATTATGTATAATTCTGAAAGGGTTTTCAATCGTTGATGTTGTCATCGATACTCCAATATTGGAGGAATTGATTATTTATTGGTATCCCATAGTATCAGTGCGGACTTTCGAATCGATCTCGAAAGTCAGGTCGCTTGAACTCCATGGAAGTTGGGCAAGGCTTGAATGTAATCCTAGGAATACTATAACCTACCCTAATTTAACTGATCTAAAATTAGTTACGTGTTCGCCTGAACTATTTAAAGCAATAGGTTTAATGTTAGATTGTCCCAAATTAGAAGTTTTTGTGATATATATGGATACAACTGATAGCATTAAGAAGATGGTTTGGGATCAAGAAGCTGTATTTGGACCCGTTGAGCATGTGAAGCACATAAACTTGTATATGAATACAATTGTCGATATATTTAGCGAAAATATTGTGAATATAGTGACATTGTTGCTAAGAAGTGCCAAGGTTTTGGAGAAGCTCACTCTCTTCGGATACGGCCCTCTTAAGAATCAGAGGTACTTGGCCATACCTCAATTTCACCAAACTTTAGCTGAGTGTGTCGAGGCTACGTCACGATGTCAACTCGAACTCTTAGGAGCATATAAGTGGCCTACTGAAGTCGCTCATTTTTCTTAAGGTCAAAGTTACCTAACTTTGAATTAAGTTGGCTAATCAGCAAAGAAAAAGTTGTGGTGCTTGATATTTCATTTTTCTTAAAATTAAATTAAAATTATTATGGTGTTTTTTTTTGCTTTTGACTTACATTGTTGTGTTTTTTTCCCTATTGTCGTCGGCCGTGACTCTCCCTATACAAGACTAGTAAATTAAAATTACAATGAAGATTACAATTATCTCTACAACGTTACTACGATAATAATCTATTGCTCTTCCCATCCATCCAATCAAACAAAAATTAATTTATGAGACGGTCACACAGTATAGAACAATCAATTTATTTATACAAAAACTACTCTTTTATTGATAACAATAAATCAGAGTGTAATGTTTTATCCTAGAATTTGTATTATGGTAAAAGTAGGTTCATACTTGCATTGAGAATCTTTCATAATTTTAAATAAATTAATATTAAATCCTAATTCTACTCATTCTCCTAGCCTACAATAAACCTTAAATACTCTGCCGTTCTATATTGATCTCCAATTATAAGCTTTTTTTTTTTTTTTTGAGGTGGATCCAATTATAAGCTTAGATATTCAGCAATGGGACAAAAAACTAGCGTTTTGGCTGTTTACCGCCATAGATTGATCTCACTTCCCGAGGACATCATCTTCGAAATTATCTCCCGCGTTGGCCTTCCTCGTGAAGTGGTAATTACCTTTTCCACTACTAATTTCAGTATCAAACAAACAAGCGCACCTACCTACGATCTTTACGCGTTTTGGACCGCCCTCAATAACCTCTTCACCGTATTAATCCCACCCATTGTCGACACCTTTTGTCTTGATCTTAACATTGCTCACTATAGAGAACCTCGTTGCTGGCCTATCATCGACGCATGGGCTCGTCAATTACGTGCTTGTAAGTTGTAACATCCAACACTTCACGGCTACTAAGTTTTCTCGCAATAGTTCTTATGAACACGTGTACCCACTTAGCATTTTTCGAATGCATTCGTTGGTATCGCTTGACTTGAACATGTGTCATCGGATTGATTCTCATTCCATTATTCTTCCAAATCTCAAGAAACTTCGTCTATCTTGGATTAACTATGATTGTTTGAGACGGCTATTACGTTGTTGCCCATCACTTGAAAACTTATCCGTGTCCATTAACGAGTCTAAGACGCATTGGGAATCACTTACAAGCAAGAAATTAAAGCGATTATGTATAAGCCTTGACGGATTGTCCATTGTTGATGTTATCATCGATGCTCCAATATTGGACGAATTAAATTATTCTACGATTTCCACATTATCAATGCAAATGTTAGATTCGGTCTCACAGGCCGTCAAGTCACTCAAACTCGAAGCATATGCGACAACAATCAGCCGTGGTCCAAAGAAGACAATGATCTTCCCTAATTTGACTCGTCTTGAATTAATTGGGTGTTTGCCTCTGATAATTGAAGCAATAGGGTTAATGCTACGTTGTCCAAAATTAGAGGTTTTTGTATTACGTCTTATTATCTTTGACGAGATGGTTTGGAATCAAGAAACTGTATTTGTGCCCGTTGAGCATGTGAAGCGCATCGATTTGTATACGAGTACGATTATCGATCACTTTGGCAAAGAAATGGTGGATCTAGTGACATTGTTGTTAAGAAGTGCTAAGGTTTTGGAGAATGAAGCTCACTCTTCGTGGCGGTCATACTTATCATAATTACTTGAACAAACCTCAATTTTACCAGACTTTATTTGAGTGTGTTGAGGCTACATCACGATGTCAAGTCGAACTCTTAGGAGTATACGAGCTGACCTCTTAATTCTCGAATTGAAGACTTCATTCTTTTAATTGTTAGGGTTAAAATTTGGGAACATTAATTTTTAGGGTAATACGTTTCTGTTTCTGCTTCTTAATAGGATTAGTATAATGTTAGAAAGAGGTGAGGATCGAACTCGTGATTTGTGAGATCAAGGGACGAGTTTGATTCTATGAGTATATTTGACTAAAAGAGAACCTAGACGTCTAGTCAATGGGATATTTGTTCGAAATAGACCTATATCTCGAATATTGGGTGGTTAAGTTAAAGAACTTGAAATGATTAATGAAGTTAAAGACATATTTAACTTAAATCAAAGATGTGAAGAACCGTCTCAAATCTATAATTTTGATCAAACCTTGATCTAGTTTTTCAAAAATGAACTATCTAGCTTAGGTTAAATCAAACTTACATATAGGACTTAAACAGAACTAAATTGTCTTAAAGTAAAGAATGAAAATAGACTAAATTGAACTATACTTATAAATCTCACCCAACATGGATTGAACTTATAATCCTGACCAAACTTAAATAAATCAATTATATCGAACTGAAATTAAGTTGGAAAAAAAGAGTTGTGCTAATAATATCGAGTATAGTTGTACACTTGTACTCCGTATAATTTAAAGTGATGTCAGATATTTGCATCATTTAATACTTTATCACCTTTTTAAGTACTTTATTCAAAATAAATGGATTTGGTTTGGTAGTTGCTCATCTCATGCATTAACCATGAGATCAGGGGTTCGATCCCTCCTTATATGGACGCCCCGGTTTACAACAAAATAAAGTATTTTATGTTGAATTATTGTGATCCAAAATATTAGTCAAATATTAGTTTCCTAATTATTAGTTAGTGGTTAGTCGGTTTCCTAATAATGTGACTATTGTGATCCAAAATAGGATCATGTAGTTATGCACAAGAGACGTGGGTTCTAACTTCTATGCTTAGAGGTAGTGTCTTTAGTTTTTCTAAGTAGAGTTTCTTAGTTGATGTATGCCTATAAATAGGCCTATCTTATGTCATTATTAATTGAGTTCGTTCACCAGTAAAACGTCTCTATATATTTAATTCTTCTCTCATTTTTAGTCTATCACTTTATTCCGAGTATACAACAATCACTTTTTTTCCGTTATAAATATGAGAATTTTTTTACATAGATATATAAACCGTATAATTCATTAATTAGTTTTAAACTTGTGAGTTTACGTAATTTGTGATCCTACGGGAGATGAATTGTAAGATTGTCTCAATCTCCTAGCATACCGTAAACCTTAAATACACTGCCGTTCGTTATTGTTAGATTATGTGAGATCCAAAACTAGTCAAAGATCGTTTCCTATTGTTTAGGTAGTGGTATGACTAACAATATGGCTAATAAATAGCATTTGCTTAATAATCAAGTTAACTGCATTTAGTTTGCATTAGTGGATACGTGGGGTCACTCCCGCTTCTTCATGTAGTTCATCAATTAGGGTAGTCTTTAACTTAAGCCTATAAATAGACTATCGATATAATGTTATTATTTGAGTCAGTTTACGATAATTTTCTTCCTATATTTCACTCTCTTCTCTTATTTATAGTCTATCAATTATAAGCTTAGACATTCAACAATGGGACAAAAACCTAGCGTTCAATTAAAGGAACAACTTCTTTCTTCTCAAACTAATTCGATATCAAGCAAAGCCATTCAAGCCGATAATAAACACCACCATAGACGGAACCCGTCTCTCGAAGATGATCCATTGTCAAGCGAAGCCGTTCTGACCGTTAATAGATACTACCATAGATTGATTTCACTTCCCGATGACATCTTCTTAGAAATTATCTCCCGCGTTGGCCTTCCCCGCGAAGTCGTCTTTACTGTTTCCAGTACTAATTTCAGTATCAAACAAATAAGCGAACCTACCTACGATATTTACGAGTTTTGGACCGCCCTTGATAACCTCTTCAACGTATTAATCCCACCCTTTATTAACACATTTTGTCTCGATCTTCATCCTGATCACTATGACGAACCTCGTTGCTGGCCTATCATCGACATATGGGCTCGCCGATTACGTGCTTATAAAATCAAACACTTTGCGGCCAATGACTCTCGTCGCGATCGATCTGATGATCGCGTGTATCCACTAAACATTTTTCGAATGCATTCATTGGTATCACTTGAATTGAACATGTGTCATCGGATTGCTTCAAGTACTACTCATTCCATTATTCTTCCAAACCTCAAGAAACTTAGTCTACATTGGATTAACTATGAATGTTTGAGACGGCTATTAAGTTGTTGCCCGTCACTCGAAGACTTGTCCTTGTCTGTTAATGAACCTGAGAAGCATTCGGTATCACTTACAAGCAAGAAATTAAAACGATTATATATGAGACTTGAAGGGGTGTCGATGGTTGATGTTATCATCGATGCTCCAATATTGGATGAATTGAATTATTCTTCGAGTTCCATATTATCAATGCAAATGTTAGATTCGGTCTCAAACGTCGTCAAGTCACTTGAACTCGAAGCATATAATACGAGGGTCAGCCGTGGTCCAAAGAAGACAATTATCTTCGCTAATTTGACACATCTTCAAGTATCTTGGTGTTGGCCTCTAGTAATTGAAGCAATAGGTTTAATGGTACATTGTCCAAAATTAGAGGTTTTTGTGTTACGTCTTATTAACCTCGACAAGATGGTTTGGAATCAAGAAGCTGTATTTGTGCCCGTTGAGCATGTGAAGTGCATAGAGTTGCAAACGAGTACGATTGTCGATCAATTTGGCAATGAAATGTTGAATCTAGTGACATTGTTGCTAAGAAGTGCTAAGGTTTTGGAGAAGCTCATTCTATTGGCATGTGGCCCTCTTAGTAATCATATAAACTTGGCCAAAAATAAGTTTTACCGAGCTTTATATGAGTGTGTCAAGGCTACCTCCCGATGTCAAGTCGAATTCTTAGGAGCATATAAACGGACCTAGATATTTGATAGAATTGTAACTTTTGTTTATCTTTTTGTCAAGTTTTCCATGTTCGATTCCACTTAAGGATGTCTTTAGTTAGTGTAATTTTTGATTATTGATAATATAATTTTTAATTATTTTAATTACTTGAACAAACCACAATTTTACCAAACTTTATTTGAGTGTGTTGAGGCTACATCACAATGTCAAGTCGAACTCTTAGGATCGAGTATACGAGCTGACCTCGTAATTCTCGAATTGAAGACTTAATTACGAGCTGACCTCGTAATTCTCGAATTGAACAAACCACAATTTTACCAAACTAAGTTTTACCGAGCTTTATATGAGTGCCTCTAACCCAAACCCAACCCATACTTAGTTTGGCCCATTATTCCTAACAATATGTTATTTGATCAATACTAACTAGTTTAGATCCCGCACAATGAATGCGCGGTATTTTTAGAGTTTTTAGTTTTGTATTACTTAATCATGCTAAATTAACACCTCATTAATTTTTCATATTTCACGTCATTATATTTTGATATGAGAAAAAAAAATTGAACTGTAACCAGAAAAACTGAGTGAAATTGAACTGTGAAATAATAGTGGTATCATATTTCACGTCATTTTTCTCGTTATTGTATTTTTTAAGAAGTATTTTTTATACCACAAAGCTAGTGATTCCAATTTATAAATTCTCTCAATTTTTTTTTTGTTATAAAGGTAATCAAAACGATTTATATTTTTTTTATACATAGCATGAATAGTATGAGTCAAGTAATTCTCAAATAATAGCATTAATAAAAGATTTGATAGTTTAAAATTTTATATTATTTCTACTTTAAATAAAATATTATAGTTTAGTGTTTAGTGAAAATTATATAATTTGAAGAAAAGATTAACTTTAATGAATATAATTATATAATGAAATTATATTTTTTAATTATTAATTACATTTATCAGTAAATTTATTAGTAAATAC
This sequence comes from Silene latifolia, assembly GCF_048544455.1. Lineage (NCBI taxonomy): Eukaryota > Viridiplantae > Streptophyta > Magnoliopsida > Caryophyllales > Caryophyllaceae > Silene > Silene latifolia. Next base: position 9,694,009 of record NC_133536.1, on the reverse strand, counting down.
AATTAAATTATCAATAGCTTCCTTATTTACAAAGATGCTTTTTGGAGGGAAAAATTTGTTAGTTCACCTATTCATTTAGTAAATAGGGGATTAGCACATAGCTCTCCAAGCTTACCATAAACCCTAATGACCAAGCCGTTACTATCCAGAGGATCCTGAAGTTTAAGCTACGACATTGATCAACAATGGAACAAAACCCTAATGACCAATCAATCTTACAACATCATAGATCGATCTCTTTACCTTATGACATCCTTAATATAATTATCTTCCTCCTAAAATTTCCTCAACGCACCAACTTTACTATTTCCGACTCTACTTTCTTCATCGATCTTTCCGAACCTGTTGAGAACAATTTTTCCGAGTTTTGGAACATCCTTGATAACCTCTTTACCATATTCACCGCACCCTCTACCAACACTTTTCGTATTCATCTTCACGAGACCCTTTTTGAAGAACCTTCCATAAGGGCTATCTTACACTCATGGACTCGTCGACTACGTGCTCGTAACTTCCAACACGTCGAGATTAGATCAACTTGTTGTTTCTATGGTGACAAGGTGTTCCCACCAAGCATTTTTCAAATTCATTCGTTGGTATCACTTAACTTGGATTATATTTATTTTGAAGAGTTCGATCAATTCGTTTCGCATCCAATAATTCTTCCGAATCTAAAAAAACTTAAACTAGGTGTGGTTGATTATGGAATATTGGAATGGCTATTAAGTTGTTGCCCATCAATCGAAGACTTGTTCTTCCGTATTGAAACTACTCCAACGAGTAACAAAGGCCCGTCAATAACGAGTAAGAATTTAAAGCGTTTACGTATATCTCATTTTCTCGCTAGGGGTCCTCGTGATTTTATTGAGATTATTATTGATGCACCAACATTGGAGTACTTGTACTTTAGTGGTAGCTTTTTGTCAATGCGGATGTTCGATTTGATTCCTAACGTCAAGGCGCTTGACCTCGGTGGTCGTTCAACTACGAGACTCTACAATAGTACTACCAAGATGATCTTCCCTAGTTGGACTCATCTTACATTACATTTGGGTTACGAAATATTTAAAGCAATATTTGAACAAAAAATGTTGCATTGTCCCAATTTAGAGAATCTAGTATTACAATTTTATGGAACAAATTTTTATGATTTTATTTGGGAACCTGAAGCTAAATTTGGGCTAGTCGAACATGTGAAGCACTTGGAGTTGCGTATGACTGTTATTCGATTTAACCAACGAACGTTGGATCTTGTGACATGGTTGCTAGGAAGTGCACCGGTTTTGGAGAAGCTCGTTCTCTTTGCAAATCAATCGTATAGTGATGATAAGTCCAAAGCTCAATTTCAACAAGGAGTAATAGAGTTTGCAGAGGATTCTTCGCGTTGTCAAATCGAATTCTTAGGAGCTTTTAATAAGCAAGAAGCTAGACTGAGATGGGCCTAATGCTCCTTGTAAGTCTTCAAGAATACTCCAAGAATCAGAAGTAGAAATCCATTTTAGTAAGTTTTTTTTTAAGGTTCAATTAGTTTTACTTATAACCGTTTTAAGTTATAATAAAGGTGTGGTATGTCATCACTTCCCGAACAGTTATAAACAAGAATTTGTTTTCGAAGTTTTGGGTTATGTAACTTAGCGATCTAAACATATTCGTCGTTTTAATTTTTTTTTTAAGGCTAGCTAAATCAAGACATTATATTTAGCTATTGGCATATAGCTTAATTAATGCTATTCATATTAAGATAAATTTAGTTTTTTTCTATGTTTCTAAGTTATCTGATCTTTACAAGTTGGCTATTTAGACTATGTAGCTAATGGCATATAGCTAATGGCATTCAGGTCATTTGCTTACTTTTGGTTGTACAATATATTTAAAACTAGCTACAACCAATAGTTTCAAGTTTCAAAATCAAACAACTCAACATACCATACGACAATTATGATTATTGGATCGTCCCACCCTCAATCGACACCTTAGGTTTTGATTATATTACGTTAGCTGATATGATGATCGTCCCTTGTTGCTGGCCTATCATCAACATATGGGCTCGTCGACTATGTACTTGTATCATCAATATCCTACACTTGATGATTAACGAGCCTAAATTTTGTCAATTAGTTGATCTCGTGTAGTGTGTACCATGTTGGATTTATGATCCAAAATATTAGTCTAAGTTAGTTTCCTACTTTCTAGTTAGTGGTTAGTATGGATCCTAATAATATGGTATATGGATATTAAGTGAGTGGAATGGTAAGTTATTATGTAGGTAGGCATGTATATGAGTATATCCCACGTCTAACATGTTTACGTAGAGTTTGGTAATTTAGTTTGTAAGCCTGTATATTAGGCCCTAGTTAGAACGTTTTCTATTGCATTGCAATACAGTAGCTTTTCGAGTGAAACATATGAAGACATTTTGCTTGTAAACGAACTCAATTAAACATAATACAATAGACGTCCTTAAATAGACGATATAGAGCTAACCAATAAACCATGATCTACCACTCACAGAATACACTACCCTTAATCCTAATAACTAGGTAGTCCACTAATTCACAATCACATTATTAGGAATCTCGTTAACCACTAACTAAATTGTAGGAAACAATCATTTGACTAATAATTGGATCACAATAACTCAACATGTGGAATTTCTAAGGGGGAATATAATTGAGAGAAAAGGGAGAAGTTTTACAGTTAATTATATAAACTCATAGCCTTTATATAGGCTTACAAATCCTTAACTTAATGCTGAAAACTGACTACTAAAAATATGGTAACTACCCACTATTAACACTACTTAGTCAATAAAACACATGTTAAATTGACCCATTAACCAACTATTTCCAAATTATTAGAAACTACTAACACAAATTTTGGAGCACTAACTCCAACACACCCCTTGATCCAAAATTTGTAAAAGCCATTCGAAACTTCGATGTCGTTAGCTTGAGCTATTTTGTAGTTACGGCCTTACCGCAACAAATTTACGAGACCTCTCTGTCCTCGTAATTTCATTTGAGACTTTTGTCCTTAAGTCCTTAACGCCATAAGTTAGATGGAGAATATTAAGGTAAGTAAAGTACTAGAACTCAATCTACAAATTAACGAATAGTATAGTGAGAGAGAATGAGAGGTTTTCTAGAGAAATAAACACATAAAACAAAAATGAGTGATCCCAATAAAAAACCCCCTTCTTCACCGGACCACCACATACCCCTGCCCTTTCCTTTGCCGCCTCCCCCTCCGGTGCCACCAGCTCGAGTCGTTCTCCGGGATGCCTCACGCACTTTGGCCCTCAGCTTCAACCAAAACCGATCCCTAACACCGCATCGCCGATCTCCCCACCTAACACTCAATCACCTAACCTAACCCATAATCCAACCCCCACCATTCCAACCTCCTACAAATCCGCCCTTACTAATTCCATTCTCAACCCCCAAGCCACTACCATCAACCAGAATCCCCATTTAAAAACCGCTACCACCACAAAATTCCCGATCTTTTCGCCGGCTCCTGGCAAATCTACCACCAGGCGAGAGCCCGCCATTGATTTACCTGCTCAGGTTCTTCTATCCATCCGATCAAAATGGGAAAATTCCCTAATTATAAAGTTAACCGGGAAATCAATCGATTCCGGTCATCTCGCTACTTCTGTCAAAAGCTTGTGGAGCTGCAAGAGCAACGTTCATTTAATTGGACTGGGAAAAGGTTTCTACTCGTGTAGAATCGAGTCTGCTTCGGATCTTACCCGTATTAAGGAAAACGGGCCGTGGTTCGTCCAAGGTAACTATTTACATGTTCAACCATGGACACCTAACTTTCAACCCTCTACTGCCTCTATCACCTCCATTCCCACGTGGCTTATTTTACCTGAACTACCAATCGAGTATCACCGTGTCGATGTTCTTAAGGCTATTGGAAATTCCATTGGGATTTTTATCAAGCATGACCCAAATGGTCTTTACAGAAACAACGCAAGATTCGCTCGAATTTCCGTTCACTTAGACCAGTCGAAACCTATCCCAGAATCTGTTTGGCTAGGCAACTTCCGGCAGGAGATTAAATTGGCGGAGAAACAAATTTACTGTCAAATATGTCACGGGTTTTGCAAAGGCTTGTGTTCTGGGGTTGCGGAAAAGACGACTCCGACAACTGTTGACAAAGTCAATACCCATGTGACATCTTCTGATGGCCCTACCTCTGACAGTGACATTGCTTTGTCCTCCTCTGAAAACTGGAGTATAGTTCCTTTCAAAGTCCAAGGTATGCTTCCCTCTACCCCACCTCTGCCTCCCTTTATCCCCACTACTTTAATTAATTCCCCCCTTTGTGAAACTTCTTTACCTGACTCTAGTTCCAACCCATCTTTTCCCAATCCAAAAATCTTTCTAGACCAGCTTTTTAGATTACCCCCCCTCTCCTCTTTATTTTCCCACTCCCCTGCCAACCCCTTTTTACCCTCCTCCCTTTTCAAAAAAAAGACCACTGAAAATCCCCCACAAGAAAATGAACCCTCACTCTCCCCCGTCCTCCCCTTCTCCTCAAAACGAATACCTAACCCTAACCATCCCATCCTCTTATCTCCCGCCAAATCCCCTTTTCAACCCGCACCCCTGCCCAACCCGAACACCCCTTCGAGTCCTGCTTTTTCCCCTGGATGCGCTTCCGCGCCTACTTCCAACCCCCAACCCTCACTCTACCAGAAATTCCAATCAACAACAACACCTTCACCCAAGAACATCGCCTCGTCTCGCCTCAGGCAACCGTCTCCAACCTGCGGGCCATACTCGCAAACCCCTTCAATCCTCCCCAATCATGCCTCAACATTTGTCTTATCAACACCCAGTCGATGTCGGGTTGTCTTCAACCAGCCCACCTGCCGGACCTCTCGGATCTACCTGCTCTTCCTCCGGTTCTGATGTGCTTCCTGATGTGGTTCCTTCGGGAATGGCACGTCCTTTACCCATCTTTGGTGGTACCGCCGGAGCTCCAGTTCATTTTGGATCCTACACCCATCTTGCCTCGATTGAGGAGAATTTATCTATTGAGTTTGACTTGCAAGGACCTCCGAACCGCGAGCTTCTCAAACTCAGTAGTGATCTTTCGGACTGCAACCAGATTGTGTGCTCTGGACATTTGGGTCAGTTGGGACCGGGCCATGGAATTGAATCATCGAGAACTACTGCTGAGCATTTCGGGGTTGAACCGCAACCCACTCCTAGGGTGCCAAAACCTCGTTCCCGGCGTGGCAAAGGCCGGGGGTCTTCGGTCAGACCCGGATGACCTTCCCAGTCCCTTCCTCCTTCCTTCCAACATGAATATTTTGTATTGGAATTGCCGAGGCATTGCTAGACCTTCGTTCCGGACTCACTTGTCCTACCTCATTAATGCTCATAACCCGACCATTGTGATCCTTTCCGAAACCAGAGTCCGCTCCCCTAACTCTTTGGCCATTGTGCGTAGGCTCCCCTTTGACTCCTTCGAGATCTTGGACCCGGTGGGATTCACAGGCGGCATCATCATTCTTTGGAATGCTGGAAAGGCAACCGTTTCCCTTCTAAACAAAACTGACCAATTGATCAATGTGGTGGTCCAGGTACCTAATATCTCCTTCCTCTTCTTTTTGTCTGCTGTATATGCGAGCCCAAAGTTTAGACTTAGGAAAAATTTGTGGTCGGATCTCATTAATATTGCCGCCTCCCACGACCTTCCCTGGGTCTGCTTAGGCGATTTCAATGAAGTGACGTGTAGTACCGACAAGATTGGGGGCCGGGGTATTAAGCTGAATAGAGTTAACCTTTTCAAGTCTTCCCTTGATTCATGCAATTTAATTGACATTGGGTTCTCTGGACCCAAGTTCACTTGGACTAATAGACGACGTATAAATCCCATTTTAGAAAGACTTGACCGGGTTTGGGTTAATCAGGCTTGGATGGATCAATATCCGAACTCCCACAATTACCATCTGACCCGTCTCTCCTCTGACCACTGCCCCATCATGTTAAAGACTTCCCTCCCTCATCACCCTTCTGTTAAGGCCTTTAAATTTGAGACCTTTTGGACTTGTGATCCGTCTTTCTACCCGCTTGTTGCCCACACGTGGCCTTCCCTCACGGATAGTATTCCCTCCAAACTTTCTAACCTTAGTCTGACTATCACCGACTGGGCCAAAGTGATCTTTGGCGACCTTCCCTCTCGAAAACGTAGGCTCTCTGCTCGGCTTCTTGGGGTCCAGCGCAACCTGTGTACCCACCCTAAATTGGAATTCCCTCTTGACCCTTAATGACTCCCTTACCCAGGAACTAAATTGCGTTCTTGACCTTGAGCACTTTTATTGGAAAGACCGGTCCCGCATCAGTTGGCTTACTGATGGCGACCGTAATACCACGTTCTTTCAAAAATCCGTTACCATTAGGAGAAGCTTTAATCGGATCCTCTCTCTTACCAACAACGCGGGCCTTACCATCTCTGGCCATGACGACCTAAATAAACACATCACCACCTATTTTACTGACCTTTTCACCTCTGGAAAAGAGATTGCCTACCTTGTCCCTCCTGTTAACCTTCCCTCCTCTGGGCCCCCCTTCACCTCCACCTTCCTGATCCCTTCTTCTGAGGAAATTCGCACCGCCATTTTCTCCCTTGGCTCTGGCAAAGCTCCTGGGCCCGACGGGTTCCATGCTGGGTTCTTCAAGAAATGCTGGGAGATCATCAAAGCCGATTTTATCCCCTTCATCCAAAACATCTTCCACTCAAAAACCATCCCTGCGGCCATCAATTTGACTTCCATCTCTCTCATCCCCAAAATCCCATCTCCTCAATCCATCACTAACTTCAGACCCATCAGCCTTTGTAACACCACTTACAAGACCGTCACAAAGATCCTTGTTAACCGTCTTAAGACTTTTATGCACTCTCTGATCTCCCCTAACCAAGGAAGCTCCATCCCGGGTCGAGGAACGGATGCCAATTTCATCATTGCCTCCGAGATTCTCCACTCCATGCACACCTCCAAGAGCAAACTTGGCTGGTTTGCTCTTAAACTCGATCTTGAGAAGGCGTTTGACAGACTTGAGTGGGACTTTGTCCGGTCTTGCCTTATAGCAGTTAACATTGACCCCGAAACCATCTCTCTCATTATGAGCTGCATCTCTACAACTTCTGCCTTTGTGACCTTCAATGGCACACCTCTTGATACTTTCACCCCCTCCCGTGGAATCAGACAAGGTGACCCCCTCTCCCCCTACCTTTTCATCATTTGTATGGAGGCCCTCTCCCGCCTCATTCACCAGGCCTGCAACAATAGTGATTGGATCCCCTTTCCCCTTGGAAAAGGTGGTGTCTCCTTCTCTCATCTTCTCTTTGCCGATGACATCCTTGTCTTTGGTAGAACCTCTGAGAGAAATTTGTGTGCCCTTCAGGATACCATCCTCTCCTTCTGTTCCGACTCGGGACAAAAGATAAATTGCTCAAAAAGCAAGATCACCTTCTCTAAGCTTACCCCCCCCCCCCTAGCGAGGCCACTCTCTTCGAAGACGCTCTTGGCATCAAGAAAACCAACACCTTGGGTACCTATCTCGGTTTCCCTCTCCTCAGTAAAAAAACCAAAGCGTTCTGATTTGAACTACATTTTAGACAACATAAAGTCCAAACTTGCTTCTTGGAAATCTAAGTTCCTTTCTAGAGCTGGTAGGATCTGTCTTATCAAATCTACTATCAACGCCATACCCAATCATGCAATGCAATGCATTCGTCTCCCTTCCTCCATTCTTCGCGACATTGACAAGACCACTAGGAGCTTCCTTTGGTCCAACAACGCCAACAAACTCCATCTTGCTAATCGGGACCTTGTCACCCTCCCCCTTTCTCTTGGCGGCCTTGGAATTAAGGCCGCTGAACCTCTCAATGATGCTCTCTCAACCAAACTCTGTTCTAAAGTCCTCCTCAACAACTCCTCCTCCGCTGCTAAGACCATCCATAGTAAATACTGTACCCCCTCTGATGAATAGCATTTGAGTCACTTTTTACCCCGCATTTATATCTTATTCCGACTCGATTTTGCGTGCTTAAATGATTAAATAGCTCATTTAATTACTAATTTATAATAATTAGCCGTATTAGTTTATAATTAATAATTAATTGTATTTATGTATAATGTTAGTATTATTATTATTATTATATTAATTTAATATGTATGTGAAATAGGAAAGCAAGGTGGAGTAATGAGACGGAAATTGAGGAGCGAGTCGCGTTGAGACGGAATTAAATTGAGAAGTTGGAATTGGGATACATCATTAAAGAAAAGTCAAGCATGGCATTTGACTTCCTCAAAATTGTATGCCCCCTGGTGCAGTGGTACTCTTCATCGTCATTCTCAATGAAAACATGGACCAAGTTTACATCCATCATAACATTCAAAGTTATCCCTCCACTAATTCAATGACACTATGGTCATTTGTGCTTGTGAGCTTCAATCGCCCGAAACCCGAACCCGACATCACAATCGTCATCACCAATCATACCTTCAACCACCGTGACCCACGACAACCATCAGCAAAGCCCGACATCATCACCATTAATCAACAACAGCAACCCCACCGTCTCCAATGCATAATCGGATTCGAGCTCGGAATCGAAACCGAGCTTTTATGAAGCTTTGTGCTCCATGCCGGTGCCCGGCAGCTCGACTCCTCAACCGGCAAAACACACCAATTTGTTCTCCTTTTTGTGAAGGCCTCGCTACCGGTATAGGGACCGGCAGCCGGCTAGCCGGCAAAAAACGCACCAAATCAACAAATTTTGCATCGATCTTGTTGTTCTCTCTGTGCCCCGTGGTCGATCGACCGCAAAAACACACATCCCACTTGATTTCTGCTCTTTCTTCAATGGCCTCGCTTTCCAAGCATCAACCCCGGCCGCCGGGCGACCGCAAAAGGCCCTTTGCTGCATTTGGTTCACACGCGTCTTTTATTTCGTGTTGTTTGAATTGTTTTGGTGAGTGTGTCTTTTTTGAGGAGATGATGATTATTAATATTATTAAAGTTATTATTATTAGATGATTAATATTATTATTAGTTGTATTAGTAGTATGATTAATATTATTAGTTAGACTAGTATAAAGACCACCTACCACACATTATTAGAGAAGACCCATGACCTTACATTAGAATTAGAATAGAATTAGACTAGTATTAGTTCATCTTTCTCTCAACAATTGTAGAACCCTAATATTTACTCTCTCCTTTTCATTCAATAAAATTTGCAATCTTTCTTTAATTATTAGTTTAATTCTTCCTTTGTTCATTCAAGTTCCTCATCTCTCATTAGTATACAATTAGTATTTTGGGTTGTATTTGAAGATTAGAAGAAATTCATTCTTCCATTATTATCCAAGATTGCTACTTTCCTCTTTGTTGGTACAATTCTCATCTTTTGTTTACATTACTTTCATTAGTTTACATTTCTTATGTTGTTTTATCATTATTCATCAAAAGTATTAGTCTTTATCATGTTTGCAATGTTTACTTGTTTATTGTTGGAAATTGTTGGTAATTTCTCACCCATGAACATGAGTGAGTAGTCTTATCTAAGGTCATAGGGGGAATTTGGGTAATTAAGGGGATGAATTTGGGTTGTTAACCTTTTGAATTGGGTGATTATGTGGTTTCTACTCTTAATGCATTTGAAGTGTTTGTGGAAATGCCTCAATGAAAATTGGACATTTCATTAACATGTTTGGCTTACCTTGGTGCATTGTGCTATTAGATAGTTTTAGAAGTGCTTATAGATGAGTTTTAATGAAAGTTAGAACATCTCTTTGATGCATTCGATCCGTCTTGGTGCTCATGCTATTGGGTAGTCTTTATGCTTAATTTGTAGCTAGTTCATCTCGATCAAGTGACAACTTATTGAGGAGCTTAAGGTGACTAAGAAATTAGTCTTAAACCCTTGACCACCATTATTACCCTTTTCTTGTTAGACCTTGTTTCTCCCCCTAATTGCCCTTTGTGAACCCAAAGACCTTAGCCTTCCATCAATTGAATACAATCTCATTTAGTTTAATTTAACTTGTTTGCATCTTAATTTAGATAAATCAACATCTTATTTTGTTTGACTAAACTAAAGACTTAAACCAACCAAGTATCTAACCCCCGCCATCTTCGTGTTCGACACCCGAATAAATACTACTTTTATTTGGTTTTATAAATTGTTTTTGATTGGGAAGTGACGGCAAATCCCTCACATCAAAATGGCGCCGTTGCCGGGGATGGCGTTAGGTTATGCTTAGTTAGTTAGAGTCTTAGGCTTAGTCTTTACTTGTTGTTTGCTTGTTTGTGTAGTTTGTGTGCTTCTTGTAGAGTGTGTGTGATTTTTGCCTTACCCTAGTGTGTAAAAGCACTAGGAGTCTTACGGTTTGACAAGTTGTATGCTTAGGAGGAACCACCAAGCTTTGCTCTTTGACTCCGATCCCGAAAGGCTTTTTAGAGCCTTAAGGAATAGGACCATTGCAAGGGTTATAACCTCTTCTCAAGCAACCATAAACCAAGCAAATCCACCCATCCAACCTCTCATTGAAAACACAACTCAACAACAACCAAACACTACAATTGAGCCTTCAATAGAAAATCCATTTCACAACTTCCAACTTCCAAATAACCCACCTCAAACACCACCTTCTCATATACCAAATCCACCACCACCACCAATGGCTTTACGTGACCATAACCGTCCTAACCACAATGATGCTTGTGACCCAATTAATTTTGGCGCATTGGCTCCCAACAACTTTGAGATGCATCCCGCCCAAGTCGGGTTGATTGAGAAGGATTTGTTCGGGGGGCATATTGAAGAGGATGCCCATGCTCATCTCCGGAAGTTTAAAAGAAAAGTTTCAATGATGAAGAAGAATGGGGTGTCCGAGGACACCTTGAGAATGATGTTGTTTCCGTTTTCATTGACGGGCAAAGCGGACCGATGGTTGAACATTCACCCACCGGATACTTTCACTACTTGGGATGCCTTGGCTAAAGCATTCATGGCCAAATATTACCCTTCCTCAAAGACCGCGATGCTCCGTAATGAGATTCATACATTTCAACAAGAGGATGGGGAGTCTTTGGGTGAAGCTTGGGACCGTTATCAAGACTTGATAGCAAGTTGCCCCCACCATGGAATACCGGAATGGTACATCACTCAAACATTCTTCCAAACTTTGCTACCGAGGACTAAGGAGATGGTAAATGCCTCCGCGGGGGGAGGATTTGATCACTTGAGTGATGAAGAGGGCACGGCATTGATCAAGAAAATGGTAGATTCGGAAGCAAACTATGGTTCTAGAGGAAACATGCTAAGAAGGAATGTGAAATTTCCTAAGGAAAACTCCTCCAACTCCGAGACAAATGCCAAGCTCGACTTACTCACAAAACAATTTGAGAAGTTTCAAAGAAATCAAGTGCACCAAGCCGCAACCTCACATGGGGCACCCATGGAAAAAGTGGCTCAAGTCTCAAGTTGTGAACTTTGTGGAGGAAGTGGTCACACATATGACTTGTGTGCCAACAATTACAACAACTTTGATGGGAACAATGTGCAAGAGGTGAATGCTTTCCAAGCATTTAACAATTTTTCCAACCGTCCACCTAGACCCTCATTCAACAACAACCAAGGATCCAACCAAAACTTTGCCAACCAATCTCAAGCATATCAAGATTATAAGGGTAACCAAGGGAACCAAGGTAATCAAAACTTTTACCAAGGAAACCAAGGAAACCAAGCTAACCAAGGGTTTGGCCAAGGATTCAATCAATGGAACAACAACAATGGGTTCAATCAAGGATACAACAATAATCAAAGGTACAACCAAGGGCAAAATCAAGGGTTCAATCAAGGGTACCAAGAGAACAACCAAAATTCCAACTTTAAAGATCAAGGATATGGTTTTTCTCTTCCAATTTCCAACCAACCTTTCAACCAAGAGCCACCACCCCAAGCAAGCAATACCATGGGAGATGATAAATATGAAAACTTGGTGAAGTTGATAGGGGATTTGGCAAGTAGTACTCAACAACAAATCAAGAGTCTTGAAGCTAAAGTGGCTTCCCAAGCTCTCATGAGTTCTCAAAAACCACCGAGTGTGTTTCTAAGACAAGGGCAAAATCCAAGGGACCCTATGAAGTCAAAGGAAGTTAATGCTATCATGGTTGGAGTTGAAGAGGAAAGAGAAGAGTCATTTGATTTGCCAAGTCAAGAGGAGTTATCTTACACTACTCCCTTTTCCATGGCTATGGAAACATTCCAAGAAGTTGACCATGAGCCCGAAAAAGAGAGCATAGAAGACTATGTGCTTGAGCAAATAATGACAATTCATGGTACAAGCTTGGATGTTGAAGTTGACCCGGGTAAAGGAGAGATGATTATGACTTCACCAACCACTATGAGTGAAGAATTTGTGCTTGAGGAAATTGTGAAAGCACCAAATGTGATGGTAGAAGTTGAGGAGAACCCTAAAAGGAAGAGATGGTCATGATGGAAGAACACTCTTTGGCCAAGCAAGAAGAAGTCATTTCTAGAAGAGTGGACATTAGTAGCCATGAGCTTGATGCCTCAAGTGAAGAGTGCAATGTGGTCAAGTCTAAAGAAATCCCCGTCAAACTTGATGATCCCGGGAGTTTCTCAATTCCATGTACCGTTGGTGACCAAAAAGTGGATAGTGCTTTGTGTGACTTAGGGGCAAGTGTGAGTGTCATACCACTTGCCCTTGTGAAGAGGTTGAATATTTCAAGCCTAACCCACACTTCCATTACAATAAAACTTGCCGATGGAACAATCAAATCTCCAAATGGGATTCTCAAGGATATCATGGTTCAAGTTGGTAAGCTTTCAATTCCTACCGATTTTGTTGTATTGGACATCCCTATGGGAAGACGCTCTCGTGTCATTCTTGGTAGGCCATTCTTGGCCACGGGAGGAGCCGTCATAAATGTCAAAGAGGGACAATTGTCATTCAAAATCGGGGAGGAAAAAGTTGAATTCAAGCTACCACATGCTTCAAAGGAAACCGTGGTTCAAAACATGTTTGCCGTGGAAACATTAGAACTCCATGAGAATGAAGATGAGAACATGGAGCTCTTAATTTCTTGTGAGCCAAAAGTTGATGATGAGCCACCGGATAAGTTCCTTGAAGAAGAAGTGAATGTTAAAGATAAGTGTGGGGAAATGGGCAAGACTTGGGAAACCGAGTTCAATTCTAGCACCAATGCCCCTCTAAAATCAAAACCGGGAATTGAAAAGAAGAAGCCAAAAAGATGGAGGAAGAGATCGAAAGGAAAAAGGGTATGTGACCCTAATGTTGACAAAGAGATTAAGGGAAAGCTTGAAGAAGAAATGAACCGAAAATGGCAAGAGATTCAAGATGCCATGAGTAAGTTACATGATTTGATGATGAAGAACAAGGGTTCATGTGTTGTTGATGCTTGTATTGAAGGTAGAAGGTTGGTGGGATCTCGGGATATTGATCCCGGTTGAATGAAGTCTTTGAATGAAGAGGTTTGGTGGAGTCACTTAAGAACCACCGCAATGTATATATATTCTTCTCCTCTTTAATTAAGTTTTTACCGCATTTTGCATTTAGTAACATGATTAGAAAAGGAGTTAATTTAAATTAGCTCTCTTTGCATTCATATAGTGTAGTTTGCACCGTACTTTCAATTTAGCATATAGAATAGTTCATGCATTATATTCATCGACCAAAAACAACTAAAAATTTGAAAAATCAAAAATCTTCAAAAATATGTATTTACTTTTCGAATATCCTCCACACATTTATTTCCATCAAGAAATATGTAAATAAATAAGTGTGGGGAGGACATTCTCATATTTTAAAAATACAAAAACATGTTATTTATTTTCAAATATTCAAAAAAATCCAAAAACATGTCCTTTAATTTTGAAAAATTCAAAACCAACAAAACATGTTATTTCATTTCAAAAGCAAATTTCAAAATCCAAAAATATGTTATTTATTTTTCCTTTTCTCTCCCTATACTTTGTTCCATTGAGGACAATGTAAATTTCAAGTGTGGGGAGGGGAATATCCACTTTGTGAATATTGTCTATATTTGTCCATATCATTATATACTTGTAAATTTAAGAAAAATTAAGAAAATGCCTAAAAATAGAAAAAATTCAAAAATTACAAAAATATTGCATTGTATATATATGTTGGTCTAACAAGTGGCGCAGGCACATACGGGACATTTGAGGCATTAGGAGACTAGAAGACCGCTCGGTTGAATCTTTCTTATCTCTTTCTCCTTTACTATTCTTTTCCTTTATATTGTTGGATATATGGAGGAGGATGGGCTATGTTGATGAGGATGTTCCATTTTGGAACTTGGTGTGTGTGCTTACGTGCTGCTAGGTTTAGATAATTGTTACATGTTTACCTTATGTTCATTTCAATTTCTTGCATGCATTTGTCTCACATGTATTTATGTGTTGTGTTTCCTTTTTGTTGCATTGAGTTTGTATATAAAGTTTTGAACAAAATGTGGTCTAGGGAGGGATTATGATACCCCAATGATGATTTATGTCTTGACCGTGCCTTCCCCCTCCCCATGGCTCGCACCCGTGTCACATGGTTAGCATATGGGAAAAAGGGCATGTCCACCAAGTTTTGGCCGCCTTGTGAGACCGAGAGGACCGTAGGCTAGACCTAGACCTCGACCTAACTACTCAAATGTGAGGATTAGAGCCTCCTAGGGTCGGTGCATTCATACCCGACCCCACTTAGGATTGTGAGTAGGTCTCCTCGCGAGACGTGTTATGTCTAGACGCATAAGTGTGTCATTCCGTCCTTAGGCCATGATTTGCATTTCATTTTTTGTGCACAAGTTATGAAATAAAATCTATTTCCACATGCATATGAACCTCACATAGCCAAATTGCCTTGTTTTGTCCCTTCCATTATCTCCCTTTTTGATTCATCCCCTTTGAGCCTCAACCTATTCATTTGGCAAACTCACTAAAATAGCTACATCCCATAACCACCCTTCCTTGATCAAGAATTGGTCGGTTTTGTAGTAGTGTTGTAGGAGGTGACTTGGGTCGTGATGGTGGATAGTATACATATCCACTTGGGTCGGAACTTGGTATGCATTTGGCATTGTATATAATTAAGAGGTTTTGAAAAAGAAATGAAAAACAAAATAGAAAAGTGAAAAAGTTATGAAAAATTCAAAAAAAAAAAAAGAGTTGGTTGTTTTGTATATATTTGTGTTAAAAGAAGAAAAAGGCAAGCAACACCCCTCTTCATCATTAAAAGGGGTAGAAAAAGCCGTTGCTAAATAAAGAGGCAATTTGATGTTTTTCCAAAATGAGTCGGGTTTACACAATTTTTGCAAGACTTGAGAAACTGAGTCTTTGTTAGGGTGTAGACGTTACCATTTGTTGAAATAAGAGGAGTACTTTCAAAGTTTTTCCAATTTGAGTTGGGTTTATGCAATTTTTGCATAGTTTTGGTGATCCATGCTATGTTAGGGCATAGACGTGTCTCATGTGTTGCAATAAGAAATGGATGTGATGTGTCGGCAATTCTTGATTTGAACTCCACATGTCCAGACGGTGCTTGCACCAATCCCGTTTCGTCCTACTCCTTAACCCCGTTACAACCCTTATTTCATGGCTTGCGCATTGTACTTTTTGCATCTCATTTGGACGTAGGACGGTCTTACACATTAGATTGCGGACACGTTCTCACGAGTCGTAGTAGGAGAGTGTTTGGCTACTTTTTGTACAAAAACACCCGGTCTTTAAATGAGTGACGAGTGAAATCAGTGAGGTTGTCGATGGTCTAAGTCCCCTTAGCCATGGGTCTCTTTTGGTTGAATCTTGCGCGTGTCATGTCATTCTTGGAGGGCTAGCCTTGCTTCCCCTTTTCCCCGCCTTAGAATGTGTTTCTTTGGCTTTTGTGAACATATTTGGGTTGCTTGTGCCACGTTTAGGGAGTTGGCACCTCATTGAGATTTTGAGACGGTTTCACCTAACCTAGACCTTTCAATTTTGAAGCAAAACGGCCGCTTAGATGAGGAAAGCGGTTTGACTTTTTGATTGATGCATCTTATGATTGATTACGTGCTTAAATGTTGGATGTGTCAAAAGTTTTCCGTAAGCCCCCACTTGCCTTGCATCGGAATGCATACCTCATTGTGTCTCGGTGTGAGTTGAAGGGACGGAGAAGGCCCGTTAATTGCCTTTCATCGGATATTATTAGTTTATCTAGTCCTTTTATATTACGGGTCTTAGTTTATTTAATGAGCTTACTCGAGGACGAGTAAGGTTTAAGTGTGGGGAGGTTTGATGAATAGCATTTTAGTCACTTTTTACCCCGCATTTATATCTTATTCCGACTCGATTTTGCGTGCTTAAATGATTAAATAGCTCATTTAATTACTAATTTATAATAATTAGCCGTATTAGTTTATAATTAATAATTAATTGTATTTATGTATAATGTTAGTATTATTATTATTATTATATTAATTTAATATGTATGTGAAATAGGAAAGCAAGGTGGAGTAATGAGACGGAAATTGAGGAGCGAGTCGCGTTGAGACGGAATTAAATTGAGAAGTTGGAATTGGGATACATCATTAAAGAAAAGTCAAGCATGGCATTTGACTTCCTCAAAAATTGTATGCCCCTGGTACAGTGGTACTCTTCATCGTCATTCTCAATGAAAACATGGACCAAGTTTACATCCATCATAACATTCAAAGTTATCCCTCCACTAATTCAATGACACTATGGCTGTGCTTGTGAGCTTCAATCGCCCGAAACCCGAACCCGACATCACAATCGTCATCACCAATCATACCTTCAACCACCGTGACCCACGACAACCATCAGCAAAGCCCGACATCATCACCATTAATCAACAACAGCAACCCCACCGTCTCCAATGCATAATCAGATTCGAGCTCGGAATCGAAACCGAGCTTTTATGAAGCTTTGTGCTCCATGCCGGTGCCCCGGCAGCCGACTCCTCAACCGGCAAAACACACCAATTTGTTCTCCTTTTTGTGAAGGCCTCGCTACCGGTATAGGGACCGGCAGCCGGCTAGTCTTGTTGTTCTCTACCGGTGCCCCGGCGGTCGACTGACCGGCAAAACACACATCCCACTTGATTTCTGCTCTTTCTTCAATGGCCTCGCTTCCGGCATCAACCCCGGCCGCCGGCTGACCGGCAAAAGGCCCTTTTGCTGCATTTGGTTCACACGCGTCTTTTATTTCGTGTTGTTTGAATTGTTTTGGCTGAGTGTGTCTTTTGAGGGAGATGATGATTATTAATATTATTAAAGTTATTATTATTAGATGATTAATATTATTATTAGTTGTATTAGTAGTATGATTAATATTATTAGTTAGACTAGTATAAAGACCACCTACCACACATTATTAGAGAAGACCCATGACCTTACATTAGAATTAGAATAGAATTAGACTAGTATTAGTTCATCTTTCTCTCAACAATTGTAGAACCCTAATATTTACTCTCTCCTTTTCATTCAATAAAATTTGCAATCTTTCTTTAATTATTAGTTTAATTCTTCCTTTGTTCATTCAAGTTCCTCATCTCTCATTAGTATACAATTAGTATTTTGGGTTGTATTTGAAGATTAGAAGAAATTCATTCTTCCATTATTATCCAAGATTGCTACTTTCCTCTTTGTTGGTACAATTCTCATCTTTTGTTTACATTACTTTCATTAGTTTACATTTCTTATGTTGTTTTATCATTATTCATCAAAAGTATTAGTCTTTATCATGTTTGCAATGTTTACTTGTTTATTGTTGGAAATTGTTGGTAATTTCTCACCCATGAACATGAGTGAGTAGTCTTATCTAAGGTCATAGGGGGAATTTGGGTAATTAAGGGGATGAATTTGGGTTGTTAACCTTTTGAATTGGGTGATTATGTGGTTTCTACTCTTAATGCATTTGAAGTGTTTGTGGAAATGCCTCAATGAAAATTGGACATTTCATTAACATGTTTGGCTTACCTTGGTGCATTGTGCTATTAGATAGTTTTAGAAGTGCTTATAGATGAGTTTTAATGAAAGTTAGAACATCTCTTTGATGCATTCGATCCGTCTTGGTGCTCATGCTATTGGGTAGTCTTTATGCTTAATTTGTAGCTAGTTCATCTCGATCAAGTGACAACTTATTGAGGAGCTTAAGGTGACTAAGAAATTAGTCTTAAACCCTTGACCACCATTATTACCCTTTTCTTGTTAGACCTTGTTTCTCCCCCTAATTGCCCTTTGTGAACCCAAAGACCTTAGCCTTCCATCAATTGAATACAATCTCATTTAGTTTAATTTAACTTGTTTGCATCTTAATTTAGATAAATCAACATCTTATTTTGTTTGACTAAACTAAAGACTTAAACCAACCAAGTATCTAACCCCCGCCATCTTCGTGTTCGACACCCGAATAAATACTACTTTTATTTGGTTTTATAAATTGTTTTTGATTGGGAAGTGACGGCAAATCCCTCACATCACCCTCCCGGCACTCCTTCTCTCGGGGATCCCATATCTGGAAGAACATTGGAAGAGGGTGGAACATTCTGAAAGACCACCTCCTCTGGTCCATTGGTGATGGCTCCACCATCAGCCTTTGGGATGACCCTTGGCTTGATCTTGGACCTCTCAGAACCCTCGTTCTTGGCCCCCTTAGTCTTTCCTCCTCCTCTGCTAAATTAAACTCTATTATTTCCAATGGAGTTTGGGCCCTTGACTCTCTTGAATTTGTCCTCCCCGACCTCATCACCAGCACCATTCTCTCCACCCCCATCCCGACCACACCCAGACCTGATGTCCTTTCCACTTCTCTTGCCCCAAAAGGCAAATTCTCCATCAGTGATGCCTACTCCTCTCTGTGCCACCCTAACCCGACCCCTGCCCTTCCCACCTTCCCTGCCGACTTGAACTGGCTTTGGGATATCCCCACCCAACCTCGTATCAAAGTTTTCCTCTGGCTTGTGTGGTGGAACAAGTTACCGCACAAGGCCTCTCTCTTTGGTAGGAAAATCCTGCCCTCTTCATCCTGCTCCCTTTGTCCAAACCCCTCTATATCTGAGACCTCTCTTCATGCCCTCCGAGACTGTAGCTTCGCCTCCCATTCTTGGTCCATCCTCAATGTCTCTAGTTCCTTTTTTGATGCTGACCTCCACCACTGGATTTATGATAACTGCACCTCTCACCCCCCTAGTTGGGCTACCCTCTTTACTTTCGTCCTCTGGCGCCTCTGGCTTCGCCGGTGTGATTTGACCTTTTCCCCTCCCCCTTCCCCTTCCTCCTCCTCCCCTTCCTCTTTCTGTGCCTCTGTTGTTTCCCAATCCTTTGCCTGGTCCCGCGCCTCTGACTGTCTCCCCTCTACCCCTGTCACGAGTTCCACCCACCTTGATGCCTTTTGCTATCCTTTGAGCTGGGCCCCTCCGCCGCTTGGTTGGTTTAAAACCAACGTTGACGCGGCCTTCTCCCCCTCTTCTTCCTTAGCTAGCCTGGGGTGTGTCATCAGAGACGGTTTTGGTAATTGGGTTTTAGGTTGGTCCACCCGCTTTCTTGGTCCTAACCCCTTCCTTTGTGAGGTCCTTGCCATTCGGGATGGGATTTTACGCTCTAGAGTCCTTGTGAGCAATGTCTTGATTGCCTCTGACTGTCTTGATGCGGTTACCTCTATTTTATGCCCCTCTGCCCCTTGTGGACCTTTTACTAACATCATTCTTGAGTGTAGGACCCTCTTGCAGGACTCCCCGCATTTGAAGCTGGTTTTTGAGAAGAGATCGGCTAACCGTGTTGCGGATGCCATTGCCCATCACTCCATTAGTGACTCTAGTGATTTGTTAGGCTGTTTTGAGTGGGACTTGCCCCCTCCTTTTGTTGTAGATCTTTGTATGTCGGACTCTGTTATGGCATGTGTGCCTCTTTCCCCTGACCCGCCCCCGTGATGTACTCATAACTCTTTGTTCTCTTTTATATTATTGTTCCTTCGTTCCAAAAAAAAAAAAAAAAAAAAAGTACTAGAAATATTTATTTATAAAATACAACACGGTAAATATTACTCAGAATATAAGAACAAGATAAAATATAAGATATTGTATCTACTAGAAGTATATAATTATATGTACCAAAAAAAAAAAAAAAGCATATAATTATGGTGCTCATGCATTCATATTGACCAAGCAGCCAATCGATAAATCAATACAAACAAGAACTCGTATGCAATTTGTAGTACAACTTCAGGTCTCAAAGCCTCAAATCTCCGAACATTCACCAAAAAAGTAGTATAAGATATTGTATCTACGAACATTCAACAAAGGCGAAAAAACCCTAAACGCAAAGCAATGCTCAATTCGATTTCCAACCTCGAGTCGCTTGAACTCCGTGATGATGTAACGACCAAGTTCTTCAATAGTCCTACCAAGACTATCTTCCCTAATTTGACACATCTTACATTATATGTGAGTTCCTATGTTTTTTTAACCAACCAATTGGTGTCTATCTTAAATCGAATATATCTGTCTTATAAATAAAATGGATCAAGTAATATATCACTTGTGTAGATGACACAAATATTTTGTTATTAGGCCTTAGGATTTAACTTTTGTCCATCTTACATATTTGACCTCTATTTTTCTAAGTGATAGAACCTTAGAATTTTTCTAAGTCCCTATTAAACAAGAATTTGTGTTTATACAAAATACTCATTGTTTTAGATAATAAACTTAAGCTTAATACTCCTTACAAGTTAAAACTCCTAGCTTACCATAAACCCTATTTAGTATTTACCCTAATGAGTAAAGACCATGCCGTTACTATATATGAGATCCAAGGTTCATTTCTTGTAAATAACACATTTATCAACAATGGAACAAAACCCTAGTAGCCAATTATCAATTGTACAACATCATAGATCGACCCCTCTAAGTGCTCTACCTGGTGACATCTTTCATAAAATTATCTCCCTCCTAAACTTTCCTCAAAGCTCCATCTTTACTATTTCCGACTCCACGTTCAACGTTGATATTGTCGAACCTGTTACGTACAAATGTTCCGAGTTTTGGAAAATTCTTGATAACATCTTTACCATATTCACCACACCCTCGATCAACACTTTTCTTATTCATCTTCACCATACCCACTATGTAGGTCCTTGTGTAAAGCCAATCTTAGATTCATGGGCTCGTCGACTATGTGCTCGTAACTTCCAACACATCTCGATTAAATCATATACGAGAACTATTTTACATTACAATGATTACATAGTATTCCCACCGAGCGTTTTTCAAATTCATTCGTTGGTATCTCTTGAGTTGCATGATTTCAATATTCGCGAGTTCTATCAATTAGTTTCGCCTCCGATTATTATTCTTCCAAACCTGAAGAAACTTGTACTAGGTTTGGTTTATTATTCTATTTTGGAATGGCTAGTAAGTTGTTGTCCGTCAATTGAAGATTTGTCCTTTGTTATTAGAACTACGCATGACAACCGTCCGCTGTCAATATCGAGTAAGAACTTAAAGCGATTAAGCATAACTATATGGTCAATACGGATGTTCGATTACATTCCCAACTTTGAGATTATTATTTATGTTCCAACATTGGAGCACTTGCACTATGATGCTACCTTTTTGTCAATGCGGATGTTTGATTTGATTCCCAACGTCAAGTCGGTTCAAGTCTTTGGTAATTCAACGATGGAGCTCTACGATAGTCCTACCAAGAAGATTATCTTCCCTAGTTTTTTGACTCACCTTACATTAACTTTGAGTTCTGAAATATTTAAAGCAACATTTGAACAACAAATGCTGCATTGTCCCAATTTAGAGGTTCTTGAATTACGATTTTTTGAATGTTATATGTACGATTTTAATTGGGATCCTAAAGATATGTGTATGCTAGTCGAACATGTGAAGCGCTTGGAGTTGCGTATGCTTGTTGTTCAATTCAACCAACGAACATTAAATCTGGTGACATGGTTGCTAAGAAGTGCCCCGGTTTTGGAGAAGCTAATTCTCGATGCTGCACGAGGACCGTATTATAGTTATGATATCTTGTCCAAAGCTCAATTTCGCAAAACTTTATTCGAGTGTGCAGAGGATTCTTCGGGTTGTCAAATCGAACTCATTTGTAAATGGCATAAGCTTGATTGAGATGGGCCTAACCTAATGCTCTTTGTAATTGTTCAAGAATAAGTTATTTTATTTATTTATATGGTAAATTAAATCTAAGAAATCGGATCTAGAATTCCATCATATAATATTGTGTTTTTGAAGTTAGGAAATA
Organism: Silene latifolia; assembly: GCF_048544455.1. Classification (NCBI taxonomy): domain Eukaryota; kingdom Viridiplantae; phylum Streptophyta; class Magnoliopsida; order Caryophyllales; family Caryophyllaceae; genus Silene; species Silene latifolia. The sequence goes on along the minus strand of NC_133536.1, from coordinate 9,671,657 downwards.
GGAGTATGTTATTTAGCGATTTAAACATATTTCGGCCCTGTTCTTTTGGAGCTTCATTCAATTTATTTCGGCTCTTCTATTCACAAATTAACTTTAATTCAGTTCTGTTCCCTTTAGCTCTTTTTAACCGAAAAGAATGGGCCTTCGTTGTTGTCGAAATAACAAAGCTTTTGGGATGTATGGCTTTTAGGTACCTAATTATTGTTGTTGAGTGTTAATCTGCTATATATACTTGGGACTAGGGGGTAATGAGACGAGACAGCTCGCAAGCAACTCGAGATCAACTCGGTCAAAGCTCGGCTCGTGTGAGCTTGGCTCGGGCTCGGGCTTGGCTCGAGAGCTTAACGAATCAAGCCGAGCAAAGGATGGCTCGACCCGAAAAGCTCGCGAGCAGCTTGAACTCGTGTGATTACATAAAATATTGCTCATATTTTATAAAAATATTTTATCATGATTATATCTTTGTATCACACATATCAAATGTCTCGCTGATTTGCCAAATATTTTACATATAACTTTTGAACCTTATTATTGAAAATATCGGAAGAAAAAAATAAAAAATAAACAATTTTATATAGGCTCTATTTGGGCTCGAGCTCGCGTTAAAGCTCGCAAGCTTTATAACGAGCACATTTTTTTTCAAACTCAGGTAAGCTCGAGATCGGCTCGAGTTTTGGTTTTTGAGCACAAGTGAACAAGGTTACAAGGCCAAGCTCAGGCTCGGCTCGGCTCGTTAACACCCCTAGTTGGGAGAGTTTTCTTCATGATACTTAAGATATGTGTCATTATCGAAAATATTTTTTTAATGTTTAAACTATTCGGTGTAATTCAGATTCAAGTCAGCTATGACCACTAGCTAGGGCGGTAAAGCTTTTCCTCATTAATTAATTTTAATACAGTTGCATTTCTAGGTCTTGAACCCAATACCTCTAGTTAAGGTAGAAAATAACCTCTTACCTATTGATCTAATCATCAACTTGTAACTGAGGGGGTAATATGCTAATTAGCAAACGCTTTGTCTAATTCTATTAATTTAATTTGATATAGTCAAACAACTTACAAATATCTAATAACCGTATTATATTAATGTTATCCTCACTAAATCTGCTTCGATCATTTACCAAACAAGATCAAAATAAATAAAATATTTTCTTCATCCTAATCAATTTGCTCACATAAACAAACCTAATACTTCTTATGATAAACCTACTAGAAGCCTTGGCCGTTATTACTTCTAAATCTACAAATAAAAGCGTAGAAGATTAACAATGGAACAAAACCCTAGCTGTTAATCAATGGAACAACACCATAGATGGAGCTCCCTTCCGGACGACATCGTCTTTAAAATTATCTCCCACCTTAACTTTCCTAAAGAGTTCGTCATTACCATTTCAACCACTATTTTTAGCATCAAACAGCTATACAAAAATACTGCATACAATGTTAATGAGTCTCGTTACTGGACCATCTTCGATAACCTCTTCAATTTATTCACCACACCCGTACTCGATACTTTCTATATTAATCTTCACTATAGCTTCTATAAACAGCCTCTTTGCTGGCCTATGATCGATACATGGGCTAAAAGACTGCGTGCTTGTAACATCCGACAATTCACGATCAAAAAGTTCAGTGGTTGTCGATATATGAAACCCGTGTTGCCACCAAGTATTTTCCGAATGAATTCGTTGTTATCACTTACATTGTATTTCTATTTTGAGGAGATTGCTTGGAGTGATCAACTTTCCATGGTTCTTCTTCCGAACCTCAAGAAACTCCATCTAATTTCATCGAATTATGGACTTATGGAAGAGTTAATAAGTCGTTGCCCGTCACTTGAAGACCTATCCTTGATCCTTAATGACGATCCTCAGAAAAATTCAATATCAATCACAAGCAAGAAATTAAAGCGATTATACATAAATCTACATTATTATTATGTGTCGTTGTCTATCCTTAATGTTATTCTTGATGCTCCAATATTAGAGCATTATAGATATGTTGCTGCTTCCATATTATCAATGCAGATGTTGGATTCGATTTTGAATGTCAAGTCGCTTGCACTATGTGCCCAACCGGATCAGCTGAAGTTCTACAATAGTCCTAAGAAGACCGTCTTCCCAAATTTGAGTCATCTTACGTTATCTTTGCCTTCTAAAATATATCTAAAAATATTTGATGAACAATTGCTGTGTTGTCCCAATCTGAAGGTTCTTAAGCTACATTTTATTATTTATAACCCCATGGAGATGATTTTGAATGAAGATGTCAAATTTGTGCTTGTTGAACCAGTGAAGCGCTTGGAGGTGTATATGAACGACTATCGATTTAGCAAACAAATGGCGAATCTCGTGACATGGTTGCTAAGAAGTGCCAAGGTTTTGGAGAAGCTTGTTCTTAGTTCACATGACCTTTTTTCTTATAATAACTCGGCAAAATCTCAATTTTTTCAAACTTTATTTGAGTGTGTAGAGAGTACTTCGCGTTGTCAAATCGAACTTCTAGCAGGCTATAAGCTAGACTGATTCTTTGTTATGTTCTTTTTCTCATTTGGCATGAAGTAAATTTTCTGTTTGGTTTTAGTCGTGTGAATTTGTATTCAATCATAAGAAAAAAGTTTACTGTCTTGCGTTCAATAAACGAATTTGTTCTTAAATATTGCTCTCTTCATATTCTTTTTTTTTTTGGAACGAGTGAACTTAAATTAAACACATAAAGTTCGGTTACATCAAGGGGGTGGATCGGGGGAACAGGCGTATTAGCCATTACAAAGTCTATTGTACAAGTCTCAATTACAAAAAGGGGAGCATCCGCTACATGATTTGTTGATCTCCTCTCAAAGACGATCTTCAAATTAGGGGAGTTCTCTAATAGTTTCCTACACTCAAAAATGATGTTAGTAAATGGGCCACAAGAAACGTCCAGTTTCACAATATTATTTACGGCAATGGTGGAGCTAGGGGGGGCTAGCAGGGGCGGTCGCCCCCTGACGGATGAAATTTTCGAAGTTTTTAGTTAAATTTTTCGAAATTTTTTCGAGGGTGCCTTATGAAATTAGCCGTCCCCCCCCCCCCCCCCTCAAATTCAAAGCCTGGCTCCGCCACGGCATTAATACAATCCGAAGCAATCAAGACATGATTTCCAAAAAGACTAGCACGACATAACCCTTCCCTAATGGCAAGCACCTCGCAAATGAAAGGGTTAGGGGCAAACAAACGAGTAGACCTTCCATGTTTATCTGTCAATTGCTTAGCTTCCATCTCGAACCTCATTTGTCATTTGTTATCAACTCATGGGCTTGCAAACTACTTGATATTGACATCCGACACTTCAAGTTTACATCTAATGGCGTTCCCTTGTTTCATTGTAATAGAGTTTAAGAATTCTTGAAGAATTGATGTTATCCCTGTCGCTGCCCCGAAATTGGAACACTTGAATTTAGTTTAGTTGCTATTTAGTTTCCCTAATGTTATGGGGCTTTGCCCCTCTTTAGCACCAAAAAAAAAAGAAAAATAGTACAATGACTCGTAATATTCCTAAAATATTCCGGAGATATGATGATATCTCATGATATACTCCTAACTATATTTTCCTAAAATATCTTTCCTAATAATATATCCTCTCTAATATATATAAGATTTCCGGTTGTCGTTCATCTCGAAGGTTTACCATAAAACATTCGATAATGGATCAAAACCCTAGCAGCGAACTAAGCGCAGAACGCAAAAGATGGAGCTCCCTTCCGGATGACATAATCTCCAACATCCTCTCTCGCCTCGATCCTCCTCAAAACTTAGTCATTACGATTTCCGAGACTACTTTCAACATCACACAATCGAATAAAGTGAAGAATATACGCGAAATAATTCCCATTCTTGATAACATCTTTACCGTATTCACCACACCCTTAATCAAGACCGTCAGTCTACATCTTCACCGTGACTCGTATACACATCTAAGTTTAGACCGCGCTATAGACTCATGGGCTCGTCGACTACGTTGTAGTAATGTCGAGCACTTCAAGAGTACATCGAATAGTCGTCACTATCACAAGGGAGGTCAAGTGGACGCACCAAGCGTTTTCCAAATCCAATCGTTGGTATCACTTGACTTGGATTTAAGTACTGGTGGATTTGCATGGACTTTTCCTGATTCAATTAATCTTCCAAATTTGAAGAAACTTAGTTCGATTTTCTTCAGCGACGACGTTAAATGCATTGAAAAGTTTATGAGCTCTAGCCCATCACTTGAGGACTTGTCCTTCACACTTATTAAAGAATCTGGATGCCCTAAACCTTCTGCAGACGGGTCTCTAACCATCGTGGGTACGAATTTAACCCGATTAAGTATTACATTACATGGATTCTATGGTTTCGAGGACTTTACTCGTCTTAATCTTCACGTCAATACCCCAAAACTAGAGCATTTCAATTTTACCGCTCCTCGGTTAGCTTTGTCATATAATCAAATAATAAGGCAGTTCATCGATTCGATTTCACATGTCAACTCGCTTGTATTCGATATTGCTTATAATATGATGATGCCTTGCAATAATCCTAATATTAAGACTATCTTCCCTAATGTGACTCATCTTACTTGGACTTTGGGTCGATTCGAACGATTGGAAACTTTACGTCTATTGCTACCTTGTCCGAAATTGGAGGTTCTTGTGTTAAAATTTGTAGATTCTAACAATGACGTGGGTGTAATTCCGGATGCCAAAACTACGTTATATGAGCATTTGAAGCGGTTAGAGTTCAATATGACCAGGGTTCGATTCGACGAGGAATTTTTGAAGCTAACGAAATATTTCCTGAGGAGTACATCGTGTTTGGAGAAGATCGTCCTAAATGCTAGCTTTATGCAGACTTATGATAATTATCACTTAGCAGAAGCAGCTCGATTTCATCGATCTTTATTGGATTGTCCAAGGCGTTCGTCATTCTGTGAAATTGAATTCTTAGGAGTATATCATTCTCTCATTTATCCAGTGAATTTTGATTCTGACTAATATCCTAGTTTTTTGTTTTTTTTTTTTTTTCAAATAAGCGCACTATATTGGGGGAGTATGCTAGTTATTAATTACATAGTAGATTTTTGTGTTCTTTGTTTGAGCATAGTAAAGAACTTTGATTTTAAAATTGTAATTTATCATCGATTATCATATATGCTTAAAATAATTATCTAAATAAATATATGAGATTTTGGCGAATAAGATCTTGTATTGCTTGTCAAGGTAATAAATATGGTAGGTAATTAGGTTGATCTAGGATTTTTATATTATGTTGGTTACGTAAATAAATTATATAATAAAAATATAGATTATTTGATTAGAATACTATCAACTACTATGGGGTGTTGCTTAAAATAACCCAAACTTTATTTTAACATAACTAACTAGTCAGAGCAGATTATCTGTCCCATTTTATGTCCCATCTTGGCTCCGCTTGGCAAGGCATTTCAGGTACCTGATTTGGTCAAAGTAGCTTATTTGACCGAAATTTCAGGTGCCTTATTTTTTTGTAAGCGTTTGGCAAGTAGCTTATTTAACCAAATAAGCTACCTGAAATGAAATGCTACCTAGAATAGCATTTGAGATTTCAGGTACCTGATTTGGTTTAATTTTCCGTTTTTACCCTTTAAATCTATAATGTTAAATAATTATCATATCCTTTTACGTCATTTCATCAAAATCAGTTACCTTTTCAGTTAGTTTGTCAAACATCTTTTTATATAATCAGTTACCTTATCAGTTTCTAATTTTCAGCTACCTTATCAGTTACCTTTTCAGGTTTCAGGTACCTTTTCAGTTTTCAGCTACCTTTTCAGGTTTCAGCTACCTTTTCAGTTAGTTTTACCAAACAGAGCCATTGTGTCACATTGCCTCTCCTAATGACACATTAGCACTTTGATGTATAATATTACCATTTTTATTATTTCAAGTGTGATGTGTCAAGATCTTAAGGGAATGGGACACAAGATGGGACATAAAAATGGGACAGATGATCTCTACTGCTAACTAGTACCTCTCTTCGCTAATATTACACTAGGTCTACTTTTTTTGACACTTCTTCTCATGCCTTTACTAAGTGTTTCGACATCGTTTGGACCACAAGTCCACAACCACAAGATACTTAAGGATCGATTTGTCCGTCGGACCCGTTGGCTACAGTCCAACTTTATCCGGTGATAGCGGTCGAGATGGTAATGGCTGTTTGGTTTATAGTGCTTATTAACTTTTGATTGTGCCTTGTTTGAGAACTAGTGTCCCCTTTAAGGCTAGTTTGCTTATTCAATTTATTCATATTAGCCCTGGCTACTGACAATGCTATTAGATTTAGGGTCTGTTTGGATAGGAGGATTTGGAGGGTCGGAGGGAAAGAGAGGGGAGGGAAAGGAAGGGATGCTAAATCCTTTATTTGGTTAGCAAAATGGAGGTGGAGAGATTTTGAGGGGAGAGAAAATGAATCCCTCCACTTCCCCTCTCCAAGCCAAATTATTTCCTCTCCAACAAAGGCAAGATTTGGAGGGAAAATGACCTCCTCTATTCTCCCTCCCCTTCCCTTCCATCCCTTTCTCTTCCCTCCTTCTCCCTCCCCTCCTTTTCTCTCCACTTTTGTTATCCAAACACACCCTTAGAGAGAGCGGAATTGTTATTGATAATATAGTTCGTGGTTCAAATGATTATAATGTTACCATATTTATATAGTACCCAGAATATCTAAATAATATCAACGAATATCGCAATATAATACAACTTATTCTAATCCTCTATTTACTAAATGAATAGGTGAAACTAGGAATTTTCCCGCTCAAATCACCACCAACTACAAATTGGGCCTTAATAGTAAATAGGTTTGGTTATTCTCAAATATTGGGCTTAAATTTTGTTTATTCTATGCAAAAGTGTTGGTCTACTTTATAATTTTTATTTCTCAATATTTGTAGAGAAATATATTATACTTAAATATATTTTAGACTACCATATATTTTACGTATGCTATATTCTATGATATATGTCACATTGTAAGATTACTATATATTTTACTCATATAATTATTATCACATTTTAACCATAAATATATTTTAATTATTATATTAAAGAATTTTCTTCATCACAATTATCTTCATCTCTTATTTGAAAAATACATCATTGAAATACTAATTAATGTAATTTTATAAAATACGAAATCTCCCTAAAATACAACACCAAAGACACAATATTTATTAAAATTAGTCAATGTAATGATATTTTGATTTTCGTAGGTAAAATTGTACTCAAGTTTTCACTTTTCTATCTTAATAGTTAATAGAACACATCAATATTTTAGACTTTAACAGTAAATTTAAAGCATAATTATTAACAATGCTAATTTCTCAATATATTACTATCTAAAATACCGTGCGAATGCACGGAATCTAAACTAGTACCGATATTATTCCGATTACGGTATATTACGATATATACCGTAATATCTTCTATCACGCCTATGGATTGGATTGGGGTCTCATAGAGGAGGATTTGGAATTGGGGATTTAGGGTTCTTAATTATCTCTTCCCTTTTTTGTTCATTTGATCTTCAAAATTGCAATTTAAATTAAAGCCATTATTATCCAATCATTCAAGCTCCAGGGAAATGGAGTTTTGTTAGTTCTGTCTCTGAAGCTTTTCTGTAAATTTGATCTTCACTTTTGTAAGTTGGCTACAAATTTGGTCTGAGCAACAAAAGTGAAGCAAGTTGGTCGAATTATCATACTGCTTACCTGCAAATTTGTGGCCTATTTCATGATTCATACAACACAAAAGGAGGTGATAATGAACATTGACATGTCATTACAGTTGAAATAAAAAAGTGAGATAAAATTTGAAAAAAAAAAGGATAAAGGAAGAAGATGAATGAATAATGGAAAAGGAAGAAAGGAGTAGGCTTCGTTTGACACGACACTTCAGGTAGCTTATTTGACAAAGTAGCTTATTTGATCAAAATTTCAGCTACCTGATTTTTTTGCAAGTGTTTGGCAAATAGCTTATTTGGTCAAATAAGGTAGCTGAAATGAAATGCTACCTCATGTAGCATTTGAGAAATCAGGTACCTGAAATAACTTATTTTTTATTTTGTACCCTTTTATTCTATAATATTAAATAATTTTCATATCCTTTTACGTCATTTTACCAAAATCAGCTACATTTTCAGCTAGTTTGCCAAACACATTTTTATATAATCAGTTATCTTATTAGCTCCTAATTTTCAGCTACTTTATCAGTTACCTTTTCAGGTTTCAGTTAGCTTTTCAGTTTTCAGCTACCTTTTCAGGTTTCAGTTACCTTTTCAGGTAGTTTTGCCAAACAGAGCCTAAAGGGAGAAGATGGAGTCTAATAAAAGGGGGAAATAAGTGGGTCAGTGAAAAAATTACCTCCTATTACAAGTTAATAAAACACCATATTTCCTTAATAACTCTAACGCAAATGCAAAACTGCAACCGATTTTCTAAAAAAAAAAAATCCATGATTCCATGTCTAGGGATGTCATTGGGTGGGGCGGGGCGGCTGACAAGTCTGACCCGACCTGAGCGACCTAATTCGAACCCGAGCAAATCCGAACCGACAGAATCCGAGAATATTACAACCCGAAACCACCCGACCCAATGACGACCTGCAACCCGATATGACCCGATGATCAGTGAACCTAAAACCGATGCAATGCGACGATCTGTAATCCGACATGACCCAATAATCAGTGATCCGAACCCAACCCAGACTCGATACGATATTGACCCCACCCGATAATGACCCGATTAAATTGATGAACCGACAATTAATAAGCTTAATATTAATCAAAATGAAAGTGATTTTATATTTGGATTGATATGATTGGCTTAATAATGAAATAATTAAACCCAATAATAGTTAAGAACTAAATTTAATGATCAAAAGTTGAAGTGATGTGAGAAAGTAACTGAACCAGAAAATGACCCGGCCGACCCGATACACCATTTTAACCGAAACGATCCGATCCGATAATGACCAAACCCAAACCCGGCCCGATCTGATACATCCATACATGTACCTGCCCGGTTGCCCCTATCGGGTGAAAAACTTGACATATACGCTCTCCATTTACCAACCAGCAAACTATGTCATAATTTTGTAGATACTTTTTCTATTAGATGTATAAACAGTTTTTGTGTATAAACATTTTTTTTTTTGGAGAATTCCAAATTCAATTGATCTTCCTAATTTGAACAAACATAGTCTAATGACGATATAAAAAAAGTTTAGGTTTAAGGTAGGTCTTATACTTTTATGAGTCTTATCCAGTCCAAGGTTTAAGCTCGCTTATTACGTGGTCTTGGACAATATTTTTTATCCGAAAAATTAAGAGGGCGGGCCAAGCCCAGCCCGTCAAGTTAAATGGGCGGGTATGGACAACAAGAAAATCCCGTAGGCCAACCCATTAGGCCCGTTTACTATTTAAATCATTTACTTTTACCCTTAAAAAAAAGACATTTTCAAAGAAAATTGTATCAATTTTATATGGACGTGGAACACTAAAACAATACGTAAACTATAAAGGTTAAAATATAACGAAAATATTTATATATTGGGTACCCTTATATATTTTAATTAATAAAACATCTAAATTGAAGTTTCGTGTTACGGCCCATTAGCCCTTGGGCCGCCCGACTAAGGTCTTAAAGGACAACTTTTTCCTACAGCCCGACCCATGTCCGATCTAAGCCCGCATTTGAACAGCTCTATATACACAAATCATAGACTTCCCACAAAGGTGATTATAATTTTTATATAGACAAACCATAAAAAAGTTAATTTATTTGTATATACACATATTCCAAAAAAAAGTCAATTTATTTGTATATACTCGCATTCTCACAACACAGCCAATGTTAAGAAAGTAACTATAATTTCTCAATTGAGAAGATACAATTAGAGGCGAGTCAATATTATAACCCGTACACAATGTACGAGCACAAAATCTAGTAAGGTTATATTTTAACTCATTGAGAATCAAATTCCTGACTTTATAGCCAGGAGATAGACTCTTTACCTTTAGAGCCAACCATTATTGTTAAAATCAAAAATATAAATAAGTATAAATCTGTGGGCTAACGCTATTATAATGTGTGACCGACTTATCTGGCGCTTTTGGCTAAGGCGCTTTTGGCTAAGGCGCTGCGACCTGACCTTTTCCCCACCTTCCTTTCTGGTATCCCCTTCCTTCAACTCTTCCACCATCTCTCAATCCTCTGCCTGGACCCTTGCCAATTCCCGCACCCCTGCCGCCCCCTGTACCAGTATCATTCCCCTTGATGCCTTTAGCTATCCTGTTAGCTGGGCCCTTCCGCCGCTTGGTTGGCTTAAAGCCAACGTTGACGCGACCCTCTCTCCCTCTTCTTGTTTAGCCAGTTTGGGGTGTGTCATTAGAGATTGTCATGGGTCTTGGGTCCTTGGTTGGTCTACCCGGTTCCCACTTATCCTTTCCTTTGTGAGGTCCGAGCCATCCGAGATGTGATTTTACGTGCTAGTGTCCTTGGGAACAATGTTTTGGTCACCTCTGATTGTCTTGATGCCGTTAGCTCTATCCTCCGGCCTAATGATCCGTGTGGCCCCTTTGCTAATATTATTTTTGAGTGTAGGGCTCTCTTACAGGACTCTCCCCATTTGAAGCTGGTGTTTGAGAAGAGAACGGCCAACCGTTTGGCGGATGCTCTTGCTCACCACTCCGTCCATGACATTAGCCCCGCACTAGGCTGTTTTGAGTGGGAACTTGCCCCTCCTTTTGTTGTTGAACCTTGTGCTACTGACTTTGTTTTGGCCTGCGCGCCTCTCCCCCCCGACCCGCCTCCTTAATGTAATCTAACTCTTTATGGTTTTATTTATCTATGTTCCTTCTTTCCAAAAAAAAAATGTAGGACTCGATCCTACGACCTCCTGAAGCAAAACATCATCACCGATCCACTATTACCAATTGTTCTACTAAGAGGTCATTGAATCAGGTTATAACTAAAACGTTTTTATCAAACGTTTGTTTACATTGGGCTTGAGCCCATATAGCCCCTGTTATTTTATCAATATTTAGCACGTAGCTCTCCATTAAACCCTAATGACCAATTGACCATGCCGTCCAAAATCATAGATCAATGATCGTGACAATCATCAACAATGGAACAAAACCCTAAGGACAAATCAATCGTCCAAAATCATAGATCGATCTCTCTACCTTGTGACATCATTAATGAAATTATCTCCCTCTCAAAACTTCCTGAAAACATCTTGACTGTTTACGACTCTACTTTCTCCATAGATCTTTCCTCAGCGCACCATCCGTACAATGTTACCGAGTTTTGGAAAATCCTTGATAAACTTTTCACCATATTCACCACACCCTCTACCAACACTTTTCGTATTCATCTTCACGAGACCCTTTTTGAAGAACCTTGTATAATAAGGCCGATCTTAAATTCATGGGGTCGTCGACTACGTGCTCGTAATTTCTAACACGTCGAGTTTAAATCATATGGTACTCGTTGTCTCCAGGGTGAAAAGGTGTTTTCACCAAGCATTTTTCAAATTCATTCGATGGTATCCCTTAACTTGGATTATATTTATTTTCATGAGTTCGATCAGTTCGTTTCGCATCCAATAAATCTTCCAAATCTGAAGAAGGTAAAACTAGGTGTGGTTGATTATGGAATATTGGAATGGCTATTAAACTGTTGCCCATTAATCGAAGACTTGTCCTTCCGTATTGAAACTACTCCAACGAGTAACAAAGGCCCGTCAATAACGAGTAAGAATTTAAAGCGTTTACGTATATCTCATTTTCTCGCTAGGAGTTCTCGTGATTTTATATAGATTATTATTGATGCACCAACATTGGAGTACTTGTACTTTGATGGTAGCTTTTTGTCAATGCGGATGTTCGATTTGATTCCCAACGTCAAGTCGCTTGTACTCAGTGGTGGTGCAACGACGAAGCTCTACAATAGTACTACCAAGATGATCTTCCCTAGTTGGACTCATCTTACGTTAGATTTGAGTTCCGAAATATTTAAAGCAATATTTGAACAAAAAATGCTGCATTGTCCCAATTTAGATAATCTAGTCTTACAATTTTATGGAACAAATTTTTATGATTTTATTTGGGATCCTGAAGCTAAGTTTGGGCTAGTCGAACATGTGAAGCACTTGGAGTTGCGTATGATTGTTATTCAATTCAACCAACGAACGTTGGATCTTGTGACATGGTTGCTAAGAAGTGCCCGGGTTTTGGAGAAGCTCATTCTCTTTTCAGACGAAGCATATATCAATGCTATTATTCCCAAAGCTTTAGTTGAGTGTGCAGAGAGTTCTTCGCGTTGTGAAATCGAACTCATAGGAGGATATCAGAAGCGAGTACATTGAGATGAGCCTAATAGTCTTGGTAAGGATTCAAGAATAATCCAAGAAATCAGAAGTAGAAATAGGTAAAAAAGAACAACGAATCTCTCTAGGGTTTCTATGAGAGCCTCCGTCTAATCGTCGTCTTTAGGGTCATCCTTTTATTCGAGGGATCATCTACGCTTCTCGTGGTGGTTTCTACTCTATTCGTTGGCTACGGGATAGGCTTTTCTCTAAGATACGACATGACATCAAGCTCTGAATTGAGACACAGGAAGGGCAAAGGAATTATGGGTCAGGAGGAGGAATTTGTATGGGATGTGGGGGACGAGAGGACGGATATTGACAAAACTAATGCTATATTGGTTGGAAGAATTTGGACGTCGAAGGCGATAAATGCACGGGCGGCCATTGACACCATGACGAAGCTTTGGAACCCAAAAGGTAATGTAGTCGGGAATCTCATTGACGTTAAGAATAAAATTTTCATATTTAAGTTCGAACTAGAGGCCGATAAAGCAAAGGTTGTCAATGGACAACCGTGGCATTTCGATAAGTTTATTTGGTGTTTTAACGATCCTATTAGCGATGGGAGAGTGTCAGATACGCCGCTATTTCATGTTCCATTCTGGGCTAGGGTTTATGATTTGCCATTGAGGGGACGTTCGAATCTCGAAAATATACGCAGGTTAGGGATGCAGTTGGGTCGTTATGTGGGTGTGGATGAAGCTCCGTTACCAGAAGTCGAAAGAGCGGTTCGGGTCAGGGTTTTACACGATGTACGTTCTCCATTGCGTGATTCAGTGAAGATTACACTAGCAAAGGGGGAGAAAGTAGAGTTTGAGGTTAAGTATGAAATACTCCCTATATTTTGTTATGGATGTGGGGTGCTAGGTCATGGAGAAAAAGACTGCGAGGATGGGCCATATGAGGAAGGGGAGCTTCGCTTCAGTGAAAATTTGAGAGCTTCACCACGGAGGGTAGTAAAAACTATGGCGGAGGTGGATCATTCAAAGGCGAGGGTTTTGTTTGGAGATTTTGAAGAGGAGTAGAGGCGAAGTGAGGAAGAGGCAGTGTCGAGCATGATAGCGAAGTTACAAAGCATCTCCATTAAAACGAGAACACGAGGAAGGAGTAGGGAGGGTTTCAGTGAAGGCATTACTGAATCAAGGGGCAGAGGTGATGAGGCAGAGAAGAATAGGAAGGAGAAAGGGACAGGAGAAGGGGGAACTATTCTGGAGGAGTGTGGGGAAATTACAGGGCACTCGGGGGGAGGAGGGGAGATGCACTTGGAGGGCAGGGGTGTTGATGAGAGGGTCGAACAGCAGGAAGAGGAGGAGAATGCTGGTGCGAAGGGGGCAGCACACAGCGGGGAGGGAAAGAAGGGGAAAGGGGAGGGCAGAAAGTGGACGAGGAAGAGTAGGGAGCCAAATACCAATGAACCAGTTGGGAGGGAGGTTATTTTGGCACAGGTAGGGGAGAAAAGAAGGGGTGGGGAGCTGGGGACTGAAGGGCGGGAGGGAGGAGTTTTCAAATGTCGAAAAATCATGGATGTGAGTTCATCTGAGGCGGAGGTTGAGGGCACTCAACCCCGCCGGGCCCAATGAGTCTTTTAAGCCTCAACTGCAGGGGGCTGGGCAACCCCTCTGCAGTTAGTGGACTCCGTAATTTATTACGGAAGGAGGCCCCCGCCTTGGTCTTTCTCTCCGAGACCAAGCTAAGCGGTGAAGAGTTTAGGAGAGTCAGGGCTAGCTTTGATGAGTATGAGGGAATGGAAGTGGATAGTGTTGGGAGGTCTGAGGGGCTAGCCTTTATGTGGAAGAAGCATATATAATGTAATTTTCGTTCAGCATCGGTTCACCATATGGATTTTGAGATTCAGGGAGAAGAAGGGACCTGGCGTGCAATGGGGTTTTATGGGTGGCCAAATGTTACAGAGAGACACCTCTCGTGGGAGCTTCTTAGGGAGCTTGGTTCGCAATATGAGGGCCCATGGGTGTGTATAGGGGATTTGAATGAGGTGCTCTTTGTGACTGAGATGAAATGGGGTGTACGGGCTCAATGGCAAATGAATAATTTCAGGGAGGCAGTGGACGATTGTGGGTTAAGGGATGTCGATTTTGAGGGGTATATGTTCACCTACGATAATGGGCAAGCGGAGGAAGATAATAGACAAAGCCGAATTGATAGGGCTCTATGCAATGAGGCTTGGATTGATTTATTTCCGAGGGCGAAGCTTATCCACTTGGAGCGGGAGTGGTTAGACCATGCTCCAATCTTGCTACGGTTGGCACAAAGAAGGCGTGAAGAGCAGGCACAAGGGAAGCTGTTCCGGTTCGAACAATTGTGGGTTGGAGCGGATGGGTGTGAGGGGGTGGTTCAGGAAGCGTGGGAGAAAGGAGGGACGGATTTGGTGGAGCTGTTAGCTCAGTGTGCGGAGGACTTGCAGAAGTGGAAGGGTACAAGTATAGGGAAGGTGATACGTGATTTAAAGAAGAAACGAAGACGGCTTGAGGTGCTGAATGCGGGGGGAAGATCGAGGGGTGCGGTTAAGGAGAGACGGGGATTGGTTAAAGAGATTGCGGAGCTGCTCAAACAAGAGGAACTTTTTTGGAGACAAAGGTCCCGGGCAATTTGGCTTAAAGAAGGAGATCGAAATACAAAGTTCTTTCACCGAAAAGCGAGTCAGAGAAAGCAGAAGAATCACATTGCACGTCTGGTGGATAATGAGGGGCGTGTTTGGGAGGGCCGGGATGACATTTCCAGGGTGGCAATGGAGTATTTTGAGGACGTTTTTGCCTCTAGGCAGCCGGCATATTTTGAACATTTACTTGATGGAGTGGCAGGGAGAGTTACGGGAAACATGAATGCCCTACTTCGGGGTGATTATACGGAAGAGGAGGTCGTGACCGCGCTAAACCAGATGCATCCCCTAAAAGCTCCCGGTCCGGATGGCATGAATGGGCTCTTCTATCAGACCTATTGGCATATAGTGGGGCAGCGGTTACTCGAACGGTTCTTGGTATCTTGTGAGGGGCTCCATTTCCGACAGGTATTAATAAAACTCATATTGTTTTAATCCCAAAGAAAAAGGCACCGGATAAAATGACCGATTTTCGTCCCATAAGTTTATGTAATGTCATTTATAAATTGGTGTCGAAGGTTCTAGCTAACCAACTGAAAATTTTCTTGGGTGAAATTGTGTCGGGAAATCAAAGTGCCTTTACACCGGGTCGCCTCATCACGGATAATATATTAGTAGCTTTCGAAATGTTCCATTTCATGAAAAATTCCAAGCATAAAAACGGATTTATGGCGCTCAAACTTGACATGTCTAAAGCATATGATAGAGTGGAGTGGAATTTTTTGGAGCGGGTTTTGATCCGGATGGGGTTTGATACAGGTTGGGTAGATAGAGTGATGCATTGTGTGACATCTGTTAGTTTTTCTATCCTTATCAATGGTACTCCCTCTGACGAGTTTCGACCCGAGCGAGGACTTCGACAAGGTGACCCTCTATCACCTTATCTCTTTATACTGTGCGCGGAAGTTTTATCAAGTTTAATGAGACGAGCTGCGGAAATGGGGTCTATACATGGAATAAGGATCGCTCCTCAATCGCCTACGGTAACACATCTACTTTTTGCGGATGATAGTATTTTCTTTGTCAAGGCCAAAATGGACGAAGCTACTGAGGTGAAGGAGATCCTAAACGATTATGCTAGGGCCTCGGGACAGGTGATTAACTTTGACAAAACTACGGTTTCTTTTAGCCGAGGAACTCGTGAAAGAGATAAAGAGGGGGTTACTCAAGTGTTGGGGGTTCGAATGGTGGATGGCCAGGACCGATATCTGGGACTTGCTACAACAGTTGGTCATTCTAGGAGTGTGGTAGCGAATGTGGTGCGTGACAAATTGGGGAAGAAATTACAAGGATGGAAAGGGCAGTTGTTTTCGAAGGCGGGTCGGGAAGTGTTGATAAAGGCAGTCGCCCAATCAATCCCAACATATGCGATGAGTGTCTTCAAGCTCCTGGACAACTTTTGTAATGAACTTAGAACCCTAGTGTCACGGTTTTGGTGGGGGGCAGCTCGGGGTAGGGCGAAGATACCTTGGATTGCTTGGTCGAAGCTCTGTAAACCGAAGGGGATGGGTGGACTAGGCTTTAGGGACTTCCACATATTCAACATGGCACTTTTAGGTAAACAAGCATGGAGGTTCTTAACTGACAAGACTAGCCTTATGGTGCGGGTTGTGGGCGGAAAATATTTCCCGAGTGGACAATTTATGGAAGCAAACCTGGGGGTTAATCCTAGCTACACGTGGCGTGGAATTTGGGAGGCTCGGGAGGTGTTGAAGTTGGTAATTAGGAGCGTATTGGCAATGGGTTAACTACGAGAGTGTGGTCAGACCCGTGGGTTCCACACACACAGTCGAGACTCATAATTTCAGATAGAGGGGAGGCATCGATTGACATGCGGGTTGCTGAACTGTGGACTGCGGATGGTGGGGAGTGGGACACGGCCAAGGTTAGTAATCTTTTTCTACCTTTTGAGCAGGAACGAATTCTAAAGATACGTATTAGCGCTACGAAACCGGAGGACTGTTGGATGTGGGACTTGGACAAGAGGGGTGAGTACTCAGTAAAGACAGCTTATAAAGCTATGGTAGGAGTCGATATGGAGGGTGTCGGGTCTTCTAGCTATGCGAGGGAAAAGAGACTTTGGAACCGTATTTGGCGAGCGAATGTTTGGCCTCGGGTCAAGGTGTTTATATGGCAGCTATGTAACAAAGCGATTGCCACTAAAGCCAACGTAGCTACCCGTGTTCGATCCATTGATGCAGGGTGTCTTATTTGTTGCTGCGAGTTGGAGACCAGTCTTCATCTTGTAAGGGGGTGTGGGTGGACGGGTGGGGTGTGGGATAGGCTTGGGATTGGAGTAAGGAGGACGGAGGGGTATGAGCGGGTGAGGGAGTGGGTGGAGGACGTGTGGAGGGAGTTGGAGGATAGTGAGATAGATTTGTTTATGTTCGGGTGTTGGGCGATGTGGGAAGCAAGAAATAGAGTGGTTTTCGAGCAAGAGCAGCTGGATGCAATGCAGGTGGTGAAGAGAGTAGAGGGTATGAGAAGGGAGATGGAGGTGTATACGGGAAACGTGGAGGCAGCAGGGGCCATTCTGGGTGAGCAGGGGTAGTGGGCGAAACCAGAACGGGGGTTTGTGAAGTTAAATATAGATGCGGGGGTGAAGGAAGGTTGGGGTATGGGAGTAGGAGTGGTTTGCCGAGGAAACAATGGTGAGGTGGTGTGGGGCTTATCAGAGCATAGGAGGGAGGAGGTGGAACCAAAGCTAGCGGAGACTATGGCGATTCTCGAAGGAGTTAAAGAGGCGAGGAACAGGGGACATTCGAATATAATCATCGAGAGCGACTGCAAATCGGTGATTGACGCTTTAAAGAAGAAGGAGCACAGAGTGATTTCCACTTGATTTTAGATGACATTTTCTATTTTTGTTCTGCTTTTAATTCAGTTATTTGGTCTTTTGTTAGTCGGAAACTCAATAGTGTAGCACATGAGCTTGCCCATTATAGTTCGTCTGAAGTAGGTAGGCAAGTATGGGATAGTTTG
Source organism: Silene latifolia (assembly GCF_048544455.1). NCBI lineage: Eukaryota > Viridiplantae > Streptophyta > Magnoliopsida > Caryophyllales > Caryophyllaceae > Silene > Silene latifolia. Next base: position 9,653,631 of record NC_133536.1, on the reverse strand, counting down.
TTACCCGAACAAGTTATGTCATTGGTTACTCGTGATATTAATGAGATGAGGTAAACCCGTTTTTTGGGTTGTTTCAAAGAAGTAGAAATCCATTATTATAGTATTTTGTTGTTTAATTTTATTTTTTAGACCAAATTCTTTTTTTTTTTCTATGTTTCTAAACTTTATCTTTACAAAATGCAAATTCGCTCTATAATTACCATTATGAACGTTGCAAACACAATTATTTACTGTTGTTATTACTCGTTTTTATTTTCTGAATTGCGCCAAACGGAAACCTTGGTCATTATTGATGGTATTACACAAATCGTTTGTACTAGAATTTACTTTTGGCTCGTCATAGTACACAATTCGTTGTTTGGGGTACAAAGGGTATATTTGTGCTAATTGAACATGTGAAGCGCTTAGAGTTGTAAATGGGCAGTGTTCGACTCGATCAACAAAGAATTTAGTGACATGGTTGTTAAGAAGTGCCCCGGTTTTGGAGAAGCTCGTCATCCATGGATATGGCTCTTGTCGTAGCAATGATTCCTTGGGCAAAGCTCACTTTCGCAAAACATTGTTTTAGTGTGCAGAGGATACTTCACGTTGTCAAATCGAACTCTTAGAAGGATATAAGCTTGACGACTGAGAAGAATTTAGAGGTTGTTTGGTTTAGCCTAAGTTGTTTGGTTGCATGAGAAGAACTTTATGTTTTCTATCGGCCAAATCGAACTCTTAGAAGGATATAACTACATAGACTTATTTAACATATACATTTACTCCGTATAGTTTACAGTTTATAATATATTGTTATATGATATCTCTTGAAATTATGATGAGATGTGAAATTTATCAATAAAGTATCAGACATATTTACTACTATCACGGTTAATGTGATTACTTTCACGATATCCGCTATTAATACTATTACGTTAGAAACAGTAATCGATTACTTTTTTTTTTTTTACCAATTCCGTTATTTTTATGGTTAAATTCACTACAACTTAACGTACCCGTGAAAGAAAAGATCTTTACATGAAAATTACCTAGCTTGATTAATCCTCTAACCATACAAGCTTTGTTACTAAACTAGTTTTATACCCGTGCAAATTTGCACGGGTTTATTCATTTAACATTTATTTGCAAAACCTAAATAAATGAATAAAAATGGGGAAATAAAATTGTTTACTACCTCAATCTAATTCTTAGCAAATATCTCCCTTTTTTCGCTTTATAGTAAGGAGTATAAAATTGTTCCATTTCTTACTTGAGAAACCATCTAAATTTTTTGAAAATGGAATAAGTTATACCCCCTCCATTCAACTCCAAATAACCCATTTTTTTTTGACACTATTCATAAGTGAAGAGTATCTTTATGATCCCTTACAATCTATAAGAAAAAATATGGTCATGTAGATCTTGTTTGATTCACCATTAAGAGTACGATAAATGAAACTTTTATTTTATATTATTTCATAATGTAAAACTAAAGATTTACATTACAAATCGTGCAATGTTAAACGTGTAAAAGGGAAATGTTGTGTTTGAAGTTGAACGAAGGGAGTATAAAATTCTATTATACAATAGGAGAACGCAAAATCTCATTGAAGACGGACATTATCCGTCACAAACTAAAGACGGATAGTACCCCTCTCACAATATGCAAGTGCAGTATCCATGGGGTACTTCATTTTCCCCCACTTACCCTCCACTTGCCTTATTGTGAGAGAGGCATTATCCGTCTTCAGCTTATGACGGATAATGCCCGTCACAAGCAAGACCAACTGATAGGAGAAATTCATGTACACAAAAAATTTCGTTTGGATTGAAAATTGAGGAACACCTCAATTATACATGCTCCAAGGTCGTGGCGGTCTCCTTACCTTGACTTGGTAAACGTACAACCGGGTCGAATGTGAGTCTTGTCGGTTCGGCCGTTCAGGTATGGTTAGGTTGGACCCTCTCGTTGGTCAATTCTTATAAATTTTTTTAGGGATAATTATCATTGTGTAATAATTAAGATTCTAGTCAGATCACATTGGGCGGCTTAATTCAGATTACAACTCAAATCTCGTACATCTACGACCACTTTATTCATTTGTCACGTCTATGGGCACAGATCGGATTATTTGGGCTCGTTATTTTTGTCACGTTTATGATTCAATGCACTTATGTTACTTAGAGAGTTATGAACCAAAAAAAAATGTTATTTGGGAGTTGGGAGATTAGTTATCATAATCCAAGTACTCCGTATAAAACTAATTTGTTTATATTTATCAATCCACAAGGAAACAAAATAAACAACCAAACAATTAATAAAGTTAAATTAGCGTATTTACAAATTCTCATCTAAGAGAAGTACATCCGTCTTAAGCTTAGACGGATCAAGTAGCTATGGAAAAATGAAAATAATAAATTTGTTTTATATGCACTTGTGAGATGATAATTAACCCGTTTTAATATTATGACGAATTAAAGTAGAATTGTAGCTAATATTATCTATCACAACACTCATCACCTTAATAAAACTCTTGTTTTGAAGATAAAACCTATCGAACTGGGCTAATCCTACACCAAATGAATTAGCCCATTGTGTTGAATAAACTTGGCTTAACCTATGACCTCATTCACTCGTCCACATGAACGACTCCCTCCTTGCTCCTCCACGGCTTCACCACTGTAAAATTCAATAAACTTGGTTTTCGCCCCTCATTTCACTCCCCCGGTCATAGTTGGCTATTTTCTAACTACTCAATCGCTTATCTCCCTCATCCTTCCTCTATATCATAATATTATCTCTTCCTCTATATTTATGTCATCTCTATACAATTTTCATGAATTTGGAAGGAGATATGGAATTTACTGAAGTGAGTTTGTGCATTTATAGATTTTTTTTTTTTGAATATTCTCTCCAATTTCATCACATGCATTTAAATATTTGGGCTTCTTTTACATTATTTATGAAAACTATTATTTTTTGTCATTTTTTTTGTTCCAATATCCTAAATCTTATGATTATTGTTGATTTTTTTGATTTTTTTTATTATGTTCATAATAGTAATTGAAACCCAAGTTTTTTTAAATTATGAGTTGGTAGTGTATTTCATAGATTTTATGATTTTTTAATTTTTAAAATTTTATTTATATAGTAATTTTCCAGATTTAATGATTTTTTAAAAATTTTTAATCATATTCTTAATATAAAATAATCCTATCTATTAAACGAACAACCACAGAGCTTACGTGGCGCTCTGTGGTTTAAAGTCAACAATTCAAAGGACAGTTTTTCTTTGCTAAATTTTAGTGCCCACGTTGCTTAGACAAATTAATTATGTACAATTTGATTGTTCCTTCTCTATGAGAACTGAGAAGTTCAATGTTCAATTACAAGTTACATGCTACATAATATGACTTAAGTTTTACAGTAAGTATAATATTCACATCATTATAATTACAACAATTATTTCAATTAATTAATTTGTCAATTTTATTTCATGACTGTAGTCACAACGAATTGTGCATCTTGATTTACACTACTAAATACGGTGTATACTGAATATTAAAAATTAAATATGCACAATTTCAACATTTATATTTATACTCAGTATGTGCTCTGTAGGAAATAAAAATATAATAAAGGAATGCTTTTAATAGTTACAACTCTTATTAATATAAGGAAAAACACCAAAATGATTTATAATATGGAAAAAAAAAAGACGAATAAAAAAACGGGAATAAAAAACATTGACATTATCAATCACAATTATGCACTAGATCTACAAACTTGAAAATCTTAAGAACGAATATGCACATATATAATCTATAAAAAAAAAGGTTCAAAACATTTTATAACGTAAATAAATTGCAAAATCGAAAAAAGGAGTGAAATCGTACAAAATAGTGATACAAAAAGACTCCCTTCTTTGAAAAAAATGGTTTAGCAGAAATACTAATATAATCTTAATCTTATCTTAATGTATGGAGATAAAGAATGAGCAACTACAAAGAATGAGGGAGGGAGGGATGGAGAGTAGTGTAAATCAAGATGATGAGTGGATATTGAATATGGTAAATTGTACTCCGTATGAGATGACGGCGGAGGTGGAATTGAGTATAGCATTGAGGAGTGAGGGTTAATGAGAGTGATTATATATATAACTCCCTCCTATTCTAGATAAACCTCCCTATTTATGGGGGCACTAGAATTAAGAAGAGGGATTAAAATAAGGTAAAGTATTGTAGTTGACTTTGGTAATTGGAGAGAGGGAAGGTATTGTGGGGGTATTATTAGGGGTGGAGTGATTAAAATAAGTATTGTTGTGGGGTAAGTTGATTAAAATAAGTATTGTGGAGGGATGAGGTGGGGTATTGTTGTGGGGTAAGGTGATTAAAATAAGTATAAAACTTTACCAAATAAGGAAATAGGGAAGGTATTGTGAATAGATGAACAAGGAAAAAGGGAAGTTTATGTAAAATAGGAGGGAGTATATGACATGAGGTAGATTTCTTAGTTGTGGTATTTTGGGTCAAATGATATAGCTGTGGGTTTACGGGCTCCGTCAACATAAAAACTAAGTCCACTAAAAACCCAAATTCTCATTTGTGACAGGTATATCCGTTGCAATCTTGCGACGGTTCAAATATTACCCATGTGAGGTAGATAAGACAAAGCAGAATATCTAGGAAGTAGCAATCTGTTTTATTTTATCTAACCACATGGGTATTACTTGACCCGTCGCAAACTTATGACGGATATGTCCGTCACAAGAGAGACTTGCTGAAATAAAAATTACTAGAAAAAACTAAGTAGGGAAGGTTTATTACTTTTTTTTTTTTTTTTAATAATTTGGATTAACTCTGATTCCATGGGATAGTTGTAAATTTACTTGAGAATGAAAAAGGTAAATGATTACAAGTAGAATATATGATATAATAATTCTTGGGAGAAGAAATAGGCAAAAGAGAACTGGAGTTGAAATTCATATTTACCATGAGACAAGTAGAATATATGATAATAAACTAATTAGGGAAAGTTTGTTGAAAATATATCATGATAAATTAGAGTTGAAACTCATATTTTCCATAATTAGTGATATAATATTGAAAATCTTTCCCTACTTAACTTATACGACCATCTTACACCATATATGCGAATTGCAAAGTACATGACCGAACCGAAAAACAATACTCTGTACTATATTAATTATTGTTGGGTGATAATGTATATCAACCTATTTCAGATTATCGTATGGAACCCAAAATGTATATTTTCATAAGCTTATAGATGGTAGGGCTCAGCAAAAATATACACTACGGTTTTCTCACAACTTTATAAGTATATGAAGCGATATCCGATTTTAATAATATGAGTTTTGTACATTTGATGCAGTTTTAATATAAAAACGATATCGAATACGTAACAGCAAAAAGCCATATTGAATACGGTTTAATTATTTTTTAGTTTTCTTATAATAACTAATTTTGAAAAAGCAAACTAAATAGCAAACCCGTGCAATTTGCACGGGTTTAAGACTAGTCCATGATTAATCAAGGAACCAGTTTGTATTGTATTGATATCAATATTAACTTGAATAAAAGATAATCACCGTTTTTAGAACCCATAACTAAAACACAAAATCTCATTGAAGACGGGCGATATCCGTCACAAGCTTGTGACGGATACCGTTTTCTCTCACAAAATACCCATTGAGAGGTGAGTGCGAAGCACATGGGAGGTGCCCCAATTTATCCCCTTTCCCTTTTTGTGAGAGGTCTTCAGCTTGTGACGGGATAACCCGTCACAAGCGCTTTGTAACTAAAAAGTAATCATCGGTCCAAAATTTGATTTTTCATGAAAATAATTTTCTAGGTGTTATAATACGGAATACACTTCATATATATTAATAAAACGTATTTATAATTTTTGGGTATGTAATTATTATTTGTAATAATTTCTTTGTTTTAATTTGATTATTTCAATGTTAATAATCATATCATATCATATAATATAATATAATATAATCTATCATATCATATAATATTTTCTGCATTATAGGATAATAATAAATAAGAGAGAGGATTAAAAAGAAGGAAAGAAGTAATTAATTTGGCTAACAACGTGGGGGTCCTTTCCTCAGTAAAAAAAAAAAAAAATTGCTTTACCAATCCCTGATTTTAAGGAGCCAATAGGACGAAGCTAAATGCTTCAGCTTTTATAGAAAGGAGATGTCAAATCACTGATTTTGTGATCATTGTTCAAGGAAATTTTAAATTCCATACCACTTAGTGGTACCCTTCATTTTTTTTTCGAATTCTACGTGATATCCATCGCTTTTTATAAATATTAATAATATCCCTAAACTTAATAAATATAGTAGTCCTTAAAACACCTAAACTACTAAAAATTGATTTTTTTTCAAACACTTAATTTTTAAAGAAATGTTTACAATTAAGTAAAAGATACTAAAAGAATAAGAGATCTCCACTATTTTTCCGCCTAAATAAAAACTACTCTATAATTGGGTTTCATTATGTCATATCTAAAATTTGGCCATATTGTTTAATTTCATATACGGAGTAATAAATATATAATTCAAACCCATTTAAAAGGGATAATATTTTTCAATTGGATTAGACGTATTAATAGAATATTCTTATTCAGTTACATAAATAAAATTGTACTGATTTTAAATAGGATGTGAAAGCCATATTTTACTAATATTATTTTTTAAACTAAACTTGATAACTACAATAATTACTAAACGGTTATATTACACCTTTAGTGGATATAATAATATAATAACAATATTTTTTTTAAAGCAGAGTTAAAAAAATAGTTCGAGTAAAAGGGCAATTTATGGAAACGTAAGGACAAAATGCATATGAAACAGTAAATTTTGTCCTTAAAAGAGCAATAACGTTATTTTTTTCTTGACATAAATTATTCGGGTTAAACCAAACTTCCCTATAGGACTTTATTCGGAATTAAGTTGTCTTGAAGAGGAGAACGAAAATAGACTGAATTCTCACCTGCGTGAATTGAACTTCTAATCCGGACCCAAACTGAAATAAATCAATTTATCAAACTGAAATTAATTGTAAAAAGCGAGTTGTGCTAATAATATTGAGTATTAGTTGTACTCCATATAATTTAAAGTCATATCGGATATTTGCATCATTTAACACTATCGCCTTTTAAGTACTTTATTCGGAGTATACAACAATCACCCGTTCTTTTATTTTATTTTTTTTTGTAAAAAATATAATAATTTGTTTACTTAGATATATAATTGATTAGTTTTAAAAGTGGCAATTTACCCCCTTAACTTTGTTCAATGGTGAAATTAGGCCCCTTAACTTTCAATTGTAGCAATCAAGCCCCGTAACTTTAACAAAAAGTTAAATTCAACCCCAATTTTTATTTTTCACTTAAATTTCAACAAAAATTCATTTTATATTTATATTATACAACTAATAATACATAAAAGTACTAATTTTAACTTTCTTAATTTATATAAGTTTATTTATTCATCTAAAGAATAATTTTACATTCATCTATATTAAACAAAATAAAAATATGTCACAATTTTATGAACTATTCTTACATTTAGAAAAAAAAATTGTCTAAAATTGTAAAATTATAAAAAAAAATTGGATTGTATAAATTTTTTAGATTGTATAAAATTTATAAAGTTATAAAATTAAATTTTATATTTGATTAATTGGATTATAAAAATGAATTTTGGTGGAATTTCATGAAAAATCAAATAATGGGGTTGAATTTCACTTTTTGTTAGATTTATGGGGCTTGATTGCTACAATTGAAAGTTAAGGGGCCTAATTTCACCATTGAACAAAGTTAAGGGGGCAAATTGCCACTTTCTTCTGCCTCTTTTTATTTAGATGCTCAGAGCTTTGGTTTATGGTGTTTCCGTCGTTATCGGGCTTCCTACATCTTTCTTTGACTGCCTAGTTTTAATCTGACGGTTCGTTTCCTTCGTCTTTATCTGTTTTTTGAAGGGTTGATTTAAGATTTGTTTGTGTCTGGTTTGTTCCAAGCGGTGCGCGTCCGATTTTAACTTGTTCCACCGCCTTTTTACGTCCTCAAGCTTGCTTTTTCTGTTTTGAGCTATTTTCTGATGAATCAATTTCGGGGTTTTGAGTTCCTGCTGTTGTTTAGATGCAGATTGTTTTGTGGTTTCTAAGTTTACGCTGTTTCACAGTGCTTTAGTTCACTCAAATCACATCAGAAATCTTTATCTCAGATGCTTTATTTCGGATTGTTGATTCGATCTTTTTTTGGTATTTACATATCGTCTGTTGGTTACATCCGTTTCGTTTCGTTTCGTCATCCAAGGGTTTGTTGTCTTTGAAGGGGCTTTTTTGTTCCGAGTTTGTCCTGCTCCAGTGTTTGGTTTGTGGTGGGTTTTGAGTCCTTCTGGGAGTTTGGCTGCCGATACATCTTTTTTGAACTCACCTTTTTCTTGGTATCCTTCTTATGTGGGGCTGTCCTTTTTCTTAGAGGTTGTTGGAGGTGGTGTCTTTTCTGTACGTTTCACTTTGGTCGAGCGTTTGCCGGAGGTCGTGTGACTGGATTGGTGTTGTCTGGATGGTTGGTTGTAGTAGCTTGTTCTCTTTGCCTTCACCTTCTTTACTTTGCTCAGGTTTTCATCGTTGGTTTTTTTTTAGAATTTACCTTAGTTTGCTTCTGTAGTTAAAATATGTCGTCCTTTTCCGCTTTTCCTTCCTTTTCCACTACCGAGTTTTTTGAGTACTTCGTCCTTATTTATGGTAATGAGAAGTTGTCGAATGAGGAAATTGAATTTCTGAAGGTCCTTAACCAGTTGAACTTTTCATCTTCTTCTCAAATTCAAGCTCTGAAAGATTTGGGTAATAACCTTTTTCGTCAGCATCAGTTTGATCAGGCCGGTGATTGTTATGATAAGGCATGTCGTTTACTCAGTTCGTCTCTCAAAGCAAAAAATGCACTTGATTTAAATGCAACTTTGCCGCTCGCTGTTTCTTTGTGTTTAAATTTGGCAGCGTGTGCGAATAAGCTTCAAGCTCCCGAGGTGGCTTTGACATATTGCTCAATGATTTTGAACTTCTTCCCACACCATGCTAAAGCTCTTTTTCGTAAGGCTGCTGCCCTTAAAAAATTGGACAGGTTATCGGAGGCATGTTCTACTTTGGAGGAGGCAATTTCGATTGAGCCTAATAATAAAGATATTACACATGAGCTGGAAGACATTAAGCGGTCTTTAGTGATAAACAAAAATGGTAAGCGAGTTGTCATGGACTCCTTAGCTGCTGATGATGCTCGGGCAGGAAAGCTGTTTGTTTCTTCTCTTCATAATCAGGAAATAGTTTCTTCTATCCAACCGCAATTTGCTGAAGTGGCCGAAAAGATAACCGAGTCTGTAACTAATGCATCGTCGCTCTGTTCTGAAGTTGAAGCAACTGGCAAGATGACCTTATCTTATTCAGCTACATCTCCTGTTGTTTGTCATATTTCTAGTTCACCAGATGAGCCCATGGATTCTGATAGTGGCACCGTGACTGCTGAAACCTCGAAGAATACACAGGTCTGTAATTCTTCCTCTACTCCTACCACAAAATCTCCTCATTTTAGCTTCACCAACCAGAAGCGATCTCATAACACACTTCATTTATCATCTCAAGATTACGAAAATTTGCTACATGGCACGAATTTGGGTTTCTACCACCCAAGGTCTATGTCTTTTATGAGGGTTCGTCCCCTCATCTCTAAAACTATCCAGACGGGAGCTCCCCATGACGTCGTTCATGGGACAGCAGAAGTTCCCAACACCTCTCCTCCACTGGAGAGCTTTTCTCATGTTAGTAATGTTGACCAGCCTAAATATGATGCATTGGTTAAGGAGGAGATTGACGTACAAGTTGATAAAAAGACTCGTCTTAATTCCGACTCTCCCTATCCTACTAAGATCTCATCGGTCCAGTTCGAGTTCGCTGCTGTCAGAGATGTTTCACTTACCACGGTTCCCAAGGATCGTTCCCTCACTAAAGGTTTCACGGGTCGCGCAACTGCCACTTCGAAGAAAAGGTCTATGTTGTCAGTTTCTTTTTGCAGGTACACCCGAAGTACATTTGCCATTATGCGAATGAAGCGGAAGGAAGTCCACTTTATCGAGTTCGACGCCCATTACCATCCACCGTTCAAAAAAAGTCGTCTTGTTTCTTCGCTTGAAACTACTTGTACCGTTTCTTCTGTTACTTGGGTATCAAGTAGTTTTAGGTTTGGTTCTGTTCCTTTGTTTGTACTTTAAGATAACCTATGTAGTTTGAACTATTTTATTTATCAAAGTTTATTGTTGTCAAAAAAAAAAAAAAAAAAAAAAAAAAAATAGTAATTGATTAGTTTGGTATGGCCACCATAAATCTTAAATAACCTAATACCAAATCCTAATATTCCTAACACCATAAACCTTAAATATCCTGCCTGCCGGTACCTTACCAATCGGCAAAAACCTAGGTTCAATCAAAGAAACTACTTGTTTCTTCTCAAACAAATCCAATGTCAAACGAAGCGGCTCCGGTCATTAATAATCACAACAATAGACAGAGCCCGTTCCCCGAAGACAATCCAATGTTGTGCGAAACCGTTAATAACTCGCTCCTTGAAGACAATCCAATGTCAAGCGAAGACGTTCCGACTATTAATAGATACCACCATAGATGGAGCTCGCTTCCCGACGACATCATCTTCGAAATTATCTCCCGCGTTGGCCTTCCTCGTAAAGTCGTCATCACTGTTTCCGCTTCTAATTTCACTATCGAACAAACAGTTGCACCTAACTATAATATTTACGAGCTTTGGACCACCCTCGATAACCTTTTCACCGTATTCATCCCACCATTTATCGACACCTTTAGTTTCAATCTTCACACTGATCACTATGACGAACCTCGTTGCTGGCCTATCATTGATGCATGGGCTCGTCGATTAAGTGCTTGTAACATCCAACACTTCAGGGCTTATAAGGCTTTTCGCTATCGACCTCATGAACACGTGTACCCACTAAGCATTTTCCGAATGCATTCGTTGATATCGCTTGACTTGAGTTTGTGTTCTCGAATCGCGTCATGGGCTCCTTATTCCATTATTCTTCCAAACCTCAAGAAGCTTCGTCTACGTTATGTTAACTATGAATGTTTGAGACAACTATTAAGTTGTTGCCCGTCACTTGAAGATTTGTCCTCGTCTATTAACGAGTCTATGAAGCATTTGGTATCGCTCACAAGCAAGAAATTAAAGCGATTATGTATAATTCTAAAAGGGTTTTCAATCGTTGATGTTGTCATCGATACTCCAATATTGGAGGAATTGATTATTTATTGGTATCCCATAGTATCAGTGCGGACATTCGATTCGATCTCGAAAGTCCGGTCGCTTGAACTCCATGGAAGTTGGGCAAGGCTTGAATGTAATCCTAGGAATACTATAACCTACCCTAATTTAACTGATCTAAAATTAGTTACGTGTTCGCCTGAACTATTTAAAGCAATAGGTTTAATGTTAGATTGTCCCAAATTAGAAGTTTTTGTGATATATATGGATACAACTGATAGCATTAAGAAGATGGTTTGGGATCAAGAAGCTGTATTTGGACCCGTTGAGCATGTGAAGCACATAAACTTGTATATGAATACAATTGTCGATATATTTAGCGAAAATATTGTGAATATAGTGACATTGTTGCTAAGAAGTGCCAAGGTTTTGGAGAAGCTCACTCTCTTCGGATACGGCCCTCTTAAGAATCAGAGGTACTTGGCCATACCTCAATTTCACCAAACTTTAGCTGAGTGTGTCGAGGCTACGTCACGATGTCAACTCGAACTCTTAGGAGCATATAAGTGGCCTACTGAAGTCGCTCATTTTTCTGAAGGTCAAAGTTACCTTACTTTGAATTAAGTTGGCTAATCAGCAAAGAAAAAGTTGTGGTGCTTGATATTTCATTTCTCTTAAAATTAAATTAAAATTATTATGGTATTTTTTTTATTTTATTTTTGCTTTTGACTTACATTGTTGTGTTTTTTCCCCTATTATCGTTGTAGTCCGTGACTCTCCCTATATTGAGTTTACAAGACTAGTAAATTAAAATTACAAAGAAGATTACAATTATCTCTACAACGTTACTACGATAATAATCTATTGCTCTTCCCATCCATCCAATCAAACAAAAATTATTTTATGAGACGGTCACACATTATAGAACAATCGATTTATTTATACAAAAACTACTCTTTTATTGATAACAATAAATCACAGTGTAATGTTTTATCCTAGAATTTGTATTATGGTAAAAGTAGGTTCATACTTGCATTTCTGATAAGAATCTTTCATAATGACCTAATCATAATTTTAAATCCTAATTCTACTCATTCTCCTAGCCTACAATAAACCTTAAATACTCTGCCCTTCTATATTGATCTTCAATTATAAGCTTAGATATTCAACAATGGGACAAAAACATAGCGTTCAATCAACGGTTCCGGCCGTTTACCGCCATAGATTGATCTCACTTCCCGAGGACATCATCTTCGAAATTATCTCCCGCGTCGGCCTTCCTCGTGAAGTAGTAATTACCTTTTCCTCTACTAACTTCAGTATCAAACAAACAAGCGCACCTACCTACGATCTTTACGCGTTTTGGACCGCCCTCAATAACCTCTTCACCGTATTAATCCCGCCCATTATCGACACGTTTTGTCTTGATCTTAACATTGCTCACTATAGCGAACATCGTTGTTGGCCTATCATCGACGCATGGGCTCGTCAATTACGTGCTTGTAACATCCAACACTTCACGGCTACTAAGTTTTCTCGCAATAGTTCTTATGAACACGTGTACCCACTTAGCATTTTTCGAATGCATTCGTTGGTATCGCTTGACTTGAACATGTGTCATCGAATTGATTCTCATTCCATTATTCTTCCAAATCTCAAGAAACTTCGTCTATCTTGGATTAACTATGATTGTTTGAGACGGCTATTAAGTTGTTGCCCATCACTTGAAAACTTATCCGTGTCCATTAACGAGTCTAAGACGCATTGGGAATCACTTACAAGCAAGAAATTAAAGCGATTATGTATAAGCCTTGACGGGTTGTCCATTGTTGATGTTATCATCAATGCTCCAATATTGGACGAATTGAATTATTCTACGATTTCCACATTATCAATGCAAATGTTAGATTCGGTCTCACACGTCGTCAAGTCACTTAAACTCGACGCATATGCGACAACAATCAGCCGTGGTCCAAAGAAGACAATGATCTTCCCTAATTTGACTCGTCTTGAATTAGTTGGGTGTTTGCCTCTGATAATTGAAGCAATAGGGTTAATGTTACATTGTCCAAAATTAGAGGTTTTTGTATTATGTCTTATTATCTTTGACGAGATGGTTTGGAATCAAGAAGCTGTATTTGTGCCCGTTGAGCATGTGAAGCGCATCGATTTGTATACAAGTACGATTATCGATCACTTTGGCAAAGAAATGGTGGATCTAGTGACATTGTTGTTAAGAAGTGCTAAGATTTTGGAGAAACTCACTCTTCGTGGCGGTCATACTTATCATAATTACTTGAACAAACCTCAATTTTATCAGACTTTATTTGAGTGTGTTGTGGCTACATCACGATGTCAAGTCGAACTCTTAGGAGTATACGAGCTGACCTCTTAATTCTCGAATTGAAGACTTCATTCTTTTAATTTTTGTTAGGGTTAATTAAAGTTTCGGATCTTTCATTTTTAGAGCTGATTAGTATAATGTTAGATAGAGTTGAGGATCGAACTCGTGATTTGTGAGATCAACGGACGAGTTTGATTTTATGGGTATATTTGACTAAAAGAGAACCTAGACGTCTAGTCAATGGGATATTTGTTCGAAATAGACCTATATCTCGAATAATGGGTGCTTAAGTTAAAGAATTACTTCGTATATAACTTGAAACGTTTAATGGAGTTAAAGACATATTTAAATTAAATCAAAGATGTAAAGTACCGTCTCAAATCAATAATTTTGATCAAACCTTGATCTAGTTTTTAAAAAATGAACTATCTAGCTTAGGTTAAACCAAACTTACATATAGGAATTAAACGGAATTAAATTGTTAAATTGTCTTAAAGTAAATAACGAAAATGGACCAAATTGAACTATACTTATAAATCTCACCCAACATGAATTGAACTTATAATCCTGACCAAACTTAAATAAATCAATATCGAGTAAAGTTGTACACTTGCACTCCGTTTAATTTAAAATGATGTCACATATTTGCATCATTTAACACTTTATCGCCTTTTTAAATTTATTCGAACCAAATGGGTTTGGTGTGGTGGTTGCTCACCTCATGCCTTAACCATGAGATCAGGGGTTTGATCCCTGCCTATGTGGACACCCCGGTTTACACAAAAAAAAAGTACTTTATTCGGAGTATACAACAATCACTTTTTTCTTCGAAATAAACATAAGAGTTTTTTTACATACATATATAAACCGTATAATTCATTAGTTTTAAATTTGTGAGTTTACATAATTTGTGATCCTACGGGAGATGAATTGTAAGATTGATCAAATACACTGCCGTTCGTTATTGTTGGATTATGTGATCCAAAACTAGTCAAAGATCGTTTCCTATTGTTTAGGTAGTGGTATGACTAACAATATGCCTAATAAATAGCATTTGCTTAATAATCAAGTTAACTGCATTTAGTTTGCATTAGTGGGTTAATACGTGGGTCACTCCCGCTTCTTCATGTAGTTCATCAATTAGGGTAGTCTTTAACTTAAGCCTATAAATAGACTATCGATATAATGTTATTATTTGAGTCAGTTTACGATAATTTTCTCCCTATATTTCACTCTCTTCTCTCATTTATAGTCTATCAATTATAAGCTTAGACATTCAACAATGGGACAAAAACCTAGCGTTCAATTAAAGGAACAACTTCTTTCTTCTCAAACTAATTCGATATCGAGCAAAGCCATTCAAGCCGATAATAAACACCACCATAGACGGAACCCGTCTCTCGAAGATGATCCATTGTCAAGCGAAGCCGTTCTGACCGTTAATAGATACTACCATAGATTGATTTCACTTCCCGATGACATCTTCTTAGAAATTATCTCCCGCGTTGGCCTTCCCCGCGAAGTCGTCTTTACTGTTTCCAGTACTAATTTCAGTATCAAACAAATAAGCGAACCTACCTACGATATTTACGAGTTTTGGACCGCCCTTGATAGCCTCTTCAACGTATTAATCCCACCCTTTATCGACACATTTTGTCTCGATCTTCATCCTGATCACTATGACGAACCTCGTTGCTGGCCTATCATCGACATATGGGCTCGCCGATTACGTGCTTATAAAATCAAACACTTTGCGGCTAATGACTCTCGTCGCGATCGATCTGATGATCGCGTGTATCCACTAAACATTTTTCGAATGCATTCATTGGTATCACTTGAATTGAACACGTGTCATCGGATTGCTTCAAGTACTACTCATTCCATTATTCTTCCAAACCTCAAGAAACTTAGTCTACATTGGATTAACTACGAATGTTTGAGACGGCTATTAAGTTGTTGCCCGTCACTCGAAGACTTGTCCTTGTCTGTTAATGAACCTGAGAAGCATTCGGTATCACTTACAAGCAAGAAATTAAAACGATTATATATGAGACTTGAAGGGGTGTCGATGGTTGATATTATCATCGATGCTCCAATATTGGATGAATTGAACTATTCTTCGAGTTCCATATTATCAATGCAAATGTTAGATTCGGTCTCAAACGTTGTCAAGTCACTTGAACTCGAAGCATATAATACGAGGGTCAGCCGTGGTCCAAAGAAGACAATTATCTTCCCTAATTTGACACATCTTCAAGTATCTTGGTGTTGGCCTCTAGTAATTGAAGCAATAGGTTTAATGGTACATTGTCCAAAATTAGAGGTTTTTGTGTTGCGTCTTATTAACCTTGACAAGATGGTTTGGAATCAAGAAGCTGTATTTTTGCCCGTTGAGCATGTCAAGTGCATAGAGTTGCATACGAGTACGATTGTCGATCAATTTGGCGAAGAAATGTTGAATCTAGTGACATTGTTGCTAAGAAGTGCCAAGGTTTTGGAGAAGCTCATTCTATTGGCATGTGGCCCTCTTAGTAATCATATAAACTTGGCCAAAAATAAGTTTTACCGAGCTTTATATGAGTGTGTCAAGGCTACGTCCCGATGTCAAGTCGAATTCTTAGGAGCATATAAACGGACCTAGATATTTGATAGAATTGTATTTTTTGTTTTATCTATTTGTCAAGTTTTCCATGTTCGATTCCACTTAGGGATGTCTTTAATTAGTGTAATTTTTGATTATTGATAATATAATTTTTAATTATTTTAATTACTTGAACAAACCACAATTTTACCAAACTTTATTTGAGTGTGTTGAGGCTACATCACGATGTCAAGTCGAACTCTTAGAATCGAGTATACGAGCTGACCTCGTAATTCTCGAATTGAACAAACCACAATTTTACCAAACTAAGCGGGGAAGTGGCAAATAAGCCCCAAACGTTTGCCACTACGTGCAAATTAGCCCCATAACATTTTACGCGTGCAAATTAACCCCATTAGTTATACCCGATGTGCAATTCGCCCCAATTAGAGATATCCGAGTAAATTTCTCGCCGGAAAATATTGATGTGGCACCGGAAAGATGACTAGGATCTAGATTAAATTAAATAATAAATAAAAAAAAAACATGATTTTAAATATTGCTAGAATTTAGGTTTCCATCTTTTTTTCTTTCTTACGTTTGTCTATCTGCTTCCAAAACACCTTCATTTCTATCTTCATTCTAGAATAGTTCTCCTGTAGCAGCTATGGTTATCCCCATACCCAGAGGTAATTCTCTCAATTGATGTATCGTTTTTTTCGCAGTTGCGCTTTATTATTTGAATATGATATCTGATTAGAAGGGAAAAAAATAAGCATTATGTCAATAAAATTAGCAATTAATTGATATACTAAGATGTGCAACTTGTTAATGTTTATTAGTTTCTGTATAACTAGTTGATTCTTTGTTTATCATCAGAAATAATGGCCTATTTCACTACTACAAATCCAGGCAACTACAACGCCCCTTTAACAACGAATATTCACGAAAATCACAATAGACGTTGTAGAATGTATGGCGCGAATTTTACTAAAATCAATTACAACGGGTATGGTTATAAAAACCGTTGTTATTCGTTTTAACAACGGGTCACACATGAACAACCGTTGTTAATAATTTGGCGCAAAATTGGCGCAAAGTTAGTGAAAAGTAATCACAACGGTTATTTTTGAAACCCGTTGTTAAAACTTATTTAACAACGGGTGTTTTTTATAACCGTTGTTAAAACATATTTCACAACGGTTGTTGTTTAATAACCGTTGTCAATACCTTCCATACTATAAACCACACAAACACAAGTCTCATTGACCACAAAACACAAACCTTAATACACAAACACAAACCGAGCAGCCAAACACAAACACAAAACACACACTTTCTCATCGTCTCTTTCTCTTTTCTCATCGCCGCTTTATCTTCTCGCCGTCACTGTTGATTTCATCGTCTCTTTACGTACGTTCTGTAATTATCAGGTTTGTTTCATCGTCATTATTTTATTGTTCTAATTATTTCATTTCAATGTATGTGTTTTTATCGACCATTAGGTTCCGTTCAAAGATCTCGCTAATTATTTCATTTCCATGTATGTGTTTCTAATTATTTCATTTCCATCTTCTTTGGCGTCCTTCAAGACGGATCGAGCATGTTTTAGCAAGCTTAGAGTTTGGAGAATATATTGAGATAATGGAAATGCATGTTAGTTGAGATAATGCAATGTATTTATACTAATGTGTGGGTTGAGTTGTTTTTTAATTAATATATATGTTAGGAAGTTGTGCCATATATATATGTTAGGAAGTTGTGCCATAATCAGATCTTGATGATGACTGATAGATCTATGGAGTTGAAAAAATGGAAGCAAATCAAACAAGCATAACTCAACACTTTCAAAATGATCATTTCATTTAATTTTAAACCAAATACATTACAACAATTATCAGAAATCAAAAGATGTATAATAAGCCGGAACAACCCCGGTTAAGCGTAAAAAGCGCTTCTCAACCTGCCACCAATCACGCCACTCTGGTATACCGCTAACTTCCGGGTTATTGGCTTCATATTTTGCAATAACAGATTGAATATATGCAAGGACACGACTTGCATGTGGAGATAAGGTTGGAAGAGTACAACTCAACATATCTCTGGCTGCAGCCAAGTTGCGAGTAACAGGCCGACGAGGGTATGAAGATGATGATGATGATGATGATGATGAGGCTTTGTTGACAAGCCGGACTGCTTCACGCCTCTTAATCCAATAATTCCGTTGATGTTCAAGGGATGCTTTGATTAATGGGTGTTGATCGGCGGGAAGCCCGGCGAGAACCTTCCCATCATCTTCAATCGTTTGTGTAAGCCATTCTTCGTTGTTGATAAAATTAGGGTTCATTGCCATGTTGTTTCAATTAATGAATGTTAGTAAAGGATGCTTTAATATGTTAGTAAAGGATGCTTTAATATTTATAGCTAGTAATATTTAATTTTTTTTTTTTTTTTTTTTTTTAAGAACAAACAACAACGGTTATTTACAAACAACCCGTTGTTATAACTTTCCCCCCAAAATTGAGTCACACTTTCCACAACGGGTTTTTATACTTAAAACCGTTGTTAATATTTTTCACAACGGTTTCCTTAAGAAAACCAACCGTTGTTAAAACCTTTTACAACGGACGCTTTAACAACGTCCGCTTTTTTATATAACAACGGTTTTTGACCGTTGTTATAGGTTGTATCTGTAGTAGTGTTTGCTGCTAATATGATACTAACATGGCCAATATATCAATTATCAATTATTTTAGGTTCAAATTCTGCTAATATTGTCACTTATCGATGTTTTCATGGGGGAAGTTTTGAGACTAATGGAGATGATGTTGAGTATGTTGGTGGATTGATTGACGAAGGAACTTTGGATATATGTAAACTAAATATGGAGCAAAAGGACATATTGATACAAGGATTGGGTTATCAAGTAGCTGATGTTGATTGCGTTTTCATGTTTCAAAATAATAAGAAGATTCAATTATTATGTGATGATGAGACCATTGAGCAACTTCGTGTTGATGGAGTCACATATGGGAAAGTTGAGTTATATCTTATTCATTCTGCGGTGGACGCACATAATGCTGATGTAAGTGATGAAGTCCCAAACGAGGTGATTATGAAAAGTAAGGAAGACACTCTAGTAGAGAATATGAATTTAAATGCTGGTGGTATGACTAATGACATAGAGGTCGATTTTCTACAAGAGGAATATATCAGTGAATTTGAAGAAGTTATTGACAATGAAGACGAGGGGAGTACCGATGATGAGTTCATTCATGTACAAATGAAAAAAAGAGATTGGGTTACAAAGAGAAATGATGATTTTGGGGAAACTCAGGTAATGAAAGAAGATTCTGATGAGGAAGACAGTGTACAGGTTCCGAGGGAAAAAGGAAAAAAGGATAATTATTGGGGTGAAGGGGAGGGTGAAGATGAGGATAATAGTCTTTTATTACCTGAAGAAGAACAATATAAGGATAGAGATTCAGACGATGAAGCTGCATTTAGTGCGGGTGATGACGACGAACATATTCATGTACTTGATAAACGTGAATGGCTATTATATGAGCCTACAACTCCATTTGGACATGTTCAACTAGAGTTGGGACAACTTTTTGAGAAAGTGGAAGTTCTAAAGAGAGCACTTATTTATTATAGTTGTCAAACACATCGCAGTTTTCGGTATTGTCATAATGAGCCAAAAAGAGTGCTTGTCAAATGCAAGTGTTATCCTGAGTGTCGCTGGAAGCTTAGTGCTATATATATAAGGGATTATGAATGCATACAAATAAGATTTTTTAAGGATATTCACACTTGTACACCTACTAGGATTAACAAGAGGGTAAATGCTGATTTTCTCGCTGAAGAATACCAAGAGAAGCTATTGAAACACCCAACTTGGAAGCTGAAATCATTTGTTAATGATGTGAAGGAAACCTATGGTGTAAAGATTAATAGGTGGCAAGCTGGAAGAGCTAAAAAGAATGCGCTGTCAGCATGTGGTAAGGTAGTGGGAAGACAATATGATTCACTAAGAGCCTACATGTATGAGATGAAGAGGTCAAATGTAGGGACTAGCGTATTTTTATCATTGAAGTCCTGCATTCCAGGTTGCATTCCGCAATTTCACATGATTTACATAAACTTTGCTGCTGTTAGACACAACTTCCTCCATGGATGCAGGAGGGTGCTTGGCCTCGATGGCGCATTTCTCAAAGGGTATTGTAAAGGCGAGATACTATGTGCTGTAGCAAGAGATGCAAATAATCAGATGTTTCCCGTCGCATGGGCAGTAGTGGAAATTGAATCTAAGGAAAGTTGGGCTTGGTTTCTTGGACATTTAATTCAAGATTTGGGAATGGGAAATGGGAATGGCTGGACTTTACTTTCCGATCAACAGAAGGTTAGTTCATGTTTTAACTATTTTTTTCGTAATATTTTTGTATATCTTTTTTGGAGAAACTTTTATAAATTACAGAATTATTGTGTAGGGCTTAATGATTGTAATAACAGAGATACTACCAGATGCAGAACATAGACTATGTGCTAGACACATATTTACAAATTGGATTAAAGTCATCAAAGGGGTTCCATTACATACGCTTTACTGGAAGGCAGTCAAGGCTTACACTGAGAAAGAGTTTAACGACATTATGCAGCAGCTAAGACAACAAAGTGAGCGTGCTTATACTGAGATGTGTGCAAGAGATGTGACTAAATTTTGCAGATGTTTTTATAAGACTTGGGCTTGTACGGATGTAACTTGCAATAACATGGCAGAAACATTCAACTCATGGATTCTTGATGCTCGAGAGAAACCAATTTTATCAATGCTCGAAGAAATTAGAAGGCAAGTAATGTCTAGGATGGTAGAAAAGAGGGGGAAGCAGCCAAGTGTAATAGAGTTACTCCAAGAATTCGAGCAAAGTTAAATGAATTTAGGCAAGCAACGAGGAACTGGGTACCAATAGAAGCTAGTACAAATGTGTATGAGGTGCAACACACCCATAATAGTTCATTATCGTACACGGTCAGACTTGATCAAAAGGTATGTGCGTGTAAATATTGGGATTTGAATGGAGTTCCTTGTGAGCATGCTACCTCAGCCATATGTGCTATTAACCAAGATCCAGAGAGTTATGTAACATTTTGGTACACTAAGGAAAGCTATGAAGCTTCATACTCAGTTCCAATGGAGCCACTTAATAGGCAGGCTCTATGGCAGACGGTCGAAGAGGGCTCAATTTTCCCAAGTGATCCTAGAATAAAGTGTGGGAGACCTCCAAATAAGAGGAAGAGAGCTTATGGTGATGTTCGACGAAAGCGACTCAAGTACAGGCTCCCTAAAAGTAGCAAACAATTGTGCTCAAGTTGCCAGAAAATTGGCCATAACCGCAGGACATGCCCATCTAAGGATACTTGAGAACATTTACTGAGCAGTAAAAGTTTCTCCTCATTATTGACTATTGTAGCTACTCTTATTTTTCCCTTTTCATTTCTTTATGAACACCCATTGTTACTCTTAATTTTTTTCCTTTTCATTTCTTTATGAACACCCACTGTCTTTATCAATTAAAATTAATTTTGCCAAATTTTTACTGATCTATAAATAGAGGCAAACAACAGGGTTGAGTCGAGCAGTCGAACATACACCAGGCTGTGTATTTGATATGTGGAAACAGTCAATTAAAATAGAGGCAAACAACAGGCTGTGTATTTGATATGTGGAAAATCAATAAACTGATATATATAAAAACAGAAGTAACAGATTACTATTTTCTGCACATGAACTCGAACAGTCGAACATACACCAGGAAAAAAACCCAGAAATTTGTAAGACCCGTTATGCAGCAGCCACAGAGTAACATTGATGCACTAATAAGTAAGTGAAGTGGGATGAACATACCTGAATTTTCAATTGGAATCGTTGCGAAATTTCGTTTAATTTACGAGCTCAGATCGCATAAAATTCCCCTTAATTTTATCAACTTCGTTTAATTTAGCACATCAAGATCAACCTCAACCATCGCCATTGTTAATTTCCGAGCTCAAATCGTGTAAAAATGGCGGTATATAAGTGTACTATTCATGAACACAATTTTCCCCAAATTTCAATTTTTTTCTTCAGTTTTTGTGATATTGCTAAG
The DNA here is from genome assembly GCF_048544455.1 of Silene latifolia. Lineage (NCBI taxonomy): Eukaryota > Viridiplantae > Streptophyta > Magnoliopsida > Caryophyllales > Caryophyllaceae > Silene > Silene latifolia. The sequence continues at coordinate 9,631,249 of NC_133536.1, read as the reverse complement.
CTTTAATTACAAAAATGGTAGATGATATATGAGAATTAGTGTAGGCTACAACAAACAATAACTTTGAGATGAAAAAAATAGAAAAAATGGATCGGATAGAGTGTGTGAGGATGAAGGAGCTCAAAATGGCGTGAGAGTGGAGAGTTAAGATGGAGTGAAGAGTGACAGTGATGATAACGGATGATTCATGTTTTATTTATTTATTTATTATTTAATTTAATCTAGATCCTAGTCATCTTTCCGGTGCCACATCAATATTTTCCGACAAGAAATTTACTCGGATATCTCAAGTTGGGGCAAATTGCACATCGGGTATAACTAATGGGGTTAATTTGCACGCGTAAAATGTTATGGGGCTAATTTGCACGTAGTGGCAAACGTTTGGGGCTTATTTGCCACTTCCCCGCCAAACCAAGTATTACCGAGCTTTATATGAGTGCCTCTAACCCATACCCAACCCATACTTAGTTTGGCCCATTATTCCTAACAATATGTTATTTGATCAATACTAATTAGCACGTAGCTCTCCAAGCTTACCATAAACCCTCATGACCAAGCCGTTACTATCCAGAAGATCCTGAAGTTTAAGCTACGACATTGATCAACAATGGAACAAAACCCTAATGACCAATCAATCGTACAACATCATAGATCCATCTTTTTTTTTTTTGAAAAGGAAAATGCGAGAACTTATATTAAATCGATATCCGCCACAACTTGGACGGCCTCAGGAAAATCGGTTACATAGACTTGTTCATCCCCTATATTCTCACATAATCTTGCACACAAATGTGCTACCGTATTACCGTTACGCTTAATATGACAGAAGCCGCGACAAATTGGATTAGAAGCTAAAACCTGTACTTCTTGGATACAAAGCCTAAGCGGACTCCGCACCTCCACTCTTTTACTCACAGCCCGTACCACGTTGAGCGCATCCGACTCAATAACGACTTGTGTAAAGCCATTATTATACGCCAATTCGAGACCATAAGCCATTGCTTTCGATTCAGCGACATCAACATCCCACGCTGCACGAACCCTCTTGCTAGCCACCAGTAACACACCCCCATGACAGTCTCGAGCCACAACCCCCAATCCCACCGATCCATCCTCCAAGACAGCCGCATCAGTGTTAATTTTTAGCACTCCCACATCCGGCTTCAGCCATTGCACCCCACCTATTTCCTGTCTCGGACAATTTGCTCCTCCAACCCGCTGCATATACCCATTGTACTCTTGAACCAGTCGCATAAAGCCCAGCACCGTCACCTCTAGATTCCTCTGTTCATCCTCAAAAATACGAGCGTTGCGAATAGCCCATATTGCCCACACCATAGCCAGGAAATTCCCCTTCTCATCACCATGGAGTTGCTCCAAAATCCAACATAACCAGTCAGAAAAAGAGGTCAAAGGTGCAGCACTCACCGTATCAGCAAAACAACTTATCGCCCATTGCACGCTAGCCCATTGGCAAAGATATAAGGCATGAAGTTCCGTCTCCTCAGCCCCGTCACAGAATTCACAGTGACTATTGGGACAGCAATGCCGTCTATTCAAATTTACACGGACTGCGAGAGTACCGTTGCAAGCTCGCCACAAGAAATGTATAAGTTTTGGAAGTATAGGAAGACCCCAAAGACGTCTCCACAGCCCGTCATTCCCAACTTGCCCAGCCAACTCTACCTCTTCCAAATGCGGACCCATGCCAAGCCAATACCCCGATTTAACCGAATAAATACCACTCTTATTAGGCCACCAATACATAATGTTAGGAGGTAAGTTTTTATTAAGGGGTATTTTGTGAACCAAAGGTACCTCCTCCGCTAAGAGCACACGGCGCAGCTCATCATCCCTCCAAATGCCTTGCTCCTTATCGATAAAAGCTTCTACACGTAAAGACGGGTCAGCCTCAATATTCGGACTTGGAATGATACCACCACGCTCGCCCGGTACCCAGGCCGCCTCCCATACCCCAATCGATTCCCCATTCCCCACTCTCCATTGTAATCCCTCTTTAAGGAGGGATTTAGCTCCCCATAAACTCCGCCACACAAAACTTGGGTCGTGCCCCCTCCTTGCCTCGAGAATGGAGCAAGGCTTAAAATATCTAGCTTTCATTACGCGCCCAACCAAGGTATAGGGGTTCATCAAAAGTCGCCAAACCTGCTTAGCCAAGAGGGCTTGATTAAACACTCGTAAATTTCTAAACCCAAGTCCACCTTTGCTCTTCGGTAGACAAAGTCTATCCCATTTCCACCAATGAATTTTTCTTTGAGTCTCAGTCGAGCCCCACCAAAAATGAGCCATAGTCATGTGAATCTCATCAATGGTACCTTCCGGCAAAGCAAAAAGGCTCATCATGTAAGTCGGTATAGCTTGTGCAACGGCTTTAATTAACACTTCCTTCCCCGGCTTCGATAATAACTTCTCCTTCCATCCTTGCACCTTCTTCCACACTCTCTCTTTTAAACACGAGAAGACCGCTTTCTTTGACCTCCCTATGATGGTAGGAATCCCCAAATATTTTTCATGTCTCTCAACTTCTCGTACTCCTAGCGCAGCAACCAGATTTATTCTCACATTAGTAGATACTTTTTTGCTAAACACCACTTCCGATTTGGAATAATTTATCTTCTGTCCCGATGCTCGTTCATACTTACTGATGATCTCAGCTATTGTCGAACATTCCGATTGATTAGCTCTAGCAAAAAGTATACTATCATCCGCGAAAAAAAGATGGGAAACCCTAGGAGCACCTCGGCATACCCGAGCTCCGTGAAGCTTCCCCAAATTTACTGCCTCATTAATTAAGTGCGAAAAGGCGTCATCACAAATAAGAAATAAGTAAGGAGATATCGGATCTCCTTGTCGAAGCCCCCTACTTGGTCGCACCACCCTTGAATTCTGCCCATTTATGAGGAAAGAATGAGCCACTGTAGACACGCAGTTCATAACCCTATTCCTCCACATCGATGAAAACTCCATCTTTTTCATAACTTCATCCAAAAAGCACCATTCCACCCGGTCATATGCCTTACTCATATCAAGCTTCAAAGCAATATTTCCGTTACGTCCTTCCCCACTTCGTTTCATAGCATGAAAAGTTTCAAAGGCTATTAAGGCATTGTCCGTTATGAGCCTCCCCGGAGTAAAAGCACTTTGATTTTCCGTAATAAAACCATTAAGCAACGGTTTTAGTCGATTAGCCATTGTCTTCGACATAAGCTTGTACACAACGTTACAAAGACTAATAGAACGGAACTCCGTAATTTTTTTTGGAGAAGAGCATTTCGGAATCAACACGACATTCGTCAAGTTTACTGCATCAATACTGCCTCTTCCCTCCCACCAATTTCGAACAAAAGTACATAAATCGGGGCCGACTATATTCCAATACTTTTGATAAAAAATAGCGTGCATACCATCCGGACCGGGTGCCTTGTTTGGGTGCATACAAAACATCGCCTCTTTAATCTCCTCATCGCATAATGGGCTATCGAGAAGCTGGTTCATATCCGAAGTAATGACAGGAGGTATACAGGACAATACCTCGTCAAAATCAGACGGATTCGAAGTGCAAAACAGTTGCTCAAAATAATCTTCAATAACCTTCGATATAGCAGGTCCCTCGGTACACCATTCACCATTATCGTCTTCAATTCCAACAATTGCATTTCGTTTTTTTCTTTGTTTAGCTTTATGGTGAAAATATCTTGTATTTTTATCGCCATCCCGCAGTTCACATTTACGAGCTCGAGTGTACCAATAGGTTTCATTTTGCCTTCGTAGTTCATCAAGTTCCCCAACAATTTCTCGACATTTATCAAGCATATCCCTCGACGGAGGGTGACGCTGCCACTGTTCGAGCTCAGTTTCTTTGTCCCTAATACGACGTTTAATATTTCCGAATTTTTGGCTGGCCCAATTCGATAATTCCATAGCACAATTTTTGACTCTCCCAGGAATATCCCTATTCGGTCCATACCTCCAAGCCTCGTTAATAATTCCTTCGCACTGCTCGTCCGCCATCCAAAAAGGTTCGAATTTAAAATTTCTACGTCACCGACATCTATCAATCACGCTCTCTTCCTTTAACAAAATAGTAGCATGATCTGAAGAGTAGATAGGTAAATGTTGGACAATCATATTAGGAAAAAGAGCCTGCCAATCAGTAGTCACCAAGGTTCTATCCAGCCTCTCTCGCACTATAGTCTCCTCCGTTAAGCCACGCTGCCAGGTAAAGATATTACCCCTATACCCAAGATCATGTAAAGCGCAATCATCAATGACACTGCGGAAAGCATCCATATGGCGCTCCCTCCGAATGGCCCCTCCCTGCTTCTCGGACATACTTACAATCTCGTTAAAATCGCCAAAGAAAGCAATCGGAATATTGGAAGAATTACAAAGGCTTCTCATTAAGTCTCATGTCTTGTGCTTATTACTCGTTTTCGGCCAACCATAGATGCCAACAGCCCTCCATTTAGGACTATTATTCTCATCTAAAACATCTACCATAATATGATTATTGCAAAAAGAAATAAGATTAACATTAATGTCACGCCACCATAAGCCTAAACCTCCGGCTCTACCACGACTATTAACACATAAACCATCGGTAAAACCACAACTATTACGGACCCTCGTCAAATCTCTAGTACACATCATTGTTTCCATTACGAAAACAATGTTCGGGCTCTCCCTCCAACACCAATCCCGGAGGGACCCCGCCATCAAGGGATTGCCCAACCCTTGACAGTTCCAACTTAATATTTTCATTGTTGTTCGTGGCACTGGTCCTCGCCAGTCACCGCTACTAACATACGTGTGTCCACATCAATAGTCACCTCCTCCCTTCTCTTCTTAGCAAGCCCCCCATCATCAGTCATGTCCATCGTCTCTTCACCCAATGAACTCTGCCCCTTCCTTTTTCGACTCACCTCTGCTCCCATATCGGTTATGCTATTCACCTTCTCCTCCGCTTTGTGACAGCCTCTCTTCACCTTAATAGTCTTCCTCCTCGCCTTAGGACTATGCTGATCAGGCCCTACCCCCGTATCACCCTTGCCCCGCTGCACGGGCATGGGTCGAACAGTAGACGAAGCATTCGATGAAACTTTGTCTTCCCTCTCAACCCCTTTCTTTTCCCTCCTGGTATTGGATGTAGCCGTATCATTCGTAGCTATGGAGACACTACAAAGTAATTTGACCATTCGCCCTATCTCCTTTTCCTCCTCAACAGCCCTCTCATCCTCATCGAACATCAGCTTTTTTCCAATTTTTGCGTTTTTCTCATCATTCGACCCACTGTTTCTCGCAAATTTCCATGACGAGGCTTTCAACCAGTCTCCATACTTTCTTCCTTCCCCAATTGGTCCCGTTCTCTCCCCACAATCTTTCTCCTCGTGACCCAACCTCCCACACACATAACAGAACAATGACGACAGGTTTTCATAGCTAACCCTCACTTTTCATTGTTTACTCCCCTTCCCCTGCATAGTAATGGAACCCACTAGAGGTTTACGAACATCTAGGATCACTCGTAATCTCATTGAACGATTGATAGACAGGTTCACAGAAATATCAACATCAACAAACGTCCCAATCGCATTTCCTATATTCACCGCATTCTCTCTATTTTGCCTACCCATAACAGGCAGGTCGTAAATTCTAACCCACGTAGAATAAAAGAAAAGTGGTACCTCAGTGGGAACAGCATCCCCTTGTAGATCGGTAAGAATCATGAGATGCTTTTCGAAGTGCCATGGTTGTTCCGATAAAACTTTCCTCTTATCTGCCACCAAAGAGAATTCAAAAGTAACGATTTTCCGTTGTTTGTCGACAACTTCTCCGATCACTGTACCCTTCGCCTTCCATGACCTTATCATAGTATCGATTAGGGCATTCAAATTAACATGTCTTTCCGTCCATAATCGACCCACAATACAGCCACTATCGCCTTCGATTCCATCCTCATCAGCACCCAGCCAAGCGACCTTCACACCAACGCCGCCATCCTCCGAATCAGAATTAGGACTTTCATATTTATTATTCAGATCAAAATTTGTATTAGGGTTTGGTGCCTCCATATTGAAAATACTTCAGCACCTTATTCAACAGAAACAAAGATAGACTTGTTTATGAGACGTAGATTTAAAAGAGAATGATTGTAGTTGTTTTTTTGTGAAATTTTATGTGGAAATCCTTGTCAAAACAAGGGGAAACCCTAGGCTTTCCTAGGAACTCAAAAACCCTCTCGAGAGAAAACCTAGAGGAAGCATAAAATCTTGGAAACATATTGGATTAAGCATGAATCAATCCACATCATAGATCCATCTCTTTACCTTATGACATCCTTAATATAATTATCTCCCTCCTAAAATTTCCTCAACACACCAACTTTACTATTTCCGACTCTACTTTCTTCATCGATCTTTCCGAACCTGTTGAGTACAATTTTTCCGAGTTTTGGAACATCCTTGATAACCTCTTTACCATATTCACCACACCCTCTACCAACACTTTTCGTATTCATCTTCACGAGACCCTTTTTGAAGAACCTTCCATAAGGGCTATCTTACACTCATGGGCTCGTCGACTACGTGCTCGTAACTTCCAACACGTCGAGATTAGATCAACTCGTTGTTTCTATGGTGACAAGGTGTTCCCACCAAGCATTTTTCAAATTCATTCGTTGGTATCACTTAACTTGGATTATATTTATTTTGAAGAGTTCGATCAATTCGTTTCGCATCCAATAATTCTTCCGAATCTGAAAAAACTTGAACTAGGTGTGGTTGATTATGGAATATTGGAATGGCTATTAAGTTGTTGCCCATCAATCGAAGACTTGTTCTTCCGTATTGAAACTACTCCAACGAGTAACAAAGGCCCGTCCATAACGAGTAAGAATTTAAAGCGTTTACGTATATCTTATTTTCTCGCTAGGTCTCCTCGTGATTTTATTGAGATTATTTTTGATGCACCAACATTGGAGTACTTGTACTTTAGTGGTAGCTTTTTGTCAATGCGGATGTTCGATTTGATTCCTAACGTCAAGTCGCTTGACCTCGGTGGTCGTTCAACTACGAGACTCTTGTGATATGGTTGCTAGGAAGTGCACCGGTTTTGGAGAAGCTCATTCTCTTTGCTAATCAATCGTATAGTGATGATATGTCCAAAGCTCAATTTCAACAAGGATTAATAGAGTTTGCAGAGGATTCTTCGCGTTGTCAAATCGAATTCTTAGGAGCTTTTAATAAGCAAGAAGCTAGACTGAGATGGGCCTAATGCTCCTTGTAAGTCTTCAAGAATACTCCAAGAATCAGAAGTAGAAATCCATTTTAGTAAGTATTTTTTTTTAGGTTCAATTAATTTTACTTATAACCGTTTTAAGTTATAATAAAGGTGTGCTATGTCATCATTTCTCGAACAGTAAACAAGAATTTGTGTTCGAAGTTTTGGGTTATGTAACTTAGCATCTAAACATATTCGTCGTTTTAATTTTTTTTAAGGCTAGCTAAATCAAGACATTATATATAGCTATTGGCATATAGCTTAATTAATGATATTCATATTAAGATAAAATTAGTTTTTTTTTTTTTTTCTATGTTTCTAAGTTATCTGATCTTTACAAGTTCGCTCTTTAGACTATGTAGCTAATGGAATATAGCTAATGGCATTCATGTCATTTGCTTACTTTTGGTGGTACAATATACTCCGTATTTAAAACTAGCTACAACCAATAGTTTCAAGTTTCAAAATCAAACAACTCAACATACCATACGACAATTATGATTATTGGATCGTCCCACCCTCAATCGACACCTTATGTTTTGATTATACTCGTATTACGTTAGCTACTATGATGATTGTCCCTTGTTGCTGGCCTATCATCAACATATGGGCTCGTCGACTATGTGCTTGTATCATCAATATCCAACACTTGATGATTAACGAGCCTAAATTTTGTCAATTAGTTGATCGAGTGTAGTGTGTACCAAGCATTACCCCTCTATGTATATTCGAATGAATTATCATCTACAAATTGTTGAACGAAATCCTTTTCGGTGGATTTTCATTTTGTAAAAGAAAACCCATGGGTCACCGGTGGAGAACATGAGGCATTTAGGCTTCTATAACTAAATGTAACTCCTAAAGACATTATTTAATGAACTCAAAAAGATTTTTTTTTGTCGTATCGGTAATTGTGATTATGGAGAAGATTATTATTTTTTTAAAATTTTTTTTTCTTAAAAAAAAACTGTCTCCACTTTTATTGAAATAATGTCAAAATTTACAAGAAATTAGTGGGTAACCGAGATACTATAATAATAATAATAATAATAATTATTATTATTATTATTATTATTATTATTATTATTATTATTATTATTATTATTTTTACTTATTATTATTATTATTATTATTATTATTATTGTTTTTGTTATTTTTGTTATTTTTATTATTATTTTTATTATTATTATTATTATTATTATTATTATTATTTTATTATTTTATTATAAATATCGCACACTTTTATTAATCAATCTAAAGTTTACAGGAAATTGGTGGGTAGCCGAGATACAATCTGGGCGCCCACCCTCTTAGCAATAGCAAAGCTAAGTCTAGTGAAAATAAAAGCAGCAACATTCATGAATTTTCTATAAATTAACGTAAGTTAGATGGAGAATATTAAGGTAAGTAAAGTACTAGAAATATTTATTTATAAAATACAACACGATAAATATTACTGAGAGTATAAAAATAAGATAAAATATAAGATATTGTATCTACTAGGAGTATATAATTATGGTGCTCATGCATTCATATTGACCAAACAACCAATCGATAAATCAATACAAGAACTCGTATGCAATTGTAGTACAACTCCATGTCTCAAAGCCTCAAATCTCCGAACATTCACCAAAAAAGTAGTACTATAAGATATTGTATCTACGAACATTCAACAAAGGCGAAAAAACCCTAAATGCAAAGTGATGCTCAATTCGATTTCCAACCTCGAGTCGCTTGAACTCCGTGATCATGTAACGACCAAGTTCTTCAATAGTCCTACCATAACTATCTTCCCTAATTTGACACATCTTACATTATATGTGAGTTCCTATGTTTTTTCAACCAATCAATTGGTGTCTATCTTAAACCGAATATATCTATCTTAAAAATAAAAATGGATCAAGTAATATATCACTTGTATAGATGAGACAAATATTTTGTTATTAGGCCTTAGGTATTTAACTTTTGTCCATCTTACATATTTGACCACTATTTTTGATTTTTCTAAGTGAGAGGACCTTAGAATTTTTCTAAGTCCCTATTAAACAAGAATTTGTGTTTATACAAAATACTCATTGTTTTAGATAATAAACTTAAGCATAATACTCCATAAACCCTATTTACCCTAATGAGTAAAGACCATGCCGTTACTATATATGAGATCCAAGGTTCATTTCTTGTAAATAACACATTTATCAACAATGGAACAAAACCCTAGTAGCCAATTATCAATCGTACAACATCATAGATCGACGACCCCTCTAAGTGCTCTACCTGGTGACATCTTTCATAAAATTATCTCCCTCCTAAACATTCCTCAAAGCTCCATCTTTACTATTTCCGACTCCACGTTCAACGTTGATATTGTCGAACCTGTTACGTACAAATGTTCCGAGTTTTGGAAAATTCTTGATAACATCTTTACCATATTCACCACACCCTCGATCAACACTTTTCTTATTCATCTTCACCATACCCACTATGTAGGTCCTTGTGTAAAGCCAATCTTAGATTCATGGGCTCGTCGACTATGTGCTCGTAACTTCCAACACATCTCGATTAAATCATATACGAGAACTATTTTACATTACAATGATTACATAGTATTCCCACCGAGCGTTTTTCAAATTCATTCGTTGGTATCTCTTGAGTTGCATGATTTCAATATTCGCGAGTTCTATCAATTAGTTTCGCCTCCGATTATTATTCTTCCAAACCTGAAGAAACTTGTACTAGGTTTGGTTTATTATTCTATTTTGGAATGGCTAGTAAGTTGTTGCCCGTCAATTGAAGATTTGTCCTTTGTTATTAGAACTAAGCATGACAACCGTCCGCTATCAATATCGAGTAAGAACTTAAAGCGATTAAGCATAACTATATGGTCAATACGGAAGTTCGATTACATTCCCAACTTTGAGATTATTATTAATGTTCCAACATTAGAGCACTTGCACTATGATGCTACCTTTTTGTCAATGCGGATGTTCGATTTGATTCCCAACGTCAAGTCGGTTCAAGTCTTTGGTAATTCAAAGATGGAGCTCTACGATAGTCCTACCAAGAAGATTATCTTCCCTAAGTTTTTGACTCACCTTACATTAACTTTGAGTTCTGAAATATTTAAAACAACATTTGAACAACAAATGCTGCATTGTCCCAATTTAGAGGTTCTTGAATTGCGATTTTTTGAATGTTATATGTACGATTTTAATTGGGATCCTAAAGATATGTGTATGCTAGTCGAACATGTGAAGCGCTTGGAGTTGTGTATGCTTGTTGTTCAATTCAACCAACGAACATTAAATCTGGTGACATGGTTGCTAAGAAGCGCCCCGTTTTTGGAGAAGCTAATTCTCGATGCTGCACGTGGACCGTATTATAGTTATGATATCTTGTCCAAAGCTCAATTTCGCAAAACTTTATTCGAGTGTGCAGAGGATTCTTCGGGTTGTCAAATCGAACTCATTGGTAAATGGCATAAGCTTGATTGAGATGGGCCTAACCTAATGCTCTTTGTAATTGTTCAAGAATAAGTTTTTTTATTTATTTATATGGTAAATTAAATCTAAGAAATCGGATCTAGAATTCCATCATATAATATTGTGTTTTTGAAGTTAGGAAATAGGAGTATGTTATTTAGCGATTTAAACATATTTCTGCCCAATTCTTTTGGAGCTTCATTCAATTTATTTCGGCTCTTCTATTCACAAATTAACTTTAATTCAGTTTGTTCACTTTAGCTCTTTTTATCCGAAAAGAATGGGCCTTCGTTGTTGTCGAAATAATAAAGCTTTTGGGATGTATGGCTTTTAGGTACCTAATTATTGTTGTTGAGTGTTAATCTGCTATATATACTTGGGACTAGGGGGTAATGAGACGAGACAGCTCGCAAGCAACTCGAGATCAGCTCGGTCAAAGCTCGGCTCGTGTGAGCTTGGCTCGGGCTTGGCTCGAGAGCTTAACGAATCAAGCCGAGCAAAGGATGGCTCGACCCGAAAAGCTCGCGAGTAGCTCGAACTCGTGTGATTACATAAAATATTGCTCATATTTTATAAAAATATTTTATCATGATTATATCTTTGTATCACACATATCAAATGTCTCGCTAATTTGCCAAATATTTTACATATAACTTTTGAACCTTATTATTGAAAATATCGGAAGAAAAAAAATAAAAAATAAACAATTTTATATAGGTTGTATTTGGGCTCGAGTTTGGCTCGAGCTCGCGTTAAAGCTCGCAAGCTTTATAACGAGCACATTTTTTTTCAAGCTCAGGTAAGCTCGAGATCGGCTCGAGCTCGAGTTTTGGTTCTTGAACACAAGTGAACAAGGTTACAAGGCTCGGCTCGTTAACACCCCTAGTTGGGAGAGTCTTCTTCATAATACTTAAGATATATATGTGTCATTATCGAAAATATTTTTTTAATGTTTAAACTATTCGGTGTAATTCAGATTCAAGTCAGTTATGACCACTAGCTAGGGCGGTAAAGCTTTTCCTCATTAATTTTAATACAGTTGCATTTCTAGGTCTTGAACCCAATACCTCTAGTTAATGTAGAAAATAACCTCTTACCTATTGATCTAATCATCAACTTGTAACTGGGGGGGTAATATGCTAATTAGGCTTTGTCTAATTCTATTAATTTAATTTGATATAGTCAAACAACTTACAAATATGAAATATCTAATAACCGTATTGATGGGGCATATTCTGCACCCGCTGACCAAGTCAACACATTGAGCAAGGTCAAAGATATCCACAGCAAGTCAACGGCTTAGACAAATAACAAGCACGAGGCTGTCGGCTGTCGATGGGTCCCGGCCGGGCAACCACCAAGGGGCACACATCCGCGAACTCATATCCAAGACCCCTCGCGGTGAGTCAACGGGGCCGCCGGCCTGCCATAGGTCCCTCGGCCGAGGGGTAGATCAGTCTTTCCACCTGCTAGCCACTTGGCCACTTGGCCACTACGTGACAAAAGGTGAAAGTCTATAAATACTCCTCAACTATCATTGAGGAGAGGATTCACAATTTAACCTAAGAATCACTATTCATCTGGTAATATCTTCCTTATCTCTCTACAATACGTACTTTGCCAAGTAACAACAACTTACCTCTCTAAGTTACTGACTTGAGCGTCGGAGAGAGTTCGCTCGGCCCAAAGCCGAGCCCTCAGTTTGTTCATCGTTTCAGGAGACCGCAAGGAGGATTCAACTAAGAACGTCATTCTACAAGCACGGGTGGTAACATATAACTGCTCTGGAATTACACCCGGAACAATTGGCGCCGTCTGTGGGAAAAGATACTAGAAGCTAGTCACATTCATTCTCAAACAAAAAAAAAAAACAAAACAAAAACCCACCCAAAAAAGCTAAGAAGATGTCAAAACAACAAGAGGTATTCGTAACTGACGAAACCGAGTTCTGCCGAGATGATACCGTCCACAACTCTGGAGTTGCGCAGCCCTCCACCGGCCGGGTAATTCAGCCGGAGTACGGGATGCCAATAATACCAGATACGCCGCCGCCGCAACCAGGTCACCATCATGGGACATGTGGTTGATGTAGCGAAACCGGCTACTCCCCGACCTCATTAGTAGTACGTCGGCTCACACCGTAACACCGACAAGAGCGGCGGAACCCGTCCCAGAGACCAGGGCCTTAACGTGACTCCAAGAGACTTGAATGGAGCACTGGAAGAAGCTGGCCCCGTCAAGACGCCGGAGGAGCCCAGCGTGCCGGTGGTAGACCTAAGCTCCTCCCGCACCCGCGGAGGACAACGCCACGCGCACCAACGAGGCCTGCCTCGGAGGAGTGAAAGAAGTCCGACTCGTCGAGTCGGAAGAAGCCCGACTTACCATAGTCGGAGGAGAAGCCCCATCCAGTACGAGGAGAGGGGCCGGACTAGGAATGCGAGGAGTCGATCGCCGCGTGTCATTCGACACGTGGTCGACAAACCCCTCGGTGCCTATGTCCTTGACACCGCCGTGCCAACCAAACTAAAATTGCCTATGTTCACTTACAAAGGGGATAGCGACCCCACCGACCATGCCGAGGCCTTTGAGTCGTACATGTCGGTGTGGGAACAACCCGATGAAGTCCGTGCCGAGTCTTCCCAACGACCTTGCATGGGATGGCTCGAGTTGGTACAAAGGGCTGCCCGACGGCTCGGTATACTTTACGCCGACCTAAGGGACGCCTTCCTAGCCCAGTACTCTTGCAATAAGAGGAAGGCCGTGGAGACGTCGGACCTCCTAACTATTAGGCAGGAGGGGGGCGAGTCTCTACGAAGCTATGTGAAGAGGTTCGATGCCAGGTTCACAAATTCGGAGATTAATCCCGAGCCGGCGGCCTTCACGGCGATGAAAGGCCTCCCAAGGGGAGACTTAAAAACGAGCTCATCAAGTCCGGAGGCCTGGGCTTAGACGCCGCCAGGAAGATGGCCGATCAAGCCATCAAGGTAGAGGACTATCACAAGACTGGTCGGCCACGGCGAAGTCGGGCACTCGAGAAGAAGAGCCACCGGGAGGACAACCCGGATGAAAGACGCCGTGACAATAATAGGTCACGGTCGATAACCGCTGAAAGCGAGCTCGGCGGGCGCCGGGGGGAGTTCGGGAACATACCACCAAAGGCGGTACCGTGATCACACCCCCCGGTTGTGTTCCGCGCCGAGGTCTTCGCCCTGAGCAAGGGCGAGGGCCAAAAATGGGAAAGGCCTCCCAAGCCGAAGGGAGACGGTGACACAAGCCAAGATCGAGTACCACGGCCACACCGGTCACCTTATCGACAATCTGCCCGCATCCGAAGAATGCCATTGAAGAGCTAATCCGGAAGGGGAGCCTCGGCAAGTATGTCGCCAAAGGCCAAAAGACCGAGGCCGGCGGTTCAAATAAGAAATCCGTCTTTGAACGGATATGAGTGATCCATGTTGTCATCGGGGGCAATGAGAACGGTGGGTCCGCTCATGGGCACAAACGCACCTAAACGAGTCATGTCGGGCCATCAACTTTGTGCCCAAAACGGCGGTCCCCGCCTCCAACATCCCCGATATGACTATTGGGAAGAAGGACTACGAGGGAGTCATCGCTCCTCCTCACAAATGACCCACTCATAGTCCACTTGGACATCTCCAACCACCTGGTCAAGAGGTGCCTGGTTGACACGGGCGCCTACACGAACATCATGTTCAGGGAATGCTTCCTCAACCTCGGCCCGAAAGTCAAGGACCTAAGCCCTTGCACCACCCACCGACACTTCTCCGGCCGGACTAGTACCCCCGGGTCAATCGGGATCGCGGTGATGTTCGGCGAAGGGATTGCGGCTAAGAATGTCCTAGCTGAGTTCGTGGTCATTGACGGCTCGTCCGCCTACAACGTTCTTATCGGCCGAGTCACTCGAGCGAGGCCGACGCAGTGATGTCCATACGGGCCCCGACGCCGATGTATATCTCGGACCGGGAAGCGCATAAGCTCGTCTCCAAGGACGAGAAGGACGAGGTGGTCAACGTCCCGGATATCCGCCAGGATGCAACATGCGGTCCCTCAAGGCGGCAAAGAAGTCGAGAGGGGGAAAAGCCCATCCTTACAACAGAGGGCGACCTCATGGATGCAAATCGACGGCTAACTAGGAAGGTGTGCCCTTAATAAGCCGTTAGAACGCCGACGATCTCGAGAGTACCTTGTAAAGTGCCGGAGGTGCCCAAGACAACTGTGGGTACCCCGACACATGTTTATATCTAATGAGGAATCGTCCAAGTTCTCCATCAAAGTGTTCATTTCCCAAATAGTCACTATCGAAAGTACCGACTCACACCGTCATACCGACAAGAGCGGTAGTCACTATCGAAACAGTATCGGCTCACACCGTCATACCGACAAGAGCGGCAAATCATCATCAAGAAGCGTGCGCCGTCGCAGTCACCCCAAGTAGTAGACGCTACTGCGCCACCCCAAGAGGTAGGCGCCGCAGCAGTACTCCAGTGGTAGACGCCACTGCAGTCATCATCAAGAGCAGGTGCGCCGTCGCAGTCACCCCAAGTAGTAGACGCTACGGCAATCACCCCAAGAGGTAGACGCCGCAAAGCCACTCCAAGTGGTAGACGCCACGGCGCCATCATCAAGAAGCCGGCGCCGTCGCAGTCACCCCAAGTAGTAGACGCTACGGCGGTCACCCCAAGAGGTAGACGCCGCAGCGGTCACTCCAAGTGGTAGACGCCACGGCATCACTATCAAGAGGTTGATACTCGCAAAACGATCGCATGCCTTAGGAACGTTAAACACAGTTGAGACACGCACTCTAGACTGCCTCGGCCAAGCCGAGGCGGAAGCAAAAGAGGCGCTCAATTAATAACGTAACACAACTCAGACGAAGACGAGAAAAGACCTCCGCCAAGCCAGAGGCAAAGTGAGAACGTTAAGTACAGTTAAGACGCTCAACTACTAGCGCAAGAAAACTCAGAAAAATGGGGTAAAGACCTCGGCCAAGCCAGAGGCAAAAGAAGCGAACTCTTATTAAAAATGTTCAACAGATTACAAGAAATGCAGACGACGGCCGTCCCCATAAGGATAAGCCAAAAGACAACCTACCAAAGCTGTACAAAATACAAGGAAAAGAGAGGCAAAAGGTTACAAATATCATTTAAGCGCCAAAAGACGGCAGGGAGGAAAGACTGATCTAAAGCTAAAGCTATCCGAGGCGCCGGGAGAGCCTGGTGACAACCGCCCGTCTCCCTATGCCTCGTTGCTTGCTGCCGTCGGCGGCGTTAGCGGATCGTCCTTAATAGGCGACCCGTGTCGTCTCGGCGAGCTCGGCTTTCTCAAGAAATTACCTCGGCAAGCCTCAGCCTCAGCTGCCTTCATCCTCTCGGCTTCCTCTTTGGCTGCCCTAGCCTCCTCAGCAAGGGCCGCCTTCTCCGCGGCCGCTTCCGCCTCCCTCTTCACCCTTGCCTCCTCCTTGGCCTTTTCCTTCGCCTCTTCCTCCTTAGCTTCGAGCTTGTCATCAAAAAGCTCGTCGAATCTGTCCCACGGAAAGGAGCCATCGAGAGGGAAGAGCTCCTCAATCACTTCCCTGGCAGCTCCTTCGGCCAGGTCCCGATATTGGGCGCACATGTTAGGGAGAAGAACGGTTTGGAGTTTCTCAATGTCCTCCTCCCTTTGGGCAATGATAGCATCCTTGTCCCGGACCACCTTCCCCTGGGTCTGGAACAGGTCCCTAACACTACTACATTTAGATTCTATAGCAACACTTTGCTATTGTTGCATAATGTCATATAAATGTTGCAATAGAGTTTATGCAACACTTAATCAAGCGCTACATCAGGTCTTGTTGCATTAGGTCATTGCAACGCTTAATGCAACACTTTTTAATCTGAAGCAACACTATTGAAAAGTGTTGCATTGGTCATGTTTATGCAACGCTTTTTCAATTGCAAAGGCAACATTTTATATCTTCTAATGCAACATTTCTTATGTAAAAAAAGCAACACTTCTTGAAGTAATGCAATACTTTTCATGTTGATAAGCAACACTTATATGAAATTAATGCAACATTTTTATTTTGGAAACGCAACACTGGTTACGTCCCAAAACAACACTTATAATAAACAAATGCAACACTAATTTATTCAAAAACAATACTTAATAAAGTGCAACGACATAAGGACTTGTAAGGCACGCAACAATTGTAATTCTCTCTAATTGTGCATTCAATTGATTCAGTCTCAAAAATATATGTCAATTACATTTCAAAAAAGGATCAAAAGTAGAACTTCGATCGCAAATATTCAATTATTTAACTAAAACAAATATAACAAATGTTTAAATAGAACAAATAATAATTGTTAACGACTATTTGAAAGCTACTAATTATAAGTCTTCATTCTTGTATTGTGAGCATATATATGTTGCCAACCGGACAAAAAATCAACCTGTCATCATTGTTAATACCTCAAATGCAACCTGTAACATAAAAAATAGAACATTATTAGATTTGAGGATTCAAAGGCTCAATAAGCATAGATGATACGTCACACTTAATTATCACGAAATAATAAATAATGCATTAAAGAACAACTAATTAACAAGGACCCGTCACAAAATACCCGTCGCAAGATCCGACCCGTCACAAGGGACGACCTACTGATTGGCAAGAGCATTACTAAAGAAAGCTATTACTAGGCCACCACAACCAACACAATTATTAGGTAAACACACTCACAAAGAATAAGATAATAAGCCATAGAAATTCAAAGAAAATGTAAGGAAATTGCAGGAAGAAACCAAACCAAAGCGTTCAAAGAATTACGTCAATTTTGAAATACAAGTGTCCTGTCAATTACTAAATGCACATAACTACCAAGTTTCAATTATATTATCAAAATTATATTCACATTAAGCAGTAAGTGAGTAGGAAACAACGCTCTCATTTCTGCATCAAAAGCAAAGAAGAGTGACCGACAAAGCAGATGCTAGATATTACCGAGCATGCCTCGTAGTAAATTGGAGTAAATTGTAGTTGTGACAAAATTAAGAGGAATATATATACACATGTTCACCTCGGGAATTCACATCACTAAAAAACAGTTGTATCTCGAGGTTTCCAAGAAACACACTCACAAAGACGCGACTAGGGACACCAAATGCAGGAATATATATACACATGTTGTTTTATATAGATGGGGTCCGGATAAACTATCCTAAACCTACTGCAGCCAGCAACTACTAACTGTATCCAGCAGAACGCATTTTTCGACAACAATTTAAGAAAGCAACTATTACTGGAGAAAATTAGAGACAAAAAGAAAATTAAGTGGACAAGGGGACAAGTCGTAAGTTACATACCTATCCGAAAGATTAAAACCCATATTATGATGTAAATACGCACTTCAAGGCTAAAGAAGCTATTATCAATGCATAACAAAGTTGTGTGAGACAAACAGATAACACAAACAGATCAACAAAGGAAATTAGTTTCAGGATTCAAATGTTAAAAAACACTAGCGCTGGTATAGTATTCTAGCAGATGAAAATTACTTAAGAACTTCAACTGACTATATCATTACACAACAGGTTACCCTATACTTGCAAACCTTGCAGTCCAAATTTGCTTTTTAAGAAGCTAAATCGATGGCAAAGACAAAGAAAATAAAGATGACACAGACATAGATGGTAGTTTTCTCTCCAAAAGTGAGATTGCTCTTGAACCAACAATGTTATTATACTCCCTGAACATAATGATCAAAGAGCCCGAATATGTCTGACCAGCCCAAAGCTGATACAAACGTCCATGACTATACAAAGATTTCAAAAATAGCAAAATGATCTCGTCTAACAGAAAACACTAATGCGGATAAACCAAATGTTAGTTTGACCCGTCACTTTTGGAGCCATACCCTAGCTCCACCACTGTAACAGAGTAACAGGACAGTTAAGGATACGAATCATCGAATCCATATCAGACCAACCAATCTCACACTTCTCCTAACATAGACAAAGCGAAACTTGCAAGACAAAGCAGAGGACGAGACGAGTACATGAAAAGGCATATATTGTGATTTTAACCCTTGTGTGACAAATATCTCTCCATTCTACTCTCAACCTTTCACACTTGTTTAATCAAAATTTTGTTATGAAGATGTGTCTGAAACCCACATCCTCATTTAAGGACATAGTTTCCATTTCTCAAAATTTGAATCTAGCGACTCCAAGTCTCTCGAGACTAAGATATGTACCTATATCCGGCACGCATATCCGAATCCAAATAAGGTAGCATAGGATAAATCAATGCCCACAGGCACAAAGATACCACGAAATCTTAAACAAAGCAATCACAAGCACATTTCTCACAATTTTGAAGTCAGAACATAAAATTACTCCTAATTATACCATTACAAAGAGTCCCAAACCCTAGAAAAGTTAAATTAAGAAACAAAGACAGATAAAACAGAAAGTGAAATTGCTTAGAAGTTGAAATTGAACTAAAGCAACAATAACCTTATGCACACCAACCGCTCGAATGAACAATGAAGGAATATATATACCTCATGTTAAGTACTCCTTGACAACATCCGGAGGTAGTCTTCCAATTATCTTTGTCGATTTGGGCTCTCATTAACTCTCTTTCATTTTCAATATCTTTTTGCATGCTTTCTAACTCCGCCTTCTTCTTGAGATGTTCTGCTTCATGTTCTTTGATTCGTTTACTCATTTCATCCATGTCTTTTCGCCAATCTTCACGTAGAGTAGTTTTCAAAGACTCCAAAACCTCCACTAGAACCACATAAGAGGGTTGTGTACCATTCACCTCCTTCAACCTTTTATTAGACACACCCCTGCCAAATAATCTACGACGGCCGTCATATTCCTTGCCCATGACATGCAAAAAGGGGTCTGTTGGGCATTCTCCATCATCAGGTACATAATTTTTCATGTTTGCCTATAATTAGACTTATGATTAGACTTTCACTCGTCAAAAAAATTTTGAATGCATCAGAATAATTATAATGAGCCAACCAGAAAATTAATTAACTTACTATCTTTCCTTCTGTATCATCATACGGCTCTTTATACTTTTTTCCAATTTTTCTTGCACGAGTATGCTCAAACAATTTAGCAAGAGAAGGTGGCTCTTTGTCTGGATTTTCATTTTTCTCAGAAATGAGAAATAGCATAATATATACTTCGGTAAAAATGATCTATCTATAGTTCATAATCGATGACATCTATTTAAATTACCAGTTCCTCTCGTATAATTGTAAAACTTTTTGGCCCAGCCGTGTGCATATTTTTTTGAGCCAACCGACGATCACGGTTACGAGAGCATCGTTGTTTACATTAGATAAATGCATAGAAATAGTGAACCACACTTGCGTAATTAAAGACGAATTATATATATATACAGCCAAGAACATTATGAGTTATAAATTCAAGTATAAGGAGATGAATATCACCTTCTCAGACTTTTTTTTCCATGTGGCAAGTAATTTTAGAAAGTCCTCATCAGGAACTAGTTTAGATCTATTTCGCCACCTACTTTTATCATCTTTATAGCGGTAGAAATGCTTTCTCTTGAAACGACATTTGTGGACTCTCCATGCATCTCTAACAGTCTTCATTACCCAGTCTTTACCTTCATCTGGTACTATATATTTTCCCTGCATAGAATATAACGGTTTTGTACAATTTTGAAAAATAAAATAATGAAGGCGCTATCAATTCAAGTAAGCTATAATTAAAAGGAGGCATACCAAGATATAATCCCACAGTTTATCTTTGTTAGGGACTTTCCGCCAAGAGTCAAAGACTAAGGGTACATAGTCATAATCCCGAGCTAATGTACCTAAAAAACGAGAAAATTCACCTACAATGTCTTGCTTCTCCAATATGGGACCAATTGGTTGCCCAAACTCATTTAGAATGATGGCCACCCTTTTCTCCAACAGTCGCGTGTGTACATGGTGTAACATTGTTGGTCCTCTTGTACCGCCTTCCAAGATAGCTACAAGCAATATATAATTAAATATCCATATAATATACAAAATATTTTTATATATGTAATATAAAAAAAATACAAGAAATAAACTAATATTAATTTACCATCTAGTTCAAGATCTTGAATATCCAAGTTTATTTCCTCACTCTCATCTTCGGATATTCCTCTTCGTAGCTATGTGTCTCGCCTTCAAGATTACTATCGCTTAATGGATCTCCTCCAAAACATGCTGCTATAAGTTCATCTCGTTCGGCTTGAGATGAATTTTCGTAGTGAACTGCATTTTTTTAATAAGTTGAATGAAAAAACTAAATAGTGTAAAGGATGATAATTATAAAATTAAAATATCTTACCCTACACATTATGATATGGTACAGTTACCTCCTATCGTATCTCCCTGAGTAGGCGAAGGCTGGATATAAGTTTCATGCGTCTTTGAGCCAATGTTTAAGTCTTCTCTGGTAGGGGTGAAATGTGATGATTGACCAAAATCAGTAATCATTTCTTTTTCTTTTTGCATCTGGTTTCTCATCAAGATCATGTCAGCCATAGTCATGTTTCTCCTCACATTGATTTCCCCTGTCTGATCTTTGTCAAGGTGTTGCCGGAGCTCGAACAGTTGTTGGTTTTTGTTAGCTTGACATTGATTTCTCAATCTAGTCACTGACCTAGGTGGTATATATTGTGCACGTTGCCGACTACCAAACTGAGAAACCTGCATATACATTAGTAGGTAGACATGTAATATAAGAGAAAAAAAAATGTACAGATCAGACAAAAATTATGAACAAATCTGATTAGACAAAAAAAATGTACTGTACAGATCAGAGAAACCTGCATTATTCAGATCAGAGAAAAACAGAGAAACCTTTTTATGACGAACTTCGGCATTTACATGATCATCATCCTCAGACTCAGTGTTGCTAGGAACATAATTCAGATCTTCTTTGTCAGAATGATTTGTTCTTCCTAATTTATTTTGTTTTCCTCTTTTGTTCTTGCTACTTTCAACCAGGCTTTTTGACGATCGTACAATATTCTCAGATCCCCAACTCTTCCATCCTTGCCTGATTTTGTGCAATTTTTTCAATGCGAACTCTCTCATATTCATTCAAGCTTCCTTTCATACTTCAATTGCAGTAATGTTAACATCAGAACAAAAAAAAATTCAGACAAAAGATCTAATTCATTATAAATGAAATTTAGTTAGATCAAATTCAGGCAAAAGATCAAAAAAACCCGACAGAAATGTAAGATAAAAGATAAAAAATATTCAGACAAACAATTCAGGCATAATAATCATCAATGAAAGACACTAAAAATATTCTCTTGTCACTACTCATTAGTCCTCGTCATTATGTTCTTCCTCAGCTTGCATCCAGTCCCATAAGGTGTCATCATTGTCATCACTGTCATTATTTAAATCACACAAATTATTAGTGTTGACCAATACAGTATTTGCATCAACAACCGTAGGATCTATATCTTCTCTTGACAATCTGATATTCTCTTCAGGTTCCACATGCCGAGAATACATTATAAGGTCATTATTAGGTTCTGCAGTTTCAATGTCATAATCAAATATGTCTCTTGGAACCTTAGTCATGACATATTGCAACCCATCTACGATTGGATCTGCCACATAAAATACTTGATGCACTTGAGATGGCATGACAAACGGATCATCCACTCGAACAAGATTTGTTCACATTAACACAAGTAATCCCATATTCATCTTTCTCCACTTGATACCACTCACAACGAAACAACACAAGAGTAAACTTAGACCAATAGTTCAGCTCAATTATTTCTAGAATTGCACCATAATAGGTAACATCCCCATCAACAGGATTTTTGTCTTTAGAGCTAGCAAAACTTGAAGTTAAAGCAGAGAGGGTTACACCACTATTTTGTGTTTTGCATCTGACATCGCGTGATTTGGTATAGAACTCATAGCCATTTGCATAATAACCCTTGAACCTTTTGGCTGTAGGACTAGGTCCTTTAGCAAGCCAAAATATTTGTTCAGAGACACCGTTTTGGCTCGCCTTTTCTTTCAACCAGTTTGGGAAATCATGACCGTGATTACGTGCACGTTTCCATTTGCTTTTCCTACTCTGACAGTTTACGAAAGCTTCATGTTCTCTACACAAAGCAGTGAAACAATAAATTTAGAAATTAAAGAAGTAAACGTAATTAAAAATCTACTCTGACAGTTTGTGGTAATGGTCAGGAACTCTCTGCATAATTTGTTTTTTAATTGTGAATATAGTAGGCAATGCTTGTTGTTGGTTCAAGGATGACAGTAATGGATGTATATGTTGGGTGTAAATAGATGGATTTGATTATTAATGAGAAGTTTAAATTTCACCAAAAAAATAAAAAACGTAATTATAAAAATTAATGCTTATGATATAATTTTAGTAATCAAATTATATGATAAAGTTACTTACTTTATGCACTGAGCAACTTCTTGACTATCTGAATTGAATAAGGCGTAGCGATGCGCTTTCTTGTGACTAATTTGGTGTTCAGAGTGAACAGCCGTCCATTTCTTTGCTTCTTTCCTCCCAAAGGATGACCACAATTACCAAATATTGTAGTGTCAAGTTCCTCTGTTTCATTAGCTGACATGTCACATGTGGTTTTGTCATATCTTGTGTTGCCTCCGTCCACGTCCACGAGCAAAAGTTCATGCATTCCTCAATCAAATAACCTTCTGCAATAGATCCTTCTGGACGACCTCTATTGCGCACATATGATTTCAATTTACATAAATATCTTTCAATGAAAAACATCCCTCTCCCTTGCACAGACCCCAAGCCTAATTTCCTCTACTAGGTGAATGGGCAGATGTACCATGATGTCGAAGAAGCTTGGGAGAAATATTTTTTCTAAGTCACATAATATTTGGATGATTTCAGATTCTAAGAAATCAAGTTCTTGTGGATTTACCACTTTATCGTACGCTTTTTTGGAAATAATTTCCTAATCTAATCAAAGGAAGCGCCACATGCTTGGGAAGGCACCTTCTCACAGCAACTTGAAGCAAGTAATGTAACATGATATGAGCATCATGACTTTTATATCCTGAAACTTTCCTTTGCGCTAAATTCACACATCGCGAAATATTAGAGCCGAAGCCATAAGGAAGTTTTGCTCCTTTCAAAGCACGACAGAATATATCCTTTTCTTTTGTAGACATTGAATAACATGCCTTTGGGAAGAAGACATGTCTCTGGTCTTGTGACAAATGAGGATGTAGGTCATGTTTGATACCCATATCTAATAGGTCAAAGCGAGCATTGGGGTGATCCTTACTTTTACCAAAGACAATATCCAATAAAGTTCCCAAGACATTGTCAAAAACATTTTTTTTCAATGTGCATCACGTCCAGGTTATGTCGACATTTATTGTGTTTCCAAAGAAGGCAATTCAAAAAATATAGACTTCTTCTTCCATGGGGAGTCACTTTTGTTCTTTTGCTTCTCTTTCTTCCCAAAGAATACACAAATTCATAACTCATCTAAGACATGAAATCCTGTTAGGGTCCGGGACGGGTTCTTAGTTCAACTTTACCATTAAAAGACTTCTTATCACGTCGCAATGGATCATTAACATCTAAAAATCTGCGACCACCCATATAACACATTTTTTTGCTATGTTTCAGATATAAGGACTCTGTTTCATGGTTACAACTTGGACAAGCAAACTTCCCTTTTGTTTTCCATCCCGATAACATTGAATTCCCGGAAAGTCACTAATTGTCCATGTCAAAGCAAAGATGTAACTTAAATGTTTCATTCCTAAATTTATCATATGTTTCAAGCCCTACATTCCATAAGTCTTTTAATTCCTCAATCAAAGGTCAGAAGTATACGTCAATATTATTCCCAGGACCCTCTGGACCGGAATGAGCAAGATGATAGCATAAAATTTTCCGGTTTCATGAACATCCAAGGTGGCAAATTGTAATTGACCAACACAACGGGCCATGTACTGTGAGATACACTCATAGTTCGAAATGGATTGAACCCATCGTGCCGCCCTAACCTTACATTTCTAGGTTCATTAGCAAATAAAGGGAATAGAGAATCAAAGTCCTTCCAAGCTAACCCGTCTGCAGGGTGTCTTAGATACCCATCTTTTGACGTTTATCGGCATGCCATGTCATAGCTTCAGCTTTAAATTCATATATACTCTTTGTAGCCTAGGTTCTAGTGGAAAATGCCATAAGACCTTTGCAGGTATACTACGACTATTCAAGTCTTTGAAGTCTTATTCGATGAATTTGCTTCGCATTTTTTCCATTTCGAGGCATGACATTTATAACACTCTTCAAAGATTTTCAAACTCTTTCCAATATAGCATACAATCGTTAGGACACGCACATATTTTTTTATAATCAAGACCCAAATCCTCACAATTTTCTTAGCTTCAAGTTGAAGTTTCCTAATTTTAGCTTCCGGGACCATGTCTCTTAGCAATTGAAGGAGATCATTGAATGCCACATTACTAATTCCATGAAGTGTCTTGTACAAAAATAGTCGAATGACAAAAGACAGTTTTGAAAATTTCTTACAGCCCGGGAATAATTCTTGTTGACCCTCTTCTAGCAACTTATAAAACTTTTTAGCTTCATCATTGGGACCATTTTGTACGTTAGTGTCACCTTCAAAACAACTTCTAAATCTATCGTCTAACAATGTATTGGTATTGTCATTGAAATTTTCTTCTTCATCAAGGGTTTCAACTATGGTTTCAGTTGATAAATGATCCTCTCCGTGAAAAGTCCAAACATAATAATCCTCAACAAAACCAAATGCTTTTAAATGATCATACACCTCATGTCTTCGTAACCAATATCGGTTTATACACCTCTTACATGGACATCTTATTTGACTCCCATGAGCAGCCTTAGAAAATGACACATTCAAGAACTCAATGACTCCATTTTCAAACTCAGGCAAACGTCTAGCAATATACATCCAACTTCTATCATTCCTCATCCTCTGAATTCTGAATTAAATAAGCACAAATTATAAATTTAACAATGTAATTGTATCGGGAAAGTCTCTGCCAAGACTATGATGCCAAGTATCGGAAACACCGATACAGCCTCAAACATTAAATACTCAGAAGAAAATATTCTAGATAAAGAAGCTGATTTAATTAACTATTTGATCGCCTTGCGTTTATTAATTATTTTTGTTCTGCGGTCAGTTTGATCTGATTAATTGTAAAATTTCACTGCCAAATACATGATTCTATTTTATAGCCTTTTCCTTTGTCAATGAAATTTTCATTGCAGAGAGGCTGTTTGGCTCAGTCTATTTATCTCAGCTTTGTAAGTTGGAGTTTGAATGAAACACTTTCAGGGGGATTTCCTAGTTCATTTTATGGATATAATGTCTCTATTTTAAGGAACTCTGACACTGCAGTCATGTACTTTCATTTGTCGTGATTAGTTTCAATTTTTGTTCATCTTTCAAACTCATGCTATGTGAGACTGGAACATGTGCAAGGTGAGGATGAAACCACTATGAGTACTTTCAGCCGATAAAAAAAAGGGTTATTTAAAAGGATGAACTTGTATCACAGAGGTGCATGCCATCTACATAAAGAATACAAGCTGGAATGAGTATGAACCTGGAAGTGGCAGCAGCTGGGCTTGGCGTAAAATATGCCAGGTTAAGCATTTACTTAAAGATTACATTTTCAGTGAGGATACAGAGCATTATAACAGTCAGGCAGGCTATCAGGTGCTGAAACCAGAGATGGACAAGGTAACCTGGTATCCATGGGTGCTAAATCAGTGGATCATTCCTAAACAAAACTTTTTATGTTGGTTGATTGCTCATCAGAGATTAACTATTCAGGATAGGCTGTTAAGAATGCACATCATTCAGAGTAATAGGTGTTTCCTGTGTGGATTACAGGAAGAGTCCCATGATCATCTCTTCTTTTCCTGTATTTTCAGTCACAGATGCAAGGTGTTGGTTGCCAGTTGGTGTATGATTGAACTTCCAAGCCTGGAAGTGGTTCGGGTGGGTTCAAACTACGTGAACATAGTGCTTGCAGGAAGAAAATCATTGCGGTAATATTAGCTAGTCTAATGTATAACATCTGGAATGCACGGAACATCAGCAGGGTGGATGGATATGTCAGTATGCCTGGTTGCATTCTGCAGTGGGTCAAGATTGAGGTGCAAATGAGGTTGGGGCAGTTACAGATTAAAAGTAGAAATACTAGGGCTCTAAATTGGATTGAATACATTAGGCAGCATTAATTTGTATGCGTATGTATGTATGAATTGACTATTGTGTAATGTATGGGAAACCATTGATTCTAATGAGAAGCTTACCTTTACCCAAAAAAAAAAAAAAAAAACTGTATCACGAGAATTACTCAACTAATCCAGGCCCCAACTACATGGACGCTGTCTCCACAAAGAAAGAATCAAAATCAGACAAAGATATGCAGCAAGGCATAGACCATAATCCAATTCTAAGGGGCCTTTTAGGCTTCAGCTAAGATTTGCTGCATTGAATTGCATTGTGAATCAAAATGAGCTCAACTGGAGTCAAGTAATTTCTTTGGTTGAGTGTTATACTTGTAACTCATTAGGACCCTTTTAATATCAGAATCATATAAAATATATGCCATCAATGACACAGGAATTAACAATTTTTTCTAGGAAAAAGTTATCTTAGTAATAAAATCAGTATATTACAAGTTCGAATGAAAACGAATCAAGCACATAGTTAATCAAAACCAAGTGTAGATATAACGACCATGGATTTGTGAACACACTCACCGATTCCACGACTAGCATTACCATTTACGCTTAATATTTTCTAAGTCTTGGGTTTAAAGTATCAGTTAATATTTCGCTCCCTGATTAGTTTCAATTTTTGTTCATCTTTCAAACTTATTCTAATAACCTACCCTATTCTAATAAACTACCCTAAATAACTCAACAAAGAACAACATCAATCATATCAACAACAACAGCATCAATCATATCAAGATTGAAATTCAATAAAAACACAAAATTAACAGGAATGAAAATAGTTAATTGGATGCAGAAAACAATAGTCGACAGCAACAGTTCAATACTCATACACAAAATTTGAACAATATCGAAAAAATAGCTTAAAAATGATAAAAACAATTGAAATAGTTGTATCATACCTTTCGACAAATCCCAATCAGAAAATGACTTCAATCCAAATAATATGACTTCACCGGGTTTCGACAGAATCCAATCAAAGTTGAGATTGAGTGAAGAAGAGAGGGTGGAATTGAACGAATGAATGAGAAAGGAAAAGAGACCGTCGAATGAATGAAGAAGAGAGCGCCCTTGTGAGATTGAATGAATGAATGAATTGAGGCGGTGATGGATAACTATTACAGTGAATGAATGAATGTGTTGGCGCCGCAAAATGTGTTTTTTAATTTTTCATTTTTCATTTTTCATTTTTCATTTTTCATTTCACAATACTTAAGCGGTAAAATCAACAAGATAAAAAATTTTTAGGGTATATATTACTTATGTGACAAAAGTGTTGCTCAAGTGTTGCTACAAAATGCAACATTTGTATAAGACCGTTGCATTTACGGTAATACATTGCAACACTTATATTAAAGTGTTGCTCTATGTAAGTAAAAGCAACATTTATAAATTAAGCGTTGCTTAATTAACTGAAAATTGCAACACAAACCGTAAGTGTTGCACACGAAATGTTGCATTAGGTCTATTTTTGTAGTAGTGTAAATTCGTTCCTCTGTTTAAGGTAAAGGTCGGCGCGCTTCTGAACAAAGTCACGCATCTCCCGCACTTGCGCCTTGAAATTTCGCCGCAGCCTCGCCTTTGGCTCTCTCAAAGCAAGGACTTCCTTTTCAGCGTCCTCCCTAAGTTTTCTCAAGACGGATCGCCTCTTCAGCCTCCGCCTTGGCCCTCTTAGCCTCCTTGTTCGCCGCGTCAAGTTCCAGCCTTAGCCGCTCGAGCTGTGGGGCGGCCTCAGCCATGGTCTCCTCTTACTCCATAATGTGGGAGCCGGCTAGCCGAGCCCACTTCGCCAGCCTCTTGGATATTTTTGCACCCTCTGCCACAAGCTCGGCGGGGGAAATCTTCTGAGGTAGGGGAGCGACGGTGACATTTCTATCACCCGTGTTCTCAGGCTGCTTCTCCAATTGCCGCACGGTGAGAACGGCGGCTGCCGACGGTTGATCTACAAAAATCAATTAAAACATCCGTGTTAGTATACATGGACATCGGAAAGCCACTCATCAAGAACGCCCAATGAGCCGGCTGAGTTTGAGCCATAGGATAAATCGGTACCAGGCTTGGACTTCTTTGTCGGAGGGCCCATTTCCTCGCCGCCCTCGGTAGCAAAGTTAGCAACAACAGCAAGCAGCAGCAGGGGTGGACCTTTTCCTCTTAAGGACGAGGGAGATCCCTCCGCATCGTAGTCCTCCCCGTTGGTGATGTCAACGATCTCCACCGTCTCCTTCCTGATCAAGGGATGGAAGGTGGAACGATGTCGACGCCGTCGCCGCCGAAGGCTTTGTTTTCCGCATTCGACGCGGCATGCTACTAGCAACCCTCCCCCCTGGGCCGCCTCCACATTCGGGCCTTTAAGCCGCTGATCCATCGGGTCATTCGGCGACGTCCCCGCGATCACGGGCGAGCCTTAGGGTGCAAATCAGCAACGGTCTTGTCCTTGTGCAGCCCCATCCTCTTAAGAATATCCCCGGACAAGTCCGCGCCAAAATGATCTGCAAAAGAAGCAAAGCAAGGGTTAAGCAAGGAATGAACCAAAATTCGAAACAGACAGAAACATTGAAAGCAGTCATGGGCCTCGCACCGACCCCACTCACCCTGCGCCAGGGCCGGTATGAGGCCGACATGGCGTGAGCAAATTCATCCTCGAAGGATGATCTGCGTCGGGGGAATCCATCTTTTCGACACCCCACTCTTGTCCGTCTCAAAGAGCCTCATCGCCAGCCTCTCATCCTCATTGAGAGGGACCTTGTCAGCATCCATCTTAAGCTTTTTCCGGGTAACCCATCTGTCATGCTCCGCCTTAGTCTCGCACCGCAAATTAACTTGGTGCTGGAAGGACCGGGGCAGCGGATAGTCATCCGGCACCTCAACGTACACCCACCGATCTTTCCAATCCTTGCAGGAGGAAAGCTTATCAACGGAGATGTACCCCGGCTCCACTTGCACGTTGTACCACCCCACCTTACCGGGAAACGACGGCCGAAGGTGGTGAAGCCGGCGGAATAAATTAACCGTGGGGACCTCCCCCTTAAAGAGACAGAGCCAGACAAAGCCGACTATGGTCCTAACAGCCAACGGGTGAAGCTGGGCCACAGCGACGTTCATGGCCCTAATAATGGCCATAACGTAATCATTCAGCGGAAACCGGAGCCTGTACTCCGGTGCCGCATATATACGCCGGTGCAACCCGGTGGAGGGCAACAGATGGCTCGACCCCTCTCGGGGATAACAATTTTGTATCCCCTGCCAAAGTAGAAATGGCCCTCGAAAAATGTCTCGCCGAACAACGGGCGAACTTATGGGTCCAAGTACGGTCGTACGACCTTACAAGGCTCGCCGTGATCCATGACGCATCGCCTCCCCTCATTAGGATGAGCCCTTCAAGATCATCACCGAAATCGTCTCCGTCGTCATCAACATCATCATCATCCTCCCATTCCTCCAAAATTCGAGGATCAACTTCAGGAGAAGGAGACCTCGGACCCCCGGACCTTAGTGGGACGGCGGCCAGTGCCTCCTCTTCATCCAGACGCGACAGGGAATCCCCCGGCGCACGATTACTAGGCCCGGCCTCAGTAGAAGACATGGTAGCAACAGTTATTCGACAAAATAAAAGATCGAGAAAAGTTTGATTGTTTACCTTGAAGAAAAACACTAGCCGAAGTAACGACACTGAAGATTAGAAAAGAGAAAAGCCCTTGGAAATTTGGAGAAGAAAATTTTAGAGAGAATGAAATTGGTGCCCAATTTCAAAGACTAACTGCCCTATTTATAGGAGAAAGCCCGAGAAGAAGGACCAATCAGGGCACAGCCCATGAAACGTCAGCCAATCAGCAAACAGACACGTGTCAGACATGCAGCCACGGAATGTCAATCGTTGCAACAGTTGAATGTCAATCAATGCAACAGTGACCAAGCGTCTTCAACACGCCCCTTCATATCTCTCTGCCCGTTCATCTTCCTCAACAAAAATCCTAAGTATCCGTTTCTCCGCCGGCCACATGATCAACCAAGCCAGAAAGCACCGGCCAGGGGGCAATCAGAAACAACCGGCACTCTCTCCACCTGTGTCTCACCAGCGTCATTGCCTTTTCCACATCGGATATCCATTACACAACCATGTGGAGGGGGGATATGGTACGGCCTAAGCAGAGCCACGCCGAGGTAGAAGAAGCCGGGGCAGAAAATTTTCACTTACGCAGAATATACGCTCAACAGACATCGGAGCCCATACCACGGCATAGACTACGCTGGGGGCAAATTGATGGGCCATATTCTGCACCCGCTGACCAAGTCAACACATTGAGCAAGGTCAAAGATATCCACAGCAAGTCAACGGCTTAGACAGCCTAACCGACGAGGCTCTGTCGGCTGTCGATGGGTCCGGCCGGGGCAACCAACCAGCCGGGGCACACATCCGCGAACTCATATCCAAGACCCCTCGGCGGTGAGTCAACAGGGCCCGCCGGCCTGCCATAGGTCCCTCGGCCGAGGGGTAGATCAGTCTTTCCACCTGCTAGCCACTTGGCCACTACGTGACAAAAGGTGAAAGTCTATAAATACTCCTCAACTATCATTGAGGAGAGGATCCACAATTTAACCTAAAAATCACTATTCATCTGGTAATATCTTCCTTATCTCTCTACAATACGTACTTTGCCAAGTAACAACAACTTACCTCTCTAAGTTACTGACTTGAGCGTCGGAGAGAGTTCGCTCGGCCCAAAGCCGAGCCCTCAGTTTGTTCATCGTTTCAGGAGACCGCAAGGAGGATTCAACTAAGGACGTCATTCTACAAGCACGGGTGGTAACATATAACTGCTCTGGAATTACACCCGGAACACGTATTATATTAATGTTATCCTCACTAAATCTGCTTCGATCATTTACCAAACAAGATCAAAATAAATAAAATATTTTCTTCATCCTAATCAATTTGCTCACATAAACAAACCTAATACTTCTTATGATAAACCTACTAGAAGCCTTGGCCGTTATTACTTCTAATCTACAAATAAAAGCGTAGAAGATTAACAATGGAACAAAACCCTAGCTGTTAATCAATGGAACAACACCATAGATGGAGCTCCCTTCCGGACGACATCGTCTTTAAAATTATCTCCCACCTTAACTTTCCTAAAGAGTTCGTCATTACCATTTCAACCACTATTTTTAGCATCAAACAGCTATACAAAAATACTGCATACAATGTTAATGAGTCTCGTTACTGGATCATCTTCGATAACCTCTTCAATTTATTCACCACACCCGTACTCGATACTTTCTATCTTAATCTTCACTATAGCTTCTATAAACAGCCTCTTTGCTGGCCTATCATCGATACATGGGCTAAAAGACTGCATGCTTGTAACATCCGACAATTCACGATCAAAAAGTTCAGTGGTTGTCGATATATGAAACCCGTGTTGCCACCAAGTATTTTCCGAATGAATTCGTTGTTATCACTTACATTGTATTTCTATTTTGAGGAGATTGCTTGGAGTGATCAACTTTCCATGGTTGTTCTTCCAAACCTCAAGAAACTCCATCTAATTTCATCGAATTATGGACTTATGGAAGAGTTAATAAGTCGTTGCCCGTCACTTGAAGACCTATCCTTGATCCTTAATCACGATCCTCAGAAAAATTCAATATCAATCACAAGCAAGAAATTAAAGCGATTATACATAAATCTACATTATTATTATTATGTGTCGTCGTCGTCTATCCTTAATGTTATTCTTGATGCTCCAATATTAGAGCATTATAGATATGTTGCTGGTTCCATATTATCAATGCAGATGTTGGATTCGATTTTGAATGTCAAGTCGCTTGCACTCCGTGTTGAAGATTATTGGGACCTGAAGTTTTACACTAGTCCTAAAAAGACCGTCTTCCCAAATTTGAGTCATCTTACGTTATCTTTGCCTTCTAAAATATATCTAAAAATATTTGATGAACAATTGCTGTGTTGTCCCAATCTGAAGGTTCTTAAGCTACATTTTATTATTTATAACCCCATGGAGATGATTTTGAATGAAGATGTCAAATTTGTGCTTGTTGAACCAGTGAAGCGCTTGGAGGTGTATATGAACGACTATCGATTTAGCAAACAAATGGCGAATCTAGTGACATGGTTGCTAAGAAGTGCCAAGGTTTTGGAGAAGCTTGTTCTTAGTTCACATGACCTTTTTTCTTATAATAACTCGGCAAAATCTCAATTTTTTCAAACTTTATTTGAGTGTGTAGAGAGTACTTCGCGTTGTCAAATCGAACTTCTAGCAGGCTATAAGCTAGACTGATTCTTTGTTATGTTCTTTTTCTCATTTGGCATGAAATAAATTTTCTGTTTGGTTTTAGTCGTGTGAATTTGTATTCAATCATAAGAAAAAAGTTTACTCTCTTGCGTTCAATAAACGAATTTGTTCTTAAATATTGCTCTCTTCATATTCTTTTTTTTTGGAACGAGTGAACTTAAATTAAACACATAAAGTTCGGTTACATCAAGGGGGTGGATCGGGGGAACAGGCGTATTAGCCATTACAAAGTCTATTGTACAAGTCTCAATTACAGAAAGGGGAGCATCCGCTACATTATTTGTTGATCTCCTCTCAAAGACGATCTTCTAATTAGGGGAGTTCTCTAATAGTTTCCTACACTCAAAATGATGTTAGTAAATGGGCCACAAGAAACGTCCATTTTCACAATATTATTTACGGCATTAATACAATCCGAAACAATCAAGAGATGATTTCCAAAAAGACTAGCACGACATAACCCTTCCCTAATGGCAAGCACCTCGCAAATGAAAGGGTTAGGGGCAAACAAACGAGTAGACCTTCCATGTTTATCTGTCAATTGCTTAGCTTCCATCTCGAACCTCATTTGTCATTTGTTATCAACTCATGGGCTTGCAAACTACTTGATATTGACATCCGACACTTCTAGTTTACATCTAATGGCGTTCGCTTGTTTCATTGTAATAGAGTTTATGATACAACTGGTGTGAACTGTACTGTTACTGCAAATGCTGTGAATGCAAGGACACCTGTGCCAGGGAATGTACTAGGAATTGTGCCAGGAAAAGGAAATGCATCAGTTGTATCAGAGCATGACATCACCCACAAAAGTAATGACAAGAATGCAGCACATGGGAGGAAGCCTCTAATGGATAATCACTAGGTTTAAACCCGTGAAAATTCACGGGTCTGCTTTAAAAATTTTTGTATAAAAGATTGCAATTTCATTATTAATATTTATAAAAATTATTCCATCTGTTCTTTTTAAATTGTCATTCTCAGTCTTCGAGATACTCTATTCTTTCTTCAATATCTCTCAAAATATCATATTGAAATGT
The DNA here is from genome assembly GCF_048544455.1 of Silene latifolia. Lineage (NCBI taxonomy): Eukaryota > Viridiplantae > Streptophyta > Magnoliopsida > Caryophyllales > Caryophyllaceae > Silene > Silene latifolia. Next base: position 9,596,809 of record NC_133536.1, on the reverse strand, counting down.
ATATTCATATTAAAGCTCTATTCGTAAAGAATTTTATTGTGTAATTTTTATAATTTTCCAGTCAATATATTTTTGTAAAAGTTGAATTCAAAAGCTCATCTCATAAACTGAAAATGTCATTTATTTAAGAATGGGGAGTAATACTTTGAGATGAAAATTATATTTTTAAAGCGTGTTCGTAACCCTCACAAAATATCTAGTTTTAAACATTTTTCATTATTTTAATGTACTTGATCACCCTCTAATAATTTATTTGGTTTCTTATGTGTTTTTATTGGAATATAAAGAGAGAAAAAAATTATCTCGTATGAGTGAAGTCATGACATCAATATCAGCTATACTATATTTTTTACACCTAAACAATGAGTCTGCTTTTAATATTTTAAATAAATATAATTAATCATAGGGAAGATATAATAATTTAATAATACTGAAGGTATGATTTAACTTATTTCGAATTATTAATTATATATATGAGCTACACATATATATATATATACTCATTAACATGATTAAGACTTAATCAATTAGTTAGTAATAGTCTCCGTCATCTTGTTATCGATGCAAAGAGTTAATCCACGACCCCTGATGGAAGGTTAAGCTCCAACACGTTTTTAGAGAAGAACAGAGCAAGCGATTGGTTATCCAATCAAAAAGTACAATCATCTACCTCCATTATTTATCCCGATGTGCCTCCTGCTGCACTCCGTTCCATTCTTCGTGAAGATCTTCTGGGTGTAGCCACCCCTCGTTTTATTCCTTAATTGTCGGGCTAAGCTCTCATTTGTACCAAAATAAAAAATAAAACGATTGAGACATAAAATATTAACTCCGCGTTTAGAGTTCAACTTGTTCATGAAAAAAATATACTTTTTTATTCCTAAATTCGTACATATTAAATTACCCATTGCACAATTTTTTTAAATATCTAAAATAGACCTACAATAAAATTATGAAGGTCAACAATATGTATTGCGTAAGACGGTGTTACACTATGAGACAATTTCATTAGGTAAAAAGACAACTTATTTTATAACATTAAATAAGTAAGACCGTCTTACACTAATATCGTAATATTTATTCTAAAGACGTTAAATAAAAATCTTGACAAACATGTGCCAAGTGCCAACATAAAAAAATGGCATCGAAGTGGCACATTACAAAAAATGGCATCAACCAATCGTTGGTTGGCGCAGTGGTAGCATGGGGATGCGCTTGGTAGAGAGGTCTGCGGATCGATCCCCCACAACTGCGATTGGAAGGGGTTTAAATACCGTAATCCATGGACACGCCCCGAAATCCGGATTAGTCGACCCAATGTAGTTCGGATTACCGGATGGTTTAGACCATAAATACTTTTCAATTTGGGTATTAATTTAGGAATTAAGAACTAAAATACACATTAACCAATACAATTAATGCATATATTAAGAATTCATTTCCTCTTTTAGTTTCTTAAATACAATTCATAACTCAATAAGTTGTATTTATCATTACCCTTAAAATAATATATACCAAAAAAAAACTAATGAAATAAAAGCAAAATATAATAGAGCTCTTAATGACTACCAAACCCAACCCTCACAAACATGATCATAAAAAAACCAGAAGTGAAGAGCATGAGTGATTGACTTAATGTCATTATCAATTAATTTATCAACCTCGCAAAAACAAAGATATGCCTAAATTTGGGTGTAGTTAATCGGATAGAGTATTGACGTATGTTCATTGCTCAATTAATCGGTCCCGGTGAGAATGTCAAAGAGAGTGCAAATAAAGGCCATTACAAAAAACGATTCTAAATTATTAATCAGATAGATTATTAATGTGGGCCTTAAGACATACGTTAGAAAAACCGATTCTGAAATTGGCGTTTAGCATTTTGTGAAATGTGACTGATGGAGGGTGACTGCGGTTATTGTGGCATTGCGTATTTATATTGAAAAATATAATTTCCAAAGATAAACTAAATTTTCCATTGTATTGCATTAGCGTGTAATTGTAACTGACTTGTTCCTTTTCATATAATCAACGATTAATTAAATGCAATTACTGGTTTTTTATAGCTAATAACTACTGATTTATATGGAGTAATTAAGTAGTTAATTTCCGAAAATCATGTTGCGTAATCAACTCAAATTTGGAAGGAATCATGTGTTATATTTCATTAAATATACATTTGAAATATTCTATTCTTGATGCCATATTATGTGCTTTCTTTAGTTTACTTTTACTCTGTTTTGATTTTTTTATCAAGTCACTCTCTATGGCTCTATATACGTGCCACATCAGATGGGGATGAAATTTTGAGATGCCACATCAGCTAATTTGGCTACTGCTTTAGAGAAATATATGATTGGCCTAGGATACCTGACAACTCAGCAAATTGAATGATGGAGCATATGGATAATCATTACCTAATTATGTCCTTTTCTTTCTGTTTTTGTCATTTTCCTAAACTTGCTCTCCAAGACAATCAGTCTATATAATCTACTGGTAGCCATAGTAGAAACTCACAAATAATTTTATGAACCAATTCCTGAGCATATTCAGTGTATCTTAGAGCCTAGGTGAATCATTCACTACAGTTCTACCCCTTGCAACCTATCAATAATATTGAACAGTTGCTTCCTTCTATCAATTCTCTTTCTAATTTCAGCAGTTTCACTCTTATTTAGTTTAAGGCACTATCATTTGGTTATCAGAGCCACGTTCCTCACGACCTGTGGATTTGTTATTAAACCCCAAGATTAGAGAAAATCTACGAAAAAACCCCAAGAAAAATCAAAACATATTTAATTCCTCTTTCTTTATTTACACAAAAAACTCAAAAATTACCAAAACCAAACGTGCAGCAAGGAAATACATCATGGTAAATCCAGATATCACCAATGATGTGGAGCTATGATGCTCGGACTCGGGTACGAAGTACGGATACGGGTACGAATCCTTGTGTCGGACACGTGAAATCATAAAATCAAGGATACGAATAAATAATGGATACGACTATTTTTGGACACGGTCAAAGTATCCAATATTCATAATTGGACACGGTCAACTTGTATCCAATCTCACATTTGGACACGGTCAATTTGTATCCAATCTCACATTTGGACACGGTCAAGAATTCAAGTATCCAATATTCCAATTATCATATTGGACACGATCAACTTGTATCCAATCTCGCATTCGGACACGGTCATAATGTATCTAATATTCTAATGTAATATTTAAATACTGCAAATGACTTGAGAAATCCAAATATTATAAATAGATAATAAAACCATGAAATAAAGCCTGATGTTCATCAATACATTTTAACTTAAAAAAATCAAAACAGAATGTCAGAATCAATTGCATTCGCCATTACGAATCTAAGCATCATCATGTTCCGATTTTCGCCAAAAACCGCCTGGCCGCTTCATCATCGAAATAAACGTCCAAATCAACGAAATCATCAGCATTGACCTCACTCGAACCTTCATCTTCTCCTATACATGATAACATAAAAAATAATTAAGTTAACAATAAACAATCAAGGAAGAACATTAGCTATCATGCAGTAAAGTAGTAAACAATAAACATGTTACCTGTGTTGTTAGTCACCGTGGGAAGTGAAGGCACTTCCTCCCGCTTGCGATCAAGAATACGCATATTACAATGGACGAACACTAAATCATCCAACATTTGAGGGGATAGCCTTGACCGTTTTATCCTTTGTACTAGAGAAAATATGCTCCAATTCCGTTCACAACACGACGATGAAGCGGGCTGAGATAAGAGTTTAAATGCGAGGGACTGAAGCATAGGTGTCGATGCTCCATAATTTGCCCACCAAGTCAAGGGCTCCTCGCCTGACCTCGCATCCACTATGTAATTTTCACCGAAATTTTCCAATCCCATAGCAAAACGACCATACTCGGCATAGACATTTTTCAAGTCATCCGGATTTGGAAACAACCTCTTAAAACACAAGTTTCTATTCTGGGAAACCTCTTGGTCTTCGTTTGGGGCAACCCTCGGAGTTAAACTGTTCCCCCCATCCAACCAATTTTGACAATAATATTTCGGAACCAATGAGTGAGCCAAACAAAGAAGGGGTGTATTGCTTTTGTTCCAACGGGTCTCGAACACAATTTGTATCGCATCAAAAAATGCAGACTTTCCACTTATCAAGTCTTTCTCCTCATGTTTGAGGATAATTGATCTAACATCCTCAATCATCGAGTCCCACATGTCATAAACCATATGTAAACACGGAGTATCGGTATCGGTAAACCTAAGGAATTTGTTCGAGGGGTCAAATTCCAAAAAGTACTCTACTTTATCCCACCATGTATCAAATAATACACATTCTTTCACAAAGTCCGCTTTCTTCTCATATATAGTTTTCCTAAACATCTTCCATTCATCATCAAGTATCATTCTAACAAGTGCGTCTTTTACTTCCAACAAACGTTCGCACATTATGATATGTGAAGCAAATCGTGTTTCAGCTATGGTTAACAAAGTAAGCTTGCTATATTTATTAAAAATATTTAAAGCCTTTGAATGTTGCATAACAAACTGCCTGATACTTTGACACGCTGCAGTCATGGTCGGGATCCACTTACACTGATCATAATTGCTGGAATTTTCAGTAGGATCACATATAGACCTAAGAGCTAAATTCAAAGAATGTACGACGCAAGGAGTCCAAAAAATGTGAGGGTACTTACCCTCGATAAGCATTGCGGCAGCTTTGAAATTTGCGGCATTATCGGTGATGATTTGCACAACATTGTTAGCTCCTACCTTCTCAATTGTTTCCAAGAAGAGACTGGAAACATAATCAGCACCCTTTGTTTTTCCACTTGTATCATAGGCTTTCAAGAACATAGCGCCTCCTCCAGAAGCAGCCATCATGTTAATCAGAGGGTGATGTTGCCTATCAGTCCAGCCATCTGAGCAAAGTGAGAGACCCTTCTTTTTCCATGAGTCTCGGAAAGGCTGAAGTAGACCATCGATGTGTGCCTTTTCTTGTGCTAATAGGGTGGTTCTGAGCCTATTGTATGATGGCGGAACATAACCAGATAACTTGTACCCTCCCGCCATCGACAAACCGCTTGAAATGAGGATTTACAACTAGAGAAAACGGCAACGAACAAGCGTAGATCATTCGAGCACACTCTTTGTCAGCATCATCTCTTTCGGCCATATTGAAACATTCCGTTACTGTCCCCTTTCTTTTCTTTGGTTGAACTAGATCAGAACCAGAAGGCAGCGTGACATACGCTTGCCTTTTTTTTGCTTCTTCGTTCTCCCTGTTCTTCCTCGACTCGGCTAGGTTGTGTTCCTGGAGGAGTTCTGTTAATACTTCATTCGAAATAGCTAAGCATTTTTCGACATTATGATTAGGTAACTTCAGTAAATGGCCCTTAACCTTTGTGTATGATCCAGTGACAATTTTTTTGCAATAGTTGCAAGACCATTTCCTATTTCCACCTTGTTTGGGTTTTACAAGTATTTTGACATGACTCCATAACGGTTTTGAATCAAATTGATCAGGTTGGTTAACATTAGGTCGTTGATTTGTTGCTAAGGGTAGTTGAGATGCCATTGTTGTAGAGTTTTGAATTTGATTGTATTTGATTGTAGTAATAAGAGTGAATAATGGCTTAGATGGGTCATTTATGGGTTTTTATAGGGCGAAATTCAGGTTGGGGAGATTAATTTTGGCAAAGACGAAGAGTTTCTGCTGGAGTTAGGTACAAATTAATTAATTTGGGGACGCTAAAGTAAAGATGAAGAAGATTGCAAGTCACTGTTAACCAACCAGATCAAAGACATTATTATATTAAAGACAAATGTTTTTATACGATAACGTATATATAGCAAAGAATTAAGAAATATATAAACAATTAATCTTGCTATAGACGGGTGTATCCGTCTATTACTATAATAGACGGGTCAAATACAATGAAAGTGGTGACATTTTTTACCCCCACTACCCCACTTGTTATTTGTCCTATTCGAAAAGTGGTATTGTATTTGACCCGTCTTTCATTATAGACGGATAGTGCCCGTCTATAATGAGAATTTGTGATATATAAAAGACAAATGAAATATACGTTATCGTATACATACCACTGACATAACTCGTAAGTCGTAACGATTAGTTATTATATGTTTATCATATATATGATTACTCGCTATCATATATATACAATTGGCAGAACTCGTAACGAGTAGTTACTATATGTGTATCATATATATGATTACTCGTTATCATATATATACCATTGGCAGAACTCGTAACGAGTAGTTACTATATATGTATCATATATATGATTACTCGTTATCATATATATACCATTGGCAGAACTCGTAACGAGTAGTTACTATATATGAATCATATATATGATTACTCGTTATAATATACATACCACTGGCAGAACTCGTAACGAGTAGTTACTATATGTGTATCATATATATGATTACTCGTTATCATATATATACCATTGGCAGAACTCGTAACGAGTAGTTACTATATGTGTATCATATATATGATTACTCGTTATCATATATATACCATTGGCAGAACTAGTAACGAGTAGTTACTATATATGAATCATATATATGATTACTCGTTATAATATACATACCACTGGCAGAACTCGTAATGAGTAGTTACTATATGTGTATCATATATATGACTACTCGTTATCATATACATACCACTGACATAACTCGAAATGAGTAGTTACTATATGTGTTGAGTTGGGTCATACGGGTTGAGTAGGTCATGTGTCGAGTCGGGTCATACGGCCGGTTCAAAATATGGTTTAGATCGAGTACGGATCTCGAGGTAAGTCATACGTGTTAAAAAAAGTTTATGGCATATTTTACCAATTTCAATTGAAAAACCCACTTTTTAAAATTAAATCATATCTAATATTAATAGTATAACTATATTAAGTGATTTATAAAAATAAAAAAAATTATTTTATTATCAAATGATTTAAACGATATATAAAAGTAAAATTTTAATAATAGATTCTTGATTTATATTTGACCCATCGGGTCGAAAGGGTCGGGTCAGAATATGGTTTAGGTCGAGTACGATCTAGGGGCAGGTCATGTGTAAAAAATGTTTATGACGTCTTTTATTTTACCATTTTCAACCGAAAAAAATACTTTTTAGAATTAAACCATATCTAATATAACTAATTAACTATATTCATTACCTATAATACTTATATTAAGAGATTTATAAAAAAAATTATTATCAAATAATTTAAAAGACATATAAATTAATATTTTAATAATATTCTTATTTTATCTTTGCCCCATGGATCGAAAGAGTCGTGTCATAGTTTAATGCTAAAATAACGGATTATTTTGAGTTCGAGTCGGGTCGAGATTTTATCCTCCTCGTATGATGTTAAAGATACTAATTTGTGTTCATACTATTAATAATCGATAAACTCTAAACATTTTGACACGTAAGTAGCAGAAGCAATCAATAATGATGTTACTTGTAGTAGTGAATGAGATTTTTCGTGTTCATTAACTAATTTATGCAACTTATAAAGTCATAATCGTACATTAACGAGAAAATAATAGAATCATATGAATTTACTTATTTATCAAAATAAAGATCACTATATTCCGAATTTCATTACCAAAGTAATATTATTCGAGTACATTTCCAACGTAATATTATTCGAGTACATTTCCATTTAGAAGTACTTCAATCTTATTATTTTGATACATAACATACGAAATTTGTAAGTAGAATACATAATATTATCCCTCAAATTCTTCCGTTGACACAAACTCAGATGATTTGACGAAGAAGATACCCATCCTTAGTTCCGTTCTCGGCGTTCTGCTTGCTCAACAATTGCCCGTATCCTTTCATATTCTAGTTGATTATCTAACGTATGCTTACAACATGGAATGGTTTTTTTTTGCCCTCTTGGAGGGCCGAGAAAATGTTGCTTGATTTTTGAATACGAGCCAACGAAATTACAATTGCAATGTTTGCATGTCCAGCGCTTTCCATCTCCTCTAATTACTTCGTTATAGAGTGGTTGTGTAGTAGCCATTTTTATACGAATAATAAATTTAAATTTTTTATAAGATGATATATGAAGATTTTATAGTAAATTAGACTAATGCTAGGCGTCGTTAAATAAAAATATGTTAAATATACCTTGTGAATTTATAGGATAAAAATCCATTAATTTTTCGAAACTATAGTGAATTCTATACATAAATTTTCTGTCATATCCATAATTTTTTGTTATAAAAACTCAAAAGTCAAATGTTTACACCTCTCCCCCAATAAAACAAAAAATGAAAAAAACTTGTCTTCCCGATACAAGACTTCTTTAACCCCTCCTCTTCCCAATACAACACTTGAAAACATAAAAAAAATAGAAAATAGAAAATAAAATACTTCATCTTCTTCCTCGGGTAAAACAAATACCAACACATTATCAATTTTTTTTTTTCTATCCCTCCTTCCATGGATCTTCCTAATACAGACTTAAAAACTTAAAAAAAAATTAAAAAAAAAATGAAAATACTTCATCTCCTTCCAGTCAGTAAAAGAAATACAGAAACATTATCAATGTTTTTTTCTTCTATCGGTCTAGCCCTTCTTCCATGGATAGAGAATAATCTTGCATGGTTCGCACCGAACTCCCCTTCTCTCGACGATCCGAATCGCAAAGAAGGAGCAGCGGTCCGTTTTCCAAACTGCCGACCGGACACGAATTCCGTGTCGGTATCCGTGTCGGATCGGCCGGATCCGGGTACGGCCGGTAAACCGGCGAGTCCGAGCATCATAGATGTGGAGCAACTAAAGACTCAGGTGGAGGCCCTCACCGAAAGCTTGGCTAATCTGGCAAATCAAGGATTTAACAACACTGGTAATGCTTTAAATCTAAACAACAACTTTGTTAGATCCCCCACCATTAAATTTCCTGTGTTTAATGGAGATGATATTGAAAGTTGGTTGTTCAAATGTGAGCAATTTTTTTCTGTTACTGATATTGATGCAATAAAGAAGGTTACGTATGTGTCCATGCACTTAGAATCAAAGGCACTATCTTGGCATCAAGCATTTACTAAAAACAGAGTTTCTGTTGTACCATTGGGTTGGGAAGAGTATAAAGTTGCAATCTTTGCTAGGTTTGGGAACACCCATGAGGACCCCATGGCTGACCTCCTAGACCTCAAACAAACCGAGTCTGTACAAGCATATCATGACAAATTTGATGCTTTGATTAGCAAACTTAATCTTTTACCTACCTATGCACTTAGCTGCTTTGTGAATGGATTAGATGAGAAAATCTCTGCGATGGTAAAAATGCTAAGGCCAAAGACCATTCAAGATGCTTTTGGGTTAGCAAAGCTTCAAGAATCTGCTCTCAAAATCACCCTTAAAACCAATAACAAAAATACCTTCAATTCCCCTTCTTCACAAAACAAACCATTCTCTCCCTATAATACAAAACAGTCTCCATCCAGGAACTTTAGCGCACAACCCACCTCAAACAAAACCACCCCTACCTTCCCATACCCACCAAAGTTTAAACCAGCTGATTCAGAAGTTGCAGAAAAGAGAGCTAAGGGACTGTGTTTTTATTGTGATGAAAAGTATACCCCTTTACATGTATGCAAGAATAGGAAAAGGGAGTTATTTTCTATTGAGCATGAGGATGTGGAGGAGGAAAATGCCCCTGATGAGGCGGAAGAACCTGACCATGAGCAAGCTGAGGTAGCCCTCATATCAGCCTATGCTCTTGCTGGTCAGCATCAATGTCAGACTATGAGGATACCTGGACAGGTGGGGAAGAAGACACTTAGTATCCTCATTGATAGTGGGAGTTCACATAATTTCATAGATGCTGGGGTAGCTAATAAACTGGGCTTGAATTTAGAGCCTATTAATCCCTTTAACATTTCAGTAGCAAATGGTGGAAGGTTGTCTTGTTCACAAATACTTAAGCAACTGAAATGGAAGATAAGGAATACTGAGTTCCTTGCTGATTTTTATGCACTACCCTTGGGTAGTTGTGATGCTGTTTTGGGTATCCAATGGCTTGACTCTGGGGCCTATTACTTGGGACTTCAAGGCACTTACAATGAAGTTCAATTTTGAAGGGAGACACCATGTGCTTAAAGGGGCTCAATCTCCTGCAACTAAGGTCCAAACACTCAAGCATATGGGAAAGACCTTGGAGCATGGAGGCCAACTGGCCATGCTGCACCCTGTACCAAATCATGAGGCAGAATTCTTTGCAATTCAAGTCACTGCAGGGGAGGTAGTACATGAAGAAATACAGGAGCTTCTCACAAGGTTCTCTGATGTTTTTGAGGAGCCAAGGAGGCTACCACCCTTGAGAGAGGGACACAACCACCAGATTAATCTTAAACTAGGAGCAGAACCAGTGAACAAAAGGCCTTATAGGTACCCAATGCTACAGAAGGATGCTATTGAGGCTATGACTCAAGAAATGCTTGAGAATGGGGTCATTAAAAACAGCACTAGCCCTTATGCATCTCCTGTTGTCTTGGTCAAAAAGAAAGATGGGTCTTGGAGATTATGTGTAGATTATAAGGAGTTAAACAAACAAACAATCAAGGACAAATTCCCTATACCCTTAATTGAGGAATTATTAGATGAATTACATGACTCTCAATTCTTTACCAAGATAGATTTGAGGTCAGGTTTTCATCAAATAAGAATGGAACCAAATGACATTTACAAGACTGCTTTCAGAACTCACAATGGTCACTATGAGTATCTAGTCATGCCCTTTGGTTTGACTAATGCACCTTCTACATTCCAAAGTCTTATGAACCAAGTCTTTCAGCCATTTCTGCGAAAATTCGTCCTAGTGTTTTTTGATGATATCTTAATTTACAGTCATAATTGGGAGTCATATCTCAATCATCTGCAACAAGTCCTTCAAACCATGAGAGGGAATCACCTCTATGCTAAGCCTAGTAAGTGCTCATTTGGAGCTGCCCAACTGGAGTACCTTGGTCACATCATTTCTCGGCAAGGAGTGGCAACTGAGCCTTCTAAAGTGGCTGTTGTAGCCAATTGGCCTGTGCCTAAAAATATTAAACAACTCAGGGGATTCCTAGGCCTAACAGGGTACTACAGGAGGTTCATCCAGAGTTATGGGGTTATTAGTAAGCCTCTCACTAATCTCCTTAAAAAGAACTCATTTGGATGGAATCAAGGGACTCAAGAGGCTTTTGAACAACTGAAGAAGGCCATGATCTCAGCCCCTGTATTAGCTCTCCCAGATTTGAGCAAAACCTTTGTGATCGAGACTGATGCATCAGGAGAGGGAATAGGAGCAGTGCTAATGCAGGAAGGACACCCCATAGCCTATATAAGCAAGGCTCTATCCATGAAGCATCAGGCCTTGTCTATCTACGAAAGAGAATTACTGACGCTCATTCATGCTGTGACAAAATGGGGGCAATACTTGATGAATAGAAGGTTCATAGTAAAAACTGACCACCAAAGCCTCAAGTTTTTATTGGAGCAGAAAATGAACAGTCCTATGCAGCAGAAATGGCTAGCTAGGCTGCTTGGCTATGATTACGAAATATTATACAAAAAGGGGAAGGAGAACGTGGCAGCGGATGCCCTATCAAGAGTACAAAGTTCAGAATTGTACCAGATATTTGTCAGTACCATCAGCACTGATTTATATGCAAGAATACAACAAGGATGGAAGGAGGATGAGGCCTTGTGTGCCATAATTAAAAATATAATTCTGAACCCTCATTCTCATAAAGATTACAGTTGGTCTGGGGAGCAACTTAAAAGGAAAGGGAAATTAGTAGTTGGAAATGTAAACAATTTGCAATCCACTATTATTTCCATAATGCATGATACATTGCAGTCTGGCCACTCAGGAGTTGAAGCCACATACCAAAGAATAAAACAAAAGTTCTTTTGGAAAGGTATGAAAAAACAAATACAAGAATACATTCATAAATGCTCCATCTGTCAGCAGTGTAAATATGATGCAACTGCCTACCCTGGTAAACTTCAGCCTCTGTCAATCCCATCCACTATTTAGGCAGTAGTTAGCATGGACTTCATAAATGGTCTCCCTACATCTATGAGAATGGACTCTATCTTAGTGGTGGTTGATAGGCTGAGTAAATCAGCACACTTCATGCCCCTAAAACACCCCTATTCTGCAGCAGAAGTGGCCCAAGCTTATTTCGATAATGTGTATAAGCTCCATGGAATGCCAATCAGTATAGTGTCCGACAGGGACTCCATATTCCTCAGCAATTTTTGGCAAGAATTATTTGTTATTCATGGAGTTGATCTGCATCTATCTTCAGCATACCACCCCCAAAGTGATGGCCAAACTGAAGTGTTAAATAGGTGCTTGGAAACATATCTTAGATGCTTCTGCAATGAAACACCAACTGATTGGTGTAAATGGCTTCCCTCTGCTGAGTTTTGGTATAACACCTCTTACCATAGCTCCCTGCAAGCATCACCCTTTGAGGTTCTTTATGGCCAGCCACCACCCATCCACCTGCCTTATCTCCCTGGGGAAAGTAAGGTGGAAGCTGTGGATAGAACTTTGGCAGCCAGAGAAGAGGCTCTTGACAGGATCAAACTCCACCTTGCTCGAGCAAGAAACCGTATGAAACAACAAGCTGACAAGGGAAGGAGTGAAAGGGAGTTCAATATTGGAGATTTTGTATACCTCAAACTTCAGCCTTATAGGCAGCAATCACTGGCAGGGAGAGGCAACCAAAAGCTCTCAAAAAAGTACTATGGGCCATACCAAGTTCTTAAAAAGGTGGGGCCAGTGGCTTACAGGCTTGAGCTACCCTCCAATGCTAAGATACACAATACCTTCCATGTCTCATTACTTAAAAAATGTTATGAAGCGCCAAGTAAACCTGCAGATTTCCCTGACTTAGGTCCAAATATCAAAAGTCCTGAGTTTATTATGGCAAGGAAATCTGTACAAAGGGGACGGGTTCAGGCAACAAAGGTACTGGTTAAATGGTCCAACTCTCCAATAGAAGATGCAACATGGGGATTTTTGTATGATATTCAGCAAAAATTTCCAGACTTTGATCCTTGGGGTCAAGGATCTTTTGATGGGAGGGGTAGTGATACAACTGGTGTGAACTGTACTGTTACTGCAAATGCTGTGAATGCAAGGACACCTGTGCCAGGGAATGTACTAGGAATTGTGCCAGGAAAAGGAAATGCATCAGTTGTATCAGAGCATGACATCACCCACAAAAGTAATGACAAGAATGCAGCACATGGGAGGAAGCCTCTAATGGACAATCATTGGCCTAGGATACCTGACAACTCAGCAAATTGAATGATGGAGCATATGGATAATCATTACCTAATTATGTCCTTTTCTTTCTGTTTTTGTCATTTTCCTAAACTTGCTCTCCAAGGCAATCAGTCTATATAATCTACTGGTAGCCATAGTAGAAACTCACGAATAATTTTATGAACCAATTCCTGAGCATATTCAGTGTATCTTAGAGCCTAGGTGAATCATTCACTACAGTTCTACCCCTTGCAACCTATCAATAATATTGAACAGTTGCTTCCTTCTATCAATTCTCTTTCTAATTTCAGCAGTTTCACTCTTATTTAGTTTAAGGCACTATCCTGCCCCGAAATTGGAGCACTTGAATTTAGTTTAGTTGCTATTTAGTTTCCGTAATGTTATGGGGCTTTGCCCCTCTTTAGCACCAAAAAAAAAAAGAAAAAAATAGTACAATAACTCGTAATATTCCTAAAATATTCCGAAGATATTATGATATCTCATGAAAAACTCCTAACTATATTTTCCTAAAATATTTTTCCTAATAATATATCCTCTCTAATATATATAAGATTTCCGGTTGTCGTTCATCTCGAAGGTTTACCATAAAACATTCGATAATGGATCAAAACCCTAGCAGCGAACTAAGCGCAGAACGCAAAAGATGGAGCTCCCTTCCGGATGACATAATCTCCAACATCCTCTCTCGCCTCGATCTTCCTCAAAACTTAGTCATTACGATTTCCGACACTACTTTCAACATCACACAATCGAATAAAGTGAAGAATATACCCGAAATAATTCCCATTCTTGATAACATCTTTACCGTATTCACCACACCCTTACTCAAGACCGTCAGTCTACATCTTCACCGTGACTCGTATACATATCGTAGTTTAGACCGCGCTATAGACTCATGGGCTCGTCGACTACGTTGTAGTAATGTCGAGCACTTCAAGAGTACATCGAATAGTCGTCACTATCACAAGGGAGGTCAAGTGGACGCACCAAGCGTTTTCCAAATCCAATCGTTGGTATCACTTGACTTGGATTTAAGTACTGGTGGATTTGCATGGACTTTTCCTGATTCAATTAATCTTCCAAATTTGAAGAAACTTAGTTCGATTTTCTTCAACGACGACGTTAAATGCATTGAAAAGTTGTTGAGCTCTAGCCCATCACTTGAGGACTTGACCTTCACACTTATTAAAGAATCTGGATGCCCTAAACCTTCTGCAGACGGGTCTCTAACCATCGTGGGTACGAATTTAACCCGATTAAGTATTACATTACATGGATTCTATGGTTTCGAGGACTTTACTCGTCTTAATCTTCACTTCGATACCCCAAAACTAGAGCATTTCAATTTTACCGCTCCTCGGTTAGCTTTGTCGTATAATCAAATAATAAGGCAGTTCATTGATTCGATTTCACATGTCAACTCGCTTGTATTCGATATCGCTTATAATATGATGATGCCTTCCAGTAATCCTAATATTAAGACTATCTTCCCTAATGTGACTCATCTTACTTGGACTTTGGGTCGATTTGAACGATTGGAAACTTTGCCTTTATTGCTACCTTGTCCTAAATTGGAGGTTCTTGTGTTAAAATGTGTAAATTCTGACAATGATGTGGGTGTAATTCCGGATGCCAAAACTACGTTATATGAGCATATGAAGCGGATAGAGTTGAATATGACCAGGGTTCGATTCGACGAGGAAATTTTGAAGCTGACGAAATATTTCCTGAGGAGTGCATCGTGTTTGGAGAAGCTCGTCCTAAATGCTAGCTTTACGTGTACTTATGATAATTGTCACTTAGCAGAAGCAGCTCGATTTCATCGATCTTTATTGGATTGTCCAAGGCGTTCATCTTTCTGTGAAATCGAATTCTTAGGAGTATATCATTCTCTTATTTATCCACCAAATTTTGATTCTGACTAGTCTCCTATTTTTTTTAATTTTTTTTTTTGTCAAAGAAGCGCATTATCCTGCGGGGAGTATCCTAGTTATTAATTACTTAGTAGATTTTTGTGTTCTTTGTTAGAACATCCGTAAGTGTTACTTTTGAGCATAGTTAAGAACTTCGATTTAAATGATGTAATTTATCATTGATTATCATATATGCTTAAAATAATTATCTAAATAAATATCTTACCAATATATGAGATTTTGAAGAATAAGATCATGTATTCTGCTGTCAAGGTAATATGGGTAATTAGGTTCAGAAAGCCACAAACCTTTGCACACCACTTTTCAGCTTCAGTAAATATTATTTCCATCTGCTTATCCATGGTACCCTCATGACCAATCTTAAATAAATTAGCCTGCCAAAAACAAACATGTGTAGAATGTTGTAAAATGTAATCAAACTTCTCAACAGGCAACGGCGGGCTCCCGTATTTCTTCAGCAATAAAATGACTCGACCTGATTTGACCCAACCCAAACCTGACACGACTGACCCGATTGCCACCTACCTCTACAGGGAGGTGCTCAATATAGGCTCTTCTACATCCATACCAACCGAGCAATTCTCCTACCCATATTTGTTCCACCATTTATGATGAGTACAAGTTTCCATACATGTAACTTCCCATAACTGGTGAAAAACGAGACTTGTACGCTCCCCATTTACCCACCAGCAAACTATGTCATAATTTTAGATACTTTTTCTATTAGATGTTGTAGAAACAGTTTTTGTGTATAAACTTTTTTTTTTTTTAGAATTCCTAATTCAATTGATCTTCCTAATTTGAACAAACATAGCCTAATGATGATATAGAAAAATTTAGGTTTAAGGGTAGGTCGTTTTCAGTTCAAGGTCAGGACAGAGCACCAGACTCTTAGAGTACTTAAAGTGGTGTTTATATATGGCCAAATCTATATTTTTAACTCAATGGGAATCAAATCCCTAACTTTGTAACTAGGAGATGGACTCTTTATCTTTGGGGCCAACCTTTGTTGGTAAAATCAAAAATATAATAATAATAAAGTATAAATCTGTGGGCTAACGCAATTATAACTGAGACCAACTTATATAATATTTTCGTTTGTCATTCCTCTCGAAGATTATTACCTTTAAACATTCTATGATGGAACAAAACCCTAGCGGCGAACTAAGCGCAGAACCCAAAAGATGGAGCTCCCTTCCGGACGACATAATCTCCAACATTCTCTCTCGCCTCGATCTTCCTCAAAACTCCATTATTACGATTTCCGACACTACTTTCGACATCAATCTATGGAATCTAATAAAGAATATGTCCGAAATAATCCCCATTCTTGATAACCTCTTTACCATATTCACCACACCCTTACTCAAGACCTTCCGTCTACACCTTTACCATATTAACCACACCCTTACTTTATTCCGTGCTATAGACTCATGGGCTGGTCGACTACGTTTCTGTAACGTCGAGCACGTCAAGATTACATCGAATGATGGTTTAATTCGCAACCCTGGTCGCAAAGTGCATGCGCCAAACGTTTTCCGAATCCAATCGTTGGTATCACTTGAGTTGGATTTGGGTATTGGTGGGTATATTTGGATTTTTCCTGATTCAATTAATCTTCCAAATTTGAAGAAACTTAGTTCGATTTTTGTCGACCCTAAATGCATTGAAAGGTTTATGAGCTCTTGTCCATCACTTGAGGACTTGTCCTTCATACTACTTAATAAAAATTCTGGATCCCCTAAACCTTTCGCAGACGGGTCTCTAACCATCGCTGGTAAGAATTTAACCCGATTATGTATTACATTATGTGAATTCCATTGTTTCAACGACTTTACCCGTCTGAATCTTCACGTCGATGCCCCAAAATTGGTTCATTTCAATTTTAATGCTTCTCATTTAATCTTGGAACATGATCAAATAATAAGGCAGCTGATGTATTCGGTTTCACATGTCAAGTCACTTGTACTCGATATCGCTAATCATGTGATGATTCCTTTCAATATCCCTACTCGTTTATTGCTACCTTGTCCCAAATTGGAGGTTCTTGTGTTAAATATTGTGGGTTTTCACAATGTGGAAGTAATTCCGGATGCTAAATTTAAGTTGTATGAGCATATGAAGCGATTAGAGTTGGATACGGGTATGGTTCGATTAGACGAACATTTATTGAAGCTAGCGAAATATTTCCTAACAAGTGCATTGAGTTTGGAGAAGCTCGTCCTACGTGCTAGCATTCCGTATCTTTATAATAATCGTCAATTAGCAGAAGAAGCAGCTCGATTTCATCAAAATTTATTGGATTTTTGTCCAAGGTGTTCATCATCATTATGTGAAATCGAATTTGTAGGAGCCTATCGATCTCTCATTTATCCAATAAATTTTGATTCGGAGTAGCCTTGTACTCCGCTTATTAATTTAGAATCCGTGTTTTGACTTTTGAGCATGGTTAAGAACTTTGATTTAACGACGTGGTACTTTATCATTGGTTTCATACTCGTTTCGTCACAATCACTTGTTTTATTTGTTTATTTTTTTTTATTCTTTGTGGGGTATTTTTTTTATCAAGGATAAACAAATGATTGGGACGGAGGGTATTTGTTTACTTTTCTATATTAAGTTTAATAATTGTCGGGTCATCAATTTAATCGGGTCGGAATCGGGTCAGGTCAATATCGGGTTCTGGTCACTGATCATCGGATCATGTCATCATCAGGTTGGGTCGGGTCAGTTTAGGGTTGCAATATTCTCGGGTTCTATCGCATCAGATTTGGTTGGGTTCAGGTCGAGTCAGACTTGCCCGCTCTAGTTGGGTACAATTGTATATACCATATTATATTATATATCCTTAATATTCCTAAAGCAACAAAACTGTAGCCGATACGAGGCATGACGAGGATCGTTATGGAAGGTGATTGCTTGAGTGTCATTACCGATTTGAAGAAGCGGAGACAAGGCCGAAGCGATATCTTTTTTATTTATGACGAGATTTTTGATGTTTGTTCTTCGTTTGAGAATTGTGACTTTTCTTTTACTCGTAGGAACTTTAATAGCGTAGCTCATGCTTTAGCACATATCGACCCATGGCTTGTTGGTTGTCGAAGATGGGACGAGGATGTGCCTCACAACGTTGCTGATTGTATCGCTAGTGATCTTTTATCTATGAACTAATACCCCTTCGGGTTTTTTCAAAAAAAAAAAAAAAAAAAAAAAATCCAGCCTCTCCAAAAAAAAAAAAACCTAACAAGCATCGACGACTACACAACTATGGCACGATGGAGTTCCCTTCCTAACGACATCCTCGACGACATTCTCAACCGTCTTGACCTTTCTCCAAACACTTCCATCACTATCTCTCCCACTACTTTCGATGTTAAACTCGAGGATTTTCTTCATAAAAGGGACCTCGTTTGGAACATCCTTGATAACCTCTTCACCATATTCGTCTATTCACCGTTACTCAACACCTTTCGTCTTCAGCTTCCCCATGATTTATATCTGAGTTCTTCTTACTGGCATATGATTGGCTCATGGATTCGTCAATTACGTGAACATAACCTTCAACACTTCAAGGTTACGAGTCTTACGACATATCAAAGTTGTTTGACATATGGTGGTTGTTATCAAGTGGACATACCAAGTATTTTTCGAATGAATTCATTGGTATCGCTTGACTTGAATTTGTGTATAAACTGTTTTCTTTGGAAAATTCCAAATTCAATTGATCTTCCTAATTTGAACAAACTTAGTCTAATTTTGACCAAGTATACAAATTTAGGAATGCTTAAATTTGATCCATTTGTCATCCAATAATTGGTCCACTCCTCTTTCATGCGTCTTTGTGCGATTGTGCCCAATCCAAAGATAAACAGATAACCGGGATAGAGGGAGTATCAATTAATCTCACACAAATCCATTACTCTATATTTGCCAAGACATTTCCTTACGTTTTCTTTATTTAAATATCAACTCTTCAAATTATTCAACAGCGGCTTATGGGTTCGGTCATGGATCATCCATTGCTGGCTACAAGATTGTTGTCGTTTTAACAAGTTATACGAATGATCTTAATAGTCATTTATACGTATATTCTTCGATCACTGGGAAATGGCGTAGAATAGCTTGTGTTTTAGATAACATACGGAAAACTAATTTGGGTGGAAATTACGACGGTCATCTATCGGATGTGGAAGATTATATTGAGAGTTTTGTCTCGCCTTTTGGAACGAAGATAGTACTTAATGGAGGATGAAGAACTTAAAACCGTCTTAAATAAGAATCTGTATTTGGGTAAACAAATGTGATAACAAGATAATAATTATACGAAACCAAAATTGGGAACTTGCTTACACTTTCAATAAACAAAAATTGGGAACTTACTATACTATGCTATCGAATAATTAGGACCACCATGAACAGAACTTGGAGAGCCAATATCCTATTCCATGCATCATCGTCATCACGGATTAGTAACGTTCGTAACAGAATTCGATTTCACAACATGAAGTATCCTCTGCACAGTTAAGTAAATTTTCGTAAAATTGATCTTTATCCAAAAAATCATCGTTAAAAAGAGTACTTGTACTTCCAAATCCATCGATGAAGAGCTTCTCCAAATTCGGGGCACTTGTTAACAACCTTGTCAAAAAATTCAACGTTCGTTGGTTGAGTCGAAAGTAATCCATTCGCAACTCTAAGTGCTTCACATATTCAACTAGCACAAATCTACCCTTTATATCCCAATCATTGTTGTATGAGAAACAAAAATATAACACAAGACGCTCTAAATTGGGAAAATAATAGGGCAGCATATGTTGTTCAAATACTTCAGACGAATTCACACTTAATGTAAGTTCCGTCACAAAAGGGAAGATCGTCTTGCTTGGACTACTGTAGATCATCGTCATTGATACACTACCAATGAGTCCAATAGACTTGAGGTTGGATATCAAACCGATTATCCGCATTGATTGAAGGGGAGAATTAACATTAAAGTACAAGTTGTCCAATGTTGGAGCATCGATGATAACCTCGATGTCCCCACTGACACGCGATTTATCTAGAGTTATACTCAATCGCTTCAAAGTCTTACTCGATATTGATAACGAAGGATTTGTACCGGTTGGCTTATCATTAAGGGAAAAGGACAAGTCTTCAAGTGACGGACAACTACTTAATAGCCGTCCCAAAAATTCGTGATTAACCGAAACAAGACGAAGTCTTTTTAGGTTTGGAAGAATAATAACGGGATGTTGTGAAACAAACTTAGTATATGACAAGTAAAGTGATGGATGTTACGAGCACGTAGGTTTGGAAGAATAATAACGTGAATTTGGAAAACGCTAGGCATAGGCGGGCAAAGTCGGTCTTCAATCGCCAAGTGTTGGATGTTACGAGCACGTAGTCGACGAGCCCATGAGTTTAAGATAGGCCTTGCACAAGGTTCGTCATAGAGGGCGGGGTGGAGATAAATATTAAAAGTGTCGATAGAGGGTGTCGTGAATAAGGTGAAGAGGTTATCAAGAATTTTCCAAAATTCGGAAATATTGAACGTAACATCGAGAGGAAGACCAGGGAGGAAAAATTCGACTATGAAAGTAGTGGCGGAAATCGTAATGGTGTATAAGTATCCAGATCGATGAACAAGGTCGAGATGGGAAATAATCTTAGCGATAATGTCGTCAGGAAGAGAGCGCCATCTATCTTGTTGTAGCATTGTCTTTGGTTTAAGGTTTTTTCTTTTCTTTTTTTTTTCTTTGTTGAATGCCGGTGTACGAACGAAATTAAATATACGCGGTGTACGAACCAGATTAAATATGCAGTTCGGAGCACCTAACCGCGAATGAACAACCCTAACCACAGCGCAGTGGTTTTCAATGATTCCACTATGATTATGAACACAATTTGTGTCAATCTTTGGTTTTAAATTTGTTTATTTAAAGTGATTCCACTATGATTATGAACACAATTTGTGTCAATCTTTGGTTTTAAATTTGTTTATTTAAAGACACTCCGTCGATTTTGACCATCTGGAAAATGGTAATTAAACGGTTCGGTTATTTTGACAACTACACCTCTCAGAAGGGTCGTAATTTGAGTGCAAGACAGGAGCCTTAGCCAAGACCAAGTGTATTCACGGTGCATAAATATATAAATGACAAATTATCAGCAAAACTTCAAAATATGGCACAGATAGGTAACAGAAATTCCAAAATGTAGTGGGAATGGCCCAAAAGAATTCTTGATATTTTTCGAACAAAAATTTCCGACATTGAAATACTGGCAAGGGCCTGCCTTCCTTGCTTTTATCTGCTCAATCAAATCGAAAGCCTCGGTTCATAGCTTAAGATCAAATTGTTCATCAAGTTCATTCTTAAAATAAAAAGGACAACAATTGCACGAGACACCCAAAAATGAAAAAGGACAATAAACGACCGGGACAGAGTGAGTATATGTTAACCTAATGCTACAATTTACAAGTACTATATGGTGATTGGCGAGATACAATGGTGAAATTGAATATGTCTCGATGTATGTAGTCAATCTAGTCTCCTGAAAACCTTAGCAAGGACTTCTTTCAAATTCTTGCAGCCGACTATCTGAATTTCAGAGCTAATGGCTCCTAGAGCTTTTTCAGCTGATTCGGGAACAACACACTTCTTATATCCAAATTTCGCTAATGTAATAACTCTCTTCTCTATTCTTGGAACCTGCAATTAAGTTTGATATTTAGAACCAAACACGCCCTCGACAACAAAAATTATGAGATAGGAGGAATTAGCTCCATTGTATACGGAAATGCAAGTGACCTCCCAAATAGTGTGACATTATGCGTAAGTAGCTTTCCTTAATGTATAAAGAATATTAAACTGGAGATGCTTACCATTAGAAGCTCGCCACCAAGGCCAATTTCTCCGATAAATGCCACACGATTAGGAAGAGGGAACTCTAAGAAGCTGGAGATGGAACAGTTTGAGAAAATGTTATTTAACAATCAAATGAAAACAAGATTATAACTAGCATTACAGAAAAACACCATGGTTTATCACAACACCAAAATTACGTAGTAAGAACCAAAGTAATTGGTCGACCGACTGCTACTTCAAAAAATAAAAACCACAAAATTAGTGGGGAGTTTAGTTTTCTTTCACACATATTCCTATCTTATATCTTATTGCCACTATTGAAAAGAAAAAAAAAGGTTTTGATTCTAACTAAAGGAATGTGTTGACAAGAAAAAAGTGAGGACATGCCTGCTACAAATTGCCACTGCCACAGCAAGATCTCCAGAAGTCTCCGTCAGAGAAACCCCATTTATTACGTTCAGGAAAATGCTCTGCAAAACACCACCACCACCAACAACATCAGAGCCTTAATCCCAAAATAATTTGGGGTCGGCTGACATGAATCATCCTTTAGAACCGTCCATGGGTGAACGCACACCTCAAAATGCGAAAATATAGAAAAGGAAAGGTGAAAAACAAAAGGGGAAAATGCTCTGCAAAACACCAAACCTTGAATATTAGTACAGGTGCAGAGATGACTACAACATCGAGTACCTATTAGTACAGGTGCAGAGATGACTACAACATCGAGTACCTACTACCTATTACAATCAATGTTGTTAGGATCGGGATTCTACTTTAAATCGATGGAGAAGGTAGGATTGAATCGGATCGTAGAATCGTAAGATTCTACAAATTCACTAAATATAGCTTTTTATTTGGTAAAAATATATAATTGAAGATCAACACACTTATTTATACACAAAAATATTGATAATTAATGAGTTTAGTATCATTTCATGAACATGTTTCTACAAATTACATGAAATTTGGATTTTACGAATCATTATATAAAAATATATTTTAACATGTTTACTAGGTAATCGGATCGTAGGATCGTAAGATCGTACAACCGTATTATGATCCTACCTCTACAAAATTTCAAATAAACAGAATCGTAAGATTCTACAAACATGATAGAATCGTAGCATCCGGGATTGGTCAAGCATTTTTGGATCGTAAAATCGTAGAATCATAGGATCGAATCGGCATTCTGATTACAATAACTATTAATTGCTAACAAAATAGTAGAGTCTCCGTCCTAAATTTATCGTCCTAATTTATGATGCTAACTTGGACCACTAATTTTTCCAAAATTGATAGAGATACGATGTCAATGCCTCTTTACGAAAGCTCATAACGAGCGTCATCATAACTATTCTAATTCTACAGACAACAACTTGATCTAGAGTACTTTTGAGTTTTTGAATAATTGACAACGGGACTTCTTCCTAAGAGCAAAGAAAAAGAGTAATAGTCCAATACATAACTCATTCTCCTATCTTATAAACATACTATCTTTTCACACTAAACACACTACTTCAGTATTTGCAGCGTGTTGAATTCTCTACTTGAACTCGCGTTTTTAGGGAGCTCACAAATGAACGGGGGGACAAGGTCCCAATGTAGATAACCTTACCCTCAAAAATCACTCTAATAATAGATGTGAAGCTGACTTTAGAACCTATCAGAAAGTACAGTACAAAAAATATACTAAACACTATAGAAGAGAACATAAGAACACAAAGCAATAAGCAAAGAATGATTACATGATCGTCAAGCTTTAGTCCCAGTTGATTCTTAAGAACCTGCAAGTAAAAGAACAAAGCATCAGTGAGTTGTCTTTCACTCATGAAGGTTAAAACTAAACAAAAGAATCATAGACAATCAGATATGCCGCACTTAATTAATGTTTGTTCCAAATTACATAATATAGAAACTCTCACTCACTCTCACAAATCCAGTGTTAACCCATTCCCCTAAAAACAGTGTAATTTAGCCATGTTACCTAAAAAAAATGTAACACTAAGAATTGAGGAAAGGTTTCTCAATGACCCATAAGGAAAATAACATCAACAATTGAATCCAACAGCTGCAGCTTGACAATATAGGAGGCGTAGAGAGATTTGTGAGCCATTTTGCTTTATTACATCATACTTTAAAGCGAAAGAATAGTGGAAACTTAAGTAAGGGTATTCGTCTTAACAATAAAAATTAAAACTCAAGGGTCCCTGACAATAATATTAAAGTCCTAGAACTCACAGTTGAGGTCCTTGACTAATAATAAAAGTTTTCTTTTGTTATCTTCAGCTACATGTTACGAACAATTATAAGAGTTTGATTTTCATAATCCATTCGGTGAGACGAATTAAACAAGATCTCACATGCCTATCTTTTATATTATATATTAGAAGTTGTAATGGAGATTCTCCTTACCAATGAATAGTGCCAAAAAAGCAAACGTAAAGAAACAAATGGAATGAAGGAAGTACATTTTAATTAAACTGTTGATCAAGGACGTACCGAAAGAATTAAACCAGCTCTGCTTAGTTGAACACCATTAGCAAGCCTACTAACACCAGGTCTGGAAACACATAAAGCCTACAAGTTAAAGTAAGACCAAACAACTCAGTTATTGGAAATACAAATGACACAAATGGTGTATCCTTCCTGAATAGACAAAAGAAGGCTATGCTCCTACAGATATGAATATAAGATGCAGGCTTATGTTATTGGCGTCGGACTCGTGTATGGGTATTGGACACGGGTAAGTATGAACGTATCCAAGTGATGGACTTGTCATGACACAAGCATTGAGACACGGGGAGGAGACTGTCCCTAAAAATGACGACATAGGGGACATGTCCTCAAATCGTAGATTTAATCAGATATATGAAATAGCAAAGCTATTTAAAGTGAAATTGAATCTGTATGAGACAAGTAGTCTTAAAATACAAGACTTCTTTGTGCATCCACTAAGAGAACTTCCGACTATCCACTGAGGATTCTGTAGTCATCCTTGAGTGTTGCGTGACACGATTACAACCATAAAGATGAGGAGTCAGGATGCGGTCAATCAAATATGTTCGATAATTTGATTGGCCCAAGGCTCCACGCCACACTTAGATCCATGGTATTAAATCTTGGTTAAGAGACTTAATTTGGATTATGTCATTGAGGCCTAATCTCGGTTGTTCTTGATAAAGGTGGTTGATACCGCCTCAAAATGTGATCATAGTAACCTTCAAAACCTTGATAACTTAATCGCGCTTGGGTGTTGCAGGCAATATTTAGTACCATGACCAAATCTGTAAATTACCTGAACTTTAACAAGAAATGATAGAGACCCATCGATAATTACAGCAACAGCAAGCCCAACTAAGTTCTCTGAATCTGAATGTTCTTCACTTAAAAACATCTCACTAGGATTTGAGACAGCTTCTAGTCCAGATTCTGACATTTCAAAAACTCCCAGCTGCAACCAGGAGTGAATAAACATGTGAATAATCAAGCAGCTCATCTGAGTACCGAGCCAATCAATAACATGAAAGCAAAAAAATAAAGCTGACTTTCACCAAGGAACCTCCAATAAATTTCATAATCATTCAGAATTCTTTGTAAAAATAAAACTTCGTACCATTTATTGCAATGAAGTTATACTCAGGGAAGAGCTCAATCAAGAAAACTAGGAGAAGCATATCAAACACATTGACATTGTTGCGCCTGGAAGGGAAAAAAAGTACTTAAAAACGAGTAGAATAAATTAAGAGAGCCCCGCATGAATCTCAAGTTTAACATATAGACGTTAACAAGCTACCGTTCACGACACGGGATAACACTGCTACTTTTGCCTACAATCTGATTGACATTTTATCGATAAATATTCCAGCATTTACTCATTTAGCCATATGAAAGTATTTGCAATGAATATCCACAAAGTTAAACCGTGTGAACCAATGGAAAATATACAGCAAAAATATTAGATCAATCAACAATGATTTTTACCCTCTCCTCAAAAAAGTGGATGGGGTTAAGGAAGAGATGCAAGGTCATTTAAGCCTTTAAGATAGATCTGAAGGACGGGTCATTACAAAATCCATTTATTTCGGGCAAGCTACTATCAAGTCACTTACGCCTACGGTATAGGCCAATTCGATTTGGATTGTTTTGGGTCAGATCAGCCGGGTCGAGTTAAGTTTTGTACTCCCTCTATTCCAATTTTGTTGTCCCCTTCTCCCTCTCATTTTTTTCCAAATTAATTGTGCCCTTTCTCTTTTGGGTAAGGAAAAGAGTTGCACAACAATAGTGGAATGAAGGGACTAATGTCTAAGTAAAGATTCATGGTTGAGAATGACCATATGACAACAACAATCACTTCAGGGATTCTTCATTTCACCAAAAAAACATCACGAGAATGGATTGATTGGTATTGTAGTTTGTATGACAGTTGCACATGGATAATACAACCACCTAAAGCTTCACAAGAATTCATCCCTATTTACTAAAAGAATAGGCATTCTGAAAAAAAATTGTCTCCAAAGTGCACCGACATAAATATGGAAATAAATATTTCTTTCATTAAACAAATCCTTTAATTAAAATAATAGTCTTTTTTATCAAACTATAATAGTTTCAATAAACTCTAAATCATACTCCTTAACATACTAAAATAGGTATCAAATTATAAACTACAAATGGCTAAATCTTTCATTTGTGCTATCAATAGAGAATGTTTTGACGCATACTTACGTACAAAACTAAATTATAAACGGTTACTACTAATTTCGTGACAAAAAAGGAATTCATTATAGTAATTTGATAAAATCGATAAATTGAAATCATTGACTTTGAAGTATACAAAATATTTTCATTAAAATACATTAAAGGTGAAATATGAAGATTATTGAACTGTCAATTTAAATTTTAGAAGTAACACATCAAAACTTAAAACTTCTATATATACCACGCTTTACTGCGCTGGATCTAGACTAGTAAAATTCTGAACAATTAGAAATCAGAAGAATTAGGTGAGGTCCAAAAAATACAAATGACATATTACCTCATCAATGGAGCCAAAACGGTTTTTAACAGAATGAAGCAAGCGATGTGATGGGTGCTTTTCTCCCTGCAGGATCACGCAATAAATGGGTTATATGAAAGAAAGAAAACAGAATAAGAGACCTACCAACATAATTTCTCAGAATAATGAGAAGTTTAGGGAGCAGAAGATCTAATGTCTAGTTGATGCATTTAATATTCTTGTCATCACCAAACATTAAGTGGCGCTGCATGAAATGGTCATGATATTCACATTGTGAACAATAAACAAGTATTTTGACAGCACTTGCAGGAAGAAAAGCCATAAACACTGGATGCACATAATAGAGTGACAGAACTTAACAACTAAACATCCATCCAACCTATCAATAGATCTCATCTAGTTTGCTAATTTTGATTTTTAAATCCAAAAACTCGTAGAATTTTGAATCTGCAAATGAAGAGAAATTTGCAGCTCCTTGTGGTGAGAAGAGTCAAGAATTCCATTTGTCTTGTAAGATCAATCTCCACCACTACCAATCAATGGAAAATCATGGATTCATGGCATTCATAGGTTTCTGAATGCACATGTGTCACTTTGACTCTCCGACACGATATCATGTCTGACAAGTCCGAGTGTTGGACAGCTTTTTTGAGCGAAGTTTTCTATTTTGTGGTTAAAAGTGAAGTGTCGAAGTTTGTGTTGTACCGGACACACGACACGGGAGCTAAGTGAAGTGTCGACGTCGGAGTAACCTAGGCACATTCTACCCACTAGGCCCAAGTAAAGAGCTATTTTAAAGCCTAAAAAATGGCATGATATGAATTAAATATTTGAATCCCCTTGTCTAGTTATACTTTTTTGAGACTACTAAACCATTTGCAGTTCCTATGGCAAGAAAATGACCAAACAAAAGGATTTAAGTCGAATACAAAAGAACAGAAACAGAAGAGGAAGAGAAACATCAAGAATATTTACAAATGAACAAGGCAGAACCAACCTCCAAATATAAAACGACATCAACTATGTCCTCCAGAACACGAGGTCCGGCAATTTCTCCATTTTTGTTCACGTGTCCAATCTGTCACAGAGAAGAAAGTTAAACTGAGGACTCGCAATAGGTTTGAGGCCATCTTGACCGAGTATATTACAGCCTTCATACTCAGTCAATCAGTACCGCCTAAAGCGGTGGTATCAGAATAAAAGTGTATTCACTAGCTCTTTACACACCAAATGACAACGTTTGTGCCTCATGGATGCCTGGTTAAGCATCTTGTGGTGTTTTAAAGAACTGTTCTTCTACCATTAAGAGAGAACAAAAATGACGTTTCTAACCACTTTATTATTTGATATTAGATCAATTGCGGTCATCACAGCAAATTTAACCTCTCATATGTTTCTTGACAATTTTCATAGTGGTCGTTCCTCATGAGGCTGTCTTGACTCTCGAGCGTATATATTAAAGCCTTCCGATTCAGCCAATCGCTACCACCCGAAGTGATGGTTATAGCGTGAGTTGAGAGTGTCAACACCAACTCTTAAATATCCTACTACTACCTTTGTACCACATGGGTGCCCGGTAAGCAGTCTTGCCGTGTTTCGACAAACCGTTCTTCTACGATGGGAGACACCTAATATGGCATTTATGACCTCATTATTTAACATTAGATAATTTGTGATCATCACAACTATTTTGCACTTGGGGTATTTTTCTCGACAGGTAATTTGACACCAACTCCCATGAGGCCATTTTGAATGTGCATTATAGATTTATAGCCTTCAAATTCGCATTCGGCACTGCCCAAAGCATTAACATCAGAACGAGGCAAAAAACCATGTGACACTTTCAAATCCTTTTCTTACCAATAAAACAGGGATATTTGTCTTCTTTGCAAAACGAAGCAATGCTGAAGTACACTCCTTCACCTGCAATAAAATATACGCAACAGGAAATCATCTTTAATTGTTCTAATCAAAATGTTACTATCATGATTTTTTTTACAAGGTTATTGATAATAATGATACTTAGAGAAAACTTGTACTTTGAGGGAAAGCACAGTAAACATGTAATTTTTATTCATGTGAGCATACTTTTATTTTTTTGATATATTTATGTCCATAAATCCCAGAAGCAAGAACTGAAAAGAGGGATAGTAAGATAGTGTTTGGATAGTGTTCCGATAAATTATACATTCATACCTGCATCAACCCGCCAGGACTTCCAGCCACCTCATTTAGATACACAGATTGAATGGAATCAACAACGAGAGCACGTGGGGAAAGCAGTTGCACCTTTTCTAAAATATCCTGCATGAAAAGGGCAAACACCTTAGACTTTACAGTTGTCGAACAACGGATTTAATATATTATCCCAAAACCAGAGTTTCCAATAATTCGAAACATCAATATAGCCGTCAAATAGAAGAGCTGATGAGAAAATAGCAAGGGAAAGATAAAACAAAAGGTGGAGTTTTTGTTTGCTTGTAAGCATACAATGAGTATGGACATGGCTATTTTTGGGGGAAAATCAACTGATAACTCGTAACAAATTGTTGGGAGAACTTAATAAAAAGTTATCAGGAAGAACAGGTTTACACATCAGGAAGAACTTAATAAAAACATATCTTGAATAAACTGAGTCCCAAGTTAACAATTGAGAAATAAGCAACTAAGTACAGAGACAGTTAGCGCTAACCAACCTCAATAACAGTGCTTGAATAAAGGAAAAGGCCCTCTGTATCGATGCTCAGCTGATCTGCTCTATTTCTAATTTGCTTAACACTCTAGAGAAGAAAATATAATTAGCATCTTGTCACTATTGGGTTCAACCAATCAAAACAGAGAAGGCTTCACAATGTCATTAACAATTCCCAAATAAACAAAATCAAAGTCAGAGATGCCGTCAACGATTGGAATCCATAAAATGAAAGGTAATCTAATAGAACGTATTGTGAAGAAACTGTTCACAACAAACACCAATAAATAAAATTTTAAACTAGTTGGACCAGCAATTAAATTCTCGTTCATATACGCTAAAGAATCTCCTTTCTTTTCAGGATAATTTGAGTCAACTATTTTGCACATTGTAAGGTCGTCGAACGACTTTGCCTAACAATGTGCTCATTCTCAAAACAGAGGTTTTTAAGCTTATACTCCCTCCGTCCCGGTCAATTGTTGTCCTTTCGTTTTGGCACAAAGACCAAGGAAAGAGGAGAAGGCCAATAACTAAATGACAAATGGAACAAAATGAATGAGAATGATCAAATTACTCATCAAGTTCATTCTTAAAATAGAAATGACAACAAATGACTGAGACACCCCAAAATGGAAAAGGACAGCAAATGATCGGGACAGAGGGAGTATGCA
Organism: Silene latifolia; assembly: GCF_048544455.1. Taxonomy (NCBI): domain Eukaryota; kingdom Viridiplantae; phylum Streptophyta; class Magnoliopsida; order Caryophyllales; family Caryophyllaceae; genus Silene; species Silene latifolia. Next base: position 9,566,265 of record NC_133536.1, on the reverse strand, counting down.
GTTTCTCGTAGCTTCAATAGGTTTAACTAGCTTCTTGGATGCCTGTAGAGAAAAACCATGATATAATCCAGAAAATCACTAAGCTTTCTCTATCTAGTGACAAAGTGTACGGTCCTTGCACCATTGCAGAGAGTATATTCTCGCCTGTTACACCTTCCACATATTGGCAACTAATGTTACCTGGGAGGTAAACCAAATTTCTTACTAAATTTGTATGCGTGGTTTTATTTTCAATATCCAAACCCTTCAGGAATCATGACTACTGAATAGAATCAAAGATAAAATTTCCATAGTAATCATTCAGAGCTGCAACACTGCATCACGGCCAGTTCTAAAGGTCTTGAAGATTACCGTGACAGCATGACTTCATATTAAGGAAATATATCACCGCATTTTTAAGCGGTGCGAACGAAATGAAGGTGTGGCGTTCGATCCTAAGATCAAGATTGAAACCCAGGTTTAATGCCATGAATATCCCTCACTCATTTTTGCACCAAACATTCACTCTCTTTTTAGTCAAGTTCGTTACCGATATTATGTGAGCTAGAAAGTACTACCCACCTTGTCTTGTACCCTTCACTTGCTTTCAACTTTCAAGTATATCATTTGGCCTTTTTCCCGAGATGGGAGATATTATTGTCCCCCAGCATAATAGGTGTTCTCTGTTCTCTAATATTTAGCAGAGCGCTAAACATTAGAATAATGGAAGGGGGTGTTGCTTCTAGTGCACTGACCTCTTCACCGGATACGTAGAGCACAGGCACTGCTCCTCCAACGTCACAGCTTTCTGCTAGAAGTGCAGCCATCTTCATTTCGAACATAACTCATTAGTGAAACATGCAATATCGCATCACTTGAATGAAATCTCCCGAGATAGACAACTTAAGCAGGTTTATGTGACAAAAATGGATCTTACCTGTAATGCCAATGTACTTTTGCCCACACCAGGATCACCACCAACCAAAATCAATGAGCCTATAAAAACTCGCAAGAAAGTTTGTTACAAGAGTTACATGCTGAGCAAGCTCATCTTGGGAAACAACAATAGTGTAAAACTCGTAAGAAGCTAGAGAATTAGAAGGCAAAGCAATGTACTCCCTCCGTCCCGCTTTTGGCAAAAAGACCGAGGAGGGAGTAGGGAACCACTTGTACTTATTGTTATTGGATGCAAATGGACTAAAATGTATGTGGGTAATTACCCAAAAACACGCATTCCTAAAATAGAAAGATAAACAAATTATCAAGACACTCTAAAATGGAAAAAAGTAGGACAAACGACTAGGACGGAGGGAGTAATTGTCAAGAGAGAATCTTGTACAATAAGTCAAGAGTTCTCTCCCAAAGCAATGGGGATGTCACTAACTACGGCTACTACGCTATCCCTTGAAGCCTCACGCTGATACATTAACATGCAAGTAGGATGAACATGCTAAAACAGAACACAATACATGAGAGAGATGAATAGGGGGAAGATAATTTGTAATAACCAATGAGAGAGATGAATTGGGGGAAGAAAATCTGCTAAAACAGAACACAATACATGCACACGTGAGTGAGAAAGACTGATGGTACAACTTCATTGGCTAAGCCTCAACTATAAGCTTAGGCTTTTGCTTGAGATAATAATTTCCCAATAAAGTATTAACCACACTATCTCAGTCATTTACCAGGTTTCCACATTCAAATTATTGTTAAAGGCGCCAAGGACATGTAAGCCAACGTAAATAAACAAAAAAGACGAGCAAATATTCGTCAAAAATACATAAAAAGCAACATAACATGATTAGACACTCAATCTGTACCTGGCACAACACCGCCACCAAGCACCCTATTAACTTCCAATCCGAGCAAGCCAGACCTGAAATCAGCCAAATCAGACCTCAATTTTCAGCATTTTGCAAAATATTCGCTTTTACAAACAACATAACATAATTAAATATCTCTGTTAAGTCTAGGCTGCTAGAATTGCACCACTAAATCCGATATAGTTGACTCCCAACCTAGCTACACGTAATGAAAGCAATCAAATTAAACATAACCTTATCAATGTTTTAACCAAACATACAACTTACAATCGAATACGCCATTCCATATGATTAATCCCTGGATTCACATCCATCAACCTAACCGGTGCATTATGCCCAACCATTTGCTCAGGCAACGAACACAACGTCATCATATTCTCAGAAGTCTCGTTTTCCGCACTACTACCTACACCCTTAATTGAATTTGTTGGGTTACTCGTAGGAGAACTGAAGATTGACCAACCCCTAGGGCTCGGTTCAAAAGTTGGTTCTTTGGATGCGCCATTGACTTCGATGAGAGGTGATTCGGGAAATGATTTGGGGGTAACTGGATGAACCGGTGCATTATGCTCAGGCAACGAAGACGACCTCATCCTATTCTCAGAAGACTCGTTTTCCGACACTGACGACAAGTTCACTCGAATCCTCGACCCCTCTTCCCCATTACTATCTACACTCTTAATTGAATCTGTAGCTTTACTCTGCGCATTACTGAAGGTTGACCAACCCCCACATCTAGGCTCAGAAGCTGGTTTTTCGGGTGATGATTCGGAGGTAATTGGATGAACCGGTGCATTATGCCCAACCATTTGCTCAGGCAACCCAGACAACTTCATTATATTCTCAGAAGTCTCGTTTTCCGACACCGAAAACTTATTCAAAGTCCCACATTTATTATGAGATTCACAGGTACCCTGCCTTCCTTCTCTTACCCAATTCTTCAACCCCTCTTCCTCATTACTACCTACACAGCTTGCCTTCTTTCTCTTCAACACCTTCAACAGAAAATGACGGGAAAAATTAGGGTTTTGATTCTTCGACCCCTCTTCCCCAATACTACCTACACTATTCCTTCTGTTCTCTCTCCTAATCACCCGATTCTTCGACCCGTCTTCCTCATTACGACCTACGCTCTTAATTGAATGTTTAGATTCACCCGATTCTTCGACCCGTTTTTCGGGTGATGATTTGGGGGTAATTGAATTAATTGGGCGGAAATGACGGGAGAAATTAGGGTTTCGATGGTGTTGAATGTGTTGATTCTTCGACCCGTTTTGCCGATTACGACCTACACTCTTAATTGAATCTGTAGGTTTACTCTGAGGATTACTGAAGGTTCGCCAACCCCCAGGGCTAGACTCAGAAGCTGGTTCTTTGGGTGATGATTTGGGGATAATTGAATGAATTGGGCGGAGATGTTGTTGATTGGGGATGATTAGAGAGTTAATTGAAGGGCGAATAAGTTTGAATTTGGAAGAATTAAGAAGGGAAATTTGTGAACGAAGTAGATGAATTGCTGCCATTTTTGAAGCTTGAATGTGAGAGAATTACTTCCTCCATTCAACTCCACTCTACCTATTTCACTTTTGTATACTATTTACAATTGTGTATTCAATTTCGATTTTCTCTCGATACGTAAGTGGAAATATATTCATGTGGGATCTTATTTGATTAAATCTTTTACGAAAGACATTAAAAATATCTAACTTTTATAATTTTTGCAAATACGTAGCTAATAATATTTAGCGCGTAAAACACGCGTTGGCAAACGTGAAAAAAGAAAGTGGTAGAGTGGACTTGAATGGAGGAAGTAGAAATTAGGGTTTAGGGTTTGGGGACGGGGGGAATCCTTCAGTAATACTCAGAGTAAACGTACAAATTCATATTATCTTCTCACCTGGAAGCAACAACAATGGCGGCCATACTCCTTCGAAACCCCTAATTCCACCTGCGTGCTGCCGCAAGTGCTCCGTATAATTTAGTTTTTTTTTTTTTTTTTGGTGAAGTCCGTATAATTTAGTTGTGAACTTGTGATCTTCAAGCTTCCACATTTTATAGTCATTTTTTTTCAGCATAAATAGTTGACCATTGTTTAGTAGACTACCTTACATTTTCATTACAATAATAACAATCGTACCAATCGTTGGTTGGCGTAGTGGTAGCATGGGGCTGCGCTTGATAGATAGGGAGGTCTGCGGATCGATCTCCCACAACTGCGATTGAGAGGGGTTTAAATACCGTAATCATTGGACACGCCCCGAAATCCGAATTAGTCGGCTCAATGTGGTTCGGATTACCGAATGGTTTAGACCAAAAAAAACAATAATAACAATCGTGGTTCTTAATCTTGAGTGATCATTAAGAACCCAAAATAAAAAGTTCTTCTATTATAAGTTAAAAGTTGTTTTTAATTTTAAAAATTGAGTTCCAAAATAAAAACTTGGTTGTTCATACTTGAGAATTTGAGAACCAATAAACATACTTTGAAAAATGTGAAATACCCATGACTTATTTTTTATTTTTTATTTAAGAACTTTATACAAATGTTATTTATTGTGGGTAAAAGTTCTTAAACATTGGAACTAATAAAATATGTTACTCCATCTACTTTTTAATATATGATGTTTTGCTTTTTCGAGGCGAGCCCTTGACTTTAATATTTACAACAAAATATTTGGTAAAAAATTATAAAAATTATACCATTAGATTACTTATGAAAAACTCTTTTATATGAGTATACATATCACTATATTTAAGCATATAATTTGAGAGATATTAAAGAGAGAAGTGTGTGTCTCGAAATATGAGAAAGTCATATAAAGAAAAATAGAGGGAGTATGGCATAACTCATAAGCAGAACTTAGGGGGAGTTTGGTTTGGGGGTTTGGAATGGAATGGAATAGATATCATCGATTCAAGTGTTTGGTTGACCACTTTTGGAATGGATTTAGAAACTCAAGGGTTTCTCAATCCACCTCAATCCCTTGGAATCCCATACTCTACTCCTCCCCCAAGTTTCTAAATCCAATCCCCCTGGATACAAAACCTAAAATTAAGAAAGAAAAAAAAAACAAATTGTTGTTGTTCTACTCTACGTAAGTCTTCATATTCTACTTTCATAATAATTTTTTTCCTTTTATAAAAAATTTGCTTGTGATTGTTCATAGGTATACATGATTCGTTGCAATAATACATGTGTCTATTGCTTTAAACAATATTTACGGGTTGTATGACGACTCGTATGACAATTACCTTAAAAAATTGTGTTGTTATATAATTAATATTGAAATATGCACATGATTAAATTATTTTCGCAGGATTGAATAGTAGAGTTTGTCTGATTGTTTACAGCTCTGATAGTTTTAGTCAGTATGTGGGGTTTTAAGTTTTTTTGGGGATTGAAATATTAAATCATAGTATCTGATAGATTGTGTCAATTTATTGGTAGTGCTAGTATTGGATTACTTAGGTAACTAGAGTTGAATGGTAACATTATTCTGCTGCGGTTCTTGGCTTCTTTAATCTGTTTAAGCATTTTCATTCAAAAAAAACAAAAACAAAGAAGTTATAAACATTCTGATTTCATTTGTCAAAAATGTTGCTTTGCACACTGACCCTACCATGGATAAACAAACAAGTATAGATGTACAAGAAGCTCTTTGTATGAACCTTTAATAGTTTTCTGCAATGCTTGCTGAGAAATCCATTCCAAATGTGAACCAAACACCATGAATGGCATTTACAATCCATTACAAAATTGAACCAAACAAGTGTTAAAAGGTATGGGGTTCTAACTCCATTTCACCCTGGATTCTCATACCAATCCATTCCATTCCCACACTTTGAACCAAACAGAATATAGAGTTATTCTATTGCTATTGCTCTTAGTTGCTCATATTCTTGTGTAAGACGGTTTTACATAAACTACCAATTAACGGACGCGTTATATTATGCACACGAACACGCTTAAAAGGGACGAAGGTAGAGGTGTGCGGTGGAGGTGTCTTCGACTATGGCGCATGGGGCAGAGCTGGGTTTGTCAATCACAGAACATCATCACAATTTACATCTCCATCACATGGCTTGTTTTGTGATTAACATTAGTTTCAAATTATAGGGTAATTCGTGATTAGCAACACTAATTCAGAAGGCACCCCAAATTTCAGATTTGCCTAATTAATTTTTGATTAGCATTTAATTAATATCATATTTTCAATCCTAATGGTCATCGCTAAGTTTTCTTATTTCAACTTTAATTGCATAATTCTTACACAAATAGTCAAATACATAAATTGGAAACAGAGATAATGAGCAATTATTTTCCTTGATTAAAGATAAAAGTGAAGAAGGTAAAAAGAAGGGTAATTTGTTAATTTAATCGGGTGATATTACTAATTTATGGGCGATAATTTTTTTTTTTTGTTACGATACATCCTTTATTACTAATCAATCCTAAATTCCTAATCATAATCCTAGCACTACTAGTAAATCCCATATTCCCCGCCGACATTCTTTACTAATCCTAGCCCTACTCGTAAATTCCATGTTAAACCTACTATAAATACGGTCTTCTACATGTTTAATTTATTCGTGTTTATTGTTGTTTTAATTTAATTAAAAAAAAAAAAAAAAAAAAAACATGGAGGAAGATCGGCTCTGCGTTCCTTCTGAAACAACGATGGTTGAGATCATGGACATTATGAGCTTGAAATTATATAAATGTCTTAAAGAGAATGATAAGGTTGATGGCGAGGTCCTCTTCATATTCAAGCTTCGTAACTGTGAGTATGCGGGTCAACCCGGCATGTCAAACCATAAAATCATCAGCCATCGTCCTGAATACACACAAGTATCTTTGGAATCTCAACGGCTTTATAATGTAAATGATGATCAGTTTTTAAGGACCGTTTACGAGGTTATTTCTACGGCCGATTTATTCTTCTATACTAAGACTGATGAACAATTAGCTTGCACTTTAACTCGTTTAATTAGGAGTTGTTATCGATTTAGTCTTGGCATGTTGAGCACTTTGAGTGATTATTCTTTGGTTTTTGTTGTGGAAGTTGGGAGGGCATATGCTACTAAAGGTTATATCAAGGCTATGCAGAGGATATTGTTAGATGACCATTCGACTATGAGATTAGAATCAAGTGCTGATAATGATAAGAGAAAGGGTGAACAGGTGATTGTTGATACCTCCTTAATGAATAATGGAGATGTGTTCGATGACGAGGGTTGTGAAGAACCGAGTATGAGTGATGAGATGGACAAATACGAGATGACTAATGTGGATAATGCCAATGTGGCCATTGATGACGCGGGTGATTTTGATGAAGATACAGAGGAGTGGGAGGAGGGTAAGACGAGATAGATTGGGAAACTATTCAAAAGGAACAAAAAGAGATGAATGATATAATCAACGAGGTAAGGAGTTGGCAACAATTACCTAATGATTCTGGGTTAATTTTAGAAGAGATTAAGTGCTTCATTACATTTGAAAATTTGATTTGGGATATAATTGGGAATGAATATGTGATAACCAACGAAGAAAAGAAGCGAGGTAAATGTGCTATTTGTCTGTCACCCTATACCGGAAAGGTAAGGAACAATCCTATTTTCAGATTTTTCACATGGAATCAAGAGACACATTGTTACACGCTTGTCGTATTGGGTTGCGGACACTCATTTCATCATCGTTGTATATTCAAGTGGCTTGAAAAAAATCCGACCTGCCCTTTGTGTAAATTGGTCAACTATGTCACTGTTTGATCATAATGATTGACATGAAAGAACAAGATGCTTGTAACCCCCTTTATACTAAAATAATTAGAGATTACTAAAAAATTTCCGCCTAAATGATTTATTCTATAATTAGATTTCACAATATTATATCTACAATGGGCCATACTTTCCAACAATAAATATCTCTATTTTGTAATATATAATATGTAATATATAATATATAATATATTTTTCAATTTGCATAAATATATTAAAAAGATATTCTGATTTTGTCATAAATGAAATTGTACTAATTATACGTATGATGTGATAAAATATTTTATTGTTATTATTTTTAAGACTAAACACGATGGCTACGTACAATTATTTAGCAAACATTTTCATCCCTCTTATACTATAAAAGAATAGGAGATTAATAAAATTTTCCCGCTTAAATGAAGTATTCTATAATTAGATTATATCATATTTACACATGCTATTACAAACAATAGATATTGCAGTTAAAAGGGGTATAATATTTTTTCAATTTGCATAGACATATTAATTAGATATTCTGATTTTGTTACATAAATGAAACTAGTTTTAAACCCGTGCAAAATTGCACGGGTATGTATTTGGGCCAGTATTAATGTTTTTGAATGTATATTTGTTTTTGCATTTCTATCACTACAACAAATCCCTTGCATTCTCGACGCTTTTTTAGGCTATTGTCGACGCTTAAAAGCGTCGCCAATTTATTTCTCGACGCTTTAAAAAGCGTGGGGTTTTGGGGCGTCAGGATTTTCCGACGCTTTTTAGCGTCAACTTTGCCGACACTTTTAGGTGTCAAGAGCCGCGACGCCTTTAAGCGTTAGTGTTTCTCTACACTTCTTTGCGTCGCAATTTAGAAATTTCTCGACGCTTTTCCTGCACAAAAAATTCACTACGACTACTATTTTTGTCAATACGATTAAATTAAATCATACAACGTTAATTTGACTAGAATATATGCAAAACAAAAATTTATACCATAAATTAAAATTCCATTATCAAATTACATGCGTTCAAAATTCCATTATCAAATTACATGACATCATAGAGTGTATAAACAACTATTGTAATTATTTCATCTCGATGCACCGCCACCATTTGTTGAGTCCAATATCTACGTTTCAGGAAATTAAATATCATCAAGAAGTCAATCAAGTAGGGAAGTTGTGCTACTAATAAAGAAAAGATGAAATCACAACCCTCCTTAATAAAAAGTATAATTGACATGAATCCACAGACGCAAAATTTTTAGCCTCTTGTGAATGTGAATGCTATAGTTGTATAGACTAGCTTAGGTACAGCTTCCTGCCATTTTATGTCTAGTACATTGAGATTGTACAAGGCTATCTAGGAAGGAATTGGTAAACAATAGCATGTTGAAGTTGCACCGGAATGTAACTTAGGAGATTTCTTATTTAAAATTTGCAGGATGAATCAAACAAGACAAGTTTGTATAGACACCTCGTTTCTGCACCTCCCGCAAACCACCCGGTGATGATTGGGCCGCATGTTTGATACGCGGAACGATTTGTGACAATTCGTAAGATTATCGTCAAGTGATTGCTCAAATATTAAATGTCGACCTCTTAGTTGTCATCTACGTCCCGATACGGTCGTTTTGGCAGTAATTAGAGTACATTCGGAGTCCGGGTCAAAAACCGTCTCCATTTTTGATAACTGTTAAATCCCGAGTCAGAATATTCTGGAATGTTCCGGATATTTCTATTCCATATTTTATAAATTTTATCTTTTGGCAAATAATAACCCGTAATATTCATAAGATATTCGAATTATTTCCGTCCTACCATAACTCAAACGCGGAAATCTTTCTTCAGCAGGAGGAAACCTCCTGGGAACAGACGCAGCAGGCGCTGCGCCTCTTCCAAGAGACGCGATTCTTTGCTTTGCGCCTTTCCCAGCCCTTCTTTGCATGTCTTACGTATCTTTTTCATATCTTTCCGAGATTCATTCACTTCCAAAGAGTCTCCGAAACCCTATTCCTTCACGTGATTAGTATAAATAGGAGCCTTCGTTCCTCATATTTCTCACGCGAGTGTCCGCCCTTCTCTTCTCCCTTTGCATTCTAGACTTCGTTCTTACTAATTGGCGCCTACGTGCTTGAACATTCGACCACGTAAGCTCGGATCCTTCCGGGTACCAGCCTCTCCGTTGCATGACCGACCAATTTGACCAACTACACCAATAATCAATCTAATTAATCAATCAACTTAATCGTTTTCCTCTTACGAGGGCACTCTCTTTGCATTCGCGTCGAGCATCACTAATCGATATTCTTGGTCCTTCTCGTTTCGTCAACATGTAAGTCTGAGGGTGTATAATCCTTATTTGTTTATTGTATTTATTTTTATTGTATCACTCATGTAAGGTTTACGTCGAAAATACCTCATTAAAACCGATTTCTAAAACCGTCTTTAAAACCCTTTTTTACGGATTTTTCAGAAGACTGACAGTCGAGAAAAGACGCAGCAACTGCTGCGCCTCTTCGAAGGAGCGCAGTTCCTGCTGCGCCTCTTCGTGAGGCTGCCGCAGTTCCTGCTTCTTTTCTTCTTCTTCGTCCTCTGTAATTCGTCTTTCTTATTTGTTTCCGTATGTTTCTCTTTAATTCTTTCACCTGATAATTTAATAATCACATGTATATTATTCATCATCATTAACATGTCTTAATCATCATAAATCCGACCTAAATCCCAAATAATCCAATATTTACGGGTTTTCGTCATTAAATTCAAACCCGGATTTTAGAGGTTCAATTCGTCAATATTGAGTTTCTGGAATTCGCCATTGATATAGTTTTCATCTGCTTATTCGCATATTCGTTGTATATCCGTCGTATTTAGCCTAATTGATTTATTTCAACAGAGGACTCATTAATGTTTTCATCGTAAATCCATGTAATTAATCCGTTTGCATCCGTCTCATGCATGTTTTATCGCTTTTATGACCATCCTTCACATGTAATTAACCTGTTAAATCACTTCCATCCGAGTAAATATTTCAATCAATCATTAAATTTACCCATCAACATTAACGATTTGCAGTTCCGGCTTCACAGCCAGAACTCACCCTTGGAACAGACGCAAGAATCGCCGCGCTCTTCCCGAGGGCGCGATCTGCTGCGCTTTGTTCCCGAGATGATTCTGTCCCTGAACTCCGTCTCTGCCTTGACCTAGTTTAATTAGTTTACGTATTAACCTACTACTAATCGTATTATCACTTCTGTTAATTTATTTTATTTCTTTCTTTCTTTTATTCCTTTTTCTCAAATTATCTGTTTTAAAGGTATTTTCGACATAAATCGCCTAATCCGTTGTAATTAATGTAATTTTCATTATTGTAATTTATATTTATTGTATTTCTTTCATTTGTATGTTTCCACATGTAAATGAGCACTAAATCCTACTTCGACCCAATTGTTTGCTAACTAATTGTTCACCGACTTAGTTATATTCTCACATGCTAGGATTAAAACTTGGATGTTGCATTGCATGCATATAGCCGACGATATATCAAGTACGAATAACTTCCCTAATCATTAGTAGAGGCCGCTATCGAGGCGGGCGGGATTAGGTGTTCGATCAAAAGAGCTTCCTAATACGTACCCTCACCCCTTACTCCAGATCTCCGTGAGCACCCGTGTTCATTGGCATCCACGAGAGTCATTCTAGACATAGAATGCTAAGGGTAACGATTGCTTAGTGTTCATGTCTCTACTTTGTGTCTTGACATGACACGAGGTATTCGAACGGTTCCAATTTCCCATAAAAATTGGTGGCGACTCCATACAAAATGCAAACGCTTGTTTTCGACCTTCACCAAGCGCCCCCGTGGGCGGCCCGCTGTCCACAGTTTGGCGACTCCGCTGGGGATAATACACTTACGTGTAGCAAGGGTGAAACTTGAACAAGGTTAGGGAATAGTTTGTACAAGACAATTGTCGGTTTTCATAACTCGGTCTTCCTAGACCGTTTAATTCGGCCTTCCTAGGCCCAAACCAACCCATTCGACCAATCGTCCCGTCTAAACGGTCCTAATTCTTATTTGGGCCTAAGGATGGATAGCGATTGACGTCATCCATACCATGATGCTTACTCTTGTTTGTATCAAGGGCCTTCACTACTTGAGGAAATGGACTAGGAATCGGCCTTACTCTTGTTTGGCACGAGCCTCTCCACAGACTTCGGGTTTGATGGTTCGGTATGGCAACCCACCCTTTAAACCAAAACCCTTTTAAATGCACTCAACATCCCGTTATAATGCTTGTATAAATATGTAAACCTTACGTGATCACCATTTCTAAACAAATCATGACGAATTTTCAAAAATCAAAACCCAATTTCAAAACAAAATTTCGAAAAAAAAAGAGGCCTTCAATTAGCGCAAAATCCGGTCAAAACCCTGTCCGTTTGTCGTGTCAAAATTCGGGCCACAAGCCCATTTCAAACCTCACTTCGAGTCCACTCCTACAACTACACTACAGTTGACTAGGACACACATTTTCAAAGACCTTGTCTTTCTTCAAAACTCACTCAACACAAGTGGCACACACCCACTTCCCGAGTCAAAACTTTTCCTCTTTTAGCAAGTGTGATAAAATGGTCGATCGTGTTTTGATTCGTCGCCGATCTCTTATCCAGTTTCCAAGATGCCCGGATCAAGTGATGAAACAAATCTCCAAAGAAATTCAAGATAGTAATGATCGAATCCTAGCCGTGTTAGCCCAAATGCAAGTTACCCAAAACCAAACCTATGACCGCCTTGAGCTCATCGAAGGCCGTATCTTTGATGTAGAGGGAAGGTTGCCTCCCCTTAAAGGTGAAGTACTACGTTTTTTCGATGACGAGTCTAAAGATGAGAATCCTATCATAGGGACAACTGCAGCTGAGAAAAGACTCCAATACCTAGAGGAGCAATTGATGTACCTTAAGGGGGATGACATTTATAAGGAAAACAATCGCAAGTATGAAGCCGTCAATTCCAAATTGCCAACTAACTTTAGCATGACGGATATCCCTAAGTTCAAAGGACATGAGAACCCTTTAAACCACATCCGTGCCTTCAAGGATTACATGTCTATCAAAGGCATCAAACCCGAGATGTTCTTAAGGATCTTTCCTTCATCTCTTGACACCATTCCGAAGCAATGGTTCTACACTTTAGACCACAAGAAGGTCGCTACTTGGGAAGACGCCGCAATCGAGTTCTCGAAACAATATGCGGATAATGCCGAGATCCAAGTCAACATGCGTACTCTAGAGGTTCTTACCCAAAATGACAAAGAAGGATTCACCGACTTCCTAAGTAGGTGGAGGAAGACTAGTACTCAATTAGTTGAACGCCCAGATGAGGCTACTCTCGTGGAAAAGTTTGTGGATAATCTCAAGCCCATATATGCCAACCATTTGAGATATCAAAACATCAAGACTTTCAAGGACTTAACCGTATTAGGGACACGAATTGAAGATGACATCCGTAAAGGACTCTTGTCCAAAACGGTAGGTCGAGGATATCAAGGGTCCACAAGTCGTTCATACGGCTCTACTAGCAAGACTGACGAAGTTAACCTTCTCGAGCCATCTAAGAAAACTACTCCACCAAGGAAATTCACAAACCTTGGGGATACGTACTCCAACGCTCTAAAAATGTTAATGAAGCAAGGAAAACTCCAACCCATTGGACCTACTCCCGAACCCGAAAGGAAGTCCAAGTTTTGGGATGAAAATTCGTACTGTGAGTACCATAGGGGCAAAGGGCACGACACAGAAAAATGCTACAAGTTGAAACACGTGCTTCAAGATATGATTGAAGATGGTCGACTTCCAATTCCACCAGGATGTAAGCCCAACAACACTCAGAATCCTCTTGGAGTTCTAGTGATTACAAGTGACGAATCTACCTTAGATTGCTCACACCTCATTTCTCCCACCGAAAATGAAATTCATGCAATTGAGAAAGAAAGGCTCTACTCTACTATCTCCCCCACCATTTCCGACTTCATCACATGGGCAAGGAATGTAGATAGACAAGTGTGGGAACTATAAAACATGGTAACGGCCTTGCGCAATCCCAATGCAATACCTAAAGAACGCGTACCATTGATCTTCTCTCAGAATGCCACTATGCAAGAAGTAGTCACCGTGGTTGATAAACTAGTCGATCAAATCATACGACTAGAAAGTGATATCATGAGAATGAAGGAACTAGCCGCAGTTAATGGGGTTTGGGCCGATGACGATGAGGACGAGTATCTCATTGAAAACTCCCTAGTCAAGGAAATAGTCGAAAATGGTGAAGACCAAGATGTGGATCACCTAACTCGTTCGGGTCGCCCATATCAAAATACTACTCAAAACGGTCCAACCAACGTCATCACACCAAATGACAACGAAGATGACCCCACTGATCATTTGCTCAAGCAATTACGTAAAAACCAAGGCTGATCTTTCATCGGCAACTAGTGGCAAGCTCATTTCCACATCGCCAAGCTTTACTGCAAGCTTTGGCCAAATTGAATGTAGCACATAACTCTACTCCTGAAGATATAGTCAACTTGGTCTTCCAAGAATCACCTAAGCTAAGTAATCCTATTACTTTCTCGGATAAAGACTTGCCACCTTTTGGCGCTAGTCACAACCTTGCTCTATACATCACTGTCATCTGTCTAAAGAAAAACGTGCCAATGACCTTGGTGGATGATGGCTCCGCGGTCAACGTCATACCCCTCAAAACGGCATACAAACTAGGCATGAAAGAGTCGGATTGGACTCCTACAAATCAAGGTGTTCGTGCATATGACGGTACGCGACGAAAAGTGGTAGGACTTGTTAACCTAACCATAGCCACGGGGCCGATTGAACGAAAGGTTAACTTCCAAATAGTGGACATCGAAGCTTCATTCAACATACTTCTGGGAAGGCCTTGGATTCATGCTTCCAAAGCGGTAACATCCACCCTTCATCAAAAGATCAAGATCCCACTAAATGGCAAAGTTGTGACGATCACTTCGTCACCCATCAAGGTAATAATCGAGAAGCAATCAAACAATCAAGTCCTTGCGGATCCCGTATATGAACTTGGAGGCTTCCAAAGCGTAAGCGTTATAGAAAGTGAGTTGGCACCCTTATACTATAATCCCTACTCTAACTTGGTGGTCAACCACATACTCAAATCCCAGGGATACTTCCCTGGAATGCCTTTGAACCCAATTCGGAAGAACACCTTCGCACCATACAAGGAAGGCAACTCGACAAGGATACCACTTGGACTAGGGTACAAACCCACAAAAGAAGAAGTTCTCGAAATGCTCGCCCAAGTCCAAAATCGCAAGCACGTGGGAGTCCAAATGAGGCCATATCTCCCCACTCTAAATGGGTACTTCGTCCAAGAAGGAAGTTCAGAACTCTTTCACGGATTTCCCGAACCTTGGCAATATCTTGAGAGGAAGTTAGCCGGAATCGAGATCTTTCACGATTGCTACTTCATTCCTCCAGAAACGGTTCCTACCGTCAAAACCCGTCAAGCACCTTGCTTCGACGAACAAGCTGTTAGCCTATTGTTTGGAGAAGATCGATTCATTAGGGCCGCGCAGGATGAGATCATTACTATGATACTTCAGGACGATCGCTTCAACCCCACCGCGTTGATCACAGAAATCGACACAAAGCAGAAGAAAGGGTGGAGAAAATCTATCAAATGGACCAACAATCAAGGAAGACTCTTCAAGCTCACCACTGGAGAAGGAGAGATGTTCAAAGGAGAACCAGAAGACGACGAATTCGAGTCGGAGACGGAGTCAGAGTCAGAGTCGGAGTCTAGAGAAGTCATTAGAGAATCTACTCCTGTTGTCATCCCCACTCCCTTCATTTCTCCTAGCTTAGCCTCGAGTAGTCACAGTAGTTCGGGAAATGCCCCACCATTATCGTCCTTTGCCGCCACCGACCATGGATCAGTTGGCTTCTTTGTTTCAACTTTACTCAAATCTTAATATGAATAAATCGGGTTCGCTTACTCTTTGCGTTATCTTGAGTGCAATTACATTTACGATGATACGAGGATGACCAAGATCCAGACTTGACCGAAATACCTCCCTACGTAGCCAAAGAAATACTACAGGAAGGGGAAGGGGGACCTGTAATAGAGGACACCGAACCCATCAATGTAGGAACCGAACTGGAACCTAAAGAACTTAGGATAGGGACTATCTTGAGCTCTACCGAACGGGCCGATTTCATAGACCTCCTAAATGAATTCAAAGACGTTTTCGCTTGGTCCTACAAAGACATGCCAGGGATCGACAGGGATATCGCCGAACATAGGATTCCAATTAAGCCGGGTTTCAAAACTGTGAAACATAAGCTTCGACGAATGAGAACAGAATGGGCTCTAAAGATTAAGGAAGAAGTTGATAAGCAATTCAAAGCAGGTTCATCAAAGTTTCCGAGTATTCTGACTGGGTAGCTAACATAGTACCCGTGCCCAAAAAGGATGGGAGAATCCGTGTTTGTGTTGACTTTAGGGACTTGAACAAAGCGAGTCCGAAAGATGACTTCCCTCTACCTCACATTGACATATTGGTAGATAATACTGCAGACCACGCATTACTATCCTTCATGGATGGATATGCGGGTTATAACCAAATCAAGATGGCCATGGAAGATATGCACAAGACCGCATTCGTCACCCAATGGGGAACATATTGCTACACGGTAATACCATTCGGATTGATTAACGCCGGAGCTACATACCAACGCACCGCAACTACACTCCTACATGACATGATGCACAAAGAAATTGAGGTATATGTAGATGACATGATCGTCAAATCCAAGGAAAGAGAGGGACATATTGCAAACCTTCGCAAATTCTTCGCAAGGCTACGAAAGTACAACATGAGACTCAACCCCCGTAAATGCACATTTGGGGTAACATCCGGGAAACTCCTGGGATATGTCGTTAGCCAACGCGGTATAGAAATAGATCCTTCCAAAATCAAAGCTCGATCGAAATGCCACAACCTCAAACAAAAAAAAGAAGTCGAGGATTCCCCGGGAAAAGTACAATACATAAGTCGATTCATATCGAAACTTACGATGATTTGTGAGCCTATCTTCAAGAAACTCAAGAAAACAGACCACACCATGTGGGATGATGATTGTCAAAAGGCGTTTGACCGAATTAAGGAGATATTGGCTAAACCACCAGTGCTCATGCCACCGCAACGAGATCAACCTCTTGGTTTATATCTCACAGTAACTGAAACTGCCATGGGCGCCATGTTGGCTCAAACTGTAGGAAGCGAAGAAAGAGCTATTTACTACCTAAGTAAGAAGTTCCTGGAATATGAGTGCAAATACTCACAACTCGAAAAGACATGCCTCGCTCTTGTGTGGGCAACGAAGAAGCTACGTCACTACATGCTTAGCTACTCCGTCAAGATATACTCCAAAATGGACCCAGTCAAATACCTCTTCGAGAAACCCGTCCTCAACTGTAACACCCCCATACTCCGAGTGCCTTACCAGGACCACTCAGGTATGAAGACATCACCATCTCGGTTGCCCGAGGTATGATAATCAAATAGACAAAACAGAAACAACATTTACTATAAGTAATTTAATGAATAAGTACAATCCTCGAAACCAAACTGAAAGTACAATACATTATTCCAAACTGTCTGTTCTCAACTGAAATATAAATAAATACTAAACTACAAAAAGACTCTATCGTCATGTCATGGTCATCCCAGCTATCCCAAATCATCTCTATACCTTTCAATATCTCGCTCACCATCCCCGAATGGATCACCGCAGTTTTACAAAACAACACCGGGTCGATTAATCACACAATCAAAATAGATAATAACAATAAGACAAACAGACAAACCGAATCACACTCACACACACACACATCCAACCAACTCCCATCATCTCAATACGATCGTCCACCGGACCAACCTCGCTGATGGGGACCGCACTGTTCCCACCTAAGCCCCGCTCATCGTACGAGCGATAACCCCGTCCATTAATGTGCACATCCCCTTTCGTGGCGGGTTCCACGAAGGGCGAACTAGGCGTGAGATCACTCCCGCAAGTGACCCCACTCAGCCGAGAACGCATCTCGAGAACCATCACAAACACAACCACAATCACAATCACAATTACAATTACAATCATCATATCAATCAACTAACTACAAGACATCACCAATATCCCATTATGGGACTAATACCGAAAAGTAGAAATCCTACCGGAAAGCACAACACGCAGACGGTATCTACAGCTGTCTCAAAACGCCTCTTCTATGAACTCTCCTCCTACCATACAACACATAGATACTACTATTCAATTACTATTTATAAAAACCCCCGATTCCTAAATTAGGGTTTCACTAATCTTAACAAAACATTATATAAATTACATTAAAAGCTTACCCTCGACGCAAGGAATCCAACGACACAAACTACGATGCAAACCGACCGTCCAACTCCGGAATTGTCAAGAACGCGATTAGGAAGAAGAACAAGTTGCTTTCTCTCTTAAACAGGTTTTAGGTTTTGTAAAAAGTGATTTAGAACAAAGACGAATTGGTTTAAATACCTTAATCGCGTAATTAACAAAACCCGAGAAAACTCCCCCGTAAAACCGGACACTCGATCGAGTACCCAAGGTACTCGATCGAGTACCCCTACTCGATCGAGTGCCCCACTACTCGATCGAGTGCCCAACAGTCGAAACTATTCTATTCTCGCAACATACCCTTACTCGACAGAGTAAGGGCTACTCGATAGAGTACCCCCAAGACCATAAATACGGAGTATTACAGTCTTCCCTCCTTAAAAGGAACTTCGTCCCCGAAGTTCAAACCACTACCAAACAAAGGTACTCCCATAAGCTTCCCGACTCGAAGGTCAAAATAAACACAACGTAAAACATGCTACTAACCCAACTTATCCCGACAAACATACCGACGCAACATATACAAGGGGTGTAAAAACTCTTAAAAAACTCTCGCGATCATCTCCTACCCCCCTAAAAGAAACAAGGTTACGTCCCCGTAACCATACATACCTGATCAAAAAGGAAAGGGTAACGCTCTTTCATGATATCCTCCGCCTCCCATGTAGCTTCCTCAGTCTCATGGTTAGACCAAAGGATCTTAAGCAAAACTGTCTCACCACTCCTGGTCTTTCTAACTTTTCGGTCTAGGATCTGCTTAGGCACCTCGAGGTACGATAAAGACTCATCCAGCTCTAAGCTCTCTGCCTCCAACACATGTGACGGGTCACTCACATACTTCCGCAAATATACATGAAACACATTATGCACTCTCTCCAAAGCAGCCGGTAAAGCCAAACGATAAGCCACTTCCCCAACTCGCTCTAAGATCTCATAAGGCCCTATAAACTTCTGGCTTAGCTTGCCTTTCTTCCCAAATCTCATAACTCCTCGCATAGGAGACACTTTCAGAAGAACCTTGTCCCCAACCTGAAACTCTATGTCCCGACGATGTAGATCTGCATAAATCTTCTGTCGATCCTGAGCTGCTCTCATCCGTTCTCTGATCATCTTAATCTGTTCCACCATTTCGTGTACCATCTCTGGTCCGAAAACCACTGCCTCAGCACTATCGTCCCAACAGATCGGACTCCTACATCTCCTCCCATACAAGGCCTCAAATGGTGCCATACCAATACTGGTGTGATAGCTGTTGTTGTAAGAAAACTCTATTAAGTCCAACCTCTCGCTCCCCAGCTACCACCAAAATCCATCACACAAGCTCGCAACATATCCTCAAGAGTCTTGATTGTTCTCTCGATCGCCCATCTGTCGCAGGATGAAATGCTGTACCCATCTTCAAAGCTGTTCCCAACGATTCCTGCAACTCCTTCCAAAACCTCGATATAAACCTCGCATCTCTGTCAGACACTATGTCCTTAGGGACCCCATGTAACTTAAGCACGTTCTTTCGATAGGCCATAGCCCATTGTGCCTTAGTCCATGTATCTTTCATTGGAACAAAGTGAGCGACTTGGTCGACGATCCACTATCACCCAAATCATGTTGTTACCTTGTTGACTCTTCGGCAAACCCACAATGAAATCCATGGAAATGGATTCCCACTTCCACTCAGGCACCTCCAAAGACTGAACCTTACCTTGTGGTCTTCTCTGTTCCCCTTTAACTCTCTGGCATGTCAAACAACGGGACACAAACTCAGCTATCTCTTTCTTCATCCCAGGCCACCAAAACGTTTTCTTCAAATCTTTGTAAAGCTTGTCTCCACCCGGATGAACTGAATATGGTGTGCAATGCGCTTCTGTCATGATTGTCTTTTTCAACTCCTCGTCATTAGGAACACACCACCTACCATCAAACCTCAAGCTACCATCTCGTGTGAATGGAAAACCGGACACTTTGTCCCTTTCTCTACTCCACTCTCCCACTCCACTATCTTAGGATCCAAAGCCTTTTTACCTCGAATATCATCATAAAACTCCATGTGTACTTTGTCATATCACCCATAGCATCTCCTTTCTCGCATCATATGAATCCCAAAGCTCGCTACCTCATCCTCACCTCATCAAAGATAGAGCTGTACACAAGGAATGTACACTCTTTCTACTCAAAGCATCAGCAACAACATTGGCCTTCCCTTCATGGTAGATGATTTCCATGTCATAATCACCAATCAGCTCCATCCACCTTCTCTGTCTCATGTTCAACTCCTTCTGCGTGAAGATGTACTTGAGACTCTTGTGATCAGAAAATACCTTAAAGATTGCTCCATAAAGGTAGTGCCTCCAAATCTTGAGAGCAAACACCACTGCACCCAACTCCAGGTCATGAGTAGGGTAGTTCTCCTCATAAGGCTTCAACTGCCTAGAAGCATAGGCAATTACTTTACCATTCTGCATCAACACACATCCCAACCCATTCTTCGAGGCATCCGTATAGACCTCGAAATTCTCGCTCCCTTCGGGTAATGCCAAGACAGAGCCGTGGTCAAACGCTCCTTTAAGGTTTGGAACGCCGTCTCACAACTCTCATCCCAACGAAACCCGTTCTCTTTCCTCATCAATCTTTGTCATCGGTCTAGCTATCTTGGAGAAATCTTTCACGAACCGCCTGTAGTATCCAACTAAACCCAAGAAACTCCTAACCTCAACAACATTCTTCGGTGCTTCCCACTTTGTCACCGCCTCAATCTTCGCGGATCCACTACCCCATCTTTAGAGATCACATGCCCCAAAAAAGCAACTTTCTCTAGCCAGAACTCACACTTGGACAGCTTAGCATACAACTCATGATCTCTCAACGTCTGCAACACGATCCTCAGATGCTCCTCATGCTCCTCCTTAGTCTTAGAGTAGACTAGGATGTCATCGATAAACACTACTACGAACTGATCCAAGAACTGTCTGAAGATCCTATTCATCAAATCCATAAACACTGCCGGCGCATTAGACAACCCAAATGGCATCACCACATACTCATAATGGCCATACCTCGACGTGAAAGCAGTCTTCGGTATGTCCACATCTCTAATCTTCACCTGATGGTACCCCGACCTCAAATCGATCTTAGAAAAGACCGTTGCACCACTCAACTGATCAAACAGTCATCTATCCTTGGCAAAGGATACTTGTTCTTTATCGTCACACGGTTCGGCTCCGGTAATCTATGCATAACCTCAAAGTTCCATCCTTCTTCTTCACGAAAAGAATCGGTGCTCCCCCGGAGGCGATACACTTGGTCTAATGTATCCCTTCTCTATCAAATCATCCAATTGCTTCCTAAGCTCCTCCATCTCCTTAGGACCCATACGGTACGGTGCCTTAGAGATTGGCCCCGTCCCCGGCTTCAACTCAACGGTGAAATCTATCTCCCTCTTCGGTGGCAACCCCTAATCTCCTCTCGAAAAACATCTCGCATACTCTCCCACCACTGGTATCTCCTCAATTGCCGGGCTCTCTATCCGGTCGTCTCTCACATGGCACAAAATCGGAGGACATCCCTTCCTCGTATACGACTTCAAGGTGGCAATGTAATCAACTTAACTTTGGGTTTGACTAGAAACCCACGGTAAGACACACTTACACCCTTAGGACCTCTAAGGGACACTTTCTTTGATGACAGTCTATCTTAGCCTTATACTTTCCTAACCAATCCATCCCAACTATCATCTCAAAACCATTAAAAGGAAACTCTAGCAAGTCTACAGGAAAATCGACTTGCCCAACTATCAAAGATACATCTCTAAACAACCTCCCACACGATACCGACTCACCCGAAGGTATGAAAACTTGCTCCCTAACAGACTCATATACTCTCAAACCCAACTGTTTTACATGACTCAAGACACAAACGATTGAGAAGCCCCGAATCAAACAAAACAAACGTAGGAATACCATTAACAAGGAATGTACCTGATAACGTGCGCATCCTCCTCACCGCCTTCTTGTCCATCATGAACAACTTGCCATCGGTCTTCCTCGCCCACCTCCCGGACAAGATTACTAGGCGATGCGGTCGGCTTAGCACCCGACCCTTGATTGTTGTTGTTGTTCATCGGTGTCTTCGATAAGAATTACCGCCGTTGCGGTTGCCTCCACTCGATAGCTCGACCTCCCGGTTTGGCCATGATCCACCGGTCTGCTGCTTGCAAAGCTATGTGCGCAGTCTCGAAAAGATCCCGGTGCGCTCGTGCACTCATGTCTCTTGTGGCCTACGCCACCACAACCAAAGCAAGTCACTCCCCAGCTGTTGCTCACACTCCCACGACCTCGCCCAAAGGAAGTTCCAAAGACTAAACCCGGAACCGAAGAAAATCCCTTAGATTGATTGTGGTTGCCTTTCTTGAAATTAGATTGGCCACCACCCTCGCTCTCGACTTCCTCTTCTCTCCACCCGACCTCTCCCCGAGCCATCTCCACTAGCCTCTCGGCTCTCCCGGCCCTCTCTCATATGCTTCCTTCACATCGCAAGGACTCCCACGGGTAACTTATCCATAATCTTCGTGGTTAGCCCTCTCTCAAACCTCAAAGCCGATTCTCCTCACTCAAACCCATGTCCTCGGATATCCGGGATTTCTCATTGAACCGCTGTAGTACTCGACCCACGACATCTCACCCGTCATCTTAAACTTGTCGAACTCCTCTCTCAACTTACTCCTCACATGTTCTGGTACGAACTCCTTCCTCACACCCTACGAAACTCCTCCCAAGGTATAGCAGGTAACCCCGGTTGGTATATATCTCCTTGGCACTCACTTTTACCGAATCCCACCATTTGCCACCGCCTCCCT
Source organism: Silene latifolia (assembly GCF_048544455.1). NCBI lineage: Eukaryota > Viridiplantae > Streptophyta > Magnoliopsida > Caryophyllales > Caryophyllaceae > Silene > Silene latifolia. The sequence goes on along the minus strand of NC_133536.1, from coordinate 9,543,367 downwards.
CGGATAGAATGCAGCTGATCCACTCTCATCTCATCGGACAAATAACTAAATCCAAAGATGTTCTCCATCTCCCTCAACCAACTATCAAGATGGTTAGGCTCCTCAACTCCCTTGTACTCCTTCGGGTTAAACCTCGCAATATAGAGGCTGACTTTAGCATGGTCAACCTCCTTCTCCTTACTCTTATCCTTGTCCTCATTCCCTCTCTTCGGGGTCTCGTGAGAGCGTCCCCGATGTTCCAACATCTTAACGATGTCATCCGTAGTCATAAGCTCAGCTCTCGCGTACAAAGCATTTCTCTTGGGCGGCATCTTGAAGCTATATAAGAAAGGGATAAACATAAACACGCGTACTAAACCTCAAAACACGAAAATGCGCTGCATAGGACCTACTCGATCGAGTATCCAAACCCACTCGATCGAGTAACTGGCTACTCGATCGAGTGCCCCCATGTACTCGATCGAGTACCCAAACTCCGAACCAAATGGACCTTCGATCTCTAACCCACTCGATCGAGTATCTAGGCTACTCGATCGAGTGACCCCCTACTCGATCGAGTACCCCTAGTTACTCGATCGAGTGCCCCAAAACTCTATTCTGGACTCAAAATCGTTAAAAACCTACCCGATCGAGTCAGCCTCACTCGATCAAGTACCCCCAATACGTAAGAGCTACCCGCATATTACGTCACATACTAACATGCTAAATTTATAAATCATATTATATCATCATAAACATGTTACGCATCCTTCTGCTAACTACGAAATCATTTCATTACGCTATTAAAAGCCACATCGTAAATCATTCAACTTGTTATCACTCATTAACATGTTCAACATATAATCATTCTCTTTCACATGCTCAACCTCCTACTTCAACACCAAACAATCAACACACTTCATCACTTTGTTGCACAAGTTAAACAATCACACAGACGACTCAACAAACACGTTCCCATGTGACCGGTTCAAAGTTGTAGGGCGACCCCCGCGACTTTAGGACGTCTCCCAAGCATTTGCACTAGCTCCTACAACTTTTACCCCGGGTTCATTTTAATTGACTCCCTATGTTCATTAAGTTCATTGGTTACAGGTTTCAGGATCGTCGCTCTGATACCATTTGTAACACCCCCATACTCCGAGTGCCTTACCAGGACCACTCAGGTATGAAGACATCACCATCTCGGTTGCCCGAGGTATGATAATCAAATAGACAAAACAGAAACAACATTTACTATAAGTAATTTAATGAATAAGTACAATCCTCGAAACCAAACTCAAAGTACAATACATTATTCCAAACTCGTCTGCTTTCTCAATCGAAATATAAATAAATACTAAACTACAAATGAAGACTCTATCGTCATGTCATGGCCATCCCGCTATCCCAAGATCATCTCTATACTGTTCAATATCTGCTCACCATCCCCGAATGGATCACCGCAGGTTTTACAAAACAACACCGGGGTCAGTACTAATCACACAATCAAAATAGATAATAACAATAAGACAAACAGACAGCTGAACTGTCACTCACACACACACACATCCAACCAACTCCCATCATCTCAATACTGACTGTCCACTGGACCACCACGCCAGCTGGGGACCGCAGCCGTTCCCACCTAAGCCCCGCTCATCGTACGAGCGATAACCCCGTCCATTAATGTGCACATCCCCTTTCGTGGCGGGTTCCACGAAGGGCGAAACTAGGGCGTGAGATCACTCCCGCAAGTGACCCCACTCAGCCGAGAACGCATCTCGAGAACCATCACAAACACAACCACAATCACAATCACAATTACAATTACAATCATCATATCAATCAACTAACTACAGCACATCACCAATATCCCATTATGGGACTAATACTGAGTAGGAAATCCTACCTGGAAAGCACAACACGCAGACGGTATCTACAGCTGTCTCAAAACGCCTCTTCTATGAACTCTCCTCCTACCATACAACACATAGATACTACTATTCAATTACTATTTATAAAAACCCCCAATTCCTAAATTAGGGTTTCACTAATCTTAACAAAACATTATATAAATTACATTAAAAGCTTACCCTCGACGCAAGGAATCCAACGACACAAACTACGATGCAAACCGACCGTCTGAACTCCGGGAATTGTCAAGAACGCGATTAGGAAGAAGAACAAGTTGCTTTCTCTCTTAAACAGGTTTTAGGTTTTGTAAAAAGTGATTTAGAACAAAGACGAATTGGTTTAAATACCTTAATCGCGTAATTAACAAAACCCGAGAAAACTCCCCGTAAATCCGGACACTCGATCGAGTACCCAAGATACTCGATCGAGTACCCCCCTACTCGATCGAGTGCCCCAGCTACTCGATCGAGTGCCCAACAGGTCAGAAACTATTCTATTCTGCAACATACCCTTACTCGACAGAGTAAGGGCTACTCGATAGAGTACCCCCAAGACCATAAATACGGAGTATTACATCAACGGACGTCTGGCAAGATGGACTCTGATGCTCTCAGAATTCGACCTTAAATATGTGCCATTAAAAGTTATAAAAGGTCGCGCCGTCGCCGAATTCTTCGCAGAAAATCCCATCAACGACGCACAAACCATAGATACTTGGTCATTTCCCGACGAGGATATACTCCAAACAGATGTAGACTCCTGGGACCTATACTTTGATGGAGCATCAAACTTAAGAGGATTCGGAATATGAGTGTTGCTCATTTATCCTGAAGGTGAGCATACACCGATTGCTGTCAAACTCGACTTCGAGGTGACAAACAATGTTGCAGAATACGAAGCTTGTCTCATTGGGTTACAAGCGGCAGTAAGCTTAGGCATTAAAAACCTCCGAGTACATGGGGTTTCATCACTAATCATCAACCAAGTTACAGGATCTTGGAAAATCCGAAGTGAAAGCCTCGCACCTTATCAGGCTAGGATAGACCAAGTCGCTCAATTCTTTGATCACGTAACATACCTACACCTACCTCGGGAGGAAAATCAATTTGCAGACGCTCTTGCGAAACTTGCATCTTTGATAAATATGCCAGATCACATGATAGAAATGCCTTTGTGCATCGAACGACGGTCAGAGCCGGCTTATGTCCATCAAATCACCGATGAAGAGGAAATCGCACAGAACCCCGGTTCCAAGCAATCTGAATTTCAAGCTTAATGGTACCTATCCACCAGATATGGACAAAAGGGGACAACGTGCTATACGCCTATTAGCTTCCCAATACATCCTGATGCAAGGAGAGTTATACAAAAGAACACCTCTTGGTGTAGTCCTACGATGCCTTGATCATTCACAGGCACGAAAGGTGATGGAAGAAGTCCACGACGGAGAATGCGGTCCCCACATGAGTGGACCCATGATGGCAAAGAAAATCACACGTTTAGGGTATTATTGGACCACAATGGAATCCGATTGCATCAAATACGTGAGACACTGCCACAATTGTCAAATCTTCGGGAATGTACAACATGTCCCTCCTTCGTTGCTCTACACGATGACATCTCCTTGGCCATTTTCCGCATGGGGAATTGACATAATCGGAAAATAACCCCAGTAGGAACAGAGGTCACTTTATTTCATCCTAGTGGCGATTGACTATTTCACCAAATGGGTAGAAGCGGCTTCCTACACTGGTCTTACGGCTAAAAATGTGGCAAAATTCATACAAAACAACATCATCTGTCGATATGGTTGCCCACATGAGATCATTAGCGATAATGGGTCACACTTTCAAGCCGAAACCGAGCAATTGCTAGCCAAATACAAGATTAAACATCACCACTCTTCGTCCAATAGACCACAGACTAACGGCGCGGTAGAGGCAGCAAACAAGAATGTTGTCACAATTCTCAAGAAAATGACTGACAACTATAGAGATTGGCCAAGCAAGATACCTTTTGCCCTATGGGGGTACCGTACATCTGTCAGGATGCCCACTGGGGTTACTCCTTTCTATTTGACCTACGGCATGGAAGCTGTACAACCAGTCGAGCTAGAGATACCATCCTTGCGTATTCTACTAGAAAGTCAAATCCCGGAGGCCGATTGGAAGAAGGATAGGTATGAAGAACTCATCCTCCTGGATGAACGTAGGCTACGCGCCTTGCATAATGTCCAAACATATCAAGCCCGTATCAAACGAGCTTTCACAAAAGGGTTAGGCCAAGAAACATCAAAGAAGGAGACTTAGTACTCAAATCGGTTAGAGCTCTTTTACCTGTCGACCCACGGGGAAAATTCAAACCTAACTGGGCCGGACCATATCTAGTCAAATCCATAACTCCAGGGGGTGCGGTTAGAATCACAGACCTAGATGGGAACGAGTTTTCAAACCCCACAAACCTCGACCAATTGAAACGGTACTATGCCTAGAATAGGACAAAAACGCGCCTCGCGTAAACCCATGTGTCGCTCTTGTGACACTAAATAAACGGCCCCTGGCCAAGCTGAAATAAGCTAAGTGTCACTGTGCTCTTGCATTTTGACAAGATTGCCATCCTCATATCATCAAATAAACTAAATTCGCACCTCCAGAGTAAGCAAAAGCTCATGCTTTTTTTTCTATGTTCATTACAAGCTCTTGCTTCGAACAATTATTCTTTTACATTTACTCGAACTACGCGCAAGGGTTTGATTTCGCTTTTTAAGTGAATACGTAGGCAATCCTTCACGGGATTCAACCCATTATATCTAAAAATGTAAATAGAAGGACATTTGCATTGCATTTGAAATTCGACAAGAATAATAAGTGGAAAATCTCAACGGTTTCATAACCATTTAACCTTTTTTATTTCATTCACTTTCTAATAATAGTAGTACGTTACATAATAAAAATAGGATAGGCTAGGATTCTAAAAATCCCTCCTTTTTATTACAACAACAATAATAATAATAATCAGATAATAAATAAAGACTCGGGCTATTCCTCCATCTTCTCCTTGCCCTTGTCATTCTTGTCATATTTCCCGTCACGACCTCGAGCCGGGCGCTCTTGCACCACTTCAGACCTAATCACCAACGGTCTTTCTCGAGGCCTGACTCCTCCGTTCTTGCCAACCACCAGCTCTACGACAGGAGTAGTCTTTGATTTCTTTGAAGGATGAATGACTTGAAATCCGGCTTCTTCTTCTCCCTCTGTCAGATGCTTCTCCTTCTCTTTCTCTCCCTCGCGCACCTTGTAATCAACCGGCTCACGTTTCCTCAGTCTCTCGCGCTCTTCCGGAGTTGCAGCCTTTCTCCACCTCAGATAAGAGTCCGACACCCACAAAGCATTGGCGGAGAAGCTCAAGAACCACATGTTTCTTTGGGCCCATTTAATGGCCCACTCTCTTCGGCTCTCTTTAGTAAGCGCCATAGCATCTGCAAGGGACGGTATCAAGCCTAGGGATCGTCCCGCTTTCAACCCAACTTGCCTCATCAATCTTTCCGGAAAGATGCATACCATAAACTCCAATCCCGGAATGCGCACGGACCTAGTAGGATCCAAAGAAGATACTCCAGTGACAGACTTGAGGTGCCACCACGGTACGACCCACCTAATCAACGGGCCATCATCACTTTTCATCTTGTTCTTCCAATAGTCACAGACCCGGGTGAAGTCCACCATATACAACCGCGTCCTCATCACAATCATACGGGAATGATAGGAAAGTGCATGAACTGGGGGCTCGATCAATCGGAGCCGTTCCATAAGCCAAACCTACCAAGAGCAGGTATTAGACACAAAAAAAAAACAAAAAAAACAAAAACAAAAAAAAACAAAAAAAAAACGAAAAAAAAAAAATGATGTCTCTTACCTGCAAAATGACGGGACTCCCCAAGAACGGCAGATCGCGATTGGATTTCCTATTATCCAAACCCAATATAATCTCTCCCATGCACAAGCAAGCTGGGCTCCTGCGCAGCTCCATTTGCTCAATAAGACCCAAAAGACGGGGATCACCTCTCAAATCTTCATCAACGTGTCCTTGGAAGACATACACGTGCAGCAAACAAAAGCCAAATGCCCTCCTCCTGGCAACATGGGAAACAGTAGGGTCGGCCCTGTTAATGAATCGGTCTACAAAGTCCAACATTCTCACGCCTTTCGGGGTAACTAAGCGATCCACCTCAGGTCTAGTCAGTCCAAGCAAGTCTCTGAATTTGCTCTTATACCCTTGTGAAGTGGAAGGAATGGCAGATAAATGTTCGGGGTCCCACCCACCAATAGCAACAATTTCTTCAGGAAATGGGCAAATATCGCCTCCCGGGAACGCGAAAACATGATAATTCGGGTCCCAATAGTCAAGGCAAGTGTCCAAGAACGGTTTTACTACCTTAATGAGTTTCAAACTCAACAAAGACCCAAAGTTATAAGCACCCATGTCGTGCTTCTCCATATTCGAAAACTCGTTGGTCCATTCCTTCAAGCGGATCTCCAAAGTATTCATGATGACAATTTTCTCTTGAATATTTATTTTGAGAGTTTTATGTGAATAGACGAGGAAGAGACGGAAGAATTGTGTGAATTAACGCCCCGTCGACGCTTCTATTTATACTTATTGTTGTTTCCAAAAATCCGCCAGAACGGACCTGCTTGGGAACAGGCGCAGCACTCGCTGCGCCTCTTCAGAGGGACGCAGCTCATGCTGCGCCTCTTCCCTAGTCTCACTTCTGTGATTTCCGCGTTTGGATCTTTCCTAATTCTATAACGAACAATTTCCTATTCCTACGGGATTTTATTTTGGTAAATACGAGCAGTTTACCATGTTTCAAGTTTCCTATTTTCGCGGGCACGCATTTCGAGACGACATCGACAGTTCGCCATTTTACCACATGTGCACATTTTCATTTTAGGCAATACATTTCACTTTTTTAAATAATTCCAATTCCTCATTCTAGGACATAATTTCCATTATAATTCATTTACCTTTTTTTTTATTATTATTATTTTTATTTTTATTTTTCATTTCCACATCTCTAACTTACATATTTCTTTTTTTTTCTTTTTTTTAGGGGGTAACCCTCCCTACCGTCCGGTCATTTCCGGCAAATTTTTTGCTTTTCCTCGTGCTCTTTTGAGTCTCATTTTGCGCTGATTAAAGGCCATATGTATATAAAAATGTATGTTTTGCGTAATTTCCATGTAAATTTCGGCAGCATGACGGCGTAAACCGTTGTCTACCAAACCTGTTCAAGAACTAACCTGCAGGTACAAGCAACACAACCCAGTAGCAAGGGCACTCAGGCCACCATATATACACCAAACAGAGCAAAAGTCCAAGCAAACTGGGGGCTTGCGCCCCAAACAGAGTTCAAAAATGTTTCAAAATCAAATGTCCAAAATGTACAAGTCTACAAAACTACACAAGGCTACTGCTGGACGCCCTCCAACTCGGCAACTCTCGCCACCAGAACGGCGATCTCGGCGTCCCGAACCTCGAGCTCCCTCAGCAAGCGAGCGGTCTCCTCCCGAGACTGGGTCAACTCTCGCTCCAGCTCACGGTCACCCTGTAAACAGCAACAAATTGGCTCATGTCAATCGATTCAAGCAAAATTGGAAAAAAAAAATCAAAATCAAAAGTCAAATAAGGTTCATACCTTACGACCTCGACCACCGATGAGTGCCTCTATGGCAGTAGCTCGTAGCCGGTTGGCCACCCTCCATAATGCCACGAACCGGGACGGTGCGACCTGCATTTTCAAAAGGAATTCTCAGCAAATTGAACAAATTCAATCAAATGTGTTCTTACACGAAAATTATATAAGCAAGGGGCTCACCCTCCGAATCAGATGCTGCCAGTCATCTAAGCCAGCATCCGTCACAGCTACGTCAAAGTCACGCAACTCGGAGATCGTCGTCCTCCCGGTCGCGTCAGTGTACTCAAGGGTCTCGGGAACACTCTGGGGCTCGATGCCCGCCGCCTCGACCTCCCCGCAAAGACAAATAGCTCTCGTTAATCGATGATCTTTCGTCGTGAAATCAAATCAAGAAAAAGTAAAAGATACTCACCACTACCGGCCAGTACGCCAACCTCCCGTAAAGGAACGCCGAGTAGTCCTCGCCAGGGAGAAGAAGGTCGTCGCCACTAGCACCAGCCAAGTCCGCCTCCCTCTCAGCATCAGAAGGCTCCCTAAACATCGTCCTGGGAGGATCGACGGGAACCGTCAACGCGTCCCGAGAGCACTGACGAGCCAAACGCTCACCTGGTACCACACAGACCCATCGACGTCCTCAACAAAGAGCTCGCTCGGGCTCCTAGGTCGAAGGATCTCAGCGACAAAAGGAGGCGCTCCAGCGCACTCCGCCCAAGGTCTGGGCACCCACTGCGACAAGATAAGGCAAAGATCATTCCTATGGTCAATTGAAGGCAAAGCATAAAAAGTATAAATGAACATAAATGGGATACTCACGCTGCTCAGCTGAAGGGCGTTCACGTCCCGCCGGTAGACGTTGTGAGAAGAACGCTTGCTCTTCGTCCGGCACATCACCCAATCCCTCACCACGGGATATGCCTTCTCCAGCGGCTCCGTCCTCTTGGGCGCGAGACTCGGGAAGTAAGAGTACACCCATGCCTGTAAAACAGAATAATCAATGACGATCTTTCGTGATTTGGTAAAGAAAGGAATTTGCTTTGGTCTAAAAGGAAGGTTCATACCTCCAACAGTAGTCCAGGTCCGACGGCACCAGGAGAAATCCCCTTCTCCATCAACTCCGGACGAACCATGGCCCTCATGAAGCGGATGAGGACCGCAAAACCAGCAGTGACCCAGTCCCAGCGCCCTAGGGAACTCAGGTCAGAAAGGAAGGGAAGAAGCTTCGTCGATAGCCTCTCACCCTTGTCTCCGAGGTAAATCGAAGACAGGAACCACCACAGCACGCACGAGCCCCTCCGCTCACCAGTACAAGGAGGAGGAGCTGTCTCCCTCCCGTCGATCGTCACCGCCGCCGGGTCTTCCCCGCAAAGTAGTCTCGGACGTAAGTCATTGGGTACCAAACCCGCATCGCAACAGCCTTCGCGACAAGTTCCACCGATCAATCTCCTCGCCTCGGCCGAATCCGCCCTCATAGCGCTCTCCGCCACACCATCTCCTCGGTCCCGCACGGCACACTGAAATCATGCCGTAATCCTCCAGAGTGACTCCCACCTCACCGAAAGGCAGGTGAAACGTGGAAGTCGTATCCCAGAATCGGTCCAAGAAAGCGCGGACCAGGCTAAGGTTAGCCCGCAACTTCCTCTTCACGATATCCCTCCAGACCTGAACCAGAGGACCGAACGCTCCACGCTCGATCATGGCCCTCTCCTCCGCCGACAGCCGCTCGTAGTGCTCCATCGCTGTCGTGTAACCCGAGAACGACCTGATGTTCCCGGCCTCCTATTATGATTTGAAACAAAGCTATCTTTAGTTTTGACTGAAATTTGAAAGAAATTTGGACAAAAAAGAATGAAAGAGAATAGGTAATGAGTAGTGAATTCTTATTTACCAAGCTCTTCACCGTCCTGTAGGACAGGTGACCCTCTGCAGCCCACACGAGGTGCCTACTCTCCCGTGTCTCGGCCCACGCAGAGCTCCTCTCAGCTGACGGCCTCCTCGCCCGACGTTGGCCCGTCTCGGGGCCTCCTCCTCCTCGGCAGCCTCCTCCTCGTGAGCCTCGTCTCCAGCAGCCATCACCGCAGTGGTGAAGGCCTGCTCTAAAGCCTCCTCAACAACAGCGGCGTCTATCTCCATGGGAGCTCTCCCAGAAGTAGAAGCCTCATCACCTGCAACATTAAAGCAAATTCATGCCGCGTCATACGACGACAAGCCTTTGTTAAGGGGTTTCGAGCCTTCAAAGCCCTGAAAACACCCTTTCCTTGCCATCTTTGGCCACGTTACCACCAACCCGATCACTCATGTGATAAATTGGGGTCAAGTCAAGTCCAATTCGAAGCCTAGTTCCGGGTTCGAGTCGGAAATTCGGCAGCATTTCGTTATAACGACGATTATGCCCTAGAAAGGTGTCCTGAAAAAGTTGTCACAAACCAAAATTCCGAGATGGTAGGAAGTTTACCCATCGTTCAAGGATCCCAAATATCAAATTTCATCGCCAATGGGCAATCCTAAGGCTATTTTCGAAGCAAATTACGGTTCAGCTGTAAAACCGTCTCAAATTCATGCAAAGGCTCAAAACTCGATGAAAATTCGAAACAAACACATGGTTATGTTCCTAACATTGCCTATTATCCATTTCTAACGTCAATTTGACATGGCAAATCCATTTGGGGGAAAAGCCCCAAATTTTCGATCAAGAGGGTTGAAAACCCTAAATCTCGCGGCTCAAAATTCAACAAATGTAGATGATTAATGCAAGATTGGAACACATACCTCGATTAGTCATGTTTAGTGCAAGCCTTTGGATCAAACCTTGGCGGAAATGGTGAAGATTTGAGAGAGAAAACGCAAGAATTGTGTTTCGAAATAATGAACACAATCCCTTCGATTTCGCGTTTTACGCAGAAAGCCAATTTGGGAAAAGACGCAAAGAAAGGCCTGCGCCTCTTCCAAGAGACGCAGCTCTTGCTGCGCCTCTTCCTTGTGTTCCCTCCATACGGATTTTCAAAAATTCGTTATAAGTTCGTTATTTGTGGGCCCATCTTTGGTGCGCCTCTTCCTTGACGCTGTTATATTCTTTTGGTCCGTTTCGATGATTTTGTTTCGTTCCGGCCCGCATTTCATCAGCCAGCGGCGGACTGTTGCATATCAAAATCCATTTTATCCAGTATAGCAAAGATTTTTGCAAAGATATTGCTCAAAGTCCTTTTATCCAGTAGCAGGTGGTATTTTGCAGATCGCTCACTCAAGATTTCTCTCATGACGATCAAGATGTTCCTAGTCGTCAATATATTCCCCAGCAAGAGTTTGCTTGAGACCGACGCAAGCAGATTCAACCTCAAGTTTTGCCAGAGTTCGCTTGAGACCGACGCAAGCAGATTCCCCAGCAGTTTCTACCGACGTCCTGCTGCTTTCAATATTTCTGGTTTCCCCGCGGAGTTCGACCAGAGTGCCGTTCTCCAGAAGTTCCCAAATCAAAGCCTTCATATCTTTCAGAAACTTATCTTAATCTTTCAGATAACCCCTCTTCAGATAACCCCTTTCAGTCCTTCAGAGAGAGGTAGCCTTCAGAGATAGCCTTCAGAAGTGTTAAGAGATTCCTTCAGGTTCCCTGTGACCCCTAATGCCTTCAGACACCAAGTTATCTTCAGACCAAAGAGTTTTGCCGAAGCACCTTCAGTCCCGTTTCACCCAGGGGTATCTCAGGTATGGTTTCTTCTTATGGCTGGAAAGCTTCCTTACGTAGTCTAATGGACTTTAAACGACCCTCCCCGATAGTCGACAGACTCTAAAATGTTCCCGACGACAGGTCCTTGGCTCAGACCCCTTGAGCCGCCTCGCGTCGCCATAGTCGTCAGGTTGTAATCTTCGATTGACCTGATGGCTATACTTTGACTTTCACCTTGTCCAAGCCTCAGTCAAAGTGGGGGCTCTGTAGACACCTCGTTTCTGCACCTCCCGCAAACCACCCGGTGATGATTGGGCCGCATGTTTGATACGCGGAACGATTTGTGACAATTTGTAAGATTATCGTCAAGTGATTGCTCAAATATTAAATGTCGACCTCTTAGTTGTCATCTACGTCCCGATACGGTCGTTTTGGCAGTAATTAGAGTACATTCGGAGTCCGGGTCAAAAACCGTCTCCATTTTTGATAACTGTTAAATCCCGAGTCAGAATATTCTGAAATGTTCCGGATATTTCTATTCCATATTTTATAAATTTTATCTTTTGGCAAATAATATCCCGTAATATTCATAAGATATTCGAATTATTTCCGTCCTACCATAACTCAAACGCGGAAATCTTTCTTCAAATAGAGGAAACCTCACGGGAACAGACGCAAGAAAGGCGCCTCGCCTCTTCCAAGAGACGCAGTGGCTGCTGCGCCTCTTCCCAGGCCCTTCTTTACATGTCTTACGTATCTTTTTCATATCTTTCCGAGATTCACTTCCAAAGAGACTCCGAAACCCTATTCCTTCACGTGATTAGTATAAATAGAAGCCTTCGTTCCTCATATTTCTCACGCGAGTGTCCGCCCTTCTCTTCTCCCTTTGCATTCTAGACTTCGTTCTTACTAATTGGCGCCTACGTGCTTGAACATTCGACCACGTAAGCTCGGATCCTTCCGGGTACCAGCCTCTCCGTTGCATGACCGACCAATTTGACCAACTACACCAATAATCAATCTAATTAATCAATCAACTTAATCGTTTTCCTCTTACGAGGGCACTCTCTTTGCATTCGCGTCGAGCATCACTAATCGATATTCTTGGTCCTTCTCGTTTCGTCAACATGTAAGTCTGAGGGTGTATAATCCTTATTTGTTTATTGTATTTATTTTTATTGTATCACTCATGTAAGGTTTACGTCGAAAATACCTCATTAAAACCGATTTCTAAAACCGTCTTTAAAACCCTTTTTTACGGATTTTTCAGAAGACTGACAGTCGAGAAAAGACGCAGCAACTGCTGCGCCTCTTCGAAGGAGCGCAGTTCCTGCTGCGCCTCTTCGTGAGGCTGCCGCAGTTCCTGCTTCTTTTCTTCTTCTTCGTCCTCTGTAATTCGTCTTTCTTATTTGTTTCCGTATGTTTCTCTTTAATTCTTTCACCTGGTAATTTAATAATCACATGTATATTATTCATCATCATTAACATGTCTTAATCATCATAAATCCGACCTAAATCCCAAATAATCCAATATTTACGGGTTTTCGTCATTAAATTCAAACCCGGATTTTAGAGGTTCAATTAAATCAACATTGAGTTTACGGAATTCGCCATTGATATAGTTTTCATCTGCTTATTCGCATATTCGTTGTATATCCGTCGTATTTAGCCTAATTGATTTATTTCAACAGAGGACTCATTAATGTTTTCATCGTAAATCCATGTAATTAATCCGTTTGCATCCGTCTCATGCATGTTTTATCGCTTTTATGACCATCCTTCACATGTAATTAACCTGTTAAATCACTTCCATCCGAGTAAATATTTCAATCAATCATTAAATTTACCCATCAACATTAACGATTTGCAGTTCCGGCTTCACAGCCAGAACTCACCCTTGGAACAGACGCAAAGAATCGCCGCGCCTCTTCCGTAGGGCGAGCCTCTGCTGCGCTTGTTCCAGATGATTTCGTCCCCGAACTCCGTCTCGCCTTGACCTAGTTTAATTAGTTTACGTATTAACCTACTACTAATCGTATTATCACTACATTACTTTATTTTATTTCTTTCTTTCTTTTATTTCTTTTTCTCAAATTATCCATTTTAAAGGTATTTTCGACATAAATCGCCTAATCCGTTGTAATTAATGTAATTTTCATTATTGTAATTTATATTTATTGTATTTCTTTCATTTGTATGTTTCCACATGTAAATGAGCACTAAATCCTACTTCGACCCAATTGTTTGCTAACTAATTGTTCACCGACTTAGTTATATTCTCACATGCTAGGATTAAAACTTGGATGTTGCATTGCATGCATATAGTCGACGATATATCAAGTACGAATAACTTCCCTAATCATTAGTAGAGGCCGCTATCGAGGCGGGCGGGATTAGGTGTTCGATCAAAAGAGCTTCCTAATACGTACCCTCACCCCTTACTCCAGATCTCCGTGAGCACCCGTGTTCATTGGCATCCACGAGAGTCATTCTAGACATAGAATGCTAAGGGTAACGATTGCTTAGTGTTCATGTCTCTACTTTGTGTCTTGACATGACACGAGGTATTCGAACGGTTCCAATTTCCCATAAAAATTGGTGGCGACTCCATACAAAATGCAAACGCTTGTTTCGACCTTCACCAAGCGCCCCCGTGGGCGGCCCGCTGTCCACAGTTTGGCACCATAATACGAACATAATAGCCTCAAACTTCGTATCTTTATCAATTTTTGACATTTTTGACAGGTTTTATATCTCTTCTACTGAACTTCAACTTTAATGTTATAATGCGAGGCTTTGAGCGTAGTTGATCATACTATAGTGTGTAGCCAGGAACAATATTGATGGTGTTTTGAAAAAAGCTTTGCTAAAATGCAGGAACGAGACTACTAGAACAACAACACATAACCGAGCATCATTCTTATAAAAACTGTTCAGCATATCCGAAACTACCAACATTCCTATAAGAACCGTTCAACATAGATGAAACCAGCATATACGAAACTACCAACAACATCATACTATGATTCCAGCTCTAAGACAACAGCTCCAAGGCAGGTACATGTATTAAATTTAAAGACAACATAAACATAAAATTCCTCTGCATTCGATTTTGCAAGCTGAGCTATCTCGGGCAACGACATTCCAGAACTCATACCTTCCAAGATTTTATACAAGATGCTATTCGTCTCATTCAACTTACTTTGCAGCTCTTCTTTGTCCTTAGTCAAACTTAGAACAGGCTTTTCCATATTTTCCATTTTTTCCATATTCTCGAGTGCCAATATGACCCTGAAATGTCAGTAAGATGAAATGTCATCCAAAAGGCTATGTAACTCTCTATTTAAGGAAAGAAATTCACTAAAACCGAGGTAATAGACAATGTTTTTAACGATAAAGAACTGTTATGCTAAGTATACCAAGCACGGCCAAGCAGAGACTATAATCAATGATGCTCAACACATAGAAGGCTACATCAGCAACCTGGCCTTGTAGAGTAAGATCCTCTTATCGCCCTCCATTAATGTTGGGTATCTTGTTTTGATCCAAATCCTGGCATAGAACCATTTCAATTACAATTGAAGAAAACAAGATCAATTACAATACACTTCAGTGTGATGACCTTTACAATTGAAGAAAAAAAGATCAATTACACCGAAAGCACAACACTGACATATCAACAACATAGCTCAATAAAGATCCTGACATAAAAACAAAAAAAAAAACAAAAAAGAAAAAATAAACTTGGCTTACTCATGTTTTAACATAGTTGTCAAGATTGCATTATGCACATAAATGTAAAAATGGTTTATGATGACAAATTGCTGCTAGAACATGCAGATGCTAACAAGTATCGATCGACTCATAGTTGAGCAGCATGGAATAGTAAAAAAAGTTAGATGTTAACCCACTACATCACATTTTCTTTTTCCGAGTAGCCACCTTTCTTTGTCATCCTCTCATGACTGACCATGTGCAATATTTCTCATATCCTACACTGATTTTGAACATCAAAAGTAGTAATATTGTAAAAGAACATTATCCATAAGTAATACGTCACTACTCACATATATGATATAACACATGATAAGAACTGAGAAATACATTCAAAAAGACCATTTTCTCCCTAATTTCCAAACTACCAGGTGACAAAGCATAGCTCCTAATATAACATTTCATATACCCTGTAAATCCCAATTATTTGTTTACCTTTGATTAAAATACTCCATCAAAAAAGGTAAACAAGTGAAAGGGACAAAAAGACTAATTAATAAAGATTTGTCCCTAAAAACATGCGTACTTGTTTCTTAGCTAGCTCATAAACAGGCAAAATAAAAACTCGGTTAATCAACTATTTATGGAAGTTTTTAGCATAAAAGGTTAAAAAAATGCTGAAAAACTATGAATTATCTATAGTGATGCAACTACAAATCATACAAGTGGATTGAAAATTAAAGTTCCTATAAATGAAAACTTAATGGATAATTGTATACTACCATTTTTGCAGCACACTAGGATTTATCGCCAAGAATTGATGGATAATAACGTATTAGTCAAGTTGAGTTTCTGAAAAGAATATCCTGCTATTTCTTATATTAAATAACATCAAACAAACAAAACTAATTCATAAACACATCAGCATTTTAACATAAGTTATCTCACATACTCTTAGAAAAGCTTAGATGGTCTAATTTCCACCTGAATGCAATTTCCGAAACAAATAAGCACATGATAATACTAGAAAAGATAATACTGAGCTAGTCATGGAATTAAAGAGCAACTGCTTCATCAGGTTCAAATTACTTCACTAGTTTGTCATTTTTCCACGACTCAGTTTTTACCAAAACAAATTGAATAATATAAACCAGATAAATGATACTGAAATTGAATAAAAAAAAAGATTACCTTCCTGATTTTGAACAGTGCCAGCACCAAATTTGCATT
Organism: Silene latifolia; assembly: GCF_048544455.1. NCBI lineage: Eukaryota > Viridiplantae > Streptophyta > Magnoliopsida > Caryophyllales > Caryophyllaceae > Silene > Silene latifolia. Next base: position 9,527,171 of record NC_133536.1, on the reverse strand, counting down.
TAACAACAGGGCATTGTTATCAGTAGTTCCGTACGTTTTGCAACAATCTGTGAGAAAGAACACAAATTAGTTAAATGACAATTGATAGAGTAAAGGTGAACATAAAACCTTAATTGTTTACATATTAATGGTTTTAAAATGAATCTCCAACGCAGAAACTCTAATATTGAATGAAACCTAGAAGAAGGAACCCTAATTGAATTAACATAGATTAAACTTGTAAATTAAACGGACGAGTAAAGATTCAGAGAGTGCAGTTACTTACATGTGAAAGTGAAAGACAGCCGACATGAGTGAGGTCAAAATGAGAGGGAGATTGATGCGAGAGATGAAAACAAGGGCTTTGAGATCCATTAGAGATTAGAGAAAAGAGTTTCAATCGATCTCTCCTTTATTTTGCTGGGTAAGGGACGCCTTTTTTTTTAAAAAAATTCAGAACCGCTTTTAGCCATTTCAGAACTCGAAACTCGAGATTATGATTTCCACCGTAAAACCTTTCAAGCTTCGACAAACAGTCCATGGGAAGATGTTTCAGACTTTCAGTAGAGGAAATGTTAATCGACACATATTGTGCTACAAAACTTGAATGCTAAAATCAACTAAAAAAACTATAAAAATCCAGAACCCTAAATTCACCAATCAAACAGCTAAAAAATGCTAATCGACATGGATTGCAATATGATTAGCAAATCGACCGTGATGAATAAGAAAACCCAGAACCCTAAGTTATGTTCATTAGGTATTAATTAATTACCTGATTGAAGAGAGGCACGATTCAGTGTTGTGATGACGGTGATGATTGGCGAGAGGCACAAAAAGTGATGATTGAAGAGAGGCACAAACGGTGATGAATTAGGTTTTGGGTAATTGGGCGCGGTTTGATTTTTTGGGGAATGAATGGATGGAAGATGAACAGTAGATGAATGGATGGAAGATGAATCCAGTAATTACAAATGAAACTTTGGAGATGAGAGAAGATTAAGCGGCAAAATAAAATTGGGGATACACGATGAAGGGGGTTTCAGCGGTAAATGAAATCTTTTGAGGATGGAGCCGCAGTAAATGAATTAGGGGTAGTTTTTTAAATAAAAATGATTATTATATTATTAGAATAGATATTGTGGGGGAAAATGGGTCGACGCTTATAAAAGCATCGACTGTAAAGCGTCGGGAAAGTAAGGGAGTTGTAGTAGTGTATTGTACTTATCTAGTTGGTCTAAATCTACGATCTACATAATTTATGTTTAAATTTGTTACAAATACGTGTTCACATACACTGGTTTATAAGGAAATAACGTAATCTACTCTTGTAAATAAAAATTGCATACATAAAAAACTTTACATCCGGATAAAAGAAATATAATCTAATATGTTGAAATATGTCGAGATATCGAGATATCCTAATTTAGGAATATGACATATCATAATATGTCATATAGAATAAATGAGATATTATCGAATATTTAGAATATTCTAGATTATTTTCTAGGCTTGTGTGTTTCGTTATATATATGATCGAGTCATTGTATCGAAGCAACACGAACGATTATCATCAATAATACAACAATTACTCTTATGCAATTCTCCCTTCTCGATTCCTAACTTGGTATCAGAGCCTCACGCTCTTGAGGCCTAAAAACAATCTTTCGCTGCCCTGCTGGAGGGACTAATAAATTATAGTGCCCTCCGGCGGGAATTTACGAAAATATAATAATTTGTGTTGGCGAAAATTTGATATACAAAAAAAAAAAAAAAAAAAAAAAAAAAAAACGATTGAATTGTTTTGGCTAAACAATTTGAATTGGCCAATAATGGCTTCAATTTGAGCAAATCTATCATTTTGATTCATATACACCGCAATGGTGTTGCTTTCATGGCTTTTTTTAATCATCTGATGAGATGGTATTTCGATGTCTAGACTGCATTCATCACATGATGATCGGTGATATGAGACGTTATAATTATTGGCGATTTACTCGAAACTCGGTCTGGCGAGTCCTATATGCATCGACTGGCGAGTTACGCACCGAAATTTGTCAAGTTCGAAAAATGCGAAGTTCTTGACAACGAAATTTCAACGATTTGGTGGGTTCGAAAAGCGACGACGTTCCCACCCGACGAAACCGATTCAAAAAGAGTGGCGTTCCTTTTGAAGATCGAAATCGAAGAAATCGATTTTTTCATCATATTTCTACGAATTCGAAAATATTGATCGTTTTGACGGGTTCGACACGTTCCCGTTCCTATCGAAGTGTTGAAGATCAGAGGTCGAAAAAATATAACTTTTTCTTCTTACCTTTTTTTGTTATTTGTGTGCAAACTCATGGAAATTTTTACAAATTGCCATGAGTTTGAGGGGGGTGTTGAAATATGTCGAGATATCCTAATTTCGGAATATGACATATCATAATATGTCATATAGAATAAATGAGATATTATCGAATATTTAGAATATTCTAGATTATTTTCTAGGCTTGTGTGTTTCGTTATATATATGATCGAGTCATTGTATCGAAGTAGCACGAACGATTATCATCAATAATACAACAATTACTCTTATACAATTCTCCCTTCTCGATTCCTAACATAATATAATCAACTTTAACATATGTATGTAATTCATTTGCGTTTGATGTTCGATCTCGTATATAAATGTTATTCCTTCTTGAAATTATGTAATTTTGTTTTAAAAATTATGTAATTCAATTTCATTTACCCGCATTTGTAATTCATTCTACGTATATGTTATTAATTTTATTTACACGGAATGTATAAAATTATTTCATAATATTAATTCATATAATTTTTTCATAATATTACTTCATAGAATTTGTTGTAAAACGGAATTTATCGTATGTTTGAAAAGACAGAAATCTGAAGAAATAAATACATTGCACACTCACGGGTCCCACCATAACATGAATTTCAAAAAAAAAAAAAAACTGCATTAATGACGTGGCGCGCCGAGAATTGAGTATTGTCTTTTGTATTAATATAGATAAGATTGTATTGAACTAATTATAGTACTATACGTATGATGTGATAGAAATATTTTACTTTTGTGTTATTATTTTTATATGATGGTCACGAGCACTTTTTTAGCAAACACTTTCTAAATAATTCTATTATTCTATCTTTTGATAATAACTTACAATGATGTAATTATTAACTTTTCTAATATAACTATCTAAAAAGCACGCATTCGCGCGAGATCTATACTATAGTTATAGGATTATATTGTATTCCAATTTTTATTTAATTTCATTCTTTGGTAATAAGTATTTTTTCAAATTATTCTTTCAAATTATATCATTTTGCGTTGCAATTGGAACTGCTACGACCTTCACTCCAAAATACTGAATAATAGTCGACTTCCAGAAATGTGAGGGTGCAAAGGGTTAACAGTCTCACTTCTCCAGTACGAATTTTCAGGCTCTATATACGTTCCACTCAAAAAAAAAAAAAAAAAAAAAACTTGTCATCATAATTTTCTGGTTAAAGTATACCAAACCCGAAAAATCGATCGAAAATAACTGAATTGACACCTGACCGTACATCCGAAAGGTATAACTGAATTTCACCCCGAAACCTGAATCGACCTAAATTGATTCGAAATCGAACCGAATTTTTAATATCCGAAATAGACCCAAAATCGAATGAACTTGAACTGTTTCAACCTGAATTGTTTTAGTCCGAACCGATATATACCTGAACCGATTTTAACCCGTACATTGACGACTGAAACCTAACATTGAAACCCGAAATGACCCGAATTTACCTAGGCGTCACATTTAAGGTGTCATTTTTTTTACATGAGTGTCACCCATTTGACGTCAACAAATTAATATTATATCGTAGTTGTACAAAAAAACATTATATATTACTTTTTTGAAAAAAAATTATTTGTATTATGTCCAATTTTTTGAATAAAGACCTTATCCCTTGACATCCGATCCGATTATGACCTAACTCGAATCTCATCTGCTCTGATATTGACCTGGCTCGAACCTTATTTGCTCCGATATTAAACCAACTCGAACCTGAACCGACCTGATATATCTACAACCGATAAAAAGTGAAAACTGAATCCAACCTGAGTTGAACCAAATTGAAATCGAAAAAAAAAGATAAATCGAAATAACCTGATCCGAAAGACAATTAATTAAAAACTGAACCACCATGTATTTCTGTTTTTACAAATAACCCCCAAACTTTTACGTATACTCCCCAATTACCACCGTATATTTGTACCGATACTCGTTTTTCATATTTTCCGACTCGTTAATGAAAGATTTACGCAAAATACCCATATTACCCTTACTTACCTACCTCCACTAATAACTTTACCCAAACATAACATACCCCGTATTCAATCACTTTTCCCCAATTTCCCCAAATCAATTTATCTTTTCAAACCATAAACCCCCCAAATCACTCTATCATTTTTCAACTTCTAGCAAGGAACAACAAGAAATGGTGATGTGAGTATCGTTTCAAAACATCTAAGCTATGGAGTTTCACGAGGAACAACAAAGAAAAGTTCTTAATGAACACCCATAATTATTTGTCAAGCCTAAGGCCATTTTAATTACTCCGTAGACTGTTAGTTCTATATAAGCACACTCTATCATCTATATTATGGCTAGTACTCTTGTTGCACCTTCTCTTCCTTTTTCGCCCTCGGAAACAGTAACCAAACGTAACGAACTAATCTGGTACGTCATTTCCCATGATGACACAATATCTGCTCGGGCAATGATATGGTATCATCAGTAACTACAGTTGATGACTTTGCAATTCCGGACTCAGACTTATACACTTAAAATCACATAAGCTTTAGTTGTCAAATAATGTACTTAGAAAACCAAATGTAAAAAGAAAATGCAATGTAAAAGGCGTAAGGAGGTTAATAGTAATGGTTGTGGTATTTTGCACCATTTACTTTTAATTGGGGTGTATTTTGGGTGGAATTAATTTGGGGATTTTTGAGATTTAGGGTTTGAAAGTATAAATTGAATTGATTTGAGAGAATTGGGGAAAGTGATTGAATATTAGTTATGTTATGTATTTGGGTAAAGTTAGTGAATGTAAATAAGTAGGGGTAATATGGGTACTCCGCGTAAATCCTTCATTAACGAGTCGGAAAATATGAAAAACGAGTATCGGTACAAATATACGGTGGTAATTGGGGAGTATACGTAAAAGTTTAGAGGTTATTTGTAAAAACAGAAATACATGGTGGTTATTTGTAAAAATACGCAAATACATGGTGGTTATTTGTAATTTTTCCTTTTTTTATTGAGTATATTGATTTTAGTGTGTGGGGTTTAATTTGTTGCAGGATGGATTGAACCAAAATAAACCCAGAAATTATGTCATGATGTCTTAGTTTAGTTTTACACGTTTGATCCGTCTTAAGATTAAGACGAATAATACAACCTTAAACAAACAAGAATTTGTGCTAAACAATAATGTCATTGTAAATCCCAACCAAATTTCATGAACTAACTCCCTAGTTCCCAATTATTTATTTAACTTTAACTAAAATAATATCCCTTACAAAGAATAAAATAAGGTGAAAAAATAATTGGGACGGAACAAATTTTTATTTATAACAATACGTATATTCTTCGATCTCTATATATTATATATATACTCATATACAAACCCATCTAAGTAAATTACAAACGTTATTTTATAGGGCTTAGTAAAATAACACTAAAACAATTTCTCGTCTTTTGGCACTAAGTATATACGCCCTCTTATTCAGCCTGATATTCCCCTCTTCAAAAAGGCCAGACGAAATTCTCAGGCTGTGTTTAGATTGACTGATTTTGAGGAAAAAGAAAGGGAGAGAGAGTAAGGGATTTAAAATCCTTTATTTGGATAGCAAATGAGGGTGGATGTAATACCCCGTATTTTTATATAATTAATTAAACGGATATTATTGAATTAAACGGATACTATTATATATTAATTATTATACATTTTATAATATTAATTAGGTCGGGTAAATTGTTGAGTCGATAATTATGATAAGTTATTTTATTTAACTCGCGTCGTATGGAGCTAAGTTAATTAAGACGGGTTTATAAGGATTCGAAAGGTAAACTAAATAATTAAACATCGGACCCAAAATAATTATGGGAAACCGTATTGTGGTAGTGTTTCGTGCCCATGGGACAAGCAAAGGCATGCTTGATTATTTTATACCACCCATACCCCACGCCTACACCAACTCCTATACAACCCATACCCCCTTGCTCCTCTTCTTCCTTTTAAACCCGACAACCCCACCCCTTTTCCTCCATGTTTTACACACCCATCTGCAGTAACGAGAGAGAGAGAGAGAGCATGAGCGCTGGTGGTGCAGCAAGGAGAGCTAGGGACTATGGTCGACCTCCGTGGCAACCCCGGTGGCTAATGTAATGGCGGCTGAAAAAGGTAAGACTCAACCCCTTTCCCCTGTTTTTCGATTCTCTAGTTTGTTTTGTTGATTGGTCGTGTGTCTGCTAGGGGTGTTTATGGTAGTTGTTGTCAGGGTATAAGGGTAGTGTAGTGAGGGACGAGTGTTTTGGTGGTTGTTGAGGTGGTTATAGGTGGTAATAGTGGGTCGTGAGAGGCGACATTGACGAGGGTAGCAAACAGGTTTGTAAAGACGGGTTTACACACGGGTTGGATGGGCCTGTTTTGGGTGGTGCCACCGTCGACTAGGGGGAGGTCGACATGGTGGTGATGGGTTGTCTGTGTTCGTGGGTTGGCGGCGAGCAGGCTCGTGGTTGTTGGGCAGGGGGATAGTTAGTGGTTGCGGTGGTTGTGAGTTGAGAAAACGAGTGTTTGGGGATGCGTGGTGGTGAACCAGGCCAAATGGCGGCCGTGGTTCACCTCCGGCGAGGGTCGACCCCAAAGTGGGGTGGTCGTTGGTGGATGGGTTGAAGTGGGTGTTGGGTCCGCGGTTGTCGTGGTGGTGTAGGTGGTGCGTGTGGTGTGTGTGCGCGTGTGAAGGGGCGTGTTTGATGACGGGTTGTGTTTTGATTTCGAATCGGGTTTTGTCATTGTTTAATCGTTGGAATTTGTTAAGATATTACATGTTTAATTAATTAATTAAATTCCGAGTTATTTAATTAAAGTAATTAAAGACGGGTTAAGACGGGTTGTGATTGTTCAATAATTAATTCGGGTTTCTCTTAAGCGAATAATCAGTTTAATCTTTTAATTATCATATCGGTTACTTAATTTAATTCCCGAATTATTTAATATAATTAGAGACGGGTTTGAGTCGGGATTGTTTGAGTTGTTTAAGGATGGATGCGGGTATTTATAAATCGTATAATTCGTTTAATCTTTATTTATCATATGAGCTATTTAATTAAATCCCGAGTCACTTAAATAAATTATTCCCGAGACATTAATAATTCAAGTCGGGTTTTGAGCCGGGTTGTTAAAAGAGAAAAGTTACTATATTGGGAAGGTTTCCACTTTAAGAGATTATACCTTAATAACTTTCTATTTTGGGAAAGTTGGGTCAAATACTAATCGGGTTATTTTAATTATCAGTCGGACATAAGTTGGTGTCGGGATTGTATTTCGGGAAGACTTCTAATTGAGAGATCCCCATATTTAGTAGTTAGTAATTATAAATATTATAATTGTTTTAGGTGGCGGATTCGTGAAGGATCGATAATCAATTCATTGCTTTATTTCTGGACTGCTTAATTGGATTTGCTGGCATTTGAGGTAGGGGAAATACACTTGTCCTAATATCGTTGTTGTTGAATTGTGTTGGTTGGATTCGTGGTTGATCTACGTTATCATTTATATTCGGAAAGGTGATTGACTGAATTGATCATATTGAGTATGATATTACAATATCGGATAACTGGCATGATTTTATGATTCATCATTTAATTGATTTATATAACGTGTTGCATCAATTTCATTTGAGCATTCATATGCCTTGGAGTTGGAGGATGTTGTGTGATATGGTGTGGAATTATTCGTGGTCTCGTGACATGGTGTGGGAGTTATTCCGGGTATGTGATACGGTGTGGAGATTATTCAGGGTCTTGTGATATAGTGTGGAGATTATTCAGGGTCTTGTGATATGGTACGGAGATTATTCAGGGTCTTGTGATATGGTGCGGAGATTATTCGGGTCTTGTGATATGGTGTGGAGATTTTTCGGGGTCTTGTGATATGGTGTGGAGATTATTCAGGGTCTGTGATATGGAGAGGTGGAGTATGTGACGAATCGGAAATAAAGTTATGTATTTTGTTGTCGTACTTATTTTGTTTTCCCTACTCAACCTCGTGGTTGACCCTGTGTATTCGTGAACACCTGTGATGATCCGTTTTATGGGGAGCAGACTTGACAGGTTTAAGAGATAGGACGGGAGCTTGATGGGCGTGAGACATTGGATCAGACGGCTTAGTGGCTAGATCATCATCTAGAAGACTTTCACTTTTAATTATGTCAGTTCTTGTAATTCGAGTTGAAAAGAGTATTTGTAATAATTAAGTTAAAATATTACATAAATTGCCTTGGAGTTTAATTTGTTATTCACTACCTCGAAACCGAGATGGTAACGATCCGTTTTTATTAGAGAATGTCTTGACGAGGACTTCTTTTATAAACCGGGGTGTTACAAAGTGGTATCAGAGCGAACGATCCTCAGGCCTAAACCAATGAACCCAATGAACCTAGGATGTGTCTAATTAAAATGAACACCGGGATAGAACTGTTAGGAGCACACTGAGGAAGGTTTGAGTTAGGGGCCCCCTCACACCGAACCAGTGGCCCTCTCAGTTTGACTTGGAAAACCCTGAGGGTATATGAGAGAAAGGGTAGAAAAGTTGCCTAAGGTTGAACCTGAAATGCCTATACCGTTGCCTAAGTGTTAATTGATTGATGCATTGATTATTGCATAGTCGAGTTGATATAAACTTTGAAACCCATATATTCTAACCATTCCGCAGGACAACGCTACGGTAAGTATTTGGTATGAATGATGGCGTGATCATGTAATGTCGTGGAAATAAGAAATAAATTTTCGAGTTCAGGTTAATAATCAATGAAGTGTTGTGCTAGTCGTGAGCATGAAAATAATTACGAGTCGATGATAATTACCTAGGTGGATGTTGAATGATGTGCTGATAGTACTAATATGACTAAGTAATATGCGGTTATGTGATCCCAAGCCATGATAGGATAATAATGTGATAGTAATAAGAAACGCTATTGAATTGCCTGTTTTTAGTCATAGCAATCGTAATGTAGATGTAATGGGTAGATCGAGATGCGAAGGAATTCTATGGGGTATATGTTTACGTAGGTACAGTGTGAGATCTAAGTTGGTATGGGTTAGTAACAATAGTGTGGTTGTAAGAGTTGGAACATAGTAAATGAAAAACTTAGTGATGAAACTTGTTTTGGTCGATGTTATTCTTTAATTGACCTTACTACCATTTCTTTTCTGTTTGTGCCTATCGGTGAAAATTTTATGAAAGATAGCCTCGTGAGTTAGTGTTCATTTGACGTTGGCTTCATGCCTATTTGATATACGGATTAGGAGAAATAAAGATTTTAGTAAGATGTGGTTAGGAAGTTCTGTGCAGTGACGTTTGACCAATGATGTTCTAAAAATCCACATTTAAATTTCATTAATAATTCTCACATAATTCCAACCCTACCGATCATAAAATTCGCATATGTTTTCAAATTGATAAGCCCCGAAAATTCTTGATGTCTCTATATTAAATAATAAGTTTTGCAAACTGACCCAAAATTTTAGACCAATTGCTGCCACATGTTTGTTTGGACCAACCGAATTCTTGTGCTTTAAATCTAATTCTTTTTCCCTGTGTTTTGAACTCACCGTGTTTTATAGAAGTAATATGAATCAAGTTTTAATCGTACAATTATGTATTCGTGATTTTTGGAAGGTACAACGTAAATCAAAACATTTAAAATGTGCATTCTATGTTGAATTTTCATACAGTTGTTTGATTAATTCATAAGCCTTAGGAATGTGAAAATTTAATGTCAACATGACGATTGTAGCGCACATGTCTAGTGGTTATGTATCTCAACCAGTGATAAAATTAAAACCTAATTGATAATATTGTTGGCATGACAAAGATGAGTGAAATTGAATAGTTTAAATTGATTCTTAATCGAGGGTGAAATGATTATACGAGTCCAGTTGTTTACATATATTAATATACATTTGACACGTGGTGATATCTCCGGTGCTCATCATAATTGCATGGTGGTCGGATACATATAAATATAAAACTATATTGTCATATCTTGGTAAAGTTGATGATATTAAAAGTAATTTGGTAAAGTTGATGGTATTAAAAGTAATTTAATTGTGCTAATATACCCACATGAATAATTACAATAATTATGTTTAAAAGTTTACACATGGATGGTAGTAATGATTGTGTCTAAATGATCACACGTGTAGAGTGTCATCTGAGTTCTAATGTCTTCCATATGAGTTGTGTGCCCATAGTTATAATTATTATTTTCATCGCAATAAATGATTTCAATTGAACCTAAACCTGTGACGCGATAATAAACAGTGTGTTATTTCGTATTTGAAGTGATCGTCATTAGATCGTCATAAAATGCTAAAGAGATTCTTGCAATTTTAGGAGTATGATATAAAGGAAATTGTTTAATATAATACGACGATTGGTATATCTAGATTCTGGAGTCATCACTATTAATTATATTCTAATAAAGATTGTTTATGATAACTATGCTGACAACTATAATGGGATAACCCTTTGATGATTCACATGATATGCATTGGTTCCAATAATAGTCGTTATAGCTACGTTTAATTGAACCATGAATATAACTGAGTAAAGAAGAGCAACTAAAATTATGTTGATTAAGGTAATAATCGTTCATTAATAAGATAGGGCTGAAATGAATAAGATGAACCTGTAAATTATGATATAAGAGTCGACACCTAAGCTTGTTCTGTTTGAAGGAATTGAATTAAGTCTATCTGATTTTGAGTTTGTAGTAAGCTGTAAATGGATTCTATAACGGTCCTGTTATAAGATTATGTTAAGAAAATTTAATCACCGTCCAGTATGAAAGTAAAAGTTTGAAAACGAAGTTTATACTTTACCGGATGAGTCTAAATTCGGAATGAGATTTCCAGCCAGTGTCTGATTGAATGGTTTCATGATGGTTGTTAAGTCTGGAGTAATGAAATTAGAACGGAGTCACAAGTGGTGGGTCAAGTTAGTCATGTTGTTCGTTCATGTAGCGAATTGGTGGATTGTGGTTGGTTACGAATGTCGAAACGGGAAATGTGATGTGGTGATTTAAGTGAGTTACGTGTTAACATGGTAAGTTGATATTAGCATGGCAGGTAACGAATAATTGTAAAATTTGGTGTCGTTAAATACATTAACCTTGTATGTCATTGTGTTGGGTGCAGTTTAAATATATTAATACAAAGAACAAAAATTTATGTATGATAGTCTTGTATGTTAACTTTCCGATATCGAAGTATACTCGCTTGTTTGACTCGACCAATAAGTTTGTAGAATTTGTCAATCAAGGCGCTTTCGTCATTCGTGAATAAATACCAAACCCAAATTGTTATGAGGATTGAAAATATTCCTGGGATGATAAGTACTGCGAAGCTGGTTGTCTTCATTTTATTGAGAATTCTGTGTCGTGACCTAAATCTATACCATTAAGTAAAGGAAAGTCAGATTGAACCTATTAAGTTATAAATTCATATAAATCGATTTATCAAATGTTGACCTTAATTCTTTTCTTATGTGATTAATCCCCTATGTTTCTAAAGCATGAGATTACAACGATTGGTAAAATGGATAATTACTAATGATTTTACTGGTAACGGTAACTTCCTTTAGAGAGTTTGAATATTGATTGTCCTTGGTAAGGATTAGCTAACTTGAGCGTGAGTTGTGAATCTTTCATCCTCTTTCAGTTGTTAGCGGTAGTTTGAGAACTTTGGTTATAATAATGGAGGTTACGGGGACGTAACCATGTTTTTTTTTAGTTGGGTAGGATTGTAAAATCTTAATGCTTGAATTGCACCTGTTGTAGATTGTGGTTTTGATCAAGTTGACATTCGTTGAGAGGGTACCTATACAAATGAGTTCCATATGTTCTGTTCCTATTAGTTGGTCGATGTGTAAAAAGGAGAGTGTGATTAAACTGCTGGTAATGAGTTATGAGTTGGCCTATGAGCCGAGTGATGATTACGGGAGTTATGCTTACGGTCCAGTGCGACCATGGCTAATGAATTTATGTTGAGTTTGAGATCGGAATTTGGATGGAAAATGACGGTGTCCTCAGGTGATTATTTAGTTGTTATACAATTGTGTTCTCAGGTAGTTATTAATTTTAATTAGTTGGTTAAGTAGTGATGAGTTAAACTTCGGGACGAAGTTTATTTTTAGGAGGGCGTAAATGTAACATTCCGTATTTGTATGTTTGATTAAGGTGTCAAAAGTGTGTGTTAATCGAGTTAGAAATGCGTAACGTTGTAAGTACGATATACAATACCTTTCTGTTGTTGAGTATGGGAGCGAACTTCGGGACGAAGTTCATTTTAAGGGGGGAAGACTGTAATACCCCGTATTTTTATATAATTAATTAAACAGATATTATTGAATTAAACGGATATAATTAAACGGATACTATTATATATTAATTATTATACATTTTATAATATTAATTAGGTCGGGTAAATTGTTGAGTCGATAATTATGATAAGTTATTTTATTTAACTCGCGTCGTATGGAGCTAAGTTAATTAAGACGGGTTTATAAGGATTCGAAAGGTAAACTAAATAATTAAACATCGGACCCAAAATAATTATGGGAAACCGTATTGTGGTAGTGTTTCGTGCCCATGGGACAAGCAAAGGCATGCTTGATTATTTTATACCACCCATACCCCACGCCTACACCAACTCCTATACAACCCATACCCCCTTGCTCCTCTTCTTCCTTTTAAACCCGACAACCCCACCCCTTTTCCTCCATGTTTTACACACCCATCTGCGCAGAACGAGAGAGAGAGAGAGAGAGCATGAGCGCTGGTGGTGCAGCAAGGGAGAGCTAGGGACTATGGTCGACCTCCGTGGCAACCCCGGTGGTGTAATGGCGGGCCGAAAAGGTAAGACTCAACCCCTTTCCCCTGTTTTTCGATTCTCTAGCTGTTTTGTTGATTGGTCGTGTGTCTGCTAGGGGTGTTTATGGTAGTTGTTGTCAGGGTATAAGGGTAGTGTAGTGAGGGACGAGTGTTTTGGTGGTTGTTGAGGTGGTTATAGGTGGTAATAGTGGCTGTGAGAGGCGACATTGACGAGGGTAGCAAACAGGTTTGTAAAGACGGGTTTACACACGGGTTGGATGGGCCTGTTTTGGGTGGTGCCACCGTCGACTAGGGGGAGGTCGACATGGTGGTGATGGGTTGTCCGTGTTCGTGGGTTGGCGGCGAGCGTGCTCGTGGTTGTTGGGCAGGGGGATAGTTAGTGGTTGCGGTGGTTGTGAGTTGAGAAAACGAGTGTTTGGGGATGCGTGGTGGTGAACCAGGCCAAATGGCGGCCGTGGTTCACCTCGCCGGCGAGGGTCGACCCATGGGGGTGGTCGTTGGTGGATGGGTTGAAGTGGGTGTTGGGTCTGGCGGTTGTCGTGGTGGTGTAGGTGGTGCGTGTGGTGTGTGTGCGCGTGTGAAGGGGCGTGTTTGATGACGGGTTGTGTTTTGATTTCGAATCGGGTTTTGTCATTGTTTAATCGTTGGAATTTGTTAAGATATTACATGTTTAATTAATTAATTAAATTCCGAGTTATTTAATTAAAGTAATTAAAGACGGGTTAAGACGGGTTGTGATTGTTCAATAATTAATTCGGGTTTCTCTTAAGCGAATAATCCGTTTAATCTTTTAATTATCATATCGGTTACTTAATTTAATTCCCGAATTATTTAATATAATTAGAGACGGGTTTGAGTCGGGATTGTTTGAGTTGTTTAAGGATGGATGCGGGTATTTATAAATCGTATAATTCGTTTAATCTTTATTTATCATATGAGCTATTTAATTAAATCCCGAGTCACTTAAATAAATTATTCCCTTAGACATTAATAATTCAAGTCGGGTTTTGAGCCGGGTTGTTAAAAGAGAAAAGTTACTATATTGGGAAGGTTTCCACTTTAAGAGATTATACCTTAATAACTTTCTATTTTGGGAAAGTTGGGTCAAATACTAATCGGGTTATTTTAATTATCAGTCGGACATAAGTTGGTGTCGGGATTGTATTTCGGGAAGACTTCTAATTGAGAGATCCCCATATTTAGTAGTTAGTAATTATAAATATTATAATTGTTTTAGGTGGCGGATTCGTGAAGGATCGATAATCAATTCATTGCTTTATTTCTGGACTGCTTAATTGGATTTGCTGGCATTTGAGGTAGGGGAAATACACTTGTCCTAATATCGTTGTTGTTGAATTGTGTTGGTTGGATTCGTGGTTGATCTACGTTATCATTTATATTCGGAAAGGTGATTGACTGAATTGATCATATTGAGTATGATATTACAATATCGGATAACTGGCATGATTTTATGATTCATCATTTAATTGATTTATATAACGTGTTGCATCAATTTCATTTGAGCATTCATATGCCTTGGAGTTGGAGGATGTTGTGTGATATGGTGTGGAATTATTCAGGGTCTGTGACATGGTGTGGGAGTTATTCCGGGTATGTGATACGGTGTGGAGATTATTCAGGGTCTTGTGATATAGTGTGGAGATTATTCAGGGTCTTGTGATATGGTACGGAGATTATTCAGGGTCTTGTGATATGGTGCGGAGATTATTCGGGGTCTTGTGATATGGTGTGGAGATTTTTCAGGGTCTTGTGATATGGTGTGGAGATTATTCAGGGTCTGTGATATGGAGAGGTGGAGTATGTGACGAATCGGAAATAAAGTTATGTATTTTGTTGTCGTACTTATTTTGTTTTCCCTACTCAACCTCGTGGTTGACCCTGTGTATTCGTGAACACCTGTGATGATCCGTTTTATGGGGAGCAGACTTGACAGGTTTAAGAGATAGGACGGGAGCTTGATGGGCGTGAGACATTGGATCAGACGGCTTAGTGGCTAGATCATCATCTAGAAGACTTTCACTTTTAATTATGTCAGTTCTTGTAATTCGAGTTGAAAAGAGTATTTGTAATAATTAAGTTAAAATATTACATAAATTGCCTTGGAGTTTAATTTGTTATTCACTACCTCGGGAAACCGAGATGGTAACAGTCCGTTTTATTAGAGAATGTCTTGACGAGGACTTCTTTTATAAACCGGGGTGTTACAGTGGAGGGAAATGAAGGGGGAAAGATTTGGTGGGATCCAATTTCCCTCCTCCACGGGTAATCAAAATCTCTCCACAATGGGCAAGATTTGGAGGGAAATTGTATCCAAACAACCACACTTCATTCCCCCTCCCCTTCCCTTCTCTCCCTTTCCCTTCCCTCCTTCTCCCTCCCCTCCCTTTCCCTCCATATTTACTATCCAAACACACCCTCAGTCTAATCTTCCACATCCCATAAATGACCGTTGTAATGTCCACCCAAATTAGTGTCATCCCCTTGGTGACATTGTGTACCGTCCTGACCTTGATCGATCACCTTGAGCTCCTTTAAATGGTGTACCAAACACTTCCCATTCTTTGAGAAGTGAATGAAATCGACATACCCGACATTAACATAGAACAATTTCTCCCAGGATTTCCAATCATTTCGATCTTTCAACATCCAAACATCGAAACAAGTATTATCTATGTACTGACACAATGACAAGCAACCTAGTATCCCTAACAAAGGTAGGTTAGCTTCGCTCTCTTGAAGCAACCAGCTCATCCATGGGTGTACCTCTAATTTTTCCTCGCGTAAATTAAATCAAACAATGCGATTTTCTTGATTTTCTTGTGTTAAGGAGATATTAGGGGAATGCTTAATCTATTAGGTTAGCCATAATTTGGCTTAAATAGAGTACAAAGGTAACAATATCCACCGTAAATCAAGGCTAGGATAATGCTATTTAGGAAATTACAACCACATAATATTATCTATAATATAATTTCCTAATACCCCCCTCAAGCTGGAGCATGGAGATCAAGAGTGCCCAACTTGCGGAGTAGAGCAAGAAACTGTGAACCCCCAAGAGCTTTGGTAAGAATATCAGTGAGCTGGTCCTTGGTTGAAACGTGTGAAGTCGTAATCAACCCTTCGGCTATAGCGTCACGCACGAAATGGCAGTCAATTTCGATATGTTTCGTGCGTTCATGAAATACCGGGTTACTAGCAAGTTGGAGAGCGGACTGACTATCGGAAAAAACATGCATTGGCCGAGACAAAGTGACCCCAAAATCCGAAAGAAGCCCCTTCAACCATTTAAGTTCACAAACAATATTTGCCATAGTTCGGTATTCCGCTTCAGCAGAAGACAAGGATACGGTGTGTTGCCGACGAGTCTTCCACGAAACAGGGGACTCACCAAGAAAGATGTACCAGCCCGTGACTGAGCGCCGACTGCGGGAACACGTACCTCAATCTGAGTCGCACCACCCTGAGACGGTTAAAGAACTATCAGTACGCAGGAGGATGCCCTGACCCGGACTACCCTTGAGATAACAGACAACCCGTTGTGCGGCAGCCATATGCTCGGGTCGTGGATTATGCATAAATCGAGATAGAACGTGTACAGCGTAGGATAAGTCAGGCCGGGTAACACATAAATAAACCAAACGACCAACTAAACGCCTATAAGGTTCGGCATCCTGTAATATATCACCCGTGGCATCTTCCAATTTGTGGTTTTGTTCCATTGGTGTAGCAGCGGGTTTTGACCCAAGCAAACCGGCTTCAGAAATAATGTCAAGGGCGTACTTACGTTGAGAAATATAAATACCTTCAGCACTGCGTGAAACTTCGAGGCCTAGAAAATATTTTAAAGATCCCAAATCCTTCATATTAAAGCAAGTCCCCAAATATTCCTTGAATTGCGCAACAGCGGAAGAATCGTTACTAGCAATGACCAAGTCGTCCACATAGATAAGAATAAATAGACGTACCTCGCCTTGCAAGTAAGAAAATAATGAATAATCGGAATATGACTGCTTGAAACCATAGGCCTTAAGAGCAGAAGTAAGTTTAGCGAACTAACACCTAGGAGCCTGTCGGAGACCATATAATGACTTCTTGAGACGACATACTTTTCCCTCCTTTCCACGACTAAATCCAGGAGGAAGCCGCATATAAACTTCTTCATTTAAGTCGCCGCGCAAGAATGCATTATGGACGTCCATTTGATGTAGCTCCCATTTATTAATAGCGGCCACAGCAAGGAAAGCGCGAATAGTACCCATTTTTACTACTGGAGCAAATGTCTCTCCATAATCGATCCCCTCGACCTGATGATTTCCAAATACCACGAGTCGAGCTTTGAGGCGTTCAACAGTACCATCCGATTTAAATTTGATCTTGTACACCCATCGACACCCAAGAGCCTTTTTATCCGTCGGTAAATCACACAATTCCCAAGTATCATTACGCTCAAGAGCATCAATCTCTTGGCGCATTGCATCACACCAGCCGGCCTCCTTTATAGCCTCTTTAAAGGAAGGCGGTTCCATGCTCGCGGTCACGGCTGCAAGAAACTCACGATGTTTGACGGAAAAAGAATTACAATTGACATAATTAGCTAGAGTGTATGACGTACCTGAGGAGGACGTTGGAGAGCTCGGTGTGCTAGAAGAGGAGGACAGACTAGTAGTGATGTCAAGAACGTAACCAGTAAGACGGGAATTAGGAAACTTCAAGCGACGACCTTTACCCATTTCCTCATTTGACCTCGAGGAACCCGAACCAGAATTCTCTGCAGAACCAGACCCAGTAGGCTGAGCCGAACCAGAGGAAGAATTTGGAGCAGAATCAGAGGCGGAATTCTGGTCTGATGTTGCATTCGGATCAGGCAGAAAATTAGCAGCAGAAACAGAGGTTGAATGCGGGTCTGTTGTTGCATTTGGATCATGTACAATGGTGTGTGGTGCTTCGAAATTCGGGTCCGAACCATTAAACGGCTCATCAGTGAAGATTGTATCAGGGGCGGAAGTTTCAGTAGGTGTGGTAGCAAAAGGAAACTTGGACTCATGAAAGACAACATCACGGGAGACATAAATGAATTCAGTTTCAAGGTCGTAAAGTTTCCATCCTTTTTTGTTATGTGGATACCCAATAAAAATGCTACGACGACTCCGTTTCTCGAATTTGTCACCATTGGTTTTTTGATTATGAGCATACGCCAAACAACCGAAAACCCGTAAATTATCGTATGAAGGGGCTACACCATAAAGACACACATATGGAGTTAAATTATTAAGCAAAGGTGATGGTGTCCGATTTATCAAGTAAACAGCCGATAATATACATTCGCCCCAGAAAGTTTTTGGTAAATTGGCTTGAAAACGGAGTGCTCGTGCTACATTCAAAATATGATGGTGTTTACGCTCCACCCGCCCATTTTGTTGGGGCGTACCCACACAAGAAGTCTCAAATTTAATACCATTTTGAAAGAAATAGCCAGCCACACAATTGAACTCGGTGCCATTATCACTACGGACACATTTTATGGTTTTGGAAAATTGAGTCCTAACCATGTTAATAAAACTCATAAACATTTCGGTTACCTCATTTTTGTCCATCAATAAATACACCCATGTTGCACGAGAATAATCATCGACAATGGTTAAAAAACATTTCGCACCACAAGACGAAACAGTACGATAAGGGCCCCATAAGTCGCAATGGATCAAATCAAATAAATTCAAAGCACGCTTATTGTTCAAAATAAAACTATCACGAGTTTGTTTGGCCAAATGACAAGCATCACAAGTGACGTCTTTATTGCAAAATAAACTGCTAAAAGAGGGAATAGTCTTGACCACTTTATCTGACGGATGTCCAAGACGCCTGTGCCAAAGATCCAAACTCCCGTGCCCAGACACCGTATTCACCGTCAATGGCCGCTCCCCCGCTGTAATCCAAAATAGTCCATCCCGTAGCTCACCGGCTCCAATCGTCTTCCTCGAAGAAAGGTTCTGAATAAGACATGATTTCTTAGTAAATTCAAAAGAATAAGAAGTATCCACTGTAAGTTGGGAAACGGATAGTAAATTGCATGTTAGGGTGGGAACAAATAAAACACAGTGAAGAGTAAGAGACTCGTTGACATAGACCGAACCCATCACAGAAGACACGACCTGTTGGCCATTGGGAAGCCCAACAGATCTGCCCGGAATCTGTTTTTGATTTTCCAAACATGACAAAGTGCCAGTAACATGATTGGAGGCACCCGTATCAATGATCCAATTAAACAAACCACTTAGACGATCCCAGGAGAGCAGGGAATGGGCCGAAGCAGTTGTGACCACTGCATTAGCACGCACTGTCGGGTCTGATTTGGAAGAGCTACTGGATGCGCTCGTACCAGAATTAGCAGAGGTATTAGTAGTACCCCCAGAACCAAGCGAAGCAGCACGAGCCCTATAAATACGGTACTCTGCTAGGTTACGAGGCCTATCACCCCACCATTCCGGAAAACGCATGGTCTTAAAGAAATAGCGAGCAGCCTCATGACCCCGTGTCTCACAGGCCGAGCAAAACAGAGTGCGTTTTTCAACGCGTTCTTTGTCACGAAGTGTACGCCAATCGACATTAGGAGATGGGGTAGCAAAAATTGCAACATCAGACACATCAGGAATAGTTTTAGCACGCAAACGTTCTTCTTGGAGAACGAGATTGTAGGCACGGGAAAGAGCAGGCAGAGGATCCAATTGAAATTGAGAGGATCGGATATTACCGTAAAGGGTGGGATCAAGTCCCATGAAGAATTGATGTAACCTTTCATTATCCTGGCGTTGAATAGCCTTCTCTCCGATACCGCACTCGCATTTCCCACAGCGACAAGCAAACGGCGGTTCATGCTTAACAATTGAATCCCAAAGAGACTTAAGCTTTCCGAAATAAGTAGTCACGTCCATTCCCTTGGTTTGCTTACAACTGTTTAGCTGGGTTTTGAGTCCGTGAATCATCGTTCCATCAATAACAACGTATTGTGCTTTGAGTTCCGACCATAAAATGGTAGCGTCATCAGGGTATGATATATTATCAAGCAAACTTGGATCAATCATATTGCGAATCCATTGGACGATGGTGCAGTTTACAACCACCCAATTTTCAAGATCGAACGCGATAATGGGCTTCTTAATCGTCCCGTCAACGAATCCGAACTTGCGACGAGACTTGAGAGAAAATGTCATAGATTTCTGCCAAGAATCATAGTTGTCGCGGCGAAGAACAATGTTTGATATTTTTGCACCCGGAACATCGTGTGAACCAAGGTAATAAGGGCTAAGAGGATCGATTTTGGGAAAGGCGTCGGAGTCAGCATCTCCGGCCATGGCGTCTGATCGTATGATTTTCGTGATGAGGGAATTAGGTTAGTTTTTTTGAGAGGAGAGGAATCCCTGATACCATGTTAAGGACTATAAGGAGATATTAGGGGAATGCTTAATCTATTAGGTTAGCCATAATTTGGCTTAAATAGAGTACAAAGGTAACAATATCCACCGTAAATCAAGGCTAGGATAATGCTATTTAGGAAATTACAACCACATAATATTATCTATAATATAATTTCCTAATATCTTGATCTCCATGATCGCGAATTCTAAGAGGCCAGTACACAACGTTATCGATCAAAACACCCTTATGAATTCCTATCGTAGACACACGATTATTATCTAAAACATAAGTTATTCTTCGCCATTTTCCAGAGAGCGAAGAATATACATATAAATGAGTATTGAAATCATTAGTATAACTCGTAAAAATGGCAACAATCTTGTAGTCATCAATGGATGATCCATGACCGAACCCATAAGCTGTCGTGAACATAAAGGGTTCGATTTCTTTAAGTTCAACAATTTGGTCAATTTCTCGACTTTGTCGAATAGCAGGGTTCCAAAGATAGAAAGTACGATGTTGGTTTAATTCGCGGTACAAGCATACAAGCCCGTCACAAGAATCAACTATATCTACAACCCCACCTACATCATTATCAATGTCTAGGGGAAGTATTACGGGTTTTAAATCGTGTTGAATTTCGTCGTAGGATAACAAGTTGAACACATAATTATATCGTTCTGAATCATTTGCAAGTAAAAGCAAGAAAGTTATGAGGGCGCCAGGATGAATATCTAAGGTGCGATTTTGCAAAATCATGGCTCGAAATGGCGTATAACCAATCCTTACAAATGGACTTGAAGCGAAATAGAGATCTTACCGGAAGTCTTGGTAATATATTTTCTAGTATCAGGTGATCAGGAAGACGCGTCATAGAACGGGTTTGGAATGGTTTGATTAATCACCAGTAAACTCGTTTTATAGGAGACTTACTAGTATGATTATAGATGGTCGTTGACCTTGTTGTAATTAGTACAAAGATGTGTAAAGGAGTTTAATTAGATGTTAGTTAGAAGAGAAGAGATGGGTTGATTATAATAGAGAAGACGTTAACATTATTGACAACCAACTAACTTCCAAGGCATCGTTGGCAAAATGACAAGGTATCACATTACAAGCTATCTTATTCAAATCGTCACGCAATAAAGTCCACAAAAGTAATAATTGGAATAATAATAAATGAAATAAAAATTAAATTATACTCGTATATCATTAGTAAAAAAAAAAAACTGACATGTTTACATATTTTTGAAATAACGACAGGATGTACGTACGGTATACCCGTGCAAAAAATGCATAGGTCGTAATAGCAGGCGTTATCATTAAATACATGAACATATAATTGAACGTGATTAAGTGTTAATACCGTGACAATATAAATAGTTCATATTTGGAGATTCGAATAATTGATAAATATTAGATATGAATATCAGATAATATACAACCGTAATTTCTTAGAATTATCTTAAAGGTATTTGACATGTTAGACTCGTTGAATGTATGTAAATTGCAATATTTTATGTAAATTGTGACATTTTAACTTATCTTTTAAAAGTAATTAAAATAAGAATAGGAGATAGTAATATGAACTGGGTTGAGGAGAGAAGGTAATTAAATAGAATAGGAAATAAGAATGTAGATAGGGATAGTAATCAACTAAACCCGAATAATAAGAGAAGATACGAAGAATAGAACCGAAAGCATGAAGACACAAGAAGGTGGAGAAATAGTAGAGGCATAGCCTACGCTTTTGTATTTGTTTGATTCTTGCTTTTTCTTGGAGTTCCTCGGTATGGTCGTCGTTTTCATGACACGACGGTATAGACTACCTTGACGGACATTTCCGAAGCTTCTTCTAACTGCAACTTCTGGACTATATTTTGGATGTCCTTCAACCACATGAACGAAAAGAATTGTCGCAAACACTAAGACACTTAGTATTATCCTTCCTCTTTTATTTAAAAACGCCATTTTAAATTGATCTAATTTTCTTGTGATTTTCCTTTGATCTATTTTTCGAAATGTTACTTATATAAAGATATTAGATGTTCTATTAACAATAATTATTTATGGGGTTCTTTGCCGGGTCCTATTGTCACAAACTCACAATGATAACATACTCTCACGTTAGTTGCTACTTTTCTCCGGATGGTTTGACTTTTGATAAAACGTGCATGCATGTTGCAATTGAATTGCTCAAATGTACATAGCTTTATTAAGGCAATTAAGTATATATAGAATCAAGATCTTGTGCGAACTATATTACGGTGCGAACCTATGAACTAAAGAAGGACCATTAGATGAAAAAAAAAATAGAGAAAAACAAGTCATATAAGAAAGAAATTAACTATGCACTTCACCAAAGATAGACGCAAAGAATCGTGTATACTATTATAGGTTTTGCAAGCAGATGTAACCTAGTTTAGTTGATAAAGTCATGAGAGTTGATGCTCATGACCTGGTTTCCAACCTCGTCAGCATCAAAATCGCCCAAAACAAAAAACGGACATATAATCAATCCCTTGAACAAATGGGAGACCCATATGCTCCCGAAAGTTGGATTTGGCAGTGAGGAAATCCTTGGATACTTGTATAAAGATCGATGAACTCATCTTCCAGGAGGGAGTTCTTTGAAAGGATGAATGAAAACTTAGCATACAGTTGTTAGTATATATATATGCTGCTAGCTCCAACAATTCTCCGTCAAGTCGAATCCCGTCCATTTCCAAATCTAATCGTTTCAAATGTTCAAAAGGGTTAACAACTAAATTTCAAATTGAGTTAAATATTAATTATATAATTGTTATTTTCTTTAATATTTCTATCTAAAACCTCGCATTCGTGCGGTGTCTATACTAATTGATGAACAAACTAATTTCAGTAATGTTGAGCTTGACGCATAATAATAACTAAACGAAAATAGTGAAACAAAAACTGAGTAAATAAAAATTGCTAGGACTTCACCGTAAAAACTTAGATAAGATCTTTATAATGAACCAATTAAGAGAATAAGAGTTAGCTCTAGTGGTAAGAATTCTCTTACGATTTTAACCCATATATGAAGTTGAGGGTTTGATTCTCACCTACGACTTAGTGGATTCATTTGAACCAAAAAAATAATGAATCTAACAAGGAAATAGGGAATATAGTCATCATACAACTATTAGGAATCACTTTTGTCTCTATAAATAGATTGCGTTCAATAGTTCAAAAGCAATGTCGTCAGGAAGGGAACTCCATCTATGGAGTTTATTGAACACAAGACGGTAAACTTGTGTCATGCTCTTCCATTCCACACCGTTCCTCTCACTTTTAAACCGAGTTAAGAAACTTACACGACTAAAATCAAACAGAAAACTTATTTCATACCAAAAAAGAAGATAACAAAGAATCAGTCTAGCTCACAACCTCCTAGAAGTTCGATTTGACAACGCGATGTACTCTCAGCACACTCGAATAAAGTTTTGAAAAATTGAGATTTTGCCAAGTTTTTACTCTGATTATAATTCGGACAAAGGTCAGGTGAACTAAGAACAAGCTTCTCCAAAACCTTGGCACTTTTTATCAACCATGTCAATAGATTCAATTTTTGTTTGCTAAATTTGCCGTCAATCATATACACCTCTAAGCGCTTCACTTGTTCAACTAGCGCGAATTTGACATCTTCATTCAAAATCATCTCCTTGTAGTTATCATAATAATTAAAATGTAGCTTAAGAACCTTCAAATTCGGACAACAAAGCAATTGTTCGTCAAACATTCTTTGATATAATTTCCAAGGCAAAGATAAAGTAAGATGTCTCAAATTAGGGAAGACGGTCTTTTTAGGACTAGTGTAAAACTTCAGGTCCCAATAATCTTCAACACCGAGTGCAAGCGACTTGACATTCAAAATCGAATCCAACATCTGCATTGATAATATGTCCCTAGTAAAATATCTAAAATGCTCTAATATTGGAGCATCAATAATAACCTTAAAACAATAGGCGGAAAGATTATATAGATTTATATATAATCGCTTTAATTTCTCGCTTGTAATTGATATCGAACTTTTACTTTTCTGATCAATATCAAGGGTCAAGGACAAGTCTTCAAGAGACGGGCAACGACTTATTAATTCTTCCAAATGTTGATAATTCGACGAAACTAGATGAAGTTTCTTGAGGTTCGGAAAAAGAATCGGGGAAAGTTGATCGATCCAAGAAATCTCTTTCAAATAGAATAATAATTTAAGCGACACCAACGAATGCATTTGAAAAATGCTTGGTGGCAACACCAGATCCCATAATCCAAAACCACATAACTTATTGACCGTGAAGTGTCGGATGTTATAAGAACGTAGTGGACGAGCCCATGTATCGATGGTAGGGCAGCAAAGAGGCTGTTCATATAAGCTAGCGCGAAGATAAAGATAGAAAGTGTCGATTAGGGGTGTGGTGAATAAGGTGAAGAGGTTATCGAAGACGGTCCAGCAATGAGGCTCATAAACGTTGTATGCAGTTCGGTTACTTGTGTATAGCTCCTTGATGCTGAAATAGATGATGAAATGGTTATGACGAAATCTATAGGAAGGTCAAGGTGGGAGATAATTTTGAAGACGATGTCGTCCGGAAGGGAGCTCCATCTATGGTTTTGTTCCATTGTTGTTAATCGGCTAGGGTTTTGTTCCATTGTTAATCGGCTATGCTTATATTGGAGATTTAGAAGTAACAGGCAAGGTATGTATTACAGTATTAGGGTTTATGGTCAAACCTAGAAACTTTTGACCATGAATAAGTCAAAGATATAAAATTGGGATATTCTACGGTGTACCCTTCAATTTTTCGTTTTTCTATGTTGTATCCTTACATTTTTTATATACTACATTGTACTCCTAAACTTCTTACTTATTTCTCTATCATGACCTCCTTTAGCTCTCCATTAACTTTATTAATATCAAACAACCCTATTTTGATTTTTATTCTGACTCGTTAATATTCTATCACTATCCTATGTGAAAAATATCACAAATCACTTTTCATAAGCTTAAATTACTATTAAAAACCTTAGTTATGATTCATGAAATGATAACTTCAGATTTGATGAACTTTTAGTTAGATTCATATACTATTTGGTGGGTTAGTTAATGGGTAATTTGGCGAATCCCCTATTTACTAAATAAATAGATGATTCTACGTTTTTTCCCACCTAATTATATTATCTTCTATTTGGGCCTTTAAATTTCCATTCTATTAAACACACAATGGGCCAGCTAGTGTGGGTCGGGCGGCCAACCCTCACCGATAATTCCGATATCCAGTTCTACTCCGTATAACAAGTAACATTTGCTAGGACTTCATATGCAATATGACCAAAGGACAAAGAAAATTGGTTTTCAAGTATTGGTGTAGCTCATTACCCAAGCATGGTTTCATTGCCTTGCTCGCAGCACAAGAGAGACTTGCTACTATGTATTGGTCTAGTACATCACGAATGGGTTTGTTCTACTTCTACTATGTAATGATCGATCATGTGATTCATTGCCTTTGTTACTTTTACTATGTAATGGTGATGCTTGAACTTTTGTCACTTTGGTGTAATTCACTTGGTGACGAAAGTATAAAGGGAGATATGGCTTAAAATAAATGTGAATATTTATTTATAGCAATATGTATGTATATTCTTCGATCTCTATATGTTATATACTCATATACAAACCCGTAAATTACAAACATTATTTTATAGGGCTTGGTAAACAACATCGAAACAATTTCCTGTCTTTATTTTGGTACTAGTATATATACCTAAGCGACTAAAATCGAAAATTCCAACACTTTTTAAAACAGCTCTAGACGTTTCGACTTGCTCAATTATTCCTCTTCAGAAAGGCCAGACGAAACTCTCAGTATAATCTTCCACGTCCCATAAATGACCGTCGTAATGTCCACCCAAATTAGTGTCCTGACCTTGATCGACCACCTTGAGCTCCTTCAAATGGTGTACCAAACACTTTCCATTCTTTGAGAAGTGAATGAAATCGACATACCCAACATTAACATAGAACAATTTCTCCCATGAATTCCAATCATTTTGATCTTTCAACATCCAAACATCGAAACAAGTATTATCTATGTACCGACACAATGACAAGCAACCTTGTATCCCAAACAAAGGCAGGTTAGCTTCGCTCTCTCGAAGCAACCAACTCATCCATGGGTGTACTAATTTTTCATCGCATAAATTAAGTCCAACAATGCGATTTTCTTGATTTTGTTGATTTCCTTGATCGCGAATTCTAAGAGGCCAGTACACAGTGTTATCGATCAAAACACCCTTATGAATTCCTATCGTAGACACACGATTATTATCTAAAACACATGCTATTCTTCGCCATTTTCCAGAAAGCGAAGAATATACGTATAAATGACTATTGAAATCATTAGTATAACTCGTAAAAATGACAACAATCTTGTAGTCATCAGTGGATGATCCATGACCGAACCCATAAGCTGCCGTGAACATAAAGGGTTCGATTTCTTCAAGTTCAACAATTTGGTCAATTTCTCGACTTTGTCGAATAGCAGGGTTCCAAAGATAGAAGGTACGATGTTGGTCTAATTCGCGGTACAAGCATACAAGCCCGTCACATGAACCAACTATATCAATAACCCCACCTACACCATTATCAATGTCTAGCGGAAGTATTACAGGTTTTAAATCGTGTTGAATTTCGTCGTTGGATAGCAAGTTGAACACATAATTATATCGTTCTGAATCATTTGCAAGTAAAAGAAAGTTATGAGGGCGCCAGGATGAATATCTAAGGTGCGACTTTGCAAAATCATGGCTCGAAATGGCATATAACCAATCCTTACAAACGGACTTGAAGCGAAATAGAGATCTTACCGGAAGTCTTGGTAATATATTTTCTAGTATCAGGTGATCAGGAAGACGCGTCATTAGAACGGGTTTGGAATGGTTGATTGATCACATGTAAACTCGTCTTACAGGAGACTTACTAATATGATTAGTATGATTATAGATG
The DNA here is from genome assembly GCF_048544455.1 of Silene latifolia. NCBI lineage: Eukaryota > Viridiplantae > Streptophyta > Magnoliopsida > Caryophyllales > Caryophyllaceae > Silene > Silene latifolia. The sequence goes on along the minus strand of NC_133536.1, from coordinate 9,499,554 downwards.
ATCGTTGACCTTGTTGTAATAAGTACAGAGATGTTAAAGGTGTTTAATTAGATGTTAGTTAGAAGAGAGGGGTTGATTATAATAGAGAAGACGTTAACATTATTGACAACCAACTAACGTCTAAGGCATTGTTGGCAAAATGACAAGGTATCTTATTCAAATCGTCACGCAATCAAGTCCACTAAAGTAATAATTGGAATAATAATAAATGAAATAAAAGTTAAATTATACCCGTATATCATTAGTAAAAAAAATGACATGTTTACATATTTTTGAAATAATGACAGGATGTACGTACGGTATACACGTGCAAAAAATGCACAGGTCGTAATAGCAGGCGTTATCATTAAATACATGAACATATAATTGAGCGTGATTAAGTGTTAATACCGTGACAATATAAATAGTTCATATTTGGAGATTCGAATAATTGATAAATATTAGATATGAATATCAGATAATATACAACCGTAATTTATTAGAATTATCTTAAAGGTATTTGACATGTTAGACTCGTTGAATGTATGTAAATTGCAATATTTTATGTAAATTGTGACATTTTAACTTATCTTTTAAAAGTAATTAAAATAAGAATAGGAGATAGTAATAGGAACTGGGTTGAAAAGAGAAGGTAATTAAATAAAATAGGAAATAATAGTAATCAACTAAACCCGAATAATAAGAGAAGATACGAAGAATAGAACCGAAAGCATGAAGACACAAGAAGGTGGAGAAATAGTAGAGGCATAGCCTGCGGTTTTGTATTTGTTTGATTCTTGCTTTTTCTTGGAGTTCCTCGGTATGGTCGTCGTTTTCATGACACGACGGTATAGACTACCTTGACGGACATTTCCGACGCTTCTTCTAACTGCAACTTCTGGACTATATTTTGGATGTCCTTCAACCACATGAACGAAAAGAATTGTCGCAAACACTAAGACACTTAGTATTATCCTTCCTCTTTTATTTAAAAACGCCATTTTAAATTGATCTAATTTTCTTGTGATTTTCCTTTGATCTATTTTTCGAAATGTTACTTATATAAAGATATTAGATGTTCTATTAACAATAATTATTTATGGGGTTCTTTGCCGGGTCCTATTGTCACAAACTCACAATGATAACATACTCTCACGTTAGTTGCTACTTTTCTCCGGATGGTTTCACTTTTGATAAAACGTGCATGCATGTTGCAATTGAATTGCTCAAATGTACATAGCTTTATTAAGGCGATTAAGTATATATAGAATCAAGATCTTGTGTAAATTATATTAAGGTGCGAACCTATGAACTAATTAATTTGTGATTAGCTTTTGATAAAACGTGCATGCATGGTGCGAACTAGACCTAGCAAACAGATCGGGTCGTGTCGGGTTCGTGTTCGTGTCACATGTAAACGGGTCACAATCCTTCCAACCCAAACCCGACCCAATTAAATCTCGTGTCGTGTTCGTGTCGACCCACTTACATAAATGGGTCATAAGGCCTCAACCCTAACCCGTTAATTTCGTGTCGGGTTCGTGTCGTGTTTTCGTGTCACGTCCATATTTTGAAAGTTTAAGTATATTTATGTGATGGAGGATCAAGAAAAAATAGGATTAATTTAGTAAACAGGTCATTCGTGTCGGATTCTTGTTTAGAGAGGTCAACCCTAACCCAACCCAATTAAATATCGTGTCGTGTTCGTGTTGACCCACTTACATAAATGGGTCATTAAGTCTCAACCCAAACCCGTTAATTTCGTGTCGTGTTTTCGTGTCGTGTCATTGTTTGCCACTTCTAGTGCGAACCTTGTTAGTATATACTATGCTGCTAGCTCCATCAGTTCTCCGTCAAGTCGAATCCCGTCCTAGTAATTTAGGGGCGATAAAAAGAAAAAGTTTTTTTTTTCTTTATTGCTAATCAATCCTAAATTCCCCATCATAATCCTAGCACTACTGGTAAATCCCATATTCCCCGCCGACATTCTTTACTAATCCTAGCCCTACTCGTAAATTCCATGTTAAACCTACTATAAATACGGTCTTCTACATGTTTCATTTATTCGTGTTTATTGTTGTTTTAATTTAATAATTATCAAACTAAAAAAGCAAAAAAAAAAAAAAAAAAACATGGAGAAAGATCAGCTCTGCGTTTCATCTGAAACAATGATGGTTGAGATCATGGACATTATGAGCTTGAAATTATATAAATGTCTTAAAGAGAATGATAAGGTTGATGGTAAGGTTCTCTTCATATTCAAGCTTCGTAACTGTGAGTATGCGGGTCAACCCGACATGTCAAACCATAAAATCACACTAGTAGAATTAAGGCGGTTGGCATCGCCACAGTGGCATCGGTTTTAGAGAAAACCGATGCCAAATGCAGTTTAAATAGATATCAACAGTTCAGATACTCGCTCTTTCTCTAAACTCTGCAAGTGAAAACATGATAATTTACGCACTTGCTGATGTTTGTTGTTCTGATGCATATCAATAGTTTCCATATTTACTAAGAGAAGTTCACGAATATGTTAATCTATGCATTCCTATTGAATATTTATCGGATTCTGGCGGCCTGAGTTGGATTGAATGGTGCTTAATGCAGGATTATGCTATTATAGGCATTCAACGCAATTTGAGGGCTTATTGCTGGTGTTTGTTAACTGCAATTCACAACCATACCGTTGACATGTTTTCATTATCGGCATTGGTATATGATGACTGATCCCACTAGGGAGTATTTGGTCGTCTCTTTTCAGGTACTTGCTAACTGTTATATGTTCATCCTTCAGTCTTAGTATTCTGCATTATTAGAGCTGGTAAAAGATACCTGACCTAAGAAACCTGACCGGTGGTGAATCCCCATGCGTTTATGGTGTTATAAGAACTCAATAACACAAGTTTCCATTGCTTTTTGCCACATGTTTGTGACATTTGTGTTAATGTCTTCTTTTCTGATGCTTAGTTTCGGAAGTACTTCGTTTAGGATCAACTTTTAGTTGTGTAATTGCAGAATATGGCCTACTTTCCTCACCATTCAGTATAAAACAATTTTAGTTTATTTCTCTTTCTAAGTTGTTCTAAGTCGTAGTTTAGCTAATAATATATTGTTCTTGATTACTGTGTGTTTCAGGTTTAGTAATAACACTTGAAGAAATGAACGAGGTTCAGGAGGCTTTGGCTTTATATTGTAAAAAAATTAAAATATATATGATGTAGTGAACGGTTGATTTACATACTCGAATAGTTAGAGGTTTTCATGTATGTGATTTTGTTGTTGGATACAATTCGTTGAATGGTTGTATTGGATTCGGATTTGTTGGTATTGAAGTTATGAAATTTGGATTGTTCAATTTATAAAGAGATATTGTCGAATTTTTTATAGCTTTTAGAAAACAAAATGCAGTTAATATAATTTATTTATTGGTTAGGCACGTTTTTTTTTTCATTGTTGTAATTGATGATTGACATCGGTTCCTAAGTTACAACCGATGCCAATAATGCAAAAATTGGCATCGGTTTTTATGGTACAACCGATGCCAATATGTGTAAATTCCCATCGGTTAGAACCGATGCCAATTGAATAACAAACGATGCCATATGTGTAAATTGGCATCGGTTTATGAACCGATGCCAATTCAAAAAATGTCATTGGCATCGCCCGCATTGGCATCGGTTGGGAACCGATGCCAATCACTGTTTATAACCGATGCCAATTGCATTAATTGTACTAGTGTCATCAGCCATCGTCCTCAATACACACAAGTATCTTTGGAATCTCAAGGGCTTTATAATGTAAATGATGATCAGTTCTTAAGGACCGTTTACGAGGTTGTTTTTAAGGCTGATTTATTCTTCTATACTAAGACTGATGAACAATTAGCTTGCACTTTAACTCGTTTAATTAGGAGTTGTTATCGATTTAGTATTGGCATATTGAGCACTTTGAGTGATTATTCTTTGGTTTTTGTTGTGAAAGTTGGGAGGGCTTATGCTACTAAAGGTTATATCGAGACTATGCAGAGGATGTTGTTAGATGATCATCCGACTATGAGACTAGAATCAAGTGCTGATAATGATAAGGAAAAGGGTGAACAGGTGATTGTTGATACCTCCTTAGTGGATAATGGAGATGAGTTCGATGACGAGGGTTGTGAAGAACCGAGTATGAATGATGAGATGGACAAAGACGAGATGACTAATGTGGATAATGCCAATGTGGCCGTTGATGATGCGGGTGGTTTTGATGAAGATACAGAGGAGTGGGAGGAGGGTGAAGACAAGATAGATTGGGAAACTGCTACGGCCTTCACTCCAAAATAGTGAATAATAATCGACTTCCGGAAATGTGAGGGTGCAAAAGGTTAACAATATCACTTCTCCAGTACGAATTTTATGGCTCTATATACGTTCCACTCAGAAAAATAAAATAAAAAAATCATGTCATCATAGCAGGACATTTACAGGCGATATCTCCAAGCATTACCACAATAACTTGAGCTCCCAATATTCCAATTTTGGCGTCACCCTTTCACATGAATAAGTGGGGACTCCCATAATAATGGATATAGCCATTAATATTAGGTGGGGACCCCAATAATAAAGGGTGCATAAGAGAGGGTGGCGCCGAGATTGAGCGTCATTCGGTGACACTGTATTATTATCCTAATTTTAGGTAAGGTGGTTGTTGTTGTTGTTGAGTCTCTACTCTGTAGTATATGCTTTATTTGACTATTTTCAAATCCCTAATCTCAAAATTCCTTCCTATTCAGTATTAATTCGCAATTCAACAGTCAAAATCAAACACATTCATACTTTCATAATTTCGGCGCTTTACTTAAAATTGGTATCTCATTCTTACTGTATTTTAATTAATTGTCTTTTTTTTTTTAATTGAGTATATTGATTTTAGTGTGTGGGGTTTAATTTGTTGCAGGATGGATTGAACCAAAAATAAACCCAGAAATTATGTCATGATATCTTAGTTTAGTTTTACATGTTTGACCTGTCTTAAGATTAGAACGGCGCCTTAAACAAGAATTTGTGCTAAATAATAATGTCGCTGTAAATCCCAACCAAATTTCATGAATAAAATAATAAACTATTCCCTCGGTCCAATTATTTGTTTGACTTTAATTAAAATAATATCCTTTATAAAGAATAAAATAAGGTGAAAAAATAATTGGGATGGAACAAATTTTTATTTATAACAATACATATATTCTTCGATCTCTATATGTTATATCGGTTATTCTATCCTCATATACAAACCCATCTAAGTAAATTACAAACGTTATTTTATAGGGCTTGGTAAATAACATCAAAACAATTTCTCGTCTTTTGGCACTAGTATATACTCCCTCTTATTCAGCCTGATATTCCCCTCTTCAAAAAGGCAAGACGAAACTCTCAGTATAATCTTCCACATCCCATAAATGACCGTTGTAATGTCCACCCAAATTAGTGTCCTGACCTTGATCGACCACCTTGAGCTCCTTCAAATGGTGTACCAAACACTTTCCATTATTTGAGAAGTGAATGAAATCGACATACCCGACATTAACATAGAACAATTTCTCCCATGAATTCCAATCATTTCGATCTTTCAACATCCAAACATCGAAACAAGTATTATCTATGTAACGACACAATGACAAGCAACCTTGTATCCCAAACAAAGGCAGGTTAGCTTCGCTTTCTTGAAGCAACCAGCTCATCCATGGGTGTACCTCCAATTGTTCGTCATCTAAATTAAATCCAACAACGCGATTTTCTTGATCTCCTTGATCGCGAATTCTAAGAGGCCAGTACACAGTGTTATCGATCAAAACACCCTTATGAATTCCTATTGTAGACACACGATTATTATCTAAAAGACATGTTATTCTTCACCATTTTCCAGTGATCGAAGAATATACGTATAAATGACTATTGAAATCATTAGTATAACTCGTAAAAATGGCAACAATCTTGTAGTCATCATTGGATGATCCATGACCGAACCCATAAGCTGCCGTGAACATAAAGGGTTCGATTTCTTCAAGTTGAACAATTTGGTCAATTTCTCGACATTGTCGAATAACAGGGTTCCAAAGATAGAAGGTACGATGTTGGTTTAATTCACGGTGCAAGCATACAAGCCCGTTACAAGAACCAACTATATCTGATATAAATCGAGTAGTGAAGAATATAAGAGTTTATTGCTTTATTCAATTGTGTCTCTATACACTGATATACTAAGCTATATATACTAATGTCATCGACTTATTTACGGTAGGAAATAGACACAACAGCTATAAAGTTTATACATGGAAGCAATCAAAGATTGCCTTTACTGGAATTATAGAGCCTAACGGCTCTTTGCTGTGTACTGGCTAGGAGTTAGCTAATACCCCCCTCAAGTTGGAGCGTGGAGAGTCGAGACGCCCAACTTGGATAGAAGTTCATTGAAAGAGGCACGACCAAGGGCTTTGGTAAAGTTATCTGCGAGTTGAGCTCTTGTATGAATGTAGCTAGGATTGATGGTGCCTCGTTGTATTTCATCACGAACGAAGTGGCAGTCTACTTCGATGTGCTTTGTTCGTTCATGAAAGACCGGATTTTTGGCAATGTGTAGCGCGGATTGGCTATCGCACATTAATTGGATGGGTTGTTTGTGTGGAATGCCAAGAAAACCGAGTAACCCTTTAAGCCATTTAAGTTCACATGTGGTGTAAGCCATAGCGCGATATTCAGCCTCAGCGGATGAAAGAGAAACCGTTGGTTGTTTCTTAGTTTTCCATGAGATAGGTGAAGAGCCCAAGAAAACCAAGTAGGCGCTGAGTGAACGACGAGTTGTTGGACAACTAGCATAATCGGCATCGCAGTAAGCATTGAGGCAAAGGTCGCTATCTAACCGAAGTAAAAGGCCTTGGCCAGGTGCTTGTTTGAGATAACGAACGACGGTAAGAGCTGCTTTCCAATGTTCGGTTGTTGGAGCGTGCATAAATTGGGCTAAGATTTGAACCGAGTAGAGTAGTTCTGGCCTCGTAATTGTGAGGTAAACTAGCCGGCCGACGAGTCTTCGATATGGTTGCGGGTCGGTCATGAGTGCTGCTTTAGAGATGCCGAGACGATGATTTGGTTCCATATGAGTCGAGGCGGGTTTAGACCCAAGTAAACCAGATTCGGATAAGATGTCGAGGGCATATTTCCTTTGAGAAATGAAGATGCCAGACTCGTGTCGAGCAATTTCGAGGCCAAGGAAGTACTTTAGAGGGCCCAAATCTTTCATGTGGAAGCACGTACTGAGATATTGTTTGAACTCTGTGATCATGTCAACATTGTTGCCACAAATAACGAGATCGTCGACATAAATAAGAACATGTACCTCCGTGTCGTTGGTGAAGATGGAGAATAACGAATGGTCATAGGGGCATTGACGAAAGCCGTATTTTTTGAGTGCGGAAGCAAGTTTGGCATACCAGCAACGTGGTGCTTGTCGTAACCCGTATAATGATTTTTGTAAGCGACAAACTCGTCCATCATTAGGTGGAAGAAAACCGGGAGGAGGCTTCATGTAGACTTCCTCATTAAGATCGCCGTGGAGGAAGGCATTATGAACGTCCATTTGGTGAAGAACCCATTTCTTGGCGGCAGCAATAGCGAGTAGAGTGCGAACCGTGACAAGCTTTATAGTAGGAGCAAAAGTCTCATTGTAATCCACACCTTCTACTTGTCTATTGCCCATTACTACTAAACGGGCTTTGTAGCGTTCGATTGTCCCATCCGCATTATATTTGATTTTGTAAACCCACTTGGAGCCAATTGCCTTTTTATTGGGAGGAAGAGGCATAAGTGTCCATGTATTATTACGTTCAAGGGCTTCGATTTCAAGCTTCATAGCATTGCGCCATTCGGGTACCTGCGCTGCATCTTTATAAAAACTAGGCTCGTGATGTTTAGTCACGGCCGAAAGGAAAACACGATGCGTAGGGGAAAACTTAGAGTAGTCGATATAATGAGAAAGAGGGAAACGAGTACCTGAAGATTGTGTCGATGCGGTGAGCAAGTGAGACGAAGGACGAGGTTTTTGTAAAATATAACCTTGCAGGTTAGAGTTCGGTATTTTTATACGATGTCCACGGCCTAAGGTAGCTGACTGATCGGTGGAGGTGGAGGTCATTGTAGTCGTGGGGTCCGTAGGATTCGTGTCTGGTGTCGAGGAAGGTGTCGAGGAAGGCTGTTCAGTCTCAGTCTCGGTCTGGCTGTGGGTCACGGTAGTGGAAGATGTTGTTTGGATGGATGGTTGATTGTCGAGAACTAATTGGTCAATGGGTGTCAAGGGATCACGACTGGAAAGTGAAGTATCGTTGTCAAGATCATGAATATTAATCGATTGAAAAGGAAAATTGTTTTCGATAAAAATGACATCTCGTGACTCAAAATAAGACCCGGTGTCTAAGTCGTATAGTTTCCAACCTTTTTTTCCAAACGGATAGCCAATAAAAATACATTTTCGACTTCGAGAGGCAAATTTATCACGAGAGCGATTAATATTTTTAGCGTAACAAAGACACCCAAAAACACGAATATTATCCATCGGTGGTGTTTTATTAAAAAGCATTTCATACGGGGTTTTTCCGTTAAGAAGTTTTGACGGGGTACGATTAATTAAATGGACGGCTCCCAAGACGCATTCGCCCCAAAAAAATATGGGTAAGCTTGCTTGAAATAAAAGAGCACGAGCCACGTTCAAAATATGACGATGTTTACGCTCCACCCTCCCATTTTGTTGGGGAGTGTCAACGTTAGAAGTTTGAAAAAAAAACGCCATTAGTTTGAAAAAAAGGTATAAGGGGTGCAAATTCAGTTCCATTATCACTACGTAAAATTTTAATATTTTTTTCAAATTGACGACTAATCATAGCGAAAAAATTTAATAACTTTTGTTTAGCTTCACTTTTATGACGTAAAAGGTAGACCCAAGTGGAGCGAGAAAAATCATCGACTATGGTTAAAAAATAACGAGACCCACAAGAGCCATTTTCGGCATATGGACCCCATAAATCGCAGTGGACTAAATCAAAAATAGAAGCAGCAGTATTCGTACTGGAAGAAAACGGAGTACGGGTTTGTTTTGCGCGAAAGCAAATATCACAAGTATTGTTATGAAAATTGCTAGCATCTTTATTCGAAATAAAAGGTAAAAAACGAAAGATATTAGGAGAAGGGTGTCCCAACCTACGGTGCCATAGTTCGGATGTGTCAACGGACCTCACCAAGCAAGCCGTGGCTTTATCGTCATGAACACCTTGCAAATAGTAAAGTCCCTCGCGTTGCTCACCCGCACCAATCACTATCTTCGAGGAACGGTCCTGGATAAGACATAATTTATGAGAAAATTGAATAGTAAGTGAGTCGTTTTGAAGCAAGCTAGAGACGGATATCAAGTGACAATGTAAATTTTCAGCGTATAAAACATTTCTTAAAATGAGACGAGAAGATAGATGAATATCGCCACTTTTAGTAGCAATAGTAAGATCACCGTTAGGTAAACCAACAGATAAAGGGGATATGGTACGAATATTCGAGAAATGAGACAGAGAACCTGACATATGGTGAGACGCTCCCGTGTCAATAATCCAAGCGAAAGACGAAAAATTACCATTAAGATGATCAGTTGCTGGACTGGCTTTGCGTGAATGCCACATGTTGGTGAGTTCATCTAGTTCTTGTGGACTCATACTATTGAAATCAAGCCTGTCAAAATTATTCAATGATGGTCGAGAGAACGACGCACCACTGCCATTTTTCGAAGCAGCACAAGCAGCCATGTTCACCCGTATAGGATGACCTGCACATTCGGTTTTGTGGATTTCTGGAAGTGCTCTGCCTCGCACATCCAGTACAAACGTGGTTTTGCGTAAATCCGTAATATTTGGGTTAACATAAATACGGTCGAGGAGTCGATTGCCCCACCAATCAAGGTAATTACCAGTGACCCAATAAGAAGTTTTAAAGTAGCGACTAGGCCGATGACAAACAATGCAAAAAAAACGATTCGAAGGAACAGGGGATTGCAAAAAATACCTCTCGTGATTTTGAATCATAGCAAAAGTTCGCACGCCTTCTACTTGGAGAAGACGATTATAAATCTGATATAAATTGAGAAGAGGATCCATACCTAGTATTGGGGAACGAGTATTGTCGAAGCGGTCATCGAGACCCATGAGAAAATCACGTACCCTTTTCCTTTCGCGACGATTGCAAGAACAGGATGATAGAGCCATTAAATCATCCCAAAGCTTTGTTAACTGACCATAATATGCCATTAACGATTCATCGTAATTAGTGCCATGAAAGAAATCCTGAGAAATACTAACACTTGTATTTTGGACATGAACCAAGGAGTATGAGGGAGTGTTTTTCGATTCGATAATTTTATTGTCGTCGGTATCCGGCATGACTGTGTTTCGTAAAAAAAATGACAGAGAGAAAGAAATGAAAGAGATTTCGAGATTTCGAGATTTCGAAACCTAGTCTGATACCATGATATAAATCGAGTAGTGAAGAATATAAGAGTTTATTGCTTTATTCAATTGTGTCTCTATACACTGATATACTAAGCTATATATACTAATGTCATCGACTTATTTACGGTAGGAAATAGACACAACAGCTATAAAGTTTATACATGGAAGCAATCAAAGATTGCCTTTACTGGAATTATAGAGCCTAACGGCTCTTTGCTGTGTACTGGCTAGGAGTTAGCTAATAATATCTATAACTCCACCTACACCATTATTATCAATGTCTAGGGGAAGTATTACATGTTCTAAATCGTGTTGAATTTTGTCGTTGGATAACAAGTTGAAAACATAATTATATCGTTCTGAATCATTTGCAAGTAAGAGAAACTTATGAGGGCGCCACGATGAATATCTAAGGTGCTATTTTGCAAAATCATGGTTCGAAATGGCGTATAACCAATCCTTACAAACGGACTTGAAGCGAAATAGAGATCTTACCGGTCTTGGTAATATATTTTCTAGTATCAGGTGATCAGGAAGACGCGTCATAGAACGGGTTGGAAATAGTTGATTAGTTACCAGTAAACTTGTTTTACAGGAGACTTACTAGTATGATTATGATTATAGATGGTCGTTGACCTTGTTGTAATTAGTACAGAGATGTTAAAGGTGTTTAATTAGATGTTAGTTAGAAGAGAGGGGTTGATTATAATAGAGAATACGTTAACATTATTGACAACCAACTAACGTCTAAGGCATTGTTGGCAAAATGACAAGGTATCTTATTCAAATCGTCACGCAATCAAGTCCACTAAAGTTTTTGAATACACATCTCACAAAATATCCGCCACAAATGGTAACCTGTCATAAGAGAGACCAATTGTTAAATACACAAATTCTCCACTAACCCATTTTGTTACCATTTTATCTCACAAAATATCCGCCAGAAATGGTAATCCGTCACAAGGGAGATCAATTGAATTAAATATACTTGGCACACATTTAAGTTAAAAGTGTTTTCGTAGGGACGTGCCACCCTGTTAAGTATGAAATTCGAATATCTCATTTTTTTCGTTTTCAATTACTTGGGGCAGTTGGAAACATGTTTACGTTAAACAGTTATTATAGGAACATATTAAGTTCGAAAATCGTAGTTTTTTAATTTCAACTCTTGGTTTACCTATATTATTTAGTCGAGTTATTAATTTATCCTATTTTTATTTTAAAAATGTCTTCGATATATAAATTGATCAAATTGTATAAACCATAATTTTGTCTAATTGTCATCCAGAATTAGTAGCTGAAAATATACGGAGTACTTCTCTATCCGAGACTCCGATTCGATAAATTTAATTTACTTTAGTAAACGTAAATAAATTGACGGGTAAATTACGAAAGCGTGCCAGTGTGCCTGTATGAGTATTCTTGTTGGGCCACAATTCTGGGCTTTCTGGCTCAATTTTGCCAATCATGAAGCGTGCAATTGTTGGGCTATACCAAGGAACAAGCCCATTAGCCCAATATTCATTCTGAAGATGAGGTGAAACTCAAACCCTGATATTGGTTGGACGTTGGTAGCTAGAAAATCCTTAGGTATGGGTTCAAACCTGTTTCAGCACATACGAGCCTTCGTGATGATAGTTATATGCGAGTATTCGAGATTTCGTACTTATGTCCCAGTCGATTGTTTACTTAGTTTTTGGTGAGGGATTTTTTTGTACTTATGACGAAAGATACCGTTGCTTTTCTGGGTAAGCAAATAGCGATTATTCTTTTGTTGTATATTATTCGGTTTAGTCTATATTCGAGTTGGGGAGAATCACTAGGCGGTAAAGCTCTTCCTCATGACTCATGAGTTTTAACACGACTGACATTTTTACAAGGCTTAAACTCGGATTTCTGGTTAACATATGCAAAGAGCCAAAGAAAACTGTAATAAATAACTACTATAGTTTTCATGCATGCTTTAACCTCTCTATGCCATAGTCTATACATACTGACCCTCCGATTTTGTTTCGAGCTTCGACGATTCTAAGTTCCATAGTAAAAACAAGAGTATGCATTCATGGCAAAAAGAAATAAAAATAGAGAAAAACAAGTCATATAAGAAAGAAATTAACTAAGCACTTCACCAAAGATAGACCCAAAGTATCGCATATACGAAATTATAGGTTTTGCACGCAGATGTAACCTAGTTTAGTTGATGAAGTCATAAGAGGTGGTACTCATGACCCGGTTTCCAATCTTGTCAACATCAAAATATATTATAGGTTTTGCAGGTAGATGTAACCTAGTTTAGTTGATAAAGTAATGACGGATAGTATTCATGACCTGGTTTCCAGTCTTGTCAGCATCAAAATCGTTCTTGTAATTCTCTTTACACTCCAAAAAGAAAAACGGACATATAATCAATCCCTTTAACAAGTGGGAGACCCATATGCTCCTGAAAGTTCGATTTGGCAGTGAGAGGAAATCCTTGGATACTTGTATAAAGATCTATAGAACTCATCTTCCGGGAGGGAGTTATTTGAATGGATGTATGAAGACTTAGCATACAGTATCAGCTTCTCCAAAACAGGCGCACTTCTTAGTATATATGCTGCTAGCTCCAACAATTCTCCGTCAAGTCTAATCGCCTTTATTTCCAAATCTAATCGCTTCATATGTTCGAAAGGGTTAACTTTAGGCTTTTGAGGAATATCCATCCCATAAAAACTAGTAACTTCCAACACGAGTTCCTCGAGATTGGGACAATGTAGCATTGAACTCAAATCTTCTAATTTTTTAAAATTACCCAAAGCCAATGTAAGACGAGTCATATTAGGGAAGATTGTCGTCTTTGTCGTTGTAGGGTAATTGTGAAGCAAAGGTGACGAGTAAAGGAGAGTAAGCGACTTGACATGGGTGATCGAATCAAATATTAATTCATCACAAGATAAGCGATCAGAGGAGAAGTTCAAGTGCTTCAATTTCGGAGCATCAATTATTATAAGTTCAAGGATAGACGACGATCCATATAGACATACATTCAGTCGCTTTAAACGCTTACTCGAGATTTGTATCGAATCCTTGTTAGCCTTTTGAACCTTATGAATGGTGAAGTTCAAATCTCTAAGCGACGGGCAAGAACGTATTAGAATTCCTAAATTTTTATAATCGGCCAAAATTAGACTAAGTTTCTTCAAATTAGGAAGATCAATTGAATTAGGAATGCACCAAAGAAACTCGTACATAGACAAGTTCAAGTCAAGCGATACCAACGAATTAATTCGGAAAGCACTTGGTATGTTCACTCGATAATAACCACCATATGGTACACAACTACGATATGTTTTAACCTCGAAGTGTTGAAGGTTATGTTGACGTAGTCGACGAGCCCATGAGGCTATAACATGCCAAGAAGAAGGTTTTATTACATATAAAGAAGTATTGGGAAGTTGAAGACTAAAGGTTTTGAGTAAGGGTAAATTAGCGAATATAGTGAAAAGGTTGTCAAGGATATTCCAAAGGAGGGGCGTATCATACAGATCATATTCCCCGAGTTCAATGTCGAACGTAGTGGCCGAAAAAGTGACGGAAGTGGTTGGACAAAGGCCAAGACGGTTGAATATGTCGACGAGGATGTCGTTCGGAAGGTAGATCCATCGTGCCACGGCCAGGTTACTAGGGTTTTCTTTCATTGTTTTTCTCTTTTTGGTGAACAAAGGGTTTTTTCCCATTGTTGTGTAGTGCCTAAACCCTAATCGCCTATGCTTGATTGCTTCTTGATTTTTTTTTTTTTTGTAAACCCTCAATATATATTCGTAAAAGCGTGAATACAATTTACTTATACCAGTCCCAGGGCCGGCTCAAGGATGGTCAACCCGTGCAACTGCACAAGGCCCCCAGTTTTAAGGGGCCCAATATATGGCCAAGTTTAGTAGTGTTCCATATAATTTTGTTATCGCGCTATTATATCATCAAATTTACACTGCCTCAGTGGTTATATCATATGTATCCTTCTATTCCTAACATCTTGTGTTCGACTCCACACAATATCTTTATAATGAATCACCCTCGTTTAATTTCATATGATGAAAACTTTAATTCTTTGTGGAAAATGACTTGACTACCAGGGGGCTCATTCATGTTTTAAAGTTCCGGTATAATGGATACCGGAACCTGCTTGTGTACACATTTCATTCCACACCGTTATTCCTCTCACTTTTAAACCAAGTTAAGAAACTTACACGACTAAAATCAAACAGAAAAACTTCATTGATGCCTAAAAAAAACATAACAAAGAATCAATCTAGCTTATAGTCTCCTAAAAATTCGATTTGACAACGCGATGTGCTCTCTACGCACTCGAATAAAGTTTGGTAAAATTGAGATTTTGCCGACTTATCATAATAAAAGGAATTTTTTTCAAAAATAGGGTTTAAAACAAAAAAAATTAACACAATAGGGTTTTGTTGAAAGTTATTACTCAAAATAGGTCCACGTCACACCCGAACCTATACTTGTATTCAAGTCGCTTTCCCGCGAAGCGACTACGTGTTGGGTGACATGAAATTACAGTTGCTTTTAAGGGGCAGCTATTTTAGCCCAAGTCGCTTAGGGGCCCAGCGACCCAGGCCCAAGTCGCTTAGGGGCCCAGCGACTATACTATTTTGCAAAAAAAAAAAAAAAAAAAAAAAAGAATAATTGAAAAATGATCCTAACAGGAATCGAACCCATGGGCATTGACAATTATATTAATAATCCACTAACCACTGTACCAGGCGAAGACTTATGTCGTAATTAGCGCAGCAAATTTAGTTATTCTTGTACTCGTAATCGCTGGTCTTATTTTATACTACGTTTATGATCTTTCAAGCGCTTTAAATAATCAAGCGATTACTCTTGTTGTGGTGGTTTGGAGGCGATTGTTCAAAGACGTTGACGCGGGTTCGATTCTTCCATTATGCAATATTAGTTTTTTTTTTTTTTTTCCAAAAATACTATTAAGTCGCTCACCGGGTGAGCGTTTTCAACTCAAATCGTTGTCCGGCTAAGCGACTATAATCCGGAACCTAGCTCCACCAAAACCGAGCCTACGTGGACCCATTTTTGGTAATTACTTTCAAAGTCACCCCATTTCGTCAATTTGTTTGTTATTAAACCCCATTTTGGAAAAACATTCTAATAAAAGGGGCCATGTGAACTTAAAACAAGCTTCTCCAAAACCTTGGCACTTCTTAGCAACCATGTCACTAGATTCACCGTTTGTTTGCTAAATCGGTAGTCATTCATATACATCTCTAAGCGCTTCACTTGTTCAACTAGCACGAATTTCACATCTTCATTCAAAATCATGTTCGTATGGCCAGAAAGATGTAACTTAAGAACCTTCAAATTGTTCGTCAAATATTTTTTGATATACTTCAAAAGGCAAAGATAATGTAAGATGACTCAAATTTGGGAAGACGGTCTTCTTAGGACTATTGTAAAACTTCAGGGGACAATAATCTTGATGCACGGAGTAGTGCAAGCGACTTGACATTCAAAATCGAATCCAACATCTGCATCGATAATATGGAACCAACAACATATCTATAATGCTCTAATATTGGAGCATCGAGAATAACCTTAAAGATAGACGACGACCTATAACGTTGATTAATATATAATCGCTTTAATTTCTTGCTTGTGATTGATATCGAATTTTTCTGAGGATCACGACTAAGACGAATAAGGGTCAAGGTTAAGTCTTCAAGTGACGGGAAACGACTTATTAACTCTTCCAGAAATTGAGTAAATAAAATAATAATAATAATAATAATAATAATAATAATAATTATGAATTAAAAATTTCAATAGTATTGAGCTTGTTGCATAATAATAATAATAATAATAATAATAATAATAATAATAATAATAATAATAATAATAATAATAATAATAATAATAATAATAATAATAAAAAAAAAAATAATAATAATAATAATAATTAAACGAAAATAGCGAAACACAAATTGAGTAAATAAAAATTGCTATGAGTTCAGCGTAAAAACTTAGATAACAAGATCTTTATAATTAATCAGTTAAGAGAATAAGAGTTAGCTCAAGTGATAATAGTTCTCTTACCCCAGTTATGAAGTTGAAAGTTCGATTCTCACCCACAATCATCCGCATAATGAACATTAGAAATCACGTTCAATAACTACGTCGTCAGGAAGGGAGCTGTCCATCAATGGCGTTTATTGAACGCAAGACGGTAAAATTCTGCCATGTTAATTATGTGTGGGAGATTACTTGACTCATTCATGTTTTAAAGTTTATTATTATCATTTAGATAAAGTCCATGTCTTAATGATATATGTTTGTGTTCTTGTTTATGTTTTTCCTTCGTATCAGATCTCTTATAATGTAGCATTGAGAATGATATACTCACTAATTATTTTTATGAATTTGAGTGGAGCATATTTATTTCTAAAGTTAATGAACTAAGAAAGAAAGAAGTCGAGTTGTTGAGGGGAATGGGGCAAAACTGCAAAGGCCTGTTGATTGAGGAATTTGTGATGGATACTGGAACTTACTTATGCAAAGAGGGTCTAACGTAGCCATAGATAAACTCATACTTGTGTACACATTCCATTCCAAACCATTTCCTCTCACTTTTGAACTGAGTTAAGAAACTTACAAGACTAAAAGCAATCAGAAAACTTATTTCATACCAAAAAATAACATAACAAAGAATCAGTCTAGCTTATAGTCTCCTAAAAATTCGATTTGACAATGCGATGTACTCTCTACACACTCGAATAAAGTTTCATAAACTTGGGATTTTGCCAAGTTCTTAAACTCTTTATAATCCGGACGAAGGTGATGTGAACTAAGAAGAAGCTTCTCCAAAACCTTGGCACTTTTTATCAACCATGTCAATAGATTCAACAGTTGGTTGCTAAATTCGCCGTCAGTCATATACACCTCTAAGCGCTTCACTTGTTCAACTAGCTCAAATTTCACATCGTCATTCAAAATCATGTTCGTAGGGCCAGAAAGATGTAACTTAAGAACCTTCAAATTGGGACAACAAAGCAATTGTTCGTCAAATATTTTTTGATATACTCCGAAAGGCAAAGATAATGTAAGATGACTCAAATTAGGGAAGACGGTCTTCTTAGGACTATTGTAAAACTTCAGCGGCTGACGCTGATAATCTTCAGCACGGAGTGCAAGCGACTTGACATTCAAAATCGAATCCAACATCTGCATTGATAATACCGAACCAGCAACATATCTAAAATGCTCTAATATAGGAGCATCAAGAAGGATAAACGACGACACAAGTTCTAGATTAATATATAATCGCTTTAATTTCTTGCTTGTGATTGATATTAAAATATTCGGAGGATCATGACTAAGGGTCAAGAATAAGTCTTCAAGTGACGGGCAACGACTTATTAACTCTTCCAAAAGTCCATAATTCGACGAAACTAGATGAAGTTTCTTGAGGTTCGGAAGAAGAACCATGGAAAGTTGATCAGTCCAAGAAATCTCTTTAAAATGGAAATACAATGTAAGTGATAACAACGAATGCATTCGAAAAATACTTGGTAGCCACACGGGTTTCAAAAATCGATAACCACCAAACTTTTTGATAGTGAAGTGTCGGATGTTACGAGCACGCAGTCTTTTAGCCCATGTATCGATGATAGGCCAGCAAAGAGGCTGTTTATAGAAGCTAGCGTGAAGACTAAGATAGAAAGTGGCGATTACGGGTGAGGTGAATAAATTGAAGAGGTTATCGAAGATGGTCCAGCAACAAGGCTCATAAACATTGTATGCATTTCTGTCACTTCCGTATAGCTGTTTGATGCTGAAAATAGTTGTTGAAATTGTTATGACGAACTGATCTTTAGGAAAATTAAGGTGGGAGATAATTTTGAAGACGATATCGTCCGGAAGGGAGCTCCATCTTTGGTGTTCTTCCATTGTTGTTAATCGGCTATTCGGCTAGGGTTTTGTTCCATTGTTAATCGGCTATGCTTATATTTAGAAGTTACAGGCAAGTTATGTATTAGGGTTTATGGTCAAAGCTAGAAAATTTTGACCATGAATAAGTCAAGATATAAAATTATTTTTATCAAATCCGTTCGGGGCAATGATCCACCCAAACCCGAGAGGAGTAATCCAGAGGCATGTAATGGGCCATACCATGCGCTGCCGAATTGCCCGATCGTTTAATGAAAACAAAACTTAAAAGAGTCAAAAGACGACCTTAGTCCTAGAATTTCCTTCACCACTACATTTAGTATCAAAACAATGTTCATAAAACTCGAATATACAAATGACTCGACCCCCAAAACCGAATTGAACCAGACTTGATCTAATCGAGCATATTGACCCGATATATCCTGACCTGGCAGAATTGTTGTAGTTACTGACCCGGTTATCCTGATTGTAAGTGAACCGACCTGAGCCCAACTCGAACCGAATAAGCAATCTAATCCGGTCAAGCCTAACCCGACATGACAGGAACCGCCTTAACATGACCCGTAATCGGACCGAGTGATCCGATTGCCACCTCCCTATACTAACCGTAATCTAAAAATGTCAACCTTTATTATAAATAAATCAAATCTGCTTCTAACATTTAACAAACAAGGTTTTGATTCTATGTTTGGCTTGATTTTAATTGTAATTTGTTATTTTGTGCTGATTTCGTATTTTGTTATTTTCGTGTTAATTACTCCCTCTATTCGTGTTTCCATGTTGATTTCATTAGCTTCATCAATTGTTCGTCGAAATGAACCGTGGTTCTATTCATCTCTAGCCGCTTCATATAACTTAAATTTAGCATCCGGAATTAAATCCACATTGTGCAATTAACATAATGTTTTGAATACAAATGAACTCGACTAAAAGCAAATACAGAAAATTAATTTCATGGCAAAAAAAAAAAAGATAACAAAGAATCAGTCTAGCTTACAACCTCCTAGAAGTTGGATTTGACAACGCGATGTACTCTCAGCACACTCGAATAAAGTTTCGAGAAATTGAGATTTTGCCAACTTATTATAATCCCAAAGGTTATTTGAACTAAGAACAAGCTTCTCCAAAACCTTGGCACTTCTTAGCAACCATGTCAATAGATTCAATCTTTGTTTGCTAAATTTGCCGTCAATCATATACACCTCTAAGCGCTTCACTTGTTCAACTAGCGCGAATTTGGCATCTTCATTCAAAATCATCGCCTTGTACTCATCATAATAATTACTAAAATGTAGCTTAAGAACCTTCAAATTCGGACAACAAAGCAATTGTTCGTCAAACATTTTTTGATATAATTTCCAAGGCAAAGATAACGTAAGATGTCTCAAATTAGGGAAGACGGTCTTCTTAGGACTAGTGTTAAACTTCCGGTCCCAATAATCTTCAACATGGAGTGCAAGCGACTTGACATTCAAAATCGAATCCAACATCTGCATTGATAATATGTCCCTAGTAAAATATCTAAAATGCTCTAATATTGGAGCATCAATAATAATAATAACCTTACAATAATAATTGGAAACCTTATATAGATTTATATATAATCGCTTTAATTTCTCGCTTGTAATTGATATCGAACTTTTACTTTTCTGATCAATATCAAGGGTCAAGGACAAGTCTTCAAGAGACGGGCAACCACTTATTAATTCTTCCAAAAGTTGATAATTCGACGAAACTAGATGAAGTTTCTTGAGGTTCGGAGGAAGAATCATCGAAAGTTGATCATCACTACGAGCAATCTCTTTAAAAGAAATATACAATGTAAGTGATAACAAAGAATGCATTCGGAAAATGCTCGGTGGCCACACTCGTATGCTAAATTCAAAACTATCGAACGTATTAATCGTGAAGTGTCGGATGTTAGTAGAACGAAGTCGATGAGCCCACGTATCGATGATAGGCCAGCAAAGCGGGTCTTTATAGAAGCTAACGTGAAGATTAAGATAGAAAGTGTCGATTACGGGTGTGGTGAAATAATCGAAGAGGTTATCGAAAATGGTCCAGTAACGAGGCTCATAAACGCTGTTTGCAATAAACCTTTCTGTGTAAATCTGTTTGATGCTGAAAATAGTTGATGAAATGGTTATGACGAAATCAGAAAGGTTAAGGTGGGATATAATTTTCGAGACGATGTCGTCCGGAAGGGAGCTCCATCTATGGTGTTGTTCCATTGTTAATCGGCTAGGGTTTTGTTCCATTGTTAATCGGCGGCTATGCTTATATTTGGAGATTTAGAAGTAACGAGCAAAGTATGGTTCTAGTTTTTCGCCTAAACTTTTGGTATGATTAGTTAGGCCCATTCTAAACTACTCCCTTCTAGATAATGGGAAGTGGGCCGGGTTGGGTGGGCCGGGTTATGAAAGAAAGCTCGAGCCCACATTGCGGGTTGATGGTGGGCGCCTGTGCGGGCTAAGGTGGGCTGGGATGAGGTAGGCCTAGAACGGTCTAGTTGTGCTATTTGGCTATGCGGGCCTGGCGGGCTGTTCACTGTGAGCTGGGAATGAGTGAGCTCGAGGCCAGCCCGAGTAGGTGGTACGGGCCTAGGATGGGTTGATGGGCTAGGAGATGAGTGAGCCCGTTATCGGGCTCGACTATTGTGGACTGAGCCAGCCGACACCGATATCCAACTTTATTATGTTCTACTTTTTTTATGTGAACAATTGATAGTACAGAGAAATATTTTATTTTTACCTTTTGTTAATGATAGAAGCAAATTTATAATGGTGGATAACATTACTAGAATATGGTTATCAGACTTTTGGTAGTAGGGTTGACTATCAAATTAAATTAACATAAATAATACGGAGTACAAAACTAGTATAGATCATGCGCAATGAATGCGCGGTATTTATATAGTTGTTTTTGTTTTACTTATTCATGTTGAATTAACAATTCAATAATTTTTTATATTTCACGTCATTATATTTTTATATGAGAAAAAAATTGAACTGTAAAATTAATCAAGAAAATTGAGTAATATCGTGAAATTTATATATTAATTATTTTCTCAGTCACAAAACTAATAATTTAATTTTATAAACTTCTCAATTTGTTTTAATGATTTTTTCTTTCCACAAATCTAATAATCTCAGTTTATATTTTTGTTTTATAGATAGCAAGTAATATGCGTCAAATTATTCTCTAACAAAGTTTAGCAATTTATATTTAGACTTGTATTTCATTTTGATTAAAAATTGTTCTAATTTGATGAGAAGTTATTTTTTAATGAAAAAATAGTTTTTTAATGTTTATTTGTTTTCTTGTTTAAGTAAACTAGTTGTTGCTCCGCGCCCTCCCGGGCGCGGTGCCCCAATTTGATTAATCGTGTAAATAACCTCATCTAGAGCACACAGATCGTGGATCGTAGGGAAATTTGATATTGCGAGTGGCATTATTTCCTACGAATCGTGTATTACATGGTAAGCACTACACACCATTTACAATTTATCTGTCTGAGGGAACACAATATCAACACTACTACAGATACAGGCTATAACAACGGTCAAAAACCGTTGTTATATAAAAAAGCGGACGTTGTTAAAGCGTCCGTTGTAAAAGGTTTTAACAACGGTTGGTTTTCTTAAGGAAACCGTTGTGAAAAATATTAACAACGGTTTTAAGTATAAAAACCCGTTGTGGAAAGTGTGACTCAATTTTGGGGGGAAAGTTATAACAACGGGTTTGAATATACAAAACCGTTGTTATAACTAAAGACAACGGGTTGTTTGTAAATAACCGTTGTTGTTTGTTCTTAAAAAATAAAAAAAAATTAAATTAAATATTACTAGATGCATGTATAATTACGGTCCGTTAGAATTCCGATGCATGCAGAATATCCCTTAAATTAATTACCAACGGTTTTGAAAAAACTTATAAATGTGACTAGCTATAAATATTAAAGCATCCTTTACTAACATTCATTAATTGAAACAACATGGCAATGAACCCTAATTTTATCAACAACGAAGAATGGCTTACACAAACGATTAAAGATGATGGGAAGGTTCTCGCCAAGGCTTCCGCGATCAACACCCATTAATCAAAGCATCCCTTGAACATCAACGGAATTATTGGATTAAGAGGCGTGAAGCGGTCCGGCTTGTCAACAAAGCCTCATCATCATCATCATCTGCATACCCTCGTCGGCTGTTATCAGAACTTGGTCAGCAAGAGATATGTTGAGTTGTACTCTTCCATCCTTATCTCCACATGCAAGTCGTGTCCTTGCATATATTCAATCTGTTATTGCAAAATATGAAGCCAATGACCCGGAAGTTAGCGGTATACCAGAGTGGCGTGATTGGTGGCGGGTTGAGAAGCGCTTTTTACGCTTAACCGGGTTGTTCCGCTTATTATACATCTTTTGATTTACGATAATTCTTGTAATGTATTTGGTTTAAAATTAAATGAAATGATCATTTTGAAAGTGTTGAGTTATGCTTGTTTGATTTGCTTCCATTTTTTGAACTCCATAGATCATCATCATCAAGATCCGATTATTACTATCACTGTGCATATGAACGGACAATATGGAATGAGAAGGGTTAGTAATAAGATTTGAAGCAGCATTGAGAGATATGATGATGCTGATTATGGCACAACTTCCTAACATATATATTAATTAAAAAACAACTCAACCCACACATTGCTTAGTATAAATACATTGCATTATCTCAACTAACATGCATTTCCATTATCTCAATATATTCTCCAAACCCTAACTCTAAAAACAAACTCCAAATAAATTAATCCTCTCCTTAATCTTTCAAAACAAACTCCAAACTCCAACAAAATGAATGATATCATCCTTAAGACTCTTACTATGCTCGATCCATACTAAAGGACGCCAAAGAAGATGGCTTGACGGGAAAGAAGAAATGCGGCTATATGACGATATAGCAGAGATCTTTGAACGGAACCTAATGGTCGATAAAAACACATACATGGAAATGAAATAATTAGAAAAATAAAATAATGACGATGAAACAAATCTGATAATTACAGAACGTACGTAAAGAGACGATGAAATCAACAAAGGACGGCGAGAAGATAAAGCGACGATGAGAAAGAGAGAAAGAGACGATGAGAAAGTGTGTGTTTTGTGTTTGTGTTTGTTTCGTCTGTGGGTTTGTGTTTGTGTATTAAGGTTTGTGTTTTGTGGCTGCAGCAGACTTGTGTTTGTGTGGTTTATAGTATGGAAGGTATTAACAACGGTTATTAAACAACAACCGTTGTGAAATATGTTTTAACAACGGTTGTAAAAAACACCCGTTGTTAAATAAGTTTTAACAACGGGTTTCAAAAATAACCGTTGTGATTACTTTTCACTAACTTTGCGCCAATTTTGCACCAAATTATTAACAACGGTTGTTCATGTGTGACCCGTTGTTAAAACGAATAACAACGGTTTTTATAACCATACCAGTTGTAATTGATTTTAGTAAAATTCGCGCCATACATTCTACAACGTCTATTGTGATTTTCGTGAATAATCGTTGTTAAAGGGGCGTTGTAGTTGCCTGGATTTGTAGTAGTGCAACTACTTCTCTGAACTTTACAATAAACTGTGGAGCCTTTTTTCTGCTTATGTGACTTATACGCCATGAGGGCAGGTTGTGGACATTGTGACATGTATTTGCCGAGTTACATTTGTACTTGTATTAAAAGTAAATGCGATGATAAATCATGCAAGAAGCAGGTCATTACACTATTAAATCTGCTATAAATCTTGGAAAATGCAATGTCTAAAACATGAGCGTTTTATTTAGGATGGGCAGAAGCTCTTATAAAAAAAAATGTGCAATGAAAGTATTTGCAATATTCAATCATCACGGTTTTGTATTTTGTGTTAGCTAGTAGTTTGCCTTTCTTTTCGCCTCTGCCTCCTCCAGTCCTCCCTCCTGATTCTTCTTTTCCAATCTATGGAGCTTCATGATGCCCATGCCCACTGCACATACCAGGAAGCCAAAATTAAAATCAATAAAGTTAAGGGAGCAATGCTAATCGTATCACAAAATCAAGTGTACACAGCGCCAAGATAAGATAACATTGATCATAGGAATAAGAAAGAAATAGAAATAACAATAATAAAAGCCTTATGAGGAGTATTTTATTGAAGTGGGAAGATCGTTTTGTATGAGATGGAGTAAGTAAACACACTTAAAAGTACCTTTTTGGGATGAATTTGAAATTCCGTTCAGCATCACCACTAAAATACCTACAATGAAAACTAAGTAAAATCAGTGTGAAGAAAGGCCCCAAGTAATACGGTACGTAAAAGCATAACACATATTTTCATTCTAATTGGCAGAGACCATTTGCGGAAAATCCATCATTTCCACATTCCCATCATCATCAATCTACATATCAAAATGAATAAAACATGAAAGCCTCCTAGACAATTCCATATTGCCACATCAAAATTTACAAATAATGCTCAAATAAAAATGAAGTATGAAGTTGGAATACAAGACCCAAGTGCCTAGACCATTTAACCCATCTTCTCCTTTTGTGCTGATATCTCTACAAATGCAATTTAGCCTTATTGACACAAGTTTGAAAGCACAATTTTTTAACTTACAAAAATGCTTATTGTGGCATATTCTTATATGCTCACGATCAAAAGATGTAGAACGAATACAGTCCAGTCGCTCACAATAAAATTCCCCAACCCTTTTCATATCCAACTCATCAACTCGGATAAGTTAGATAAATACTTTAATGGACTGGAGTAAAAAATAGAAAGTGAGGTGTTGGCACCACACAGATAGACAAAACCATAGCGGTAAACTAAGACATGAATAAATGCACCATAAAGAGAGTAGTAACCTTAAACCGATCAAGGTGAACCCCAAAAATTTTAAAAGAACTATTAAATGAGAGTATATTCATTACAGATGTACACATCATAAGTATTCCATATGTGCCCATCATAAGCATCCCCGTTATACCTATCTATGGAACCAAGCGATAAATGACAATGGCAGCCTTAGGCTCAGTGCACAACCCAACAGTTTTAAATTTCCCATATGAACTAAGCAGAATTCGTCGTTGCAACAAATCATGGTTAGACGGATTGATGAATTACAACTCTCAACTCTGAGAGCCAAGATTATGGACACCTGGCTCCATAATCCCTACAAATCTATAGCAGCGGAGCATCAATAATATAGCCAATGAGCTAAAAGAAGCACAAATACATACCTGATAAGGAGGGAGGAAAGATCAAATCACACTCTCTAATCTAAAGTTGTTCAAACCCCTGTAAATTCCAAAGTGACATATTAAAACTTTAAGCATAGATGGTTAAGACATAGTGGTGCAACATGGAACTCCTACAACAAACTTAAGGGAGAGAATCATAAACAATACTATAAAAAAAACTGAATAACATGAACATGATGATTAGTTATTGTGAGCCTCTCTATGTGTAAAATAGCTTAACTACCTTCCAGAAGGTGTAGAAGAGTAAGAGTTTATGACTAAGGCTCACCAGAGTAGGGTACATGATAATTCTGACATTGAAGGACAACAAATGCCACAACGCCATAAATGATCAGTTGATCTAATGCTCTTCTGTCATCAAGCAGAACACAAATAAATTTAAGATATCAGCTTCTAATGTCAGAACTAAACAAGAGAAAACAACCACATTTAAGATCAGCGAAACTCATTTGTATGTCGATACAGTCGATACAGAGTTACTTACAGATGGAGGAGTTTTGTTTAAGGAGCGAGCAACAATGAAGTTTTGGAATAAACAAACAGTGTCTGCGTGTCTAAATGCAAAAAAAAATGAGAAAGTTGACTATAAAAGTGATATCCAGGCAGATTATATGACTAATGCACTTTACATTGATAATACCTTACCCACGACTGAGTGGATTTTTTTCCAAAATCCAAAGGCAAACATCATCTTCATTAAGCTGCTAATAAAGGAGAATGACAATCATAAGTGTGGACCACAGAAACAAATAACAAGATCATTTTAAAGGCTCAAAGCAAGCAACTATTTCAAAATCTACTTAGTATACTCTGTACGCAGTATTTCTTAATGATTCCAACTTATGAGCAGCCAGTCTATACAAAGATAGTTACCCCTCCAAAACTAATAGATCAAGGCAAATGCAACACTACCCAAACTCAATCCATCAAAGTATAATTCATTGTTCCACAGTTTATCAATATCGACTGAAGCAATCAACAATAGCATCAATACCAACTGTCCTAACTAATCATCTAAGATGCTCAGACATAGACATTAATGGATTGCATATCCCTTTGACTATTTATGGGACCCGTGTATTTTTCACTACCACTCATTATTGTGTATCCAAAAACTAAGGAGTCACTGCCAAAAGATGCATATTGATATGATTTTTCTTTAACCAATATCATTCTCACTACGTTACGGGACTTACATTAGTTCATTAATTCAAGTGAAAAAAGTTATAAGCCTTGAAAACTGAATTAATAATCTATTAATACAATAGTACATCATGCAGAGGTTAAAAAGTGCAAAGTGAAACATTATCCCATTCTACCATAGTCTAATAAGAGAAGCTAGGCATTGAACATTTAAAACCCTAGGTTAGCACTAACAACTCAATTCGGTCATCCAAATAGGCTAAATATGCCTCATTAGGTGATGAGCATGGTAGTATGGTCATAGAGGGACTCCCCCACAAGAATGTGATTAGTTTCATACGAAAAATATTCTTTGCACTAATCTAAACTATTCCAAACTATCTTCTTCATCACCCCTAATCAACAGCGTAAGAATATATACAAACCCCCAATATTTGACACTAATCGACATAAACTACCCTAAATTTCCTCTATCCACTACCCAAGTTAAGTTAACTTCCTTTCCGTCACCAAAACATGCAATAATAACACAAACAAACTTCACCGGCCACATTGGTACTTTCAAAAACAATCTAATCAAAAACAAACAAAGGGTGATCTGAAAGGCGGATGATGTAACCCTAAACCCTTAATTTTAACAGCGAACCAGTTAAAATTAGCAAACATTAATGAAAAAATATGTATATATTTCAGCCATAAAGTAGGCGCTGTAGCAGATGGTATGCTGAATTAGAGTGATTTTCAACTCAATCTTAGCACGAAACAGTTTGAGTATCATTTAAAAAATAATCGCAAAGACAGAGAAAACATGTTAAGAACAAACAGAAGTTTACCGGATAGTGTTGCATGAGCAATAGTCTGTGATGAGAGACGGTAGTGGGTGTAGCAATAAGAGAGAGTGAAACATAATACAAGTTGGCAGCAACATTCATCGTCCTACTGCAGTAATTACCATACTTGAGTTATCAAAACTTTAATTGTAAACCCGGATTAGTAATTCCCACATTTATAATCCAAACAAAAAAAATCACACAAAAAATTATCAAGAATCAGCAAAACCAGAACTCTAAATTCATAAATCATAAACAGATTAACGGCCAAAAAGCAAACAATGGAGAAAGTCAGTAACAACCTTTGGCCAAGATCCGGAAGAAAAGAGAAGTAAAAGTCGGTCTTCTAATCAAAAAATGGACTGAAATGTAGATCAAAACACAAATTAAAAATAGGCTTGGAAAATTATAAGGTAGAGTTTAAGCTAAGAGAGAGGAGGAGAGACATACCGATTAAGGATTGCGGAAGTGTAGTAGGTAATAAATCAATAATCAAAATCCCAACTACACCCAAAATCAGTCACAAATGGATGAGTTCGTCACCTAAATAACCAATCAATTATCGATTCTGGGTAATGCAGACCATGGAGACGATGACGATTTCATCGTTATTGTTATCGGAGTGAACTTCAAAGTGAAGGTGTGCGCCATTAATATCATCGGAATTAGGATGAGAAGGGGACAGACGGACATGGATTCTGGCTTGAGACGCAAAGGTGGAGGTAGAGAAATGTAGGAGAGAGCGTGAGGGAGATAGAGGTAGAGTAATTAAATGACCCAAGTGAAAAATCTACAAATGGCTTCAGGAAAGAAATTTAATCAGGTATAGAGTATAACTAACCTCGAACGCAACAATCTGGAAACAATTGACTTCTAATCGACGCCGATACTACCTTTAAGGCATCACGAGATAGACATGTGTCAAACGTTTTAGCATTCCCCCAGAATCCAGAACATACTCGAACTTCAACAAATCCAAAAACAAAACAACACTCACAAATTCCAAAACCTAAAAGCAACATAAGAAAAACAGCCAAATTAAAATGTGAATCAAAAGAGCAAGGAAGGTTACCAGTAGCAGCAGGCGGAGCGGAAAAATGAGAACGTCAGATACTCACATAACTTTCCTCCAAAGTGAAGCCTATAATTAAAACTGAAAGTTAATAAACAACTGGATTTAATTAGTCCTTATATATACAACAAACACACCTCAACCTTCAAATCATCTGATGCTTTGAAAAATCGAGAAAAATGAAGACAAAAATCAGGAACGAGAATGAGAACAGTAAAAATCTCACCCCGCCTTCACCAAATGAGAACAGTAATAATCAACGCAATAATAGTAATAATAAGTAAGAATAATCGGCGACAAACACAAAAAAAAAATTGAGAAAAGACGAGTTCACCAGTTCTAAGATAAGCGGAGATCGGAGCTAAAATCATGGTTGTTCCCACCGTTGTCATCCAGAAGCAGCATCGCCATCACATCAACACCTTATCGTCATCACCATGACACCTAATTTCGACCGCATACATGATTTGTCCAAAGGATTGAGGAGGGTTTCTTAGAGGGAGATGGATTGAAATAAGCGGATGATACTTTTGGATGACCTAAATTTGTGGATGAGAGTATATAGCAGAGATTGGAAGGTGGAGATTAAGTGTGGAAATCCAACGACAGAGGGGGGTTTTGGGCGGTACTATTCATTGCTACAGTACAATGAACTTCCCATGTTTATTTTTTGGTGTAAACCGGGGTGTCCACCGCCGACAACAGTGTATAATCCCCTCGCCGCGGGTGCTCTCACGAAGAGGTAAACGGCTGGCCAAAGAGTTTACTCCATTCCCATGGGCAGGGATCGAACCCCTGACCTCATGGTTAAGGGATGAGGTGAGCAACCACCACACCAAACCCATTTGGTTGAACTTCCCATGTTTATAAGAGTAAGGATAAAGCTTGGAGTGAAAAATTTTCCTTATTTTGAGGCGGTATCAACCACATTTATAGTGAACAACCGAGATTAGGCCTCAATGACATAATCCAAATCAAGTCTCTAACCAAGATTTAATACCATGGATCTAAGTGTGGCATGGAGACTTTGACCGATCAAATTATCGAACATATTTGATTGACCGTTGATAATGGGTGGAGGTCGTCGTACCCAATCAAACAAATTCTCAACTAGTAAGGGTAGTCGAGGTCGAACCACAAGGAGATCAAAGATTGAATACTAGTTTTGTCTTAAATTAAAAGTTAACTACGTGAATCAAGAAATATTAAGCTAAACCACTAAACTAAATTAACTAAGACTACTAAACTAAATAATAAGTAATCGAATAATGGCTTAAACAATTAAAGAAAGCCTAGGGCAAGATTAAACTACCAACATTCATAATCACTTTAATTCCGTCAATTAGCCATCAAGAGGTAATTTAGTTAGGGGAAAACGCCACTAATTCGCCTATGAATCTGCGGTATTTATATAGTGTACAATTGTGCATGAACACTGAAGCAATTATGGAAAATATACAAGCAGACTCATTGATTGAAGGAGTAGAATAGGCAAGTGGAGCAACCCGAACCAAATTGGCAATACTCGAACAAATGAAATTAAATTTGACATTCTTTAAATTTGAAGTAGACCGACCAAAGCAAAATAAAATGCAACGAATATATGACATGTCGTGGTTAGAATTTCAAAATTTTTAGTTAAGATATTTTAACTTTTTTAGGGGTTGTTTGGTTGATCAAGGAACTTAATTTTCCTAGGAAAATGCAATTCATGGGAATTAAGTTCCTTCATCCAATTCAGGTGAATTTCGAAAAAGTGTTTGGTTGCTCATGTAGGAATTAAATTCCACAGGAACTTCCAATGACCAAGGGGGAGTAGGTAAGCAACTTCCCACATCATGTAGGCATTGAAAGTTCCTGAGAAGTTCTAATTCCTACATTTTGTAAAATTTATGGCAACCAAACAACCCATGTTTTTCAAAATCATGGGATTTTGCAATGCCTATGTTTTTTAAGTGGCAACCAAACAACCCCAAATTTCTTTTACATCGTTACCCAATTTCCCCGTTGGGATCAATACCTGGTCATGATTTAGGCCAAGCAAGGGGAAACAAAAGTTGGAAGACATGAGGAACCAAAGAATCGAAAAGCCCAAGAAAAATTTAAACTGAAGCAGGAACTACAGTTACCTAGATGAAATAATATACTCTAAGGCGCCATTAACTAACAACAAGGTTTCGTGGTGTAGTTGGTTATCACGTCAGTCTAACACACTGAAGGTCCCCGGTTCGAGCCCGGGCGAAGCCATTTTTTCCAATTTTGCTTTTTTAATTTTACCTTGCTTCACATTCCTCAATCTGCCCAAGAATGATTGTCTATAGTCCATTGTGAGAACTTTACTCTTGAAAGTCTTAATATTGAGAATTAAGCTATACAAAACCCTTACATATTAAAAAACTAGTTTGAAAGCCGTACTTCGTCTAAGGTTTTGGTTCAATTATTTGTTACTTAATTGTGAGATGATCAATTTGTCTTATTTGTGAAACACAAATTCTTGTTTCAGACGAACATTTTTGGTCTTATTTGTCAGACGGATAAAATGTTGTCATTTTTTTAAAAAATGTAACCAATTAATTCACAAAATGTTATGATTAGAGGTGTCATTTTTTACCCTGAAAATGATGTGAACAATAATGGTAACATGTTATCAAAAAATAACAACATTTTATTGTAAAATGATGACATGTTACCCGTCTTATTTCACACCAAAAGCAATGGTCTTAAGAAAAACGGACCGTTTGTGAAAAATACCACCTTCATTTGACACTTAATTTCACATTTAGTTGCTACTCTCTCCATTCAACTCCACTTTTATATGTATTTCTTTTTCGTCCATCCAACTCTACTTTACATGTTTCCCTTTTAGGCCAAGAAAATGACTATTCTATGCTTATTAATTTACACTCCATATTTACAAAAAATGTCATCCATACTCCAGACTAATCCACCATAAAACCCCACCTTTATATTTTTTTTAACATTTTTAACCCCATCATTCACTATGTACTTTTTATAGTTTTTTTTTTAATTCGCTCATTAATACCCGTGCAAAAAGCAAACTTGCGAATTATGCAGGGGGACCCGGGGGACCGGGTTTCCTGTTTCCATTCATATCTCAAATTTGTCAATCGTCAAAAATTAGAACGACGTTTCCTCCTTAAAATCGTCCGTCAAACTCACCGGCCTCACCTGCTCACCAGTGACCACCACGGCACCACCACCCTCCTTGCCGCGACGTCCACCGCCGTAAGCCATTACCGCAGCTTTCTCAAACTCTTTTAACGGTTGCTTTTGGGTTTGTTACCGGAGATAAACTCGTCGTCGTCGAATTTTCGGGCCGTTTTCACCGCAGGTATGATCTCACCGGCGCACCTTTATACCCTAAATTAATAACCCCCAATTTAATTTCTCAACTCTCAAACCCTAAAATTAATAACCCCCAATTTAGTAGGATGTTTGGCAAGTTCAATATTTGAGGCAGTGTTAGCTAGCTACCCAGTACCAAACTTGAAACTTCTTGATTGTTGTTCATGTTGTCTACTTGTTGCCTGATTCCTTGTTCTTTATTTTTTTAATTTTTGATGCTAATTACTACTGCTCAGTACTCACTGTCTGCCTGTAACTTCATTTGTTTGAGTACATTTAGTTGCTAGCTATTATAGTATTATGTGTCATTTGTTTTGTCATTTTACGACTTTGTGGCCTTGTAAGTGACCAAATTTTAGATGTTGTACCCACTGGGGTAGATTTCTCATCCACGTTGGGCGGTGATTAATTTCAGCTGGTGGGTATGGGTATTGGGTACCGGCTTGGTACCGAGCGTACTCACTCCGACGGTCAAGTCAGTAAACTTAAAGAGATTAAGTTGTGTGTTACTTGGCGAAATATATTGTAGAGAGATGAGAGAGTTTATACCAGATTAGTGAATTGTGAGATGAATTGTGGATTATTGGATAGTTTTCGGATCGTTTTCTCAATGAGGATTGAGGAGTATTTATAGACTTTCACTTTTTGTCACGTAGTGGCCAAGTGGCAGTGCAGGTGGAAAGACTGTTCTACCCTCGGCCGAGGGACCCATGGCAGGCCGGCTGGCCTGGTTGACTCCATGCCGAGGGGTTTGGATATGAGTACGCGGATATGCCTCCCGGCTGGCTAGCTCCCTAGCCGAGACCCAAGTGACAGGCCGACAGGCTGCGTCGGTTAGGCTGTCTAATACGTTGACTTGTTGTCCTTTGGCTTTGGCTTTGACCTTGCTCAATATGTTGACTCGGTCAGCGGGTGCAGAATATGCCTCATCAATTTGCCCCCAGCGTAGTCTATGCCGTGGTATGGACCTGCGATGAGTGTTGAGCGTATTCTGCGCAAGTTGAACTTCTTCTCCGGCTTCTTCTCCATCGGCTTGGTTCTGTTCAGGCCGTACCATATCCCCCCTCCACATGGATGTGTAATGGACATCAAATGTGGAAAAGAAAA
Organism: Silene latifolia; assembly: GCF_048544455.1. Classification (NCBI taxonomy): domain Eukaryota; kingdom Viridiplantae; phylum Streptophyta; class Magnoliopsida; order Caryophyllales; family Caryophyllaceae; genus Silene; species Silene latifolia. The sequence goes on along the minus strand of NC_133536.1, from coordinate 9,466,301 downwards.
AGGCGTTGGCCGAGACCAAGGTTGAGGACCGTGTGCTTTTGATTGCCCCCGGCCGGTGCTGCCAAGCTTGGTTGATCAGCTGGCCGTTGGCCGTTGGCAAGTAGATATCAGGAAGCGTGTCAAAGAAGAGTGGTTATTGTGTGTCGATTGACATTCCGTGGCTGCATGCTTGACACGTGGCTTGGCATTGATTGGTGGACGTTTCATGGGCTTTGCTCTGATTGGTCAATTGAATGGGCTTTGCTCTATAAACAGAGCAGTGTGCCCCTCATTTTGACCGCAAAACTTCATTTTCTCAAAAAATTTCTTCTCTCTAGTTTTTCGAAGAGTTTCTTTCTCTCTCTAATTTCTCGAAGCGTTACTCGGTGTAACATTTCCTTCCAAGGTAATCAAACAAATTTTTCAACTTTTATTTGTTAAGTAATTGTTGTCATGTCTTCTCACGATCTTTGGACCCAAGATTTCTCATGGCCGGGGGGCGAACCGTCGCATCCTTATGAAGAGGAGCCACTGGTCGTCACCCCGATAGGGTTTGGGGGTCCTAAGTCGCCTTCTCCTGAAATTGATGAACAATTTTTGGAGGGTATTGATGATGATGATGAGGAGGAGGCGACCCCTTCTGTCGTAGAGAGGCCGCAGCTCTTGGATCACGGCGACGCCTTCTCGATCAGTCCTGATCGTGCTTGGACGAATAAGTTCGCTAGTTGTTCCGGTCCTGATCTTTTCGAAGACCATTACTCCTTCGGCAGGGGGTATAAAATTGTTATCCCTGAGGAGGGTCAGGCGGTCTGTTGCCCTCCCAAGGGCTGTATCGGCGTGTACATCAGACACCTGAAGTATGGGCTCCGATTTCCTCTGAATGCATACGTTGCGGCCATCATTAAAGCCATGAATGTCGTCGTGGCTCAACTGTATCCGTTGGCCATTAGGACAATAATTGGCTTTGTGTGGCTCTGTCTCTTTAAGGGGGAGGCCCCAACGGTTAACTTGTTCCGCCGGCTTCATCATCTTCGGCCGTCCACCCTCGGTGGCACGGGGTGGTACAGCGTGCAGACAGAGCCGGGTTACATTACCGTTTCCAAGCTGACATCTTGCAAGGACTGGAAGGGGCGGTGAGTATACGTCGAGGTGCCGGAGGATTATCCACTGCCCCAGTCCTTCCAAAGCCGCGTCAATTTGCGGTGCGAGAGTAAGGGAGAGCATGACAAATATGTCTCCCGGAGTAAGCTCAAGATGGACGCCAGCAGGGTCTATCTTAATGAGGATGAGAAGCGGGCAATGCAGCTGTTTGAGGCTGAGAAGGATGGTACGCCGAAGGGATGGATGCCCCCGACGCAGATCATTCTTCAGGATGAGCTGCTCTGCCACGTCGGCCTCATACCGGCCCTCAGCCAGGGTGAGTGGGGTCGGTATGAGGCCCATCTTTGCTTTTTATATTTCTGTATTTTAACCTTGGTTTATTTCTTTTGCTTAACTCCTGCTTCGTTTCTTTTGCAGACCGATTTGGCCCGGATCTGCCTGTGGAGACCCTCAAGAAGTTGGGACTTGACGAGGATGGGAAAGTTGTTGAGCTGCATCCTAAGGCCCTGCCACGTGATCGCAGACCGGCCCCAAACGAGCTTATGGATCAGCAGTTGAAGGCACTGGATGTGACGGCGGCTCAGGCGCAGATTGCCGATAACGTGCCGCGCCGAAGACCAAAGACAACGTCTACGGCGGCGACGACGTCAACTCCGGCTCAGTCTTCAATCCCCGTGGTCCAAAAGGAGCAGGTGGTCGTCGTCGATGTTGAAGAGGAGGTCACCGTTGTGGAGGCTCCTCCTTCTTCGAAGAAGAGAAAAGAAACAGTGCATGCTGCCGCTGTTACCGAGGCCGGGGAAAAGAAGGACTCAGCCGGCCCTCTATCCAAGAAGGTCAAGACTGGTACGGATCTAACCCACGGCTCGGATTTAGCCGGTTCTTTAGGCATTCCTGATGACAGGCTCTCTGACATGTCAATGAATGTTGACATGGATGCTTTGTCTGAATTTTTTGTAGATCAACCGTCGCCGGCCGTCGTTCTTACTGATCGGCAACTGGGGAAGCGGCCTGTGCAGACGGGCAATCAAAATGTCACCGTCGACTCCTCATCCCTGAAGGTTACCCCCGCTCAGATTGCGGCGGAGGGTGCAAGGTTGTCCCGGAAGCTGGCGAAGTGGACTGAAATAGCCGGCGCTCACATTATGGAGCAAGAAAAGCTCATGGCTGAGGCTTCCCCTGCGCTTGAACGGCTTAGGCTCGAGCTTGCTGCTGCTAAGGCGGAGGCCGAGAAGGCGAAGAAGGACTTCGCCGTCACCATGGAGAACTTCCTCACTCAGCGAAAGCTTAGGGAGGACGCTGAAAAGGCGGTCCTAGCCGAGAGAGCCAAGGCTGAGGCTGCGGTGGCTGACGCTGCTAAGCTGCTGGAGGAGAAAGCCAAATTTGAGGGCGGCTATAATGCCGTGGTTGAGCAGAAGGATAGGTGGAAGACTCTGCATTCGGCTGAGGCGAAGGAGCACAGGAACACAAAAGCTATCCTTGCTCAGAGGGAGAAGGACATTGAGACGCTGCAAACCGTTGTCATCCCTGACATGTGTGCCCGGTACCGGGACCAAGCTGAAGAGGCTACCAAGGATGCAATCAAAGAGCTCGTTCCTGAAGGCTCCTTCCCGTGGCAAGATTTTGACCGGCTTCTTGATGAGAAGGCGGATGCTGCGGAGGCCAAAGCTGCGGAGGAGGCGAAGGCGGCGAAGGCTGCTGAGGAGGCTGCGGCCAAGGCGGCCCATGCCGAGAAGGTGAAGGCGGCCAGGGAGGAAGCTGAAAGGGCAAAGGCAGGTGAAGCTGCCAAGTCGGCTTCTGGGCCGCCCTCTAATGATGATGATGCTACTGCTGCCAGCGGCGAGCAGAAACAGGCATAGGGAGACGGGCGGTCGTCACCGGATTCACCCGGCCCTTCAGACAGCTTCAGCTGTTCGGGGGCCAACTATTGAGCCTTTCCTCCCTGCCATCCTTTTGGCGCTTCAAATGATATGTCTGTAACCTTTTGTTGTACTTTTGTTTTTTTTTTTGTTAAACTTTTGGTAGGTTATGTTTAGGCTATCCCTATGGGGACGGCCGTCGTCTTTGCTTTGCCTCATCCTGTAAACATTATTCAATAAAGTTTGTTTATTTTGCCTCCATTAAGTTTGTCTTCTTACGTTTCAACATATTGAGCGCTTATTTCGTTTTTACTTCCGGCTTAGCCGAGGCAGTTAGAAGGCGCGTCTCAACTGTACTTAAACGTTTATTAACATGTTGGCATGTCGGTCACTTCCTCCACCACCCGAGGCGGTCAGATTTGCGCTTCCCAACCGCCGTTGTGAACATGTTAGCGTATCGGTCGTTGTGTCCCCATCGCCCCCGGCTTTGGCTGAGGTAAAACAAGGTTACGGCTCGACAGCGTTCGTATCTGTAGACATATTGATCGCTTCCTATACCGGGCCTTCGGTTGGCCGAGGCGGCTAGATTTGCGTCTCAACTGTACTTATACGTTCCTATTAGCGTATCGGTCGTTGTGTCCCCGTCACTCCCGATTTTGGCCGAGGCAATCGGGGTTACGGCCGACAAATCAGATCTCGTAGACATATTGATCGCTTCCTCTGCCGGGCCTTCGGTTGGCCGAGGCGGCTAGATTCGCGTCTCAACTGTACTTATACGTTCCTATTAGCGTATCGGTCGTTGTGTCCCCGTCACTCCCGGTTTTGGCCGAGGTAATCGGGGTTACGGCTCGACAGCGTTCGTATCTGTAGACATATTGATCGCTTCCTCTGTCGGGCCTTCGGTTGGCCGAGGCGGCTAGATTTGCGTCTCAACTGTACTTATACGTTCCTAAGCATGTTGGTCGCTTTCGCGAGTATCAACTGCATTTGGCGTGACTGCCCGGCTTTGGCCGTGGCATCTACTTTGGTATGAGCACGTCTCGGACACCTCCGCCGCTATACAAAATATTTCCTTTAGTTGTCCGTGTTCCAGTGGCTCATCAAAGGAACACCCTCCATGTCTGTCAGCCGGTACGTCCCCGGCCTCATTTCTTCAACCACCTTGTAGGGTCCTTCCCAGTTGGCCGTCATTTTTCCATGGACGTTTCCTTTGTTTGTGGCGGCCGACTTTCTTAGGACTAGATCTCCTACTCTTTAGTCCCTTTTGTGGACCCTACGGTTGTATGCTCTTCTCATCCGGTTTTGATATACTGCCAAGTTGAGCCGTGCCGTGTCTCGACTTTCTTCGACCAGGTCTAGGGAGGCTCTTAGGCCTTCCTCATTTTCGACTGGGTCAAAAGTTTGCGTTGTGAATGTCGGCACCGTTGCTTCAATTGGCAGGACGGCCTCAGACCCATAGACTAGGTGAAATGGACTGTACCCCGTTGCTTCTTTCTCCGTGGTTCGAAGTGACCACAGGACGCCGGGTAGTTCATCAGCCCATCTTCCCTTTAGATCTTCATCCTTCTTTTTTAGCCCGTTTAGGATTGTTTTATTAGCTGCTTCCGCCTGCCCGTTGCTCTGAGGGTGGCAGACGGAGGAGTATGCAAATTTGATTCCAAGTTCCTCCAACCAATTCATTACCATGTCGCTCCAAAACTCTCGGCCGTGGTCAAATACAATGACTTGGGGCAACCCAAATCGAGTTATAACGTTCTCCCAAATCACCTTTCTTACGGCCCGTGGTCTTGGCGGTGCATCGCGACACCTCGACCCATTTGGTGAAATAGTCAACGGCGACAATCAGGTACTTTCTTCCTCCGGAGGCCGTCGGAAATGGTCCTAGTAAATCCATCCCCCACTGTGCAAAAGGAAGGGGACTAAGCACCGGTTGCAGGTCTCGGGAAGGAGCATGTATCACCGGAGCATGCATCTGACAATTCTTGCACTTCTTGGTCTTTGCTCGGAATCCTCAAGCATGGTAGGCCAGAAGTAGCCGGCTCGTAGAGCTTTGTGGGCTAGCGTTCTTGCCCCCATGTGATGTCCACATGCCTTCGTGAATCTCTCACGGTATTAGCTCCGCGGGCGGTTGGCCGACACATTTCAAGAGTGGCCTTATCACGGACCTTCTGTATAACTCTACTTCGAACACCGAGTACCTTGCGGCGATCCTTCTTATCTTCTGCGAGAGACTGCGGTCCTCCGGCAACTCATTTGTAAGTTTGAATTTCATTATCGGAGTCATCCACGCGTCTCGGCTGATGTCGCCCACCATGCCGACGGTTTCGGTGATGCTTTTAGCGTTCTCGATATCCACCAAAGACGGTTCGACCGACATTCTTGATGCTCGAATCGCAAGTTTTGAGAGAGCGTCGGCTCGGTTGTTCTCGACACTGGGAATGCACCGTATCCGAAAGACTTCAATTTTGAGGTGTCAGCTTTTACCCTCTCCATATACCTTATCATCCCATCGTCTCGAGTCTCATACTCTCCTCTGATATGATTAGCCACTAAGAGTGAATCTGTCTTCAACACAACATGCTCCGCCCGGACTCTAGCTAACTCGACTCCAGTTATCACCGCCTCATATTCGGATTCGTTATTTGAGGCCGAGAAGGTAAACTTCATGGCGTACTCAAACTCGTCCCCGTTAGGGCTGATGATAAGGATGCCGGCTCCTGAGCTGTTCGCCGTGGAGGACCCGTCGGTATATACTTCCCACACACCGGGATTTGATTCTTCTTGATAAGTGCACTCGGCCAGGAAGTCTGCAAGTGCTTCCCCTTTTATCGAAGGCCTTGGTTGGTACTGAATACCGAAGCCGGAGAGCTCCACTGCCCATTTGATAAGCCTGCCTGATTTTTCGAATTTTTCTAAGGCTTTCTCCAATGGCTGGTCGGTTAAGACCGTCACGGGATGTGCGTCGAAGTAGGGTTTTAACTTCCTTGCGGCAACGACGACGGCGAGGGCTGCTTTTTCAATCAGTGGGTAATTCTTTTCGGCGTCCAGCAGTGTATGGCTGATAAAGTAAATTGGGTATTGCTGCTTGTTTTCTTCCCTGACGATTACGGCACTGACCGTGGCCAAGGTAACTGCTAAGTATAGATATAGAATCTCCCCCAGCATCGGCCTGGACAGGGTCGGCAGTGTCAGAAGGTGAGCTTTCCGTTGGCTGAAAGCTGTGCTCTGTTGCTCCCCCCAGCTGAAGTTTTTATTCCCTTTTAGCACTTGAAAGAACGGTGTGCTCTTGTCAGCCGACCGAGAGATGAAGCGGGAAAGAGCCGCCATTCTCCCGGTCAGCGTCACAACCTCTTTTCGATTCCTCGGCTCCGGTAAGTCCAGTATTGCTTGGACTTTCTCTGGATTGGCATCAATTCCCCTGGCACTAACAAGTACGCCGAGGAACTTGCCGGCCCGGACACCGAAGTTGCATTTCTTTGGGTTGAGCTTCATTCTATATTTCCTTAGTGAACAAAATGTTTCGCTCAAGTCGGCCAAGTGCTCGTTGTCAGACTTGCTTTTTACAATAGCATCGTCGACGTAAGCCTCCTGATCTTGAAACACTTTGTCCACCAGCCTAGTGTAAGTTGCGCTAGCGTTTTTCAAACCGAACGGCATCATTTTATACATGTATGTGCCGTGTATGGTGATGAATGCGCACTTAGGCATGTCTTCCTCTACCATGAACACCTGATGGTACCCTGAGAAGGCGTCTAGTAGGCTCAGCATAGTGTAGCCTGCCGTTGCGTCAATTAAACTATCTATTCGAGGCAAGGGATAACAATCCTTAGAGCACGCTTTATTAAGATTTGTAAAATCAACACACATCCTCCACGCCCCCGATGACTTCTTTACCATTACAACATTTGCTAGACACTCAGGGTAAGTACAAGGCATGATAAAGCCCGCCTCTAATAGTTTATCTACCTCAACTTTGATGGCCTCATCTTTCTCGGCTGAGGAGTTCCTCATCTTCTGCTTGACAGGGCGAGCGGTGGAGAGTACGTTTAGCTTGTGAACGATCACCTCCCGGCTCACGCCTGGCATCTCGGCTGCTGAGTATGCGAAGACGTCTTTGTTCTTCCTCAGCAGGTTTAGGAGGTCGGCTCTGAATTTTGGCTCCAGGCCGGCACCGACAGTTATGGTGCACCCTGGGTCAATTTCCACTTCCTCGGTCTCGGCTCCTTCTACCATGCCGACGTTGGTGTGCATCGGGTCACCCTCCTGCTGTAAGGATGGGCTCTTCCCCTTCTCTGACTTCTTTGCCACTTTGAGGGATTGCATGTTGCACCCTCTGGCAGATACCTGGATGTTGACGATTTCATCTCTCTCGTCCTTTGAGACGAGCTTGTGTGCCTCCCCCTGGTCCGAGACGTACATCAGTGTCAGGGCCCGGATGGACATCACAGCATCGGCTTCGCTCAAAGTGACCCGGCCTATAAGAACATTGTAGGCGGACGAACCGTCGATCACCACAAACTCAGATAGAACATTTTTAGCCGCGTCGGCTTGGCCGAACATCACCTATCCGATTGATCCCGTGGGTACCAGGCCGGCCCTTTAAGCAGTACAAATGGGGGTTAGTGCGGGGCTCGGTCTTCAATCTTCAGACCGAGATTGAGGAAGCATTCCCTGAACATGATGTTCGTGTAGGCGCCCGTATCAATTAGGCACCTCTTGACCAAGTGGTTGGCTATGTCCAAGTGGACTACCAAAGGGTCGTCACGTGCGGGGCAACGACTCCTTCGTAGTCCTTCTTTCCGATGGTTATATCGGGGACGGTGGAAACGGGGATCGCTGTGGTGGGCACAAAGTTGATGGCTTGATAAAGCTCATTCAGGTGCCGTTTGTGCCCATTAGCTGACCCACCGTTCTCGTTTCCTCCGATGACAACCTGGATCACTCCCATTCTCTGGAATACTGATTTTCTATTCGCCCCGTCGGAGCTTGTTTCTGGGGCTCCAGCTACATACTTGCTGAGTGCCCCCTTTCGGATCAGCTCCTCGATGGCGTTCCTCAGATGCCGACAGTTGTCGGTCTTATGGCCGGGTTGGCGTGGTAGTCGCAGAATCAAGGTCGCCGTCCCCCCTCGCCTTGGGGGGCCTTGCCCATTTCTGCCCTTCGTTCTTGCTTAGGGCGAAGACCTCGGCCGGTGATTTGACCAGGGTGGTGAGACCGCTGTACCGCTTCGGGGTGTATGGTCCCGAACTCCCCCCGGCGCCCGCCGAGTTCTGTTTCCTGTTAAATCTCTCAGGCCGTGACCTATTCATGTCACGACGTCCTTCGTCCACGTTGTCCCGGCGGCTCCTCCTTTCTGGGTGCCCAACTTCACTGTGGCCTACCCAGGTAGACCTGGCAAACGGGTCAACCGGGTCGGGTTTGGGTCGGGCTAGTTTGGGTCGGGTAATTTCGGGTCTCTCAAATTTTCGGGTTAGTTCGGATCGGGTCAGTTCATTTCGGGTTACGGGTCTATTTCGGGTTTGTTGGTCGGGTGTGTTTCGGGTCAAGCGGGTCGGGTTAATTCGGGTCAGGCCATTTTCGGGTCAAAGATTAAGAGAAGAGAGGCATTTCAAGTCTATTAGGGTCAATTAAAGTTATATTTTGTCGGGTCATTTTCGGGTTGAGTGGTTTCGGATTGGTCATTTCGGTCGGTCATTTACGGGTCCATGAAAACTCGGGTCATTTTCGGGTCGGATCGGGTCACTTCGGGCTTCGGGTGTCATTCGGGTTCAGCAATTCGGGTCGATTTCGGGTCTCGGGTCATCCTTTTCGGGTCGGGTCAACCGGGTCGGGTTGATTTTGCCAGGTCTATACCCAGGTCTTGTGATAGTCCTCCACCTTGATGGCTCGGTCGGCCATCTTTCTGGCGGAGTCGAGGTTGAGGTTCTCGCACTTGATGAGCTCGTTTTTGAACTCGCCTTTCGGCAGGCCTTTCATCAGCTGGCGCGGTTTGGTGTTCACTCACGGATTTCTTGAACCTTAGCGTCGAATCTCTTGACGTAGCTCCGGAGGGACTCGTCCTCCCCCTGTCGGATAGTCAGGAGATCCGAGGTCTCCACGGCCCTTCGCTTGTTGCAAGCGTACTGGGCTAAGAAATTGTCCCTTAGTTCGGCATAACAGTACACCGAACCATTGGGTAGCCCCTTGTACCAACTCTGAGCCATCCCATGCAGGGTCGTTGGGAAGACTCGGCACCACACCTCATCGGGTTGCTCCCACACCGACATGTACGACTCGAAAGCCTCGGCATGGTCGGTCGGGTCGCTATCCCCTTTGTATGATATGGGCGGCCGTCAGTTTGGTCGACCGGACTTCGAGGACATAGGCATTGAGGGGCTGTCTGACCACGTGCCGAATGACACGTGGCGATCGGCTCCTCGCATTCCTAGTCCGGCTTCTCTCCCCGTGGCGGGAAGGGCTTCTTGTTGTCCGACTTTGGAGAGTCGGGCTTCTTTCTTCATTTCTTCGGGGGTGGCCTCGTTGGTGCCGCGGCGACGCTGTCCTCCCGCGAGTGGGGGAAGGACTTTGGTCTGCCACTAGCACCACGGGCACCGCCGGCGTCCTTGCATGCCCAGCTTCTTGTAATACTCCGGTCAAGTTGTTCGGAGTCACTTTGTGGGCCCTGGTTGCCAGTGGAGGCGTTGCCGCCCCTGTCGCCATGACAGGGGTAACCGGCGTACCACCCATCAGGTCCAGGAATAACTTTAGTTTGGCTACATCGACCACATGTCCCATGACAGTGACCTGGCCGGCGGGCAGCGGTGTTTCTGGCTCTTTTGGCATCCCGTACTTCACCGGCTCAATGACTCGGCCGGTGAGGGACTGCCCGATCTCAGAGTTAGGGAACGTCTCATCCTGGTAGAATGCGGTTTCGTCACTCACAATTACTTCTTGTTGTTTTGACATCCTCTTAGCTCTTTGAGTGGTTTTTGGTTGTTTTTTTTTTTTTGTAAGGTAGGTGACCAGCTTTTAGTATGCTTCCCACAGACGGCGCCAATTGTTCCGGGTGTGATTTCGGAGCAGTGTTTTTTGACCACGTAAGCTTGTGGAATGATGTCGTTGCTTGTCTCTTCCTTTCGCTCTCTCCTGTAAAGATGAACAAACTGAGGGCTCGGCTTGGTACCGAGCGTACTCACTCCGACGCTCAAGTCAGTAAACTTAAAGAGATTAAGTTATGTGTTACTTGGCGAAATATATTGTAGAGAGATGAGGGAGTTTATACCAGATTAGTGAATTGTGAGATGAATTGTGGATTATTGGATAGTTTTCAGATCGTTTTCTCAATGAGGATTGAAGAGTATTTATAGACTTTCACCTTTTGTCACGTAGTGGCCAAGTGGCCAAGTGACAGTGCAGGTGGAAAGACTGTTCTACCCTCGGCCGAGGGACCCATGGCAGGCCGGCTGGCCTGGTTGACTCCATGCCGAGGGGACTGGATATGAGTACGCGGATATGCCTCCCGGCTGGCTAGCTGCCTAGCCGAGACCCAAGTGACAGGCCGACAGGCTGCGTCGGTTAGGCTATCTAATACGTTGACTTGTTGTCCTTTGGCTTTGACCTTGCTCAATATGTTGACTCGGTCAGCGGGTGCAGAATATGCCCCATCACTCGTTTTACACGAGACTTACTAATATGATTAGTATGATTATAGATGATCGTTGACCTTGTTGTAATTAGTACAAAGATGTGTAAAGGAGTTTAATTAGATGTTAGTTAGAAGAGAAGAGAAGGGTTGATTATAATAGAGGAGACGTTAACATTATTGACAACCAACTAACTTCTAAGGCATCGTTGGCAAAATGACAAGGTATCACATTACAAGCTATCTTATTCAAATCGTCACGCAATCAAGTCCACTAAAGTTATAATTGGAATAATAATAAATGAAATAAAAGTTAAATTATACTCGTATATCATTATTAAAAAAAAAACTGACATGTTTACATATTTTTGAAATAACGACAGGATGTACGTACGGTATACCCGTGCAAAAAATGCACAGGTCGTAATAGCAGGCGTTATCATTAAATACATGAACATATAATTGAGCATGATTAAGTGTTCAATACAATGACAATATAAATAGTTCATATTTGGAGATTCGAATAATTGATAAATATTAGATATGAATATCAGATAATATACAACCGTAATTTATTACAATTATGTTTAAGGTATTTGACATGTTAGACCCGTTGAATGTATGTAAATTGCAACATTTTATGTAAATTTTGACATTTTAACTTATTTTTTAAAAGTAATTAAAATAAGAATAAGAGATAGTAATAGGAACTGGGTTGAGGAGAGAAGGTAATTAAATAGAATATGAAATGTTTACTCGTAATGAAAAATGTAGATAGGGATAGTAATCAACTAAACCCGAATAATAAGAGAAGATACGAAGAATAGAACCGAAAGCATGAAGACACAAGAAGGTGGAGAAATAGTAGAGGCATAGCCTGCGCTTTTGTGTTTGTTTGATTCTTGCTTTTTCATGGAGTTCCTCGGTATGGTCGTCGTTTTCATGACACGACGGTATAGACTACCTTGACGGACATTTCCGACGCTTCTTCTAACTGCAACTTCTGGACTATATTTTGGATGTCCTTCAACCACATGAACGAAAAGAATTGTCGCAAACACTAAGACACTTAGTATTATCCTTCCTCTTTTATTTAAAAACGCCATTTTAAATTGATCTAATTTTCTTGCGATTTTCCTTTGATCTATTTTTCGAAATATTACTTATATAAAGATATTAGATGTTCTATTAACAATAATTTATGGGGTCTTTGCCGGGTCCTATTGTCACAAACTCACAATGATAACATACTCTCACGTTAGTTGCTACTTTTCTCCGGATGGTTTGACTTTTGATAAAACGTGCATGCATGTTGCAATTGAATTGCTCAAATGTACATAGCTTTATTAAGGCGATTAAGTATATATAGAATCAAGATCTTGTGCAAACTATATTACGGTGCGAACCTATGAACTAATTAATTTGTGATTAGCTTTTGATAAAACGTGCATGCATGGTGCGAACCTTGTTAGTATATACTATGCTGCTAGCTCCATCAATTCTCCGTCAAGTCGAATCCCGTCCTAGTAATTTAGGGGCGATAAAAAGAAAAAGTTTCTTTTTTTCCTTTATTGCTAATCAATCCTAAATTCCTAATCATAATCCTAGCACTACTGGTAAATCCCATATTCCCCGCCGACATTCTTTACTAATCCTAGCCCTACTAATAATTCCATGTTAAACCTACTATAAATACGGTCTTCTACATGTTTAATTTATTCGTGTTTATTGTTGCTTTAATTTAATTATCATACTAAAAAGCACAAAAAAAAAACATGGAGGAAGATCAGCTCTGCGTTCCTTCTGAAATAATGATGGTTGAGATCATGGACATTATGAGCTTGAAATTATATAAATGTCTTAAAGAGAATAATAAGGTTGATGATGAGGTTCTCTTCATATTCAAGCTTCGTAACTGTGAGTATGCGGGTCAACCCGGCATGTCAAACCATAAAATCATCAGCCATCGTCCTCAATACACACAAGTATCTTTGGAATCTCAAGGGCTTTATAATGTAAATGATGATCAGTTTTTAAGGACCGTTTACGAGGTTATTTCTACGGCCGATTTATTCTTCTATACTAAGACTGATGAACAATTAGCTTGCACTTTAACTCGTTTAATTAGGAGTTGTTATCGATTTAGTCTTGGCATGTTCAGCGCTTTGAGTGATTATTCTTTGGTTTTTGTTGTGGAAGTTGGGAGGGCGTTTGCTACTAAAGGTTATATCGAGGCTATGCAGAGGATGTTGTTAGATGACCATTCGACTACGAGACTAGAATCAAGTGCTGATAATGATAGGGAAAAGGGTGAACAGGTGATTGTTGATACCTCCTTAATGAATAATGGAGATGAGTTCGATGACGAGGGTTGTGAAGAACCGAGTATATATGAGTGATGAGATGGACAAAGACGAGATGACTAACGTGGATAATGCCAATGTGGCCATTGATGACGCGGATGGTTTTGATGAAGATACAGAGGAGTGGGAGGAGGGTGAAGACGAGATAGATTGGGAAACTATTGAAAAGGAACAAAAAGAGATGAATGATAGAATCAACGAGGTAAAGAGTTGGCAACAATTACCAAATGATTCCGGGTTAATCTTAGAAGAGATTAAGCCCTTCAGATCATTACATTTGAAAATTTGAATTGGGATATAATTGAGAATGAATATGTGATAACCAACGAAGAAAAGAAGCGAGGTGAAAGTGCTATTTGTCTGTCACCCTATACCGGAAAGGTAAGGAACAATCCTGTTTTCACATGGAATCAAGAGACACATTGTTACACGCTTGTCGTATTGGGTTGCGGACACTCGTTTCATCATCGTTGTATATTCAAGTGGCTTGAAAAAAATCCGACCTGCCCTTTGTGTAAATCGGCCAACTATGTCATTGTTTGATCATACTGATTGACGTGAAAGAACAAGATGCTTGTAATTGTAGGATTATATTGTATTCCAGTTTTTATCTAATTTCATTTTTTGGTAATAAGTATTCTTTCAAATCCCTAATCTCAAAATTCCTTCCTATTCAGTATTAATTCGCAATTCAACCTTCATCTTCATACTCTCTGAATCGTAATTAACAGTCAAAATCACATTCATACTTTCATAATTTCGGCGCTTTACTTAAAATTGATATGTCATTCTTACTGTATTTTAATTAATTGTCTTTTTTTTTTGAGTATATTGATTTTAGTTTGTGGGGTTTAATTTGTTGCAGGATGGATTGAACCAAAATAAACCCAGAAATTATATCATGATGTCTTAGTTTAGTTTTACACGTTTGACCCGTCTTAAACAAGAATTTGTGCTAAACAATAATGTCATTGTAAATCCCAACCAAATTTCATGAACTAACTCCCTAGTTCCCAATTATTTATTTAACTTTAACTAAAATAATATCCCTTACAAAGAATAAAATAAGGTGAAAAAATGATTGGGATGCAACGAATTTTTATTTATAACAATACGTATATTCTTCAATCTCTATATATTATATATACTCATATATACAAACCCATAATACGTATATTCTTCGATCTCTATCTTATATATAGTCATATACAAACTTTATTTTATAGGGCTTGGTAAATAACATCAAAACAATTTCTCGTCTTTTGACACTAGTATATACTCCCTCTTATTCAGCCTGATATTCCCCTTTTAGTAGGAGGGAGTATATTATATAAGCAACTACGGAGTATAATAAAAAATTCCAACACTTTTTAAAACAGCTCTAGACGTTTTGACTTGCTCGATTATTCCTCTTCAGAAAGGCCAGACGAAACTCTCAGTATAATCTTCCACGTCCCATAAATGACCGTCGTAATGTCCACCCAAATTAGTGTCCTGACCTTGATCGACCACCTTGAGCTCCTTCAAATGGTGTACCAAACACTTTCCATTCTTTGAGAAGTGGATGAAATCGACATACCCGGCATTAACATAGAACAATTTCTCCCATGAATTCCAATCATTTCGATCTTTCAACGTCCAAACATCGAAACAAGTATTATCTATGTAACGACACAATGACAAGCAACCTTGTATTCCAAACAAAGGCAGGTTGGATTCGCTCTCTTGAAGCAACCAACCCATCCATGGGTGTACTACAAATTTTTCATCGCGTAAATTAAATCCAACAATGCGATTTTCTTGATTTTCTTGATTTCCTTGATCGCGAATTCTAAGAGGCCAGTACACAGTGCTATCGATCAGAACACCCTTATGAATTCCTATTGTTGACACACGACAATTATCTAAAACACATGCTATTCTTCGCCATTTTCCAGAGAGCGAAGAATATACGTATAAATGAGTATTTAAATCATTATTATAACTCGTAAAAATGGCAATAATCTTGTAGTCATCAGTGTATGATCCATGACCGAACCCATAAGCTGCCGTGAACATAAAGGGTTCGATTTCTTCAAGTTCAACAATTTGGTCAATTTCTTGACTTTGTCGAATAGCAGGGTTCCAAAGATAGAAGGTACGATGTTGGTTTAATTCGCGGTACAAGCAAACAAGCCCGTCACAAGAACCAACTATATCAATAACTCCACCTACGCCATTATTATCAATGTCTAGGGGAAGTATCACGGGTTTTAAATCGTGTTGAATTTCGTCGTAGGACAACAAGTTGAACACATAATTATATCTTTCTGAATCATTTGCAAGTAAAAGAAAGTTATGAGGGCGATGAGATGAATATCTAAGGTGCGATTTTGCAAAATCATGCCTCGAAATGGCGTATAACCAATCCTTACAAACAGACTTGAAGCGAAATAGAGATCTTACCGGAAGTCTTGGTAATATATTTTCTAGTATCAGGTGATCAGGAAGACGCGTCATAGAACGAGTTTGGAATGGTTGATTGATCACCTGTAAACTCGTCTTACAGAAGACTTACTAATATGATTAGTATGATTATAGATGGTCGTTGACCTTGTTGTAATTAGTACAAAGATGTGTAAATAAAGGAGTTCAATTAGATGTTAGTTAGAAGAGAGGAGATGGGTTGATTATAATAGAGAAGACGTTAACATTATTGACAACCAACTAACTTCCAAGGCATCGTTGGCAAAATGACAAGGAATCACATTTATAAGTTATCAAAATCGTCACGCAATCAAGTGGTAAATTATATCATGCTCCCAGGAGTTATTGAGGAAAAAAAAATTAAAAAAATAAAAAATTATAAAAACAACCACCCACTAATCCACTATGTTACAATTCAGTTATACTGCTCCTCTAATACTTATATTACTAGTTTTAAACCCGTGCAGAAAATGCACGGATCGTAATTAATAACATGCGTTATCAATTTATCATTGTATATAAGAGCACTTAAATGAGTATGATTATCCTTGACTTTGTTTATTGTCATCGCAAAACAAACAGCGATGAGAATATATTCAAGCAAAATATAATTTTTTTTTTTTTTTGCCAGCAGTAAAGATAAAAGCAAAATATAAGTATATGTTTTTAAATGAATTTTAAATTCATGATCAATTAAATTGGTTAAAAGTATCTAGTGAATATAACATGATTTTAATACATTTAAACTGATATAAAGAACAAAGAAAAATCTTATATGGAGGGCCGACGGAAGTGAAAATAACTATATATTATCTCGACATGTTAAAATAAATGTACATCTATAAATTATACTCCTATAATATTTAGATCAACAATCCTAATGTGCCTAAATTGTAATTGGACCGAGATTTTCAGTTCTTTAAATGCAAATATGACTAAAATATGAGTTCAAAACTATTATTCCCTCCGGCCGAATCATTTGTTATCTGTTTATTTTAAGTATATTATTCATTCGTTATCTATTTCCATATCAGGTAAATAACTTTTTACAAAAGGACAAATATTCCCCTTACACAAATGATAGAATAGTATGACATCATACTGTAAAACGGTCTATTTTTATTAGAAAACATTTTATTTAATGCTAATAAATAATTTGTATTTTTAGACAATAAAATCGTCTTGTCGGCAAAACCGCTTCACAAAAACTACCATATCCCATATTATCCACTACTATCGTACGCTCTATTATTCACTACTATCGTACGCTCTATTATTCACTACTACATACTCCGTAAGTCCGTATTATCTACCTATAAATTCTGATTTTGACATATAAACGGATAAACCTACCAAAACTTAAAAGCTAAACAAATTATACATAACCAAAAATACGTTTTAAGTAATTAACCATACCTAGCCACCTCCTCACTCATTTTACCCCCTCGTCCCATTTCATGTGACTCTCTACCCCTATCTTAAAGTTCCGTCGTACTCCTCATCAGTCACCTCTTATATTTTTAAGCTCATTTAAACCAATCTTTGTCATCATCATCTTTCTCCTTTTGTGGTCCTACCCATTCTCAAGTATCACCTTCACACTTTTCACCTCTTATTCCGATCTCTATCGGGTCTCCACCCTAACAGAAAAAATAAAGATAAATTTTCCTCTATTTTTTCGCCTATCGACAATTTACATCAATATATATATTCTTTAATCTTTAATGTCTTTTAGATTCGAATTTAATAAATTTAATGTCAATATTGGAGTTAATTGAAGAGTATAAGTAGAAGAAATTCATTAAGTATGATCCAAAAATTATACTCTGGGTTCTTTTATTTGCTTGGTCCATTTCAAAGTACATATTTTTTTTTCGATTTTTAAAATTTTGTAAATATGTTTTTTCCAAGATTTTTTCAGATCTAATATGCTTCTTATTTGACTATTTCTTATTTATTATATTTTAGTATATTCATTAAAGTGTTTTTTTATGTTTCTTTTAGAGAATTATTAGTAAATATTTTTTTTTTTGCTTTTATTTCTCCAAATATCTCCACTTCTACATTCATTGTTACTCGTATTTTTTTCATTTTAAAATATTTATTAATATTTTTTTTCGAAAACCTTCAAATCTACAGTTTTTAAAAGATTCAATAGTATAATTATAATTATAATTATTATGGTGATTTAATTTTTTTAAATAGGTCGATGTATTCCGAATGATTAGATTTATTTCCGCAAAACAATTATACACATAATATTTTTAGATACCTGGTATTTTTTTTATTAATATATTATTTTTTAAGGAATTTATAATTATTTACTATTCTCCGTACTTCTTTTCTAAACATCATTTTTTTTAACATGAAACTATTTTTTTTATGTAACAGTTGACTTGTTGAAATTAAAAGTCAAGAAGATTATTTAAAGTGGGTTGGAGAGTGATAACTGGTTTACAATTATTATCACTAATTATTGAATTGAGTAATTAAGAATTGACAATTGAATAATCAGAATAGAGTAGAAATCGATTAGAGAGGAGAGAGAGTAATTAAATGAGAGGTAAAACATGGGGGGACCCATACAAAGTCAATTATATGAATTTTATCGGCCAATCAGAAGCCTTTAAAAAACCTAGCTTTTATACTAGGTAGATTCTACAAAAACTCTATTATCGATCTTCTTACTACTCAATTACGTAAATTTCATGTTTTTTGGCCAAATTATTTTGTATTATTGCTTTGCAGTCTATGGAGCAAAACGTTCAGGATTATTATTCCGTTTATTTGAACGAGTCCGCAAATGAAGATATCGACATTCACAAAATATAAATAAGTGATATATTAACATGTTTTTTTTTTTTGGCAGCTGTAAAGAGAAATATATTAACATGTTATATATTGTGAATATGAGGTTTATGTTTTGTGTATATGTAATCTATATGCGATGAATACGTAATTCTATTTTATGAATGTGTAGTTATACTTTGTGAATATATGTTATGTTAGATTAATATTTATGATAATCTCTATGTATTTGTCATTGCTATGAATATGTATTTGTGAATATGTTTATCATATTGTGTGAATATATTTATTAATTGGGTGAGTATGTGAGTTTTAATTTGAGAATAAGAAGTTTGATTTATATGAATATGTCAACTATGTAAGATGAATATTCTATTTTTATGAATATGTCAACTATATGATGTGAATATGCGAGTAAAATTAAAATAAACACCAAAATATATCAAATGTGATCTCAAATTATAGAGGAATCAAAATCACGAATAATGGTATAATTTTTATATTTTTCTAATTTATGAAATTTTCCTTTCTTGGGTTTTAAAAAACTAAATTAAAGTGGGAGTATGATGTACGATACACCTGGGTGTATGGTATAAGGATTGCAATCAAGCCCACTAAAGTTTTTGAATGGACATGTCACAAGTAATTAAACATAACACAAATTCTTGTTTGTGACAGCACATATCCGTCACTCTTGAGTGACGGATACCATTTTACCTCATAAAGTACCCACTTTTTCTCTCTCTGCAACACTATTTATGTGGTCTCCTTTCTCCACTAACCCATTTTGTTACAATTTTAACTCACAAAATATCCGTCACAAATGGTAACCCGTCACAAGGGAGAACAATTGTAAACATAATTGGACACATATTTAAGTTAAAGAGTTTTCTTAGGGGCGTGCCACCCTGTTAAGTGTTAAATATGAAATTCGAATATATCATTTTTTCGGTTTCAATTATTTGTTAATCTATACTTGGACAATTGGGCACAGGTTTACGTTAGAGAGATCTCGAAGGAACATGCCACCCTGTTAAGTATTAAGTTTGAAAATCATAGTTTTTTTTTAGGAAAATGATAAATGCAGCCCTAAGGGTTGTATTTAAGGTGCCAAAAAGGAATGAAAACCTTAAATCAAGCATTAATGACATCAATTTACGCGTAATTGTGTCATAAATTCCTAATTTAATTCCATTTTGGAAAGTAATTTAGTTCTTAAATGCAGCCCTAAGGGTTGTATTTATCATTACCGTTTTTTTATTTCAAATCTTTGTTTCCCTATTTTATTTACTTGAGTTATTAATTTATTCTATTTCTATTTTAAAAATGTCTTTGATATATAAATTGATCAAATTGTATAAACCATAATTTTGTCTAATTGTCATACAGAATCAATAGCTGAAACTATACGGAGTACTTCTTCTGTATCCGAGACTCCGAATCAATAAATTTAATTTAATTTACTTTAGTAAACGTAAACACTTGACTGGTCGATTTTCTTGGTCTGTTGGTCCTACGATCAAAGGGTTCGATTTCTAAGGTGTAGGAGTTTTATCTCTGTCGGTGGCGGACTTCATCGTCTTGCTTACCATATTGTCTTTCTACGCTCTTTTCGCAAGAACGTAAGTACACCTTGCTATTGTCACTCTGCGGCTTGTATGTATCGACGGGATCTGGAGGTCTTCCGTGTTTATGAAGCTCGTTCTATGGCCCGTGGCTCTCACCATCATGCCCTTGATGTTCTTATGGCGGTTGTTATCTTTATTAATGTTTATGTAATCTTTAGGAATGACTTAGTAGTACTAGATTTGGTGGTTCTGGTTCTATTTAGTCGAATAGCTTACTCTGTAATGTTTGAAATAATGTAAGTTATTCATCGCTCGTTAAAAAAAAAAAAAAAAAAAAAAAAAAAAAAAAAAAAAAAAACTTGACTGGTAAATTACGAAAGCGTGCTAGCGTGCCTGTATGAGTATTCTTGTTGGGCCACTATTCTGGGCTTTCTGGCTCAATTTTGATACTCATGATTAGTCATGAAGCGTGCAATTGTTGGGATATACCAAGAAACAAGCCCAATATTTATTCTGGAGATGACGTGAA
The DNA here is from genome assembly GCF_048544455.1 of Silene latifolia. Lineage (NCBI taxonomy): Eukaryota > Viridiplantae > Streptophyta > Magnoliopsida > Caryophyllales > Caryophyllaceae > Silene > Silene latifolia. The sequence goes on along the minus strand of NC_133536.1, from coordinate 9,446,010 downwards.
ACTCAAACCTTGATAGGTTGGTAGCTAGAAATACTCCTAGAAAATTCTTGGGAATGGGTAGCCTTCGTGATGATAGTTACCTAGTTTTTTGGTGAGGGATTCTTTTGTTGCATATTATTCGGTTTAGTCTGCATTTGAGTTGGATAGAATCACTAGGCGGTAAAGCTCTTCCTCATGACTCGTGAGTTTTAACACGACTGACATTTATAAGGCCTAAATTCGAGATTTCTGGTTAAGCTAGACCCAACCCTTTACCGGTCAATCTAAGTGGTCATGAGTAGGGTATGAGATTTTGTGAAGAGTTAAATAAATACATATATTTGTGTTAGATTAGAGTTAATTCAACATATGCAAAGAGCCAAAGAGAACTGTAATAAATAAAAACTATAGTTTTCATGCATGCTATAACCTCTCTATGCCATAGTCTATACATACTGATCCTCCGATTTTGTTTCGAGCCTCGACGATTCTAAGTTCCATAGTAAAAACAAGAGTATGCATTCATGGCAAAAGAAATAAAAATAGAGAAAAACAAGTCATATAAGAAAGAAATTAACTAAGCACTTCACCAAAGATAGACGCAAAGTATCACATATACTATTTTAGGTTTTGCACGAAGATGTAACCTAGTTTAGTTGATAAAGTCATAAGAGGTGATACTCATGACCTGGTTTCCAATCTTATCAACATCAAAATCGCATATACTATATTATAGGTTTTGCGGGTAGATGTAACCTAATTTAGTTGATAAAGTAATGAGAGAGAGTATTCATGACATGGTTTCCAGTCTTGTCAGCATCAAAATCGTTCTTGTAATTCTCTTTACACTCCAAAAAGAAAAACGGACATATAATCAATCCCTTGAACAAATGGGAGACTCATATGCTCCCGAAAGTTGGATTTGGCAGTGAGAGGAAATCCTTGGATACTTGTATAAAGATCGATAGAACTCATCTTCCGGGAGGGAGTTGTTTGAATGGATGTATGAAGACTTAGCATACAGTATCAGCTTCTCCAAAACAGGCGCACTTCTTAGTATATATGCTGCTAGCTCCAACAATTCTCGGTCAAGTCTAATCGCCTTTATTTCCAAATCTAATCGCTTCAAATGTTCGAAAGGGTTAACTTTAGGCTTTTGAGGAATATCCATCCCATAAAAATGAGTAACTTCCAACACGAGTTCCTCGAGATTGGGACAATGTAGCATTGAACTCAAATCTTCTAATTTTTTAAAATAACCCAAAGCCAATTTAAGACGAGTCATATTAGGGAAGATTGTCGTCTTTGTCGTTGTAGGGTAATTGTGAAGCAAAGGTGACGAGTAAAGGAGAGTAAGCGACTTGACATGGGTGATCGAATCAAATATTAATTCATCACAGGATAAGCGATCAGAGGAGAAGTTCAAGTGCTTCAATTTCGGAGCATCAATTATTATAAGTTCAAGGATAGACGACGATCCATATAGACATACATTCAGTCGCTTTAAACGCTTACTCGAGATTTGTATCGAATCCTTGTTAGCCTTTTGACGCTTATGAATGGTGAAGTTCAAATCTCTAAGCGACGGGCAAGAACTTATTAGAATTCCTAAATTTGAATAATCGGCCAAAATTAGACTAAGTTTCTTCAAATTAGGAAGATCAATTGAAATAGGAATGCACCAAAGAAACTCGTACATAGACAAGTTCAAGTCAAGCGATACCAACGAATTAATTCGGAAAGCACTTGGTATGTTCACTCGATAATAATCACCATATGGTACACAACTACGATATGATTTAACCTCGAAGTGTTGAAGGTTATGTTGACGTAGTCGACGAGCCCATGAGGCTATAACATGCCAAGAAGAAGGTTTTATTACATATAAAGAAGTATTGGGAAGTTGAAGACTAAAGGTTTTGAGTAAGGGTAAATTAGCGAATATAGTGAAAAGGTTGTCAAGGATATTCCAAAGGAGGGGCGTATCATACAGATCATATTCCCCGAGTTCAATGTCGAACGTAGTGGCCGAAAAAGTGACGGAAGTGGTTGGACAAAGGCCAAGACGGTTGAATATGTCGGCGAGGATGTCGTTCGGAAGGTAGATCCATCGTGCCACGGCCAGGTTACTAGGGTTTTCTTTCATTTTTTTTCTTTTTTTGGTGAACAAGGGGTTTTTTCCCATTGTTGTGTAGTGCCTAAACCCTAATCGCCTATGCTTGATTGCTTCTTGATTTTTTTTTTTTTTTTGTAAACCCTCAATATATATTCGTAAAAGCGTGAATGCAAATCACTTATACCAGTCCCAGGGCCGGCCCAGGGGTGGTCAACCCGTGCAACTGCACAAGGCCCCCAGTTTTAAGGGGCCCAATATATACCATCAAATTTACACTGCCTCAATGGTTATCATATGTATCCTTCTATTCCTAACATCTTGTGTTCGACTCCACACAATATCTTTATAATGAATCACCCTCGTTTAATTTCATATGATGAAAACTTTAATTCTTTGTGGAAAACGACTTGACTACCAGGGGGCTCATTCATGTTTTAAAGTTATTTGCGAACCTGCTTATAATAATACTTGTGTACACATTTCATTCCACACCGTTATTCCTCTCACTTTTAAACCAAGTTAAGAAACTTACACGACTAAAATCAAACAGAAAAACTTCATTCATGCCTAAAAAAAAAACATAACAAAGAATCAATCTAGCTTATAGTCTCCTAAAAATTCGATTTGACAACGCGATGTGCTCTCTACGCACTCGAATAAAGTTTGGTAAAATTGAGATTTTGCCGACTTATCATAATAAAAGGGGCCATGTGAACTTAAAACAAGCTTCTCCAAAACCTTGGCACTTCTTAGCAACCATGTCACTAGATTCACCGTTTGTTTGCTAAATCGGTAGTCATTCATATACATCTCTAAGCGCTTCACTTGTTCAACTAGCACGAATTTCACATCTTCATTCAAAATCATGTTCGTATGGCCAGAAAGATGTAACTTAAGAACCTTCAAATTGGGACAACAGAGAAATTGTTCGTCAAATATTTTTTGATATACTTCAAAAGGCAAAGATAATGTAAGATGACTCAAATTTGGGAAGACGGTCTTCTTAGGACTATTGTAAAACTTCAGGGGACAACAATCTTCGGTACGGAGTAGTGCAAGCGACTTGACATTCAAAATCGAATCCAACATCTGCATCGATAATATGGAACCAACAACATATCTATAATGCTCTAATATTGGAGCATCGAGAATAACCTTAAGGATAGACGACGACCTATAACGTTGATTAATATATAATCACATAATCCAAAACCACCGAAATTATTGACCGTGAAGTGTCGGATATTACAGGAACTTAGTCGACGAGCCCATGTATCGATGATAGGGCAACAAAGAGGCTGTTCATAGAAGCTAGCGCGAAGATTAAGATAAAAAGTGTCGATTAGGGGTGTGGCGAATAAGGTAAAGAGGTTATCGAAGACGGTCCAGCAATAAGGCTCATAAACGTTGTATGCAGTTCGGTTACTTGTGTATAGCTCGTTGATGCTGAAAATAGATGTTGAAATGGTTATGACGAAATCTATAGGAAGGTCAAGGTGGGAGATAATTTTGAAGACGATGTCGTCCGGAAGGGAGCTCCATCTATGGTGTTGTTCCATTGTTGTTAATCGGCTAGGGTTTTTCGGCTAGGGTTTTGTTCCATTGTTAATCGGCTATGCTTATATTGGAGATTTAGAAGTAACAGGCAAGGTATGTATTACAGTATTAGGGTTTATGGTCAAACCTAGAAACTTTTGACCATGAATAAGTCAAAGATATAAAATTGGGATATTCTACGGCATACCCTTCAATTTTTCGGTTTTCTATGTTGTATCCTTATATTTTTATATAATACATTGTACTCTTAAACGTCTTAGTTATTTCTCTATCATGAGATTCATGACCTCCTTTAACTCTCCATTAACTTTATTAATATCAAACAACCGTATTTTGATTTTTATTCTGACTAGTTAATATTCTATCACTATCCTATGTAAAAAGTATCACAAATCACTTTTCATAAGCTTAAATTACTATTAAAAACCTTAGTTATGATTCATGAAATGATAACTTCAGATTTGATGAATTTTTAGTTAGATTCATATACTATTTGGTGGGTTAATGGGTAATTTGGCGAATCCCCTATTTACTAAATAAATAGATGATTCTACGTTTTTTCCCACCTAATTATATTATCTTCTATTTGGGCCTTTAAATTTCCATTCCATTAGACACACTATGGGCCAAATCTGCAAGCTCAAAAAAATAAAATAAAAAATATAATGTAAACTAGATAATCATCAACTAGTATAGACCTCGTGCAATATATTCACGGTATTTATAAAGTTTTAGTTTTCAGTGTATTATTTATTATCTATAAAATTTAAATTGACAATTCATTTATTTTTCATGTTTCCTCATTGTATTTTGATTAGAGCAATAAAAATTAAATCGTAAGAAGTACAGAAATAAGTATTTTTTTTGAAATTTTTTGTTTTGTTTTTTTTTACCGATAAATTAATGATGTCAATTTACAAATATTTACTAATAACATATTTTTTAACCGCAACTTTTATCATAAGAAGTTAATGAATTTTTATCATAAAGTTCTTTAAAAAAAGAATTCCTTTATCATAAAAAGATCGAAGATAAATTTGTGTAGAATGCGAAATATTAAATGTTATAACTTAGAATATTTAAATACAAAAGATTGTGTGCATTTATAACCTATCATGTCCATACCTATAGTATATACTAAGAATATCAAACACTATTCTAGGAAACATGTTTTAGGCGAGAAAAATTGGAGTTGCGCCTATTCTTTTAGTAAATGGGGATCATTGCTATAATTAATTTATCTCATCCCCTATATAATAAGAAAATAAAATTCTCTAAGATTTTCCCTCCAAAATCATCAAGTTAAATAAGAAAACGAAAAGACTTATTCATTACAATTATTATCATTTCATCAAAATATAATCTTTTAATCAAATAATAATATTTTTATTAAAATCTTAATTATAATCATTTAACTAAACTAAGATAAATTTGCTAGAATTTGATAAACTATAAATTTCTAAGATTCTATTTTTTTTATTGTTATATATTAGAGAATGACCTAACATGGATATTATTGGTTTCACCAAAAATAAAGATCATTTAAATAAATTGTAAAATATTATAAATTGTAATCATTAGTTTTATTGTAAAGAAAAAATAGATTTTTTTCCCAGTAAATATACATTTTATAACTTTAATTTTCTTGATTAGTTCATAGCTCAAATTTTTTTTTCTCATATCGAAAAGTGAGGTGTATGACAAATAATGAAGAGTCAATTCAAAATATAAATAATAACTAAAAATAAAATCTCTAAATATACCGCACATGTGCGGAATCTTTAGTTAATAAGTAAATGAGTAGGTTATCGAGTAATTGGAACGGTAAATAAACGATCTAATAGATCAATTAAGAAAATAACATATCAAAGACAATAAATAAGGTCATAATGTAGACTAATGTATAGAGTTCAGGGGTACACCATAGAATTTCAAAAATATAGGGGTACAACATAGAAAACGAAAAACTCGAGGGTACATCGTAGAATATCCCTATAAATTTTTTATCAAATAAAATGAATATATTTACATTTAGTATCAAAACAATGTTTCATAAAACTCTACAATACAAATGACTCGACCTATAAATGACCCGAAACCGAACTATACTCGATCTAATCAAACATATTGACCCGATATATCCTGACCCATTGGCCAACAGACCTAGACTCGACAGAATTGTTGTAGTTATTGACCCGATTATCAAATTTGGTGCACAAGTGGCAAGACAAAATATCGCAAAAAGATTAAAATAAAAAAAAATTATGAATTAAAAATTTCAATAGTATTGAGCTTGTTGCATAATAATAATAATAATAATAATAATAATAATAATAATAATTAAACGAAAATAGTGAAACACAAATTGAGTAAATAAAAATTGCTATGAGTTCAGCGTAAAAACTTAGATAACAAGATCTTTATAATTAATCAGTTAAGAGAATAAGAGTTAGCTCAAGTGATAATAGTTCTCTTACCCCAGTTATGAAGTTGAAAGTTCGATTCTCACCCACAATCATCCGCATAATGAACATTAGAAATCACGTTCAATAACTACGTCGTCAGGAAGGGAGCTCTCCATCAATGGCGTTTATTGAACGCAAGACGGTAAAATTCTGCCATGTTAATTATGTGTGGGAGATTACCTGACTCATTCATGTTTTAAAGTTTATTATTATCATTTAGATAAAGTCCATGTCTTAATGATATATGTTTGTGTTCTTGTTTATGTTTTTCCTTCGTATCAGATCTCTTATAATGTAGCATTGAGAATGATATACTCACTAATTATTTTTATGAATTTGAGTGGAGCATATTTATTTCTAAAGTTAATGAACTAAGAAAGAAAGAAATCGAGTTGTTGAGGGGAATGGGGCAAAACTGCAAAGGCCTATTGATTGAGGAATTTGTGATGGATACTGGAACTTACTTATGCAAAGAGGGTCTAACGTAGCCATAGATAAACTCATACTTGTGTACACATTCCATTCCAAACCATTTCCTCTCACTTTTAAACTGAGTTAAGAAACTTACAAGACTAAAAGCAATCAGAAAACTTATTTCATACCAAAAAAAAACATAACAAAGAATCAGTCTAGCTTATAGTCCTAAAAATTCGATTTGACAACGCGATGTACTCTCTACACACTCGAATAAAGTTTCATAAACTTGGGATTTTGCCAAGTTCTTAAACTGTTTATAATCCGAACGAAGGTGATGTGAACTAAGAAGAAGCTTCTCCAAAACCTTGGCACTTTTTATCAACCATGTTAATAGATTCAACAGTTGTTTGCTAAATCGGTAGTCGTTCATATACACCTCTAAGCGCTTCACTTGTTCAACTAGCTCAAATTTCACATCGTCATTCAAAATCATGTTCGTAGGGCCAGAAAGATGTAACTTAAGAACCTTCAAATTGGGACAACAAAGCAATTGTTCGTCAAATATTTTTTGATATACTCCGAAAGGCAAAGATAATGTAAGATGACTCAAATTAGGGAAGACGGTCTTCTTAGGACTATTGTAAAACTTCAGCGGCTGACGCTGATAATCTTCAGCACGGAGTGCAAGCGACTTGACATTCAAAATCGAATCCAACATCTGCATTGATAATACCGAACCAGCAACATATCTAAAATGCTCTAATATAGGAGCATCAAGAAGGATAAACGACGACACAAGTTCTAGATTAATATATAATCGCTTTAATTTCTTGCTTGTGATTGATATTAAAATATTCGGAGGATCATGACTAAGGGTCAAGAATAAGTCTTCAAGTGACGGGCAACGACTTATTAACTCTTCCAAAAGTCCATAATTCGACGAAACTAGATGAAGTTTCTTGAGGTTCGGAAGAAGAACCATGGAAAGTTGATCAGTCCAAGCAATCTCTTTAAAATGGAAATACAATGTAAGTGATAACAACGAATGCATTCGAAAAATACTTGGTAGCCACACGGATTTCAAAAATCGATAACCACCAAACTTTTTGATAGTGAAGTGTCGGATGTTACGAGCACGCAGTCTTTTAGCCCATGTATCGATGATAGGCCAGCAAAGAGGCTGTTTATAGAAGCTAGCGTGAAGACTAAGATAGAAAGTGTCGATTACGGGTGAGGTTAATAAATTGAAGAGGTTATCGAAGATGGTCCAGCAACAAGGCTCATAAAGATTGTATGCATTTCTGTCACTTCCGTATAGCTGTTTGATGCTGAAAATAGTTGTTGAAATTGTTATGACGAACTGATCTTTAGGAAAATTAAGGTGGGAGATAATTTTCGAGACGATGTCGTCCGGAAGGGAGCTCCATCTATGGTGTTGTTCCATTGTTAATCGGCTAGGGTTTTGTTCCATTTTTAATCGGCTATGCTTATATTTGGAGATTTAGAAGTAACAGGCAAGATGTGTTAGGGTTTATGGTCAAAGGTAGAAAATTTTGACCATGAATAAGTCAAAGATATAATTTTTATCTCCAAATAAAACGAATATATTTACATCCCCACTAAACCAAAAGAATAAGAAAGCTCCAATATTTTCCCTCCTAAATGAATATTCTATATTTGGGCTTCATTATATCTTATCTACAATTGGGTCAAACTTCTTAATTCCATATAATTTTATTCCATTTACACATTTATATGTCTACAACTGGGTAAATAATGATTAATTACATACAATAACTAATCTACTACAAGATAAGAGCATTATATTGTTTTTACTTCTAAAACGGAAAAATTGCGAATACATTTTTTTTACACTTTAATTTAATACTATCTATTTCTACTGTATACAACGTGAACATTTAAATTTTGGTCATTTTTTTGATTTTTTTGATTTAATGTATACATAAGTATATTTATTACAACACAGATACACACAAAATAGTTTCAACAATTGTATATACTAGAATGATGTTGAACCTTCTTTTTTTCTACCTCTTAATATAAAACATTACTAATATTAAGTTTTATTCTATACTAAAATTTCAAATGGAGTTAAAATAAGTTAAATATAATTAGATAATTGTTAAATTTTCTAATGTCCCTATCTAAAAACCGCGTGTGCGCGGGATTTATACTAGTTTAGTATCAAAACAATGTTTCATAAAACTCGACAATACAAATGACTCGACCCATGAATGACCCGAAACCGAATTGAACCAGACTCGATCTAATCAAGCATATCTACCAGATATATCCTGACCCGGCAGAATTGTTGAAGTTACTGACCCGGTTATCTTGATTGTAAGTGAACCGACCTGAGCCCAACTCGAACCGAATAAGCAATCTAATCCGGTCAAGCCTAACCCGACATGACCCAAACCGCCTTAACATGACCCGTAATCAGACTGAGTGATCCGATTGCCACCTCCCTATACTAACCGTAATCTAAAAATGTCATCCTTTATTATAAATCAAATCTGCTTCTAACATTTAACAAACAAGGTTTTGATTCTATGTTTGGTTTGATTTTAATTGTAATTTGTTATTTTGTGCTGATTTCGTATTTTGTTATTTTCGTGTTAATTACTCCCTCTATTCGTGCTTCCATGTTGATTTCATTAGCTTCATCAATTGTTCGTCGAAATGAACCGTGGTTCTATTCATCTCTAGCCGCTTCATATAACTTAAATTTAGCATCCGGAACTAAATCCACATTGTGCAATAAACATAATGTTTTGAATACAAACGAACTTGACTAAAAGCAAATACAGAAAATTAATTTCATGGCAAAAAAAAAAGATAACAAAGAATCAGTCTAGCTTACAACCTCCTAGAAGTTCGATTTGACAACGCGATGTACTCTCAGCACACTCGAATAAAGTTTCGAGAAATTGAGATTTTGCCAACTTATTATAATCCCAAAGGTTAACTGAACTAAGAACAAGCTTCTCCAAAACCTTGGCACTTCTTAGCAACCATGTCAATAGATTATATCTTTGTTTGCTAAATTTGCCGTCAATCATATACACCTCTAAGCGCTTCACTTGTTCAACTAGCGCGAATTTGGCATCTACATTCAAAATCATCGCCTTGTACTCATCATAATAATTACTAAAATGTAGCTTAAGAACCTTCAAATTCGGACAACAAAGCTGATGGGGCATATTCTGCACCGCTGACCAAGTCAACATATTGAGCAAAGGTCAAAGATATCCACAGCAAGTCAACGACTTAGACAGCCTAGCCGATGCAGCCCATCGGCCTAGCACCGGGGTCCCGGCACGGTAACCAGCCAGCCGGGGCACACATCCGCGAACTCATATCCAAGGACCCTCGGCCGGCCTGCCATAGGTCCATCGGCCGAGGGTAGAACGGTCTTTCCACCTGCTAGCCACTTGGCCACTTGGCCACTTGGCCACTACGTGACAAAAGGTGAAAGTCTATAAATACTCCTCAACCCTCATTGAGGAAAGGATCGACAATTTAACCTAATAATCACTATTCATCTGGTAATATCTTCCTTATCTCTCTACAATACACATTTAGCCAAGTAACAACAACTTATCTCTTAAGTTTACTGACTTGAGCGTCGGAGTGAGTTCGCTTGGCACAAAGCCAAGCCCTCAGTTCGTTCATTGTTGCAGGAGAGGCCGAGAGGAACGATAAAGACAAGAAGGATTCAACTCAAGACATCATTCTACAAGCCACGGGTGGTAACAATACTTGCTCTGGAATTACACCCGGAACAATTGGCGCCGTCTGTGGGGAATAGACACTAGAAGCTAGTCACATTCATTCCTAAACAAAAAAAGAACAAACACAAAAAACCCACCCAAAAAGCTAAGAAGATGTCGAAACAACAAGAGGTATTCATGGCCGAGGAAGACATGCCTAAATGCGCATTCATCACCGCTAACGGCACATACATGTACAAAATGATGCCGTTTGGTTTAAAGAACGCCGGTGCAACGTACACAAGACTGGTGGACAAAGTGTTCCAAAATCAAAAAGGGCGAAACATTGAGGCTTACGTCGACGATGCTATTGTGAAAAGCAAGTCGACAAATGAGCACCGGCCGATTTACACGAGACATTTTGTTCACTAAGGAAATACAAGATGAAGCTCAACCCAATGAAATGCAACTTCGGTGTCCGGGCAGGTAAATTCCTAGGTGTACTTGTCAGTGCCAGAGGCATCGATGCCAATCCAGACAAAGTCCGAGCAATCCTAGACCTGCCGGAACCAAGGAATCGAAAAGAGGTTATGATGCTGACCGGGAGAATGGCGGCTCTCGCCCGTTTCATCTCTCGGTCAGCCGACAAGAGCACCCCGTTCTTCAAAGTGTTGAAGGGGAATAAAGACTTCAGCTGGGGGGAGGAACAGAGCACAGCTTTCAAGCAACTGAAAGCTCATCTTCAGACTCTCCCAACTCTGTCCAGGCCGGTGCTGGGGGAGACGTTATACCTATATATAGCGATTACCTCGGCCACGGTCGTCTTTGTGATCATCAGGGAAGAAGACAAACAGCAACACCCAATCTACTTTGTCAGCCATACGCTGTTGCCCGCCGAGAGAAATTACCCACTAATTGAAAAAGCAGCCTTCGCCGTCGTCGTTGCCGCGAGGAAGTTAAAACCCTACTTCGACGCACATCCCGTGACGGTCCTAACCGATCAGCCATTGGAGAAAGCTTTGGAAAAATTCGAACAATCCGGTAGGCTCATCAAATGGGCAGTGGAACTCTCTGGCTTCGGCATTCAGTACAAACCAAGGCCTTCGATAAAGGGGCAAGCACTTGCAGATTTCCTGGCCGAATGCACATATCAAGAAGAGCCAAACCCAGGTGTATGGGAGGTTTACACCGACGGCTCCTCCACGACGAACAGCTCAGGAGCCGGCATCCTTATCATCAGCCCAAACGGGGACGAGTTTGAGTATGCCTTGAAATTCACCTTCTCGGCCTCGAACAACGAATCCGAATACGAGGCGGTGATAACCGGAGTCGAGCTAGCTAGGGCTGCCGAGGAGGAACACATTGTGTTGAAGATGACTCACCGTTGGTTACTAACCAAATCGAGGAGGAGTTTGAGGCTCGGGACGACGGAATAGTAAGGTACCTAGAAAGGGTAAAAGCCGACATAGCGAAATTGAAATCTTTCCAAATCCAATGCGTTCCCGGATCCGAGAACAACCGGCCGACGCTCTCTCAAAACTTGCCACTCAACCACCAAGAATGTCGACGAACCGTCTTTGGTAGATATCGAGGAGTGCAAAGAGCATCACCGAGACCGTCGGCATGGTGGGCAACATAGAGACCGAGACAACGTGGATGACTCCGATAATGAAATACAAACTTACAAGTGAGTTGTCGGAGGACCGCAATCTCTCGGCCAAGATAAAAAGGATCGCCGCCAGGTACTTGGTGTTCGAAGGGGAACTGTACAGAAGGTCCGTAATAAGACCACTCTTGAAGTGTGTCGGTCCAGCCGACGCAGAGCTGATACTGACAGAGATTCACGAAGGCATCTGTGGACATCACATGGGGCAAGAACACTAGCCCACAAAGCTCTCCGAGCCGGCTACTTCTGGCCCACCATGCTTAAAGATTCCCGGAACAAAGACCAAGAAGTGCACGAACCGTCGATGCATGCCCCGTGATACACGCTCCCTCCCAGGACCTACAACCGGTGCTTAGTCCCCTTCCTTTCGCACGAGTGGGGATGGATATGCTAGGGCCGTTTCCAACGGCCTCCGGAGGAAGAAAGTTCTTGATCGTCGCCGTTGATTACTTCACCAAATGGGTTGAAGTCGTAGCAAGATCTGCGAAAACCACAAAATGCCGTCGAAAGGTAATCTGGGAAAATGTTATAACTCGTTTTGGATTGCCCCAAGTCATGGTATTTGACCACGGCCGAGAGTTTTGGAGTGACTGATAATGAACTGGTTAGAAGAGCTTGGCATCAAGTTTGCATACTCTTCCGTCTGCCACCCACGAGCAACGGCGGCGGAGCGCCAACAAAACAATCCTCAACGGTTTGAAGAAGACAGTTGAAGACCTTAAGGAAGGTGGGCGATGAACTACCCGGTGTCCCGTGGTCCCTTCGACCACGGAGAAAGAAGCAACGGGTACACCCCTTCCACTTAGTCTACGGTTCGGCGTCCTACCAATTGAAGCGACGGTGCCAACATTCAGAACGGCTACCTTTAACCCGGTTGAAAACGAGGAAGGCCTGAAAGCCTCCCTGACCTGGTCGAAGAAAGCCGAGATACGACGCCTCAACTTGGCAAAGATATCAAAACCGGATGAAAAGAGCCTACAACCGAAGAGTCCACAAAAGGGACTTAAAAGTAGGAGACCTAGTCCTAAGGAAGTCGGCTGCCACCAACAAAGGAAATATTCATGGTAAACTGACGGCCAACTGGGAGGGTCCCTACAAAGTGGTTGAAGAAATGAGGCCGGGCACATACCGGCTGACAGACATGGGGGGTGTGCCTTTGATGAGCCATTGGAACACCGACAACTTAAGGAAGTACTTTGTATAGCGGCGGAGGTGTCCAAACCCATTGTGGACACCCCAACGCACGATCATAACAAACAAATGAATCACCCAAGTTTTCCATCAAAGTGCTTGTCCCCTCCATAATTGCCACCAGGCAGTCACCCAAAGAGAAGAAATGCTATCGAGCCATAACCCCGATTACCTCGGCTTTAGCCGAGAGCGACGGGGACACAATGACCGATACGCTAGAAGAAATGCTATCGAGCCATAACCCCGATTACCTCGGCTTTAGCCGAGAGCGTCGGGGACACAATGACCGATACGCTAGAAGAAACGCTATCGAGCCATAACCCCGATTACCTCGGCTTTAGCCGAGAGGGACGGGGACACAATGACCGATACGCTAGAAGAAATGCTATCGAGCCATAACCCCGATTACCTCGGCTTTAACCGAGAGCGACGGGGACACAATGACCGATACGCTAGAAGAAACGCTATCGAGCCATAACCCCGATTACCTCGGCTTTAGCCGAGAGCGACGGGGACACAATGACCGATACGCTAGAAGAAATGCTATCGAGCCATAACCCCGATTACCTCGGCTTTAGCCGAGAGCGACGGGGACACAATGACCGATACGCTAGAAGAAACGCTATCGAGCCATAACCCCGATTACCTCGGCTTTAGCCGAGAGCGACGGGGACACAATGACCGATACGCTAGAAGAAACGCTATCGAGCCATAACCCCGATTACCTCGGCTTTAGCCGAGAGAGGCGGGGACACAATGACCGATACGCTAGAAGAAACGCTATCGAGCCATAACCCCGATTACCTCGGCTAAAGCCGAGAGCGACGGAGACACAATGACCGATACGCTAACATGTCCACAACGGCGGTTGGGAAGCGCAAATCGGACGCCTCGGTCAAGACCGAGAGTGAAAGAGGAGGCGACCAATATGCCGACATGTTTAAAAAGACGTTAAACACAGTTGAGATATGCATTCTAACTGCCTCGGCCATGCCGACGGTAAAAACGAAGGCACTCAATTAATAACGCAAGAAGATAAGTGAAGGATTGTGATCAAAGCCCCGGCCAAGCCGAGGACCAAAAAGACAAACTTTATTAAAAATGATTACAAAAAGAATACAGACGACGGCCGTCCCCATAGGGATAAGCCTAAACACAACCTACCAAGAGTTTTACAACAAAACAAGGGAAAGAAAAGCAAAAGATTACAAACATATCATTTGAAGCGCCAAAAGATGGCAGGGAGGAAAGGCTCAATAGTTGGCCCCCAAACAGCTAAAGCTATCCGAGATGCCGGGTGAGTCTGGTGACGACCGCCCGTCTCCCTATGCCTGTTGCTGTCCTCCATCGCAGCAAAGCGGCATCTTGGTGGCCGGCTCAGAAGAAGGCTCGACGTTTTCAAGTGCCTTTAGCCTCTCAGCCTCCTTCACCTTTGCATCATAGGCCGCCTTGGCCTCAGCTATCTGAGCCGCCTTCGCCGCCTCCGCCTTCTCCTCGCAGCCACGCTTCCGCAAAGATCGGCCATCTCATCCGTCAGTCGGTCAAATTTATTCCACGGGAAGGAGCCGTCGGGGATGAGCTTTTTGATTGCCTCCCTGGTCGCCTCCTCGGCCTGGTCCCGGAATTGGGCGCACATTTTAGGGAGGAGATCATCTTGAAGCATTTCAATATCCTTCTCCTTTTGAGCAAGGATAGCCTGTGTGTCTCTGAGCGCCTCCGCCTGGTTATGGAACAGATCCTTCCACTCTTCCCTTTTGGCAACCACGGCGTCGTAAGCGCCCTTATACCTGTCCCGCTCCTCCATCATCTTGGCGGTGGCGGCATCAGCATCCTCAACTTTGGCCCTCTCGGCCACTATCAGCTTTTCAGCTTCCTCCACACGCTTCTTGGCAGCAAGGAGATCCAGCTTAGCCTTCCCGGCTTCCCCCTTTGCAGCGGAAAGATCAAGTTTAAGTCGTTCGATCACTGGCCCAGTTTGGGCCATGACCTTTTCTTGCTCCATGATGTGGGAGCCGGCTAGTTGAGTCCACTTCGCCAGCCTCTTATATATTCTCGCACCCTCTGCCACAAGCTCGGTGGAGGGAATCTTCTGAACGGAGGAGTCAACGGTGACATTTCTATCACCCGCCTTCTCAATAGCCTTCTCAGGCTGCTTCCTTGATTGCCGTTCAGTAAGAACGGCGACTGCCGACGGTGGATCTACAAAAAATTTACACAGAGCATCCATGTCACCATGCATTGACACATCAGAAAGTCTGTCATCAGGAATGTCCAACGAACCAGCTAAATCCGAACCACAAGTTAGATCCGTACCAGTCTGGACCCTCTTAGTTGGAGGGCCGGCTGAGGCAGTCTCCTCCCCGGCAACGGTGGAAGCAGACGGTGGCTCTTTTCTCTTCTTCAGAGGAGTAGGGCCCTTAGCAACGGTCACCACCCCCTCAGTGATATCGATGAGCTCCACATGCTCCTTCTGAACCACTGGGGTCGAAGAGGGAGTTGGCACAGACGTCGTCGCCAACCTGGACGCTGCCTTCTTTGTTCTCTTCGGCACGCCTCCGAGAACCCGTGCTTGGGCTGCCGCCGGATCCAGTGACTTCAGCTGCTTCTCCATGAGTTCGTTGGGAGCCGGTCTACGATCACGCGAGTCAGCCGTAGGATGCCGCTGAACGACCTTCCTGTCCTTATCAAGCCCTAACCTCTTCAAGGTCCTCTCAGACAGATCCTGGCCAAACCGGTCTGCAAGAAATCAAACAAAGGTTACATAAAAGGAGTAAAACAAAGCTCTGAAACAGGAGCATAACAGGCAAAGATGGGCCTCACACCGACCCCACTCACCCTGGTTGAGGGCCGGTATGAGGCCGACGCGGCAAAGCAGCTCATCCTGAAGAATAATCTGAGTCGGGGGCAGCCATCCCTTCTCAAAGATCAAACAAACGCACGCCCGCTTCTCATCCGCATAAGAGGGACCATCGAAGCATCCATCTTAACCTTACCCCGGGAGATACATTCCTCATACTCTTCCCGGTTCTCACACCGCAAGTAAACAGGGCTCTGGAAAGACCGAGGCAATGGGTAGTCCTCCGGCACTTGAACATACACCCATCGCCGTTGCCAGTCCTTGCAAGAAGTAAGTTTGGACACGGAGACGAAGCCTAGCTCCGTCTGCACGCTGTACCACCCCACTTTACCGGCGATTGACGGCCTAAAATGATGAAGGCGGCGGAATAAGTTAACTGTTGGGATCTCCCCCCTAAAGAGACAGAGCCACACAAAGCCGACTATCGTCCTCATGGCCAACGGATGCAGTTGGGCCACAGCGACGTTCATAGCTTTGATGATGGCCATGACGTATTCATTCAAAGGAAACCGGAGCCCATACTCCAGGTGCCTGATATACACGCCGATGTGACCCGGGGGAGGGCAACAGACCGCATGACCCTCCTCAGGGATAACAATTTTGTACCCCTCACCGAAGGAGAAATGGCCTCCGAAAAGAGTCCCACCGGAACAGCTGGCGAATTTATTAGTCCAGAGTCGTGCAGGCCTCACCATGATCCGGGATAGACGGCCTCTCACCATCAGAAGGAGTCCTCTCATCATCATCAGCATCATCATCCTCATCCTCCCATTCCTCCAAAATTGGTGGATCAACTACGGGAGAAGGAGACCTAGGGCCCCCAAACTTTATCGGGATGGCATCTAGTGTCCCCTCCTCATCAAGACGCGACGGGGATGTAATACTCCGTATTTATATGTCTTGGGGGTACTCTATCGAGTAGCCCTTACTCTGTCGAGTAAGGGCAATTTGCGAAGATAAATAGTTTCTGACCTGTTGGGCACTCGATCGAGTAGCTGGGGCACTCGATCGAGTAGGGGGGTACTCGATCGAGTACCTTGGGTACTCGATCGAGTGTCCGGTTTTACGGGGGTTTTTCTCGGGTTTTGTTAATTACGCGATTAAGGTATTTAAAGATATTCGTCATTGTTCTAAATCACTTTTTACAAAACCTAAAACCTGTTTAAGAGAGAAAGCAACTAGTCTTCTTCCTAATCGCGTTCTTGACAATTCCCGGAGTTCAGACGGTCGGTTCGTATCGTAGTTCGTGTCGTTGGATTCCTTGCGTCGAGGGTAAGCTTTTAATATAATTTATATAATGTTTTGTTAAGATTAGTGAAACCCTAATTTAGGAATTTGGGAGTTTTTATGAGTAGTATTTGAATGGTAGCATCTATGTGTTGTATGATAGGAGGAGAATTCGTAGAGGAGCCGTTTTGATACAGCTGTAGATACCGTCTGCGTGTTGTGCTTTCCAGGTAGGATTTCCTACTCAGTATTAGTCCCATAATGGGATATTGGTGATGTGCTGTAATTAGTTGGTTGATATGATGATTGTAATTGTGATTGTGATTGTGGTTGTGTTTGTTGATGGTTCTCGAGATGCGTTCTCGGCTGAGTGGGGTCACTTGCGGGAGTGATCTCACGCCCTAGTTTCGCCCTTCGTGGAACCCGCCACGGAAGGGGATGTGCACATTAATGGACAGGGTTATCGCTCGTACGATGAGCGGGGCTTAGGTGGGAACGGCTGCGGTCCCCCACTGGCAGTGGCTGGTCCAAAGGACGATCGATGATTGAGACGGTTGGTTGGTGTGTGTGTGTGTGTGTGTGCGATCATCGGTATCTGTTTGTCTTATTGTTGTTATCTATATTGATTGTGTGATTAGTACTGACCCCGGTGTTGTTTTGTAAACCTGCGGTGATCCATTCGGGGATGGTGAGCAGATATTGAACAGGTATAGAGATGAGTACTGGGATAGCTGGGATGGCCACGACATGACGATAGAGTCTTCCGCTGTAGTTTAGCATTTATTTACATTTCAGTTGAGAATAGATAGTTTGGAATAATGTATTGCACTTTCAGTTTGGTTTCGAGGATTGTACTTATTCATTAAACTACTTATAATAAATGTTGTTTCTGTTTTGTCTATTTGATTATCATACCTCGGGCGACCGAGATGGTGATGTCTTCATACCTGAGTGGTCCTGGTAAGGCACTTATAATAAACTACTTATAATAAATGTTGTTTCGCTGTAGATCCGGCGAAAATTGAGGCAGTGACAAAGTGGGAAGCACCAAAGAATGTTGCTGAGGTTAGGAGTTTCTTGGGTTTAGCTGGATACTACAGACGGTTTGTGAAAGATTTCTCCAAGATAGCTAGACCGATGACAGCGTTGATGAGAAAGAGAACGAGTTTCGTTGGGATGAGAGTTGTGAGACGGCGTTCCAGGACATTAAAGGAGCGTTTGACCACGCTCTGTCCTAGCATTACTGAAGGGAGCGAGAACTTTGAGGTTTATACAGATGCCTCGAAGAATGGGTTGGGATGTGTGTTGATGCAGAATGGTAAAGTGATTGCCTATGCTTCTAGGCAATTGAAGCCTTATGAGGAGAATTACCCTACACATGATCTGGAGTTGGGTGCAGTGGTGTTTGCTCTCAAGATTTGGAGACATTACCTTTATGGAGCAATTTTTAAGGTATTTTCTGATCACAAGAGTCTCAAGTACATCTTCACGCAGAAGGAGTTGAACATGAGACAGAGGAGGTGGATGGAGTTGATTGGCGATTACGACATGGAAATCATCTACCATGAAGGGAAGGCCAATGTCGTTGCTGATGCTCTGAGTAGGAAGAGTGTACATTCCTTGTGTACAGCTCTATCTTTGATAAGGCTGAGGGATGAGGTAGCGAGCTTTGGGATACATATGATGCAGAAAGGAGATGCCATGGGTGATATGACAGTACATATGGAGTTTTATGATGACATTCGAGGTAAACAGGCTTTGGATCCTAAGGTAGTTGAGTGGAGAGCGGGAGTAGAGAAAGGGACAGTGTCCCGGTTTTCTATTCATACAGATGGTAGTTTGAGGTTTGATGGTAGGTGGTGTGTTCCTAATGATGAGGAGTTGAAAAAGACAATCATGACAGAGGCGCATTGCACACCGTATTCAGTTCATCCAGGTGGAGATAAGCTATACAAGGATTTGAAGAAAACGTTTTGGTGGCCGGGGATGAAGAAAGAGACAGCTGAGTTTGTGTCCCGTTGTTTGACATGCCAGAGAGTTAAAGGGGAACAGAGAAGACCACAAGGTAAGATTCAGTCTTTAGAGGTACCTGAGTGGAAGTGGGAATCCATTTCCATGGATTTCATTGTGGGTTTGCCGAAGAGTCAACAAGGTAACAACATGATTTGGGTGATAGTGGATCGCTTGACCAAGTCAGCTCACTTTGTTCCAATGAAAGATACATGGACTAAGGCACAATTGGCTATGGCCTATCGAAAGAACGTGCTTAAGTTACATGGAGTCCCTAAGGACATAGTGTCTGACAGAGATGCGAGGTTTATATCGAGGTTTTGGAAAGAGTTGCAGGAATCGTTGGGAACAGCTTTGAAGATGAGTACAGCTTTTCATCCTGCGACAGACGGACAGACTGAGAGAACAATCAAGACTCTGGAGGATATGTTGAGAGCGTGTGTGATGGATTTTGGTGGTAGCTGGGAGCAGAGGTTGGATTTGATAGAGTTTTCTTACAACAACAGCTATCACACTAGTATTGGTATGGCACCGTTTGAGGCTTTGTATGGGAGGAGATGTAGGAGTCCAATCTGTTGGGACGATAGTCTTTGGCAAAGGGTTTTAGGACCAGAGATGGTGCATGAGATGGTTGAAGTTTAAGATGATCGGGGAAAGGATGAGAGCGAAATCAGGATCGACAAAAGAGTTATGCAGATCTACATCGCCGGGATATAGAGTTTCAGGTCGGGGATAAGGTTCTTCTGAAAGTGTCTCCTATGCGCGGAGTTATGAGATTTGGGAAGAAAGGCAAGCTAAGTCAGAAGTTTATAGGGCCGTATGAGATCTTAGAGCGAGTTGGAGAGGTTGCTTATCGTCTGGCTTTACCTGCTGCGTTAGAGAGAGTGCATAATGTGTTTCATGTATCGCAGCTGCGGAAGTATGTGAGTGACCCGTCACATGTGTTAGAGGCAGAGAGCTTAGAGCTGGATGAGTCCTTATCATATCTTGAGGTACCTAAGCAGATTCTTGACCGAAAAGTTAGAAAGACTAGGAGTGGTGAGACAGTTTTGCTTAAGATCCTGTGGTCTAACCACGAGACCGAGGAAGCTACATGGGAGGCCGAGGATATCATGAAAGAGCGTTACCCTTTCCTTTTTGATCAGGTATGTATGGTTACGGGGACGTAACCTTGTTTCTTTTAGGGGGGTAGGAGATGATCGCGAGAGTTTTTAAGAGTTTTATACACCTTTTATATGTTGATGGTTCTCGAGATGCGTTCTCGGCTGAGTGGGGTCACTTGCGGGAGTGATCTCACGCCCTAGTTTCGCCCTTCGTGGAACCCGCCACGGAAGGGGATGTGCACATTAATGGACAGGGTTATCGCTCGTACGATGAGCGGGGCTTAGGTGGGAACGGCTGCGGTCCCCCACCGCGTGGCGGTCCAAAGTGGACGATCGATTGAGACGGTTGGTTGGCTGTGTGTGTGTGTGTGTGGCATTTCAGCTGTCTGTTTGTCTTATTGTTGTTATCTATATTGATTGTGTGATTAGTACTGACCCCGGTGTTGTTTTGTAAACCTGCGGTGATCCATTCGGGGATGGTGAGCAGATATTGAACAGGTATAGAGATGAGTACTGGGATAGCTGGGATGGCCACGACATGACGATAGAGTCTTCCGCTGTAGTTTAGCATTTATTTACATTTCAGTTGAGAATAGATAGTTTGGAATAATGTATTGCACTTTCAGTTTGGTTTCGAGGATTGTACTTATTCATTAAACTACTTATAATAAATGTTGTTTCTGTTTTGTCTATTTGATTATCATACCTCGGGCGACCGAGATGGTGATGTCTTCATACCTGAGTGGTCCTGGTAAGGCACTTGGAGTATGGGGGTGTTACAAATGGTATCAGAGCGACGATCCTGAAACCTGTAACCAATGAACTTAATGAACATAGGGAGTCAATTAAAATGAACCCGGGGTAAAAGTTGTAGGAGCTAGTGCAAAGGCTTGGGAGACGTCCTAAAGTCGCAAGGGGTCGCCCTACAACTTTGAACCGGTCACGGGGGAAAGTGTTTGTTGAGTATATGTGTGCTTGGTTAACTTGTGCAACAAAGTGATGAAGTGTGTTGATTGTTTGGTGTTGAAATAGGAAGTTGAGCATGTGAAAGAAAATGGTATGTGGAACATGTTAATGAGATGATAACATGTTGAATGATTTACAAATGTGGCTTTCATAGCATGATGAATTGATTTTGTTGATAAGTAGAATAGATGCGTAGCATATTATTTATGATATCATGTGGTTTTTATAAAGTTTAGCATGTTAGTATATGACGTAATATGCGGGTAGCTCTTACGTATTAGTGATACTTGATCGAGTGGGACTGACTCGATCGGGTGGGTTTTTGACGATTTTGAGTCCAGAATCGCGTTTTGGGGCACTCGATCGAGTAACTAGGGGTACTCGATCGAGTAGGGGGTCACTTGATCGAGTAGCCTAGATGCTCGATCGAGTGGGTTAGAGATCAGAAGGTCTGTTTAGTTCTGGAGTTTGGGTACTCGATCGAGTACATGGGGGCACTCGATCGAGTAGCCCGCTACTCGATCGAGTGGGTTTGGATACTCGATCGAGTAGGTTCTGGGCAGCGCGTTTTCGTGTTTTGAGGTTTAGTACGTGTGTTTATGTTTACCCCTTCTTATATATGTATAGTTTCAAGATGCCGCCAAAGAGAACTGCCTTGTATGCGAGAGCTGAGCTTATGACCGTGGATGACATCGTTAAGATGTTAGAGCACCAGGATGCTCTTACTGAGACCCTAAAGAGAGTGAATGAGGACAAGAATAAGGATAAGGAGAAGGAGGTTGACCATGCTAAAGTCAGCCTCTATATTGCGAGGTTTAACCCGAAGGAGTACAAGGGAGTTGAGGAGCCTAACCGTCTTGATAGTTGGGGTGAGGGAGATGGAGAACATACTAGATTTAGTCCACCGTCCCGATGAGATGAGAGTGGATCAGCCGCATTCTATCTGAGGGAGGCAGCTGGCAAGTGGTGGGATTCAGTGAAGGTGAGTGCTAAGGAATTGTATACCAACCAAGGCTTACCTGCTATACCTTGGGAAGAGTTTCGTAGGGCTGTGAGGAAGGAGTTTGTACCAGAGCATGTGAGGAGTAAGTTGAGGGAAGAGTTTGATAAGTTTAAGATGATCACGAGATGTCGGTGAGCCGAGTACTACTATGAGACAGTTCAATGAGAAATCTAGATATCTTTGAGGACATGGGTTTGAGTGAGGAGAATCTAGCTTTGAGGTTTGAGAGCGGGCTAACCACGAAAATTATGGATAAGTTACCCGTGGGAGTCCTTACTGATGTAAAGGAAGCGTATGAGAGGGCTGGGAGAGCTGAGAGACTAGTGGAGATGGCTCAGGAGAGGTCTGGTGGTGAGAAGAGGAAGTCGGAGAGCGAGGGTGGTGGCCAATCTAATTACAAGAAAGGCAACCACAATCGATCTAAGGGTTTTCTTCGGATCGGGGTTTAGTCTTTGGGGCTTCCTTTGGGCGAGGCCGTGGGAGTGTGAGTAATAGCCGGGGAGTGACTGCTTTGGTTGTGGTGGGGTAGGCCACAAGAGACATGAGTGCACGAGTGCACCAGGATCTTTCGAGACCCGCACGAGCTTCGCGAGCAACGGACCAGTGGGTCATGGCCAAACCGGGAGGTCGAGCTACCAGAGTGGAGGCAACCGCAACGGCGGTAATTCTTATCGAAGACACCGATGAACAACAAACAATCAAGGGTCGGGTGCTAAGCCGACCGCATCACCAAGATCTTGTCCCGGGAGGTGGGCAGAAGACCAGTGGCAAGTTATTCATGATGGACAAGAAGGCAGCTGAGGAAGATGCGCATGTTATCACCGGTACATTCCTTGTTAATGGTATTCCTACGTTTGTTTTGTTCGATTCGGGGGCTTCTCAGTCGTTTGTGTCTTCAAGTCATGTTGAACAGTTGGGTTTGAAAGTATATGAGTCTGTTAGTGAGCAAGTTTTCATACCTTCGGGTGAGTCTGTACCGTGTGGGAGGTTGTTTAGAGATGTATCTTTGATAGTTGGGCAAGTTGATTTCCCTGTAGACTTGCTAGAGTTTCCTTTTAACGGTTTTGAGATGATAGTTGGGATGGATTGGTTAGGAAAGTATAAAGCTAAGATAGACTGTCATCAAAAGAAAGTGTCCTTGAGAGGTCCTAAGGGTGTTAGTGTGTCTTACCGGGGGTTTCTAGTCAAACCCAAAGTTAAGTTGATTGCAGCAGTTACCTTGAAGTCTTATTTGAGGAAGGGATGTCCTTTGATCTTATGCCATGTGAGAGATGACCGGATAGAGAGTCCGACAGTTGATGAGATACCAGTGGTGGGAGAGTTTGCTGACGTTTTTCCTGATGAGATTCCGGGGTTACCACCGAGGAGAGAGATAGATTTCACCGTTGAGTTGAAGCCAGGAACGGGGCCAATTTTCTAAGGCACCGTACCGTATGGGTCCTAAGGAGATGGGGGAGCTTAGGAAGCAGTTGGATGATTTGATAGAGAAGGGATACATTAGGCCAAGTGTATCGCCGTGGGGAGCACCAGTTCTATTTGTGAAGAAGAAAGACGGAACTTTGAGGTTATGCATAGATTATAGAGAGTTGAACCGAGTGACGATAAAGAACAAGTACCCTTTGCCAAGGATAGATGACCTGTTTGATCAGTTGAGTGGTGCAACAGTCTTTTCTAAGATTGATTTGAGGTCGGGTACCATCGGTGAAGATCGAGACGTGGACATACCGAAGACGGCTTTCACGTCGAGGTATGGCCATTATGAGTATGTGGTGATGCCATTTGGGTTGTCTAATGCGCCTGGCGGTGTTTATGGATTTGATGAATAGGATCTTTAGACAGTTCTTGGACCAATTTGTAGTGGTGTTTATCGATGATATCTTAGTCTACTCTAAGACTAAGGAGGAGCATGAGGAGCATTTGAGGATCGTGTTGCAGACTTTGAGGGAGCATGAGTTGTATGCTAAGTTGTCCAAGTGTGAGTTACGTTAGAGAAAGTCGTTTTTCCGGGACATGTGATATCTAAAGATGGGGTAGTCGTAGATCCGGCGAAGATTGAGGCGGTGACAAAGTGGGAAGCACCGAAGAATGTTGCTGAGGTTAGGAGTTTCTTGGGTTTAGCTGGATACTACAGACGGTTTGTGAAAGATTTCTCCAAGATAGCTAGACCGATGACAGCGTTGATGAGGAAAGAGAACAGGTTTCGTTGGGATGAGAGTTGTGAGACGGCGTTCAGGACATTAAAGGAGCGTTTGACCACGCTCCCGTCCTAGCATTGCTGAAGGGAGCGAGAACTTTGAGGTTTATACGGATGCCTCGAAGAATGGGTTGGGATGTGTGTTGATGCAGAATGGTAAAGTGATTGCCTATGCTTCTAGGCAATTGAAGCCTTATGAGGAGAATTACCCTACACATGATCCGGGAGTTGGGTGCGGTGGTGTTTGCTCTCAAGATTTGGAGACATTACCTTTATGGAGCAATCTTTAAGGTATTTTCCGATCACAAGAGTCTCAAGTACATCTTCACGCAGAAGGAGTTGAACATGAGACAGAGGAGGTGGATGGAGTTGATTGGCGATTACGACATGGAAATCATCTACCATGAAGGGAAGGCCAATGTCGTTGCTTTGATGCTCCGAGTAGGAAGAGTGTACATTCCTTGTGTACGGCTCTATCTTTGATAAGGCCGAGGATGAGGTAGCGAGCTTTGGGATACATATGATGCGAGAAAGGAGATGCCATGGGTGATATGACAAAGACATATGGAGTTTTATGATGACATTCGAGGTAAACAGGCTTTGGATCCTAAGGTAGTTGAGTGGAGAGCGGGAGTAGAGAAAGGGACAAGTGTCCCTGTTTTCTATTCATAGAGATGGTAGTTTGAGGTTTGATGGTAGGTGGTGTGTTCCTAATGATGAGGAGTTGAAAAAGACAATCATGACAGAGGCGCATTGCACACCGTATTCGGTTCATCCAGTGGAGATAAGCTATACAAGGATTTGAAGAAAACGTTTTGGTGGCCGGGGATGAAGAAAGAGACAGCTGAGTTTGTGTCCCGTTGTTTGACATGCCAGAGTTAAAGGGGAACAGAGAAGACCACAAGGTAAGACTCGGTCTTTAGAGGTACCCGAGTGGAAGTGGGAATCCATTTCCATGGATTTCATTAATGGGTTTGCCGAGAGTCAACAAGGTAACAACATGATTTGGGTGATAGTGGATCGCTTGACCAAGTCAGCTCACTTTGTTCCAATGAAAGATACATGGACTAAGGCACAATTGGCTATGGCCTATCGAAAGAACGTGCTTAAGTTACATGGAGTCCCTAAGGACATAGTGTCTGACAGAGATGCGAGGTTTATATCGAGGTTTTGGAAAGAGTTGCAGGAATCGTTGGGAACAGCTTTGAAGATGAGTACAGCTTTTCATCCTGCGACAGACGGACAGACTGAGAGAACAATCAAGACTCTGGAGGATATGTTGAGAGCGTGTGTGATGGATTTTGGTGGTAGGCCGGGAGCGAGAGGTTGGATTTGATAGAGTTTTCTTACAACAACAACTATCACACTAGTATTGGTATGGCACCGTTTGAGGCTTTGTATGGGAGGAGATGTAGGAGTCCAATCTGTTGGGACGATAGTCTTTGAGGCAAAGATGGTTTTAGGACCAGAGATGGTGCATGAGATGGTTGAACAGATTAAGATGATCAGGGAAAGGATGAGAGCAGCTCAGGATCGACAAAAGAGTTATGCAGATCTACATCGCCGGGATATAGAGTTTCAGGTCGGGGATAAGGTTCTTCTGAAAGTGTCTCCTATGCGCGGAGTTATGAGATTTGGGAAGAAAGGCAAGCTAAGTCAGAAGTTTATAGGGCCGTATGAGATCTTAGAGCGAGTTGGAGAGGTTGCTTATCGTCTGGCTTTACCTGCTGCGTTAGAGAGAGTGCATAATGTGTTTCATGTATCGCAGCTGCGGAAGTATGTGAGTGACCCGTCACATGTGTTAGAGGCAGAGAGCTTAGAGCTGGATGAGTCCTTATCATATCTTGAGGTACCTAAGCAGATTCTTGACCGAAAAGTTAGAAAGACTAGGAGTGGTGAGACAGTTTTGCTTAAGATCCTGTGGTCTAACCACGAGACCGAGGAAGCTACATGGGAGGCCGAGGATATCATGAAAGAGCGTTACCCTTTCCTTTTTGATCAGGTATGTATGGTTACGGGGACGTAACCTTGTTTCTTTTAGGGGGGTAGGAGATGATCGCGAGAGTTTTTAAGAGTTTTATACACCTTTTATATGTTGATGGTTCTCGAGATGCGTTCTCGGCTGAGTGGGGTCACTTGCGGGAGTGATCTCACGCCCTAGTTTCGCCCTTCGTGGAACCCGCCACGGAAGGGGATGTGCACATTAATGGACGGGGTTATCGCTCGTACGATGAGCGGGGCTTAGGTGGGAACAGTGCGGTCCCCCACTCGGCGGTGGGTCCAAAGGACGATCGGTGATTGAGACGGTTGGTTGGTTTGTGTGTGTGTGTGTGTGGCATTTCAAATTGTCTGTTTGTCTTATTGTTGTTATCTATATTGATTGTGTGATTAGTACGACCGGTGTTGTTTTGTAAACTGCGGTGATCCATTCGGGGATGGTGAGCGATATTGAACAGTATAGAGATGAGTCTGGGATAGGCTGGGATGGCCACGACATGACGATAGAGTCTTCCGCTGTAGTTTAGCATTTATTTACATTTCAGTTGAGAATAGATAGTTTGGAATAATGTATTGCACTTTCAGTTTGGTTTCGAGGATTGTACTTATTCATTAAACTACTTATAATAAATGTTGTTTCTGTTTTGTCTATTTGATTATCATACCTCGGGCGACCGAGATGGTGATGTCTTCATACCTGAGTGGTCCTGGTAAGGCACTTGGAGTATGGGGGTGTTACAGGGGAACCCCCCGGCGCAGAAGTGCTAGTCCCGGCGTCAGCAGAAGACATGATAGCAATGATTACTTAACAAAATAAGAAGTGAGGAAATTTGTTTGTTTACCTTGAAGAAAAACACTCGCCGGAGTAACAACTCTGAAAATTAGAAGACAAAGAAGCTTTTGAAAGTTTAGAGAGAAGAAATTTTGGAGAGAATGAAATTGGTGGCCAATTTCAGGGACTAACTGCCCTATTTATAGGAAAAAGCCCATGAAGAAGGACCAATCAGGGAACAGCCCATGAAGCGTCAGCCAATCAGCAAACAGACACGTGTCGGACATGCAACCACGGAACGTCAATCAATGCAACAGTGACCAAGCGTCTTCAACACGCCCATTCACATTCTCTTCGCCTATTCATCTTCCTCAACAAATTCCTAAGCATCTGCTCTCCGCCGGACACATGATCAACCAAGCTAGGTAGCACCGGCCGGGGGCAATCAAAAACAACCGGCACTCTCAACCCTGGTCTCGGCCAGCGTCACTTTCTTTTCCACATCGGATGCCCTTTATGAAGGAAATGTAGATCTATATACACTAACATACTCATATATGTTATAATTTAATTTGTCATAAAATTAAATAAAGGTCTTATGCATGCAAACAAGGTAGCAAAATAAAGAAGAAATCACCCTTACATTGTAATTTCGGTTCTTATGGGCACAAGTGAGTTCACCTACTCACTTGTTCTTGAGCTCTCCAAATGGAAGAACAAGGATTCAAGTGTAGAATCCCTCCCAAAAGCATATACCCAAGGAATACATCTTAAAGACTAAAATAATATGATCTAGTATTAAAATTAGTCTTACTTAAAAATATGACACAAAATGTTTTTGTTCTCTCACATATTTCGGTTGAGAGAAGAGGAATTTTGTGATTTTATTTCTCTAGAAATCTCATAAGATTGTAGAGAGCATAGGAGGATTTTTCTTACACTAGAAAAATGGGAAGAGTGAATAATAATGTAAAAGTGAAGAGCTCTCTTCTCTTTGTTGTGGGAGGCCGAAAAAGAGAGCATTGGGTAGTATGCCCAATGCCTCTTGTTTTTGCTCTTCTCAAAAACTTAGGCTTGCAAGGCTAGTACTTAGATATCATGATTGTGTTTTCCACTCAAGATAAAAACACAATATATATCTTACACTACCTCCTCATTTTCGGTTTATAAGCATAAAATGGAGAACCCATTTTATTTTGTAATTTGTCAAATTTGTCACAAGTAACATATTACATGATATGTTACAATGTAATGTATTTTTAACATATTAAAAATCAACATACTCATAAAATATGTCATTTACAAAATCGACTAGTAATTCGTAATTACTTGTACCAAAAATGTTTCCAAATTATAAACTACAACATTCTGTATTTATAATAATTTATTCATTCCGTTTCAATTGTTTCTTTAAACAATAATTTCATCTAAGTAATAAAATAATTCGATTACTTAGACCGTGTCTCATTTAATCATATTTACAATAAGATACGTAAATTATACTCACAAAATCATCCGTCAATTTTAAGCAATTTAATTAACTCGTATCAGTATACGATTAATTAAATAATCAATTAAGAGTATTTCCCTATAGGTATGACCTAAGGGGATCAACTGATCACCACCGTCGCACGACAGTAATGTCAAACTCTAGTCAGCCAATCATTACCGATATGTGTGGACCAGTTGACAGTAACAATATTACTTCCCAATTGTATTCTTTACAATGAGACTTAAACATGTGATCATCATGATCAATAGTCGTGATCGCATTATTGTCGGAGGACACATATTCCAACACTTTACACATCCATGTGCAGGGGGGATATGGTACGGCCTAAGCAGAACCAGGCCGAGGTAGAAGAAGCCGATGCAGTAGAAGAAGCCGATGCAGAAAAATTTGTGCAAAATTACTTGCGCAGAATATACGCTCAACATACATCGGAGCCCATACCACGGCATAGACTACGCTGGGGGCAAATTGATGGGGCATATTCTGCACCGCTGACCAAGTCAACATATTGAGCAAAGGTCAAAGATATCCACAGCAAGTCAACGACTTAGACAGCCTAGCCGATGCAGCCCATCGGCCTAGCACCGGGGTCCCGACACGGTAACCAGCCAGCCGGGGCACACATCCGCGAACTCATATCCAAGGACCCTCGGCCGGCCTGCCATAGGCCCATCGGCCGAGGGTAGAACAGTCTTTCCACCTGCTAGCCACTTGGCCACTTGGCCACTACGTGACAAAAGGTGAAAGTCTATAAATACTTCTCAACCCTCATTGAGGAAAGGATCGACAATTTAACCTAATAATCACTATTCATCTGGTAATATCTTCCTTATCTCTCTACAATACACATTTAGCCAAGTAACAACAACTTATCTCTTAAGTTTACTGACTTGAGCGTCGGAGTGAGTTCGCTTGGCACAAAGCCAAGCCCTCAGTTCGTTCATTGTTGCAGGAGAGGCCGAGAGGAACGATAAAGACAAGAAGGATTCAACTCAAGACATCATTCTACAAGCCACGGGTGGTAACAATACTTGCTCTGGAATTACACCCGGAACAAAAGCAATTGTTCGTCAAACATTTTTTGATATAATTTCCAAGGCAAAGATAACGTAAGATGTCTCAAATTAGGGAAGACGGTCTTCTTAGGACTAGTGTAAAACTTCCGGTCCCAATAATCTTCAACACGGAGTGCAAGCGACTTGACATTCAAAATCGAATCCAACATCTGCATTGATAATATGTCCCTAGTAAAATATCTAAAATGCTCTAATATTGGAGCATCAATAATAATAATAACCTTACAATAATAATTGGAAACCTTATATAGATTTATATATAATCGCTTTAATTTCTCGCTTGTAATTGATATCGAACTTTTCCTTTTCTGATCAATATCAAGGGTCAAGGACAAGTCTTCAAGTGACGGGCAACGACTTATTAACTCTTCCAAAAGTTCATAATTCGACGAAACTAGATGAAGTTTCTTGAGGTTCGGAGGAAGAATCATTGAAAGTCGATCATCACTACGAGCAATCTCTTTAAACGAGATATACAATGTAAGTGATACCAAAGAATGCATTCGGAAAATGCTCGGTGGCCACATTCGTATGCTAAATTCAAAACTATCGAACGTATTAATCGTGAAGTGCCGGATGTTACTAGAACGAAGTCGATGAGCCCACGTATCGATGATAGGCCAGCAAAGCGGGTCTTTATAGAAGCTAACGTGAAGATTAAGATAGAAAGTGTCGATTACGGGTGTGGTGAAATAATCGAAGAGATTATCGAAAATGGTCCAGTAACGAGGCTCATAAACATTGTATGCAATTCTGCTACTTGTGTAAATCTGTTTGATGCTGAAAATAGTTGATGAAATGGTTATGACGAAATCAGAAAGGTTAAGGTGGGATATAATTTTCGAGACGATGTCGTCCGGAAGGGAGCTCCATCTATGGTGTTGTTCCATTGTTAATCGGCTAGGGTTTTGTTCCATTGTTAATCGGCGGCTATGCCTATATTTGGAGATTTAGAAGTAACGAGCAAAGTATGGTTCTAGTTTTTCGCCTAAACTTTTGGTATGATTAGTTAGGCCCATTCTAAACTACTCCCTTCTAGATAATGGGAAGTGGGCCGGGTTGGGTGGGCCGGGTTATGGAAGAAAGCCCGAGCCCACATTGCGGGTTGATGGTGGGCGCCTGCGCGGGCTTAGGCGGCCGGGCTGGGATGTGGTGGCCCTAGAACGGTCTAGTTATGCTATTGGGCTATGCGGGCCTGGCGGGCTTGTTGGACCTTTAGTCCTTATTAATTGTTTTGATAATGACAGTAATGATTTGTATGTGAAGTTAATATATAAACATATGCGTGTAATTGTGTGCTTAAGTCTTTATTTAGAAAGGAACAATTACAATGACGCAAGCTTGAAGTTTGGACCTAGGAGGTACAACTTCAAATACATTTGATCGATGCATTCAAGCAAGATCAAGATTGGAAATCAACCACGAGACTCAAGATGAGAGACTTGTGAAGAGACGATTCGTTCTTCAAGATCTACCAAGATTAGATAGTATAGGTCGTCATTCGGTAATGGTTTTACTTTGTTTGATTTAAAGGTTAGTGAAGTTATGACCTAATAGACATAACTTCATTGCTAGACAAAAATGATGCGTTAATTTTTGGAAAATATATTTTTAGTGATTTATAAAATAAGAGAGTATTTATTTTTGTTGGAATTAATTAATTAGAATTTAAGTTAAATAAACTATTGGTTTGTAACACGATATTTATATCGTCATGCAACCTAGGGCTTTAACTAAATTCTATCTCGTTTTGTTGCGAGCTAAAGAAGCAAGTAATGGACCGATGGAGGCCTAGAGGCCGGCCAAACCCTAGTGGCCGAACCCTAGGTGGGCCGAACACTAGGAGGCCGAAACCTTAGGGTGGCCGAATCCTAGGAGGCCAAACTCCTTCCTTTGCTTCTTTCTTGTTCTTCAAGTCATTTGTTTCCAGAACATTCCTATGCCCTAATTCCAGAACATTCCAAACCCTAATCCTCTCTACTATAAATACTCTCATTCATTCAACATTAATGGTTGACACACACATCTACAAATTTCAAGAGAGAAAAATATTTTTAAGCAAAAATCATTTGAGCTTTAATTCTTATTTTTATATTTGCTTATACAAAAATCACGCATCAAATTTGTCAATCACTCGAAGAAAAATCGTTATTGGATATTAAATACACAAGGATAGTATACTCACTCGCATAACGTGAGATTAGTATTTATCGTTGTATTTTTCTTATTAACGTAAGAGCAACCTAGAGTATTTAGCGATACTCAATCTGAGTTATAATCATATAGTTGATTATACGAGTGGATTGGTAATTTTTGTAATCCGGAGAAAGGTACTAAAAATTATTAATCGAGAATAGTGGACGTAGGTTTCGACTTGTGAAACTGAACCACTTCAAAATCCTGTGTGTCTCTCTTTCTCTCTCTCTTTATTATTGTTATTTCGATTTTGCATTTATTGTTAATAATTTAATTAGTTGATTTTAATCAATAAAATCAAGTAATTAATTTATATCATATATTTCAAAAAGCGGTCATCGTTTTTAATACTCAATACCCCCTCTTTCGTATTCGATCAATAGACTCCACAATTGGTATCAGAGCCTCGTGCTCTTGATAGCCTAACAACTAGAGTTGATCGTTTTTTTTGTAGTCTATTTATCGTCTTTTCCGCTGCATTTATTTTTTATCAAATGGATTCCAAACACCTAAAGTGTCCTATATTCAATGGGAAGAACTATGGTTTATGGAAAAATATGATGACCCACTTCATTAAGGGAAACGACTGGGAGTGTTGGTTGATTATCAAGAATGGTCCGAATAAGATCTTACTTGCAACCAGTAATGGCACTACCGTCGAAAAGAAAGAAGAAGACTATATTGAGGCGGATTATAAAAAGGCTGAGAAGAATTCAAAAGCAATAAGCTTATTGCAAAACGGTATGATTGCCGCTGAATTCGATCGTTTCTCAACCAGTTCATCTGCCAAGGAAATATGGGATGGTCTAGAATTAGCCTATGAGGGAACCACTGTTGTCAAAAAGCAACGTATGGCATTACTAATGCGAAAATACGAGCTGTTTGCCATGGAGCAAAACGAGTCAGTTGATAGCATGTCCTCTCGCTTTTCTAGCATCATCAATGAGCTAAAGAATTTAGGAAGAACTTTTGACTCCGAGGAAATTGCTAGAAAAATACTCAGAAGTATGTCTCGCAGATGGAGACATAAAGTATCTGTCATAGAAGAATGTAAGGACCTAACTTCATTATCCTATCAGGAGCTACTCGGAACCTTAATGGCTCACGAGATTACTCTGAATCAGGATGAGGAGGAAGTTAGCACAATCAAAAAGATGGCCTTACAAGCTGAGTCTAGCAAGGTTAATGATTCTTCAGATATTGAAGATGAAACCGTTTTGTTTGTTAAACGTTTTAAGAAAAAGGCTTTCTTTCAAAATCAAAATAAAACAAATAACAAATCAAAACAAACTCCCAAGAAAAATTTTGAGTCAAAAGGGTCTTTCTCTAACCCTGGATGCTTCAAGTGTGGTGATATTGATCACATGATCAAAGATTGCCCAACATGGAAGAAAATTAAAGACAAAAATCAACGTGACAAAACAAAGAAGGAGTTCAAGCAAGTCTTGATGGCTTATTGTTGGGGAGACCTGGACGTTGAAAATGACGAGTCCGAAGAAGAAGAAGAAGAAGAAGTCAACGTTTGTCTAAATAGCGTCAGTCTTGACCTATTCTCCGAAAGCGACAATGAAAGCAATGCTTCAAATGCTGAGAAGTGTCTTGTTGGAAATTCGGATTCAGATTCAGAAGATGAAGAGGTAAGTCTTCTTGAACTTAAAAAGCAAGTTAATAGATTCTCTAAGAGTGATTTAGTTAAGACCTTTGAACAAACCCTCGATATAGTTCATGAACAGAAACTAGAATTAAAAGACCTTAGGGAACAAATCCTAGACATTGCTGAGGAAAGCCAACTTCTAAAAGCCAAAGCCAAAAAGCTCAAATCTAAAGTTATGGCTACTCCAGCTATAACTTTAGACATGACGAATGCTGAGAAGAACGCTCTTGAATTAAAAGTTAAGGCTAGTGATGCTGTAACACCCCGTATTTTATTAAGTTGGATAAAATTCTTTTAATTGCTATTTTGAATTTAATTACATCATTTAACGATTTATATATATATGCTTAGCTAATTAATTAATTTCATCATAATTCGATACGTTAATTTTAATAATCATTAATAAGTTTATTTAAAATTAGTCCGAGTTTATTTATTTAATAATTTCCGTTTCTTTACGAGTCCTTATGAAAGTTGTTTTAAGTAAACCCGAGATGGATTTTGGGAACAAAACCGTCCAATTAGCTATTTTGAGCTTATTTCACTAAATTAGCAATTTTTATTAATATCCGTTAGTTTTGTAAAAATCGCTAATAATTCCGATTCAAGCTGATATCGTATTATTTCCGTTAACTAGCTGAGTTTATTTTATTTTCACTCATTAAATTTATTTATTATTAATTTCGTTTTATTACTGAAACTTTTATTAAAAACCGATTTTATTAACTCGAAACGGTTTTAAAAACGAACGAAATTACTTAACGATGAAGAAACGTACGTATAATTAGAAGCTAGCAAGCTAGCTGGTGTCTCATTATTATTATTATTATTATTTTATTGTTGTTGTTGTACACCCCCGTCCCTACCCCTTCTTTTCCCTTCCTTTTTGCGCGATTCACCAGCAACAACAATCAGCATCCACCAAAATCATCAACACCATTTCCGATCATTCAAACCTCAGATCCCGCCTCCATTCTCAACCAAATTCGATAATTTTTGTACCATTAGCTTCCTCGTCCTTTCCTCGTCCTTTTAAGGTAAGAAAATCTCCTTTTTGTTGTGGTTTCGTCTTTCGCCGTCTTATAAAAGTGTCGTCTTTTAGCTTCTTTATTCCGTTTTCTTGCCCTTTTATGAAGGATTCGAAGACCCGGGGTGAGGCTCGTGCCTTGTGGACCATTTATTCGAAGAATAAGGGGTGTTTAAGGTAACACGATTTTACCGATCCTAGTATTTTTATTATTATTCGGGGTTATATGTTTATTTGTTATTTATAATACTAGCTTTTATATGTTCTACTCCTAAACGATTTAATGGCGAGACAGGGGACTTAGTTTCGTTTAATGGAGTGCCCAAGTTGACAGAAAGTGATATTTGGTGATAAGATTATTTAGTGTCATATATAGTCACATGAATGTTGGAGTACATATTCAAAATAGCTGTTGATTATCTTGCGTTTGGTGGGTTGTTTTCCAAGCTTCATATCGGAACCCCAGCTAAGAGTATTTGGGTGTAAGTTTCGGGACTGTTTTAAGACGGAAAGTGGACTGTTTTGAGTCGGTTTTGCTTGATAAAATGGTGCCTTTCGGACTGTTTTTTGGGCGTAAGAGTGACTGATGTGGGACGGTTTTCTCATGCATTTTCGGGATTGTTTTTAGTCATAAAAATGTTGATTTAAGGACTGTTTTGGAGTACCATCTTTGGTCCGGTCCGGTAGTATTTTTGGGCAAAAAATGGAGATAATATGACTGGTTAGAGTTGATCTAAGTCTGTTTTAGGACTGTTTAAAGTCGTGAATTATCACCTTACAGCCTTTCTGTGAGAAGCACTATCTTTTTTTTATAAAGAAGGTACATGGTTATGCTGATCACCAACGTTGACCTTATATGGTCGGTTGCCAAGTCCTTGTTATATAGTTTGTATAATTCACATTATATCCACATATGACATAAAGATGGCTTTGTTAGACAATTGCGACACTAGGTAACCAGAAATAGGTTAGTGCTTAAGTTCATTACATTGACAATAATAAACTTATTGGGTAATAGATGCGAAACATTTGTCCTTTACTCTTTCTTTTAGCACTAGAATGTGGGGTGTTACTCGTCCTATTGCGGGGTTTGGCACTTTGTTTTGGATAGGAAGAAGGGGTTATTTTTGACTTTGTTTCTCAGGCGAATAGGGGCTGGTCGACATGTTTGGGCGGGAATGCGGACTGTTTCGGGATGGTGAAAGAGTGGTAGAAATGAGTTGTTTTGGGTCTGCTAGATGGTACTCGACTAGGCTGCTTTAGATGGCTAAAATGAATGCTTAGATCGGGTTTATGAGAGGCCAAAATTGGGCTGTCTTGCACTGTGGTGGTGGCTGGTCGTTTGAGGTCGTGTAGGAGCTATCCAAATGCCCCCTTTGAGCCGTGGGTCGAGTTTATTTTGTGCAAATGTGATTCTTTTGAATGAATTATATTTCCGTCTCGTATTTTATATTAAGTAATCCGCTAAATATCGTCCTTTCATATAATTATTTTAGGTGACTCATTTGTGGTTGAAGATGAAGAGTAATTTTGGGGTTTTAGAAGCTTTCTCAAGTTTTTACTTGTCTCTTTGCTAGCGTAAGGTAACTATTCCGAGTTACTCGACGAATTAATGTCACATTAGTAGTTAATGTGTGTCTGTTGTTTGATAAGTGTTTAGGTGAATGAATAATGTTAGGATCGTTTACAAAATGAAATTGTAATTAATAGGCAAATGAATTTTATGGTGATAATTGTAATGTTTTGTTGATTGTGCGTAAAACCGAGCCTTAGTCCCTTTGACCGATGCGATGTCGATTAATTGAGTGATTGGTCGGCCGCAATTTGACCCGTGCACTGCCGCAGGGCTGGGTTGCGGGTAAAAATTCGGTTGAATGATTTAGATAATCGGCCTTTTTCTTGTTTTAGGCCATTTATCAAGCTTTCGTTCACATGTATAGCTTATTGAATTTAATAGTGACTTGTATTGTAGAAATGGCCCTAGTTTCCCCTGAAGCCTTTAATATGGTTACTATTGTTAGAATTAGAAATTAGTATTGAATACTTATTGAGGATTCTCGTTGGGATTGTATCTCAGTAAATAGACATTATAAGCCTTTCACATGATAGAATGCTAGAATTTATATTGATAAGTAGGACTTTTTGCCCTCTTAAGGTTAAGTGGGTGTCTTACTTGACTTGTGTGGTGAGTCATGTGTGGCGTGGGCTAAAATATTCAAGCTGGGACTAGCTGGGACTAGGTCCTAGGTGAGTATTTCGGCCTTCATCATAGATAGGTCTTTATAGTCTCTGACGAGTATATGTTCACCGCTTGATAGCCTTTGTGTTCCTGACTAGTGGATGTTTATCCAAGTTGGGGCATGACCTCGGTACTTATTTTGATAGTATGGGGTCGGCTTAAGTACTAGCCAACCCTTCGGTGGTGTCCTTAGGGTACTCACTTCACTTTGTTTTAAAAAAAGTTGTGAGTCTTGGGTGCGGTGGTGTGTATCCGCATGTCTAGGTCTCAAGTGAGATTTTAGGCTAGGGTTGTGTTGTCTCTTGGCCATGTTTTCTTAATAGTAACCGCTGAGCCAAGATACCGGTTCGATTACCTTCCCTACCTCGTGGTATAGACTCGAGTTACAAAGTGACTATTGACGGGACTAAGAACTTATGCCTGTCTTTGATATATTGCCCTTTCTTGTATGGTGATTCTATGAATCATAGAAGGTGAGATGCAAGCCGGCTATGGTTGATAGAGTTTGGATTCCTGGATGTTATGTGATTCACATGATAGTGTAGTATGAGTCGGTCTAGTATTCACATGCTAGGACTATGTGTTGTTATATTGTTGTTCACATGATAAGCACGATTGTCTAGCATCTATATGCTAAGGCTATGTGTTATTCATATTCATATTCTTATGTTTACATGTTATATTAATTATGACATTTCGTGGCTGGGAGAACTCGGAGTTACTCCCCACTGACTGTGGCTTTCGTATTTGTATAAAATGCGAATGACAGGTTGGTGATGCATATATGGGGTACATGGACGAGCTAGCGAGCAAAGTAACCTTGGGACCTAGACTGGTTTTATTTCATGGTGACCCTTAAACCCTTTTTATGTCACATACATTTTAGGGACATATGTCTCCCTTTCTCATATTTG
This sequence comes from Silene latifolia, assembly GCF_048544455.1. Taxonomy (NCBI): domain Eukaryota; kingdom Viridiplantae; phylum Streptophyta; class Magnoliopsida; order Caryophyllales; family Caryophyllaceae; genus Silene; species Silene latifolia. The sequence continues at coordinate 9,408,136 of NC_133536.1, read as the reverse complement.
GTTTGTATAACTTTCTTTTCGCGACTTTAGCAATGTTTCATTCTTGAGATTTATTTTGGACCTTGCATGTTTGACACCTTCCCTTTTGGATATCTTTATAACAGGTTCAGGTTTTAAAAATTACAGGTTTTTACCCAATTGAACCTATTACAAACATATCCTGTCAGTTTTTCTGTAGAATTACGTGTTTACTTTTCCGCGATAAGTGAGGGTGTCACAGATGCCATAACTTCAGAGCTTAAACTTAACATTAAGGATCTTCAAGCTAAAGTTACGGCTAGTGATGCCATAACTTCAGAGCTTAAACTCAACATTAAGCATCTTCAAGCTAAAGTTACAGCTAGTGATGCTATAACTTCTGAGTTGAAGAAAGTCAATGAGATCTTAAAAGATGAGCTTAATGGCAAAGATAGTGTGGTTTCCGAACACAAGAAAGAAATTGTATTTCTCTCTAAGCAATTAGAAGAAACTAGCAAAAGCATGTCTCAACTTAAGGTACAACATGAAAATGAGAAACGTGTCTTGAATGAACGTTTTGATAAATTTCGTGAAGACTTTGAGAAAGGTAGCTCTTCCAAGGATTCAAATGTAGATCATTCCAAATGTGAAAAAGAAATTGAGTCCTTGAAAGAATTACTTTTACATGCTCGAAAAGTTCATGATAAATGGGAAGGAAGCACAAAGGTTCTAAACTTCCTTACTGAACAATCTGACAATAACATGAAGATGGGACTTGGTCATGAATGCTATAGCCGTAGAGACCATGATAAATGCAAATCCAATCCTTCTGAAAATGATTTCAGAAAAAGAAAATACGTCAATCTTCCAGAATACTTGATTTGCAATTACTGTGGCTCTACTGGACATATACAAGTCAACTGTGTCAAACTCGCTTTTGATAAGCGAAAGAATGTCGAATCTGTTAAAACTTGTGATTTCATAGTAGAAGACGATGTCTCTACTATAGATGAACCTAACGACAATGTAGAACGCAACAATGAGTTTAGATGGACTTATGATATGACTTTTGATTACTCATCTGTTCCTTCAAAATCAAACAAACTGAATGAGAATCAAAAGCATACATTCAAGCCTAAAGTTCATAACTCTAAACCTAGAGCGTCTCATGAAGGTACTAGACCTAAAGCTACTTTCGATAGAACAAAACCTAGAGTACCTCATGTTCCGATTGTTAGACAAAGACCAAGACAACCCAATGTTAAAGCCAAAAGAATAACTAGACAAGTATGGGTTAGAAAGGATCAAATATATAGAATTACTAACCATAAAGGACCCAACCTAGCTTGGGTACCTAAAAGTTGTATTTGATTCATTTGCAGGTAGAAGTGAAAGAAAATAATCTATGGTATCTCGACAGTGGATGCTCGAGACACATGACAGAAGACAGAAATCTTTTTCTTTCACTAGAGCCCTTCTTTGGTGGCAAGGTTACCTTTGGAGATAATAAGAAGGGTACGATTATTGGAGTAGGAAAAATTGGAATTTCAACCTCTCATTCAATTGATAAAGTATATCTGGTAAGTGGTCTTAAACATAATTTACTTGGTATTTCTCAATTATGTGACAAAGGAAATAGAGTTGTTTTTCATGCCGATGTTTGTCGTATCATAATTGAAGGTACTAGTAATGTTTTACTTGAGGGTCACCGTATGAGGAATGTGTATATGATTGACTTAAATGTTGTCAATACAAATTCCTTTGCGTGTATGAAAGTAACTTCCGATGAGTCTTGCTTGTGGCACAAGAGGTTTGCACACGTTAGTCCAACTATTTTAAAAAAACTTAAGTCCATGGATTTAGTTGAAGGCTTGCCCTCAATTAATTTCGAGCAAGAGACAATGTGTGACTCATGTGCCCGCTGCAAACATGTTAAATCCTCTTTTAAACCTAAGAGAATAGTTAGCACTAAACGACCACTTGAGATGGTACACATGGATTTATGTGGACCTATGAGAGTTAGAAGCCGTGGTGGATCAAAGTATGTATTTGTTCTAGTCGATGATTACTCAAGGTATGTCTGGCCAATCTTTCTTTCTTCTAAAGATGAAACTTTCGATGAATTTGTAGTATTAATGAAGCTTGCCCAAAATAGATATGAAAATATGCTTATTTCGATTCGGACGGATAACGGCACGGAATTTGACAATCAATTATTTATAGAATATTGTCGGGAAAATGGCGTGGGGCATAACTTCTCTGCACCACGTACCCCACAACAAAATGGTGTCGTGGAACGTATGAATCGAACCCTAGAGGATATGGCTCGTACTATGCTTTTGTGTAGTGGCCTTCCTAGAAGCTTTTGGGCAGAAGCTGTTAGTACCGCATGCTATGTGCATAATAGAGCTATGATCCGACCTATTTTGAAAAAGACTCCCTATGAACTTTTAAGAGGGAGAAAACCCAATATATCACATCTCCGTTGCTTCGGGAGCAAATGCGTTGTTCATAATAATGGAAAAGAAAATTTAGGAAAATTTGACCCCAAGTGATGAAGTCTGTTTTTCTGGATATTCGGATCATAGTAAAGCTTACAAAGTGTTCAATAAAAGAACCTTGCGCATAGAAGAAAGTGTTCATGTTCGCTTTGACGAAGATAATGTGTTTGATAAAGTTGAACAGGAAGAAGAGGATCCAGATGAGCCCGATTTCTTTTTAGCAAGAAATGAGCCCCTAAATGAAGAAGAAGATATTCAAGGTATCAATGATGAACTAGAGAATTCTGCAAACGATCCTAAGAGAAGTGATGAGTCCATAGTTAATGATACTATTGACCCTTCCTTAGATAAAGAAAAGGATCTTGAAGTTATACCTAATGATGTTGTAACTTCCGATCCAAATCATGATATTTCTAATGAAGTTAGTGATACTTCTGAAGAGAATCCCGAGTCCAACTCAGGGGGAATAAATCATGATTCTTCGTCTGCAGATGATGCTAGTCCATCAAATGATAATGAGCCTAGAGTTCTCAAAAAGTGGAAACATCAAAGCTCCCACCCTTTGGACAAAATCCTAGGGAATCTAGAGCAAGGCATTAAAACTAGAAGGTCCTTGAATAATTTCTGCTCGTTCTTTTCATTTCTATCAACCATCGAACCTACCAATATTAAAGAAGCTCTTGCGGAACCTGATTGGATAATTGCTATGCAAGATGAGCTTCAACAATTCGAACGCAATAAGGTATGGCACTTGGTGCCACGACCTAGTGATCGAACTGTTATTGGTACTAGATGGGTGTTTAGAAATAAATTGGACGATACAGGACTTATTACAAGAAACAAGGCACGACTAGTTGTCCAAGGCTACAATCAACAAGAAGGGATCGATTATGACGAGACCTTTGCACCTGTAGCAAGACTTGAGGCTATGCGTCTCATTATTGCCTTTGCTGCTCATAAAGGAATGAAATTGTTCCAAATGGACGTTAAGACAGCATTTCTTAATGGTTATTTGGAGGAAGAAGTCTATGTAGAACAACCTCCCGGATTTTCAGATAGCAAGTTTCAAAACCACGTTTATAAATTAGACAAAGCTTTATATGGTTTGAAACAAGCTCCAAGGGCATGGTACGACAGACTATCCAAGTTTTTGTTACAAAATAATTTTACAAGAGGATCTGTCGATAAAACCTTGTTCCTAAAATCCGAGGGTTCGAATTTACTTGTTGTGCAAATTTATGTAGACGATATTATATTCGGTTCTACTAATGAAAAATTGTGCAAGTATTTTTCTGATCTAATGACTTCTGAGTTTGAAATGAGCATGATGGGAGAACTGAAGTACTTTTTAGGCTTACAAATTCAACAAACAAAGGATGGTATAAAGATTCACCAACAGAAATATATCAAGGAACTAATCCGAAAGTTCGGTATGGAAAATGCAAAATCATACGATACACCTATGGTACCTGAAAAGAAGATGACTATAGATGAACATGGTAAGTGTGTCGATGAGACTACATATCGAGGTATGATTGGTTCACTTTTATATTTAACTGCAAGTCATCCTGATATAATGTTTAGTGTATGTGTCTGTGCGCGATATCAATCGTGTCCTAAAGAAACACATATGATTGCAGTTAAACGTATCTTGAGATATTTAATTAGTACATCTAATTTATACTTATGGTATCCACTTGAGTATAATTTCGATCTAGTAGGATATTCAGATGCAGATTATGCAGGATGTTCTTTAGATAGGAAAAGCACTTCTGGGTATGCTACGTTTGTTGGACCTTGTATTATCACATGGGGATCAAAGAAGCAAAATTCAGTTGCAATGTCTATCTAAGGGCGAGTATGTATCTGCAGGACTGGTATGTTCTCAATTACTTTGGTTAAAGCAACAACTATGTGATTATGGTATTAATGTAGGTCGTATGCCTATTATGTGTGACAATACGAGTGCTATAGTAATTTCTAAGAACCCTGCCCAGCACTCGAGGACCAAACATATAGATATTCGACACCATTTTCTACGGGATCATGTAGAGAAAGGCAACATTTCACTTGAATTTTGTAGTACTGAAAGGCAATGGGCTGATATCTTGACTAAGGCATTAGCTAGAAAACGCTTTGAGTTATTGAGACTTGAGATTGGTTTAATTAGTGATAATTAAATCCGTCATAATTATGTCTGGGAACCTGAATGACTGGCTAGGAAGATAAGATTGTACGATTGTGTCCGTATATTTTTGTTGCAAGTTTAATTATGTTAAATAATATTTATTTTACGTGTTATATCTTGCTTATGTGTATGGTAGTATTTTATATTCTGCATAATCACATTTCCTTACAAAAATCGACAAAATCTACAATAAACTGCCTTAATATAATAAAGATAATTCTATCTTATTATACTCCTACACAAATCCTACCTAAACTCCATCTTAAGATTTTCTTTCCTAATCTTATATCAAATAGGAGATAATGCCAAAAAAAAAAAAAAAAAAAAAAAAAAAAAAAAGTGAAAAAAAAAAAAAAAAAAAAAGGAAAGTGCCGTGAAAAAAAAAAAAGGCACGAAACAAAAAAAAAAGGAAAGATGCCGAAAAAAAAAGGAAGGCATTAAAGAAATAAGGAAACTGGTATTATTCTCTATCTTTTAAAGAATCCTATTCTTACCTAAACTCAAATTCCTTATGTTATTTATACCCCGTTAATCTCTCCATAATTCTCATCAATTATAATCTCTAAACCCTAATTACCTTCTATCTTTTATTTTCATAATGACTAATCAACCTACAACCCGTTTTCAATCAAAGAAACATGTTGTTATTAGAAAGAAGGTAAGTCAATCACCGCCTCGCACTCGCTCCACCTCACCGGCCGAACCCCCTCGTTCCCCACGGTCCCTTGCCGACCAACCCTCCAACCTCACCAAGCGAAGAAAATTGTTCAAGGGTAAGGGAAAGATGGTTTCGGAAATTGAGGTAAGTACAAAGACTGAGAACTATAAACTTCTAGATGGTTCTTCACGTATCCTTTACGCACAGCATATGGATGATTACACCAACAATGGACTAAATAATCTTAGACTAACTCAAGGAGAAAGAAGAGATATCAATCAAGTTGCTCAATATCGCATTCATGCAGGACGAGTATATTCGATTGATTGGTTAAAGAAATACAAAGCACTTGGGTTTTTCAGAAATTTTCTCAAGGATCAAGGATGGGAAAATATTGTTGCTGTAAGTGGTCCTGTCTTTCCTATTGAGGTATATCAATTTTATGCTTCTGTTCATCTTAAGGAAGAAAATTTATTTGCTGTGGTCAATGAGACTTCCATAAAAGTCTCACCTGGTGATTTCTGCGACTTGGCTCGAGTTCCTGAAGGAGGAACTGAGATCAATCCAAGCGTAGAATGGGGAGGTGTGTCACCTGAAAAAAGGTTGATAGTGAAACGGTATTTCAAACAAGATGCAACTTCGTCTGAGACTATCTTGACTGTAAAGTTGTCGCCTAAATTAAGGTTCTTTTTGAACTTTCTTTGGAATACTATTGTTCCTCGAAAAGAAGGTAGAGATAAATTCGGGGCACATGAGATGATTATGATGAAGGCTTGGCTTGAAGGTGAAAAGGTTAGTCTACCCTTGCTTGTGTTTCATAAAATTGTACAAGCTAGTGTAACGGCTAAAATGGATGATTTAGCTTCTACCTTGAGTTTGCCTTATGGGAATTGGATATCTCGAATCTTGGAGAAGAAAGGAATTATTGGGAAACAAAGTTATGGAGTTATCACTAATGACGAGATGAGCGATCTTTATCTATCTTATATGAAGCTCGTTATTAATGGCAACGAATTAGATTTTGAGACAAAAGGAGAAAAAGGAGGAAAAAGTAATGTGAGCATTGATATGTTGGATTCTAAGATGGATTCAAACTTTACTTCTATTCTTGGAAGGATTAATGAACAAGACAAGAAATTAGAAGAATTGTTTGATCTTATTCAAAGAAAGAGGAGAGTTGACACTAGTGGACCAAGTGAGGTTAGCGCGGCTCATATCCAAACCGTGTTATCTCGGTTTGAAACACGCCTCGACAGTGTCTGTAAGGCCGCCGTACGAACTCACTCTGAGTCTGTTCAAATAAAGGAAGGTATGGCTAGTTTGGTTAAATTTGGTGATGATCTTTTGCAATCTGGGAAGGAGATGAGGTCTGAGATGCAAACTATATATGAAGCAGTTAAAGCAATGACTTTGAGGATTGGTAACTTTGATACTCGATTAACCGCTCAAGCTGCCCTTCTCGACCATTGTCATGCGCGACTCGAGGACTTGGAATACCGCACCCGACCACGGTCCAACCCGCCAAGCCCGCGATACCCTTGACCTTCTTGCCCTAATCCATTCACCTTCGCCTTATCTTTTTACTTCCTTTGCTCACAATAAAAATCCATTCTTATGGATATTAGCTTTTTCATTTCCGCATTATTCCTTGTGTGATTTCAGTTTATAATATTATTATGCTAATTAAGAACTAGATTGCGTTTAATATATTATGTTTTTCATGATTATTTCTTGTCTCATAATATATTATTCTGGTCGTTTTATGTTTGTTCTTATCTTTTCAATGATGCCAAGAGGGGGAATTGTTTTTATGATTTGCGACCGTCTCAAAGTTAATTCTCTCATGGCGTTCTATAGTTATAACTTTGAAGAGATCTTTAGTTTCTGCGCTCAACTGTTCTATAATTTGGGAAGTATTATGTTGAGGGGGAACTAGACTTAGACACAAATCATAGGAGACTTGTCATCATCAAAAAGGGGGAATTTGTTGGACCTTTAGTCCTTATTAATTGTTTTGATAATGACAGTAATGATTTGTATGTGAAGTTAATATATAAACATATGCGTGTAATTGTGTGCTTAAGTCTTTATTTAGAAAGGAACAATTACAATGACGCAAGCTTGAAGTTTGGACCTAGGAGGTACAACTTCAAATACATTTGATCGATGCATTCAAGCAAGATCAAGATTGGAAATCAACCACGAGACTCAAGATGAGAGACTTGTGAAGAGACGATTCGTTTACTGAAGATCTACTGAAGATTAGATAGTATAGGTCGTCATTCGGTAATGGTTTTACTTTGTTTGATTTAAAGGTTAGTGAAGTTATGACCTAATAGACATAACTTCATTGCTAGACAAAAATGATGCGTTAATTTTTGGAAAATATATTTTTAGTGATTTATAAAATAAGAGAGTATTTATTTTTGTTGGAATTAATTAATTAGAATTTAAGTTAAATAAACTATTGGTTTGTAACACGATATTTATATCGTCATGCAACCTAGGGCTTTAACTAAATTCTATCTCGTTTTGTTGCGGGCTAAAGAAGCAAGTAATGGACCGATGGAGGCCTAGAGGCCGGCCAAACCCTAGTGGCCGAACCCTAGGTGGGCCGAACACTAGGAGGCCGAAACCCTAGGGTGGCCGAATCCCTAGGGAGGCCAAACTCCTTCCTTTGCTTCTTTCTTGTTCTTCAAGTCATTTGTTTCCAGAACATTCCTATGCCCTAATTCCAGAACATTCCAAACCCTAATCCTCTCTACTATAAATACTCTCATTCATTCAACATTAATGGTTGACACACACATCTACAAATTTCAAGAGAGAAAAATATTTTTAAGCAAAAATCATTTGAGCTTTAATTCTTATTTTTATATTTGCTTATACAAAAATCACGCATCAAATTTGTCAATCACTCGAAGAAAAATCGTTATTGGATATTAAATACACAAGGATAGTATACTCACTCGCATAACGTGAGATTAGTATTTATCGTTGTATTTTTCTTATTAACGTAAGAGCAACCTAGAGTATTTAGCGATACTCAATCTGAGTTATAATCATATAGTTGATTATACGAGTGGATTGGTAATTTTTGTAATCCGGAGAAAGGTACTAAAAATTATTAATCGAGAATAGTGGACGTAGGTTTCGACTTGTGAAACTGAACCACTTCAAAATTCTGTGTGTCTCTCTTTCTCTCTCTCTTTATTATTGTTATTTCGATTTTGCATTTATTGTTAATAATTTAATTAGTTGATTTTAATCAATAAAATCAAGTAATTAATTTATATCATATATTTCGAAAAAGCGGTCATCGTTTTTAATACTCAATTCACCCCCCCCCCCCCCCTCTTTCGTATTCGATCAATAGACTCCACAGGGCTGTTCACTGTGAGCTGGGAAATGCGAATGAGTGAGCTCGAGCCCAGCCCGAGTAGGTGGTACGGGCCTAGGGTGGGTCAATGGGCTGGGAGATGAGTGAGCCCGTTATCGGGGTCGACTATTGTGGGCTGAGCCAGCGATATCCAACTCTATTATGTTCTACTTTTTTTTATGTGAACAATTGATAGGACGGAGAAATATTTTATTTTGACCTTTTGTTAACTATAGTATAGCTGATTGTATTGCCCAGGCCCGCTAGCCTGACCCAGCCCAACCCGAATTTTCCCCGGGCTTGGGCATCGATTTTAGGCCCGATTCAACACAATAGGACCGGGCTTGGGCCGACTTTACGGTCCGAATTTTGGCACGGCCCGGCCCGAACATATGCAAACTTTACGAATATGTACAATTTAAGAATAGTTAATAAGCATTTAGTAAAATAATTAACCAATCAATTGTTGTAGGGTGTTGATTTTCGCAGTACAAATTTTACTCAATACAGTACACTTTTCCAATACTGCTCCTCTCATTTCTTACCTCCCAAACTCCCTCATCCTTTCTCTCTCCTTCTACCACGTAAAAGAAAAAAAAAGGTGTAATTCAATTTAACACCACTTCCTCCACCAGCAACCACCATCAACCACCCTATTTGCCCACTTTCACCCTGCCGACCCTCATCTCGTCGGCCACTGGCGAATCTCCGGCATAATCCGTCGACGACCTCCTATTTTACTCGCCCCCCTTCATCAAACACCTCACTCCCTCTCGATTCCGACGACCGCCAGACCCATATCGTCCTCCCAACCGCCCCTCCATCTACGCCAACCTTAACCACCACAAACCACCAAACAACACCTTAATAAAACCAAAACCCTTAATAGTCCATATATAATTCTAATTAATGAACACTAATTTCATGTATAATTTATAATTAACCAACCCAAAACATGTTATATATTCGATTTGTATTGTATAATTGAAGAAATTATGAACGATTTAGGAGGTTGTATGGTTGGAATTTGAGAGAACTTAATTTAGGGGTGTGTAGTTTAAGGGCACAAATTCTATCCTACAACCAGTTGTATATGAGAATTATACAACTGGCCCAATTATCCATCCCAATATTAAGAAAAACAAAAAAAAACCTAAATTCCTAAAAAAAACAATTACTCACCTCTCAACTCCACACTTCTCTGGAAAACTCCATTGCTCTCATTCTCTAATGGAAAAACATCAATCACCAATACCAGCAAGAAGAAAAAATGCATCAAACAACATTCCGAGTGCATCTAACAACATTCCGAGGTAATTTTGTCTATCACTTTGTTTATTTACATGTATTTTATAATTTTAGGTAAACCACCACCATAACCCTAATTTTTGTTCATTATGCATCACGAAATTACAGTTGGTTATTCTGATGTGCTAGATTGAAATATAGTTAGGGTTTTATCTTCTTGATGATTTTGTTTTTCACTTAAACAATAAAACAAGTTACTATGATATTGAATTTAATCTTCTCAACGAAACAACTCGGGTTGTGCTAAAAACTTTTGGAGCTTTTGTCATTTACTTATCGAGCTCAGAAAACGACTCGAGCTATGCTAATAACTTTTGGAGCTTTTGTCATATACTTATCAAGCTTTAAAAACGACTCGAGCCGTGCTAAAAATTTTTGGAGCTTTTGTCATATACTTATCGAGCTCTAAAATTTATTAAGATCTCAATAAGTATCATGAACACATTACACACGACACTATATTCATATTCATAATTTTATTAATACTAACTCTATTTTTGTTGAAACAGTCCAAAATATTCAATGATGATGACAATGAAACATCATATTCGGGTTTCAAAAGTGACTTGGACATGTACCTTCAATCGTGGAGTGACTTCAAGAATGTAGACCATATTCAACTCTTCTTCTTTCTCATGTTCTTACATGAACACTTTTCCGTCGCATGCTTCAATCTTTCAGCAAAGATGGAAAGATACGAATTCTTAGACAATAAGACCGAGGGACGGACATCTTTGAAAAAATATGGAAGTTCCCTCAAAATTGGTATGCAATATATGTTAATAAATTACTTACTGTTGATGCTTTACGGAAAATTTTAGTGTGTTTAATATTAAACTTATATGTTTTTGTTTTACATATGTGTATCAACACTTAGCAAGAATTCCTTGGGAAGTGGTTAACTAGTAAACAGTTTCCCCATAAAGCAATCCGGGTCCGTACCCTCAAGCCTATAAGGCTTCAAATGAAATGGCATGATCAGTCAAATCATAATGATTCTGCTATATATACGATGCGGCATATGGAGACATACAAAGGAAATGGCTTAGAGGGATGAGACGTAGGACTTGAGAAATGAAAGGTAATACCGTTGTTTTTTTTACAGAATGCATACTTATTTTTGGTCTTATTTTAAAGTTACTTCCTGATTTTTTTTTTTTTTTTGGGTTGCAACAGTTCAAGCCGCTGCATAACTTGAGAATCAAATACGCCTTCGAGATTGTCAACTATGTGAGAAATGAAGTTAAATCAAAGCATGTTTTTTGGTCGAGGAGCTAGTTCAAAAAGTCTCCAAGTGATTTATTATACGAATTTTTCTTATAGACCGTAACTATGTATGTTATTTTTTAAGATAATAACTATTTCATGTTCGAGGTACAAGATTGGAATAACATGACTGTATTTTTTGGGCATATTCTAAAATTTCAAGTTTTGTATGATACAATTTGAGCTTTCTTTTCGAGCTCCGTAACAAAGGTTTCGAGCTTCGTAAGAAATGTTTTGAGCTCTGTAATTTTATACGCTAAAATTGCAATAAACAATAACTATATACAAATTTCCTAAAGAAAGGTTTCGAGCTTCGTAAGTAAGGTTTCGAACTCTGTAATTTTATACGTTAAAAATTGCAATAAACCATGACCATGTACAAATTTTTGCAAGAAAGGTTTCGAGCTCCATATGTAACTATTAGAGCTACAAAAAAAAGGTTTCGAGCTCTGTAATTTTATACGCTAAATTGAAATTAACATGACTACGTACAAATTTTTGTAATAAAGGTTTCGAGCTACGTATGTAACTATTCGAACTACTTAAGAAAGATGTCGAGCTCTGTAATTTTATACACTAGATTGCATAAACCATGTCTACTTTTCGAGCTCCGCAAGACCGCAAGAAAGAATTTGAGCTGCGTAAGAAAGATTTCGAGCTCGGTAATTTAATATGCTAGATTGCAATAAACCATGACTATGACGCATCTTTTAAATCTCATCATAAATACAACCATAAACTAATAGAATTTGTGTCCATATGAAACAAACACACTGAATTAAACGACTACAACTACTACTAAATAAGTTTCAACAAAGCTAAATTACAAGTTTAAAAAAACTATAAATGATAAATCCTACGACGACATCAGAATATCGTGAAGATCGACGTGGCTATTACCATGATTATTAGTAGGAGGCACAACTCCAGCTCTATCCCCCCTTTCTCTGCACGAGTCTTAGCGGCTTTGAATAAGCTTCATAAGCATCAGCGTTTGAATCAAATATACGCCCAATCAATTCCGATTGCTCAGCTTCAACACAAGAAAAAGAACTTTTGGCACCTGAAAAAATATATCAATGACGTATTACATTTAGATTAAATTACCGTTCAACGTCTAACGATATTAACAAATTATGATTTAATGAGCTATCATATAAATTTTCCGAGCTAAGTTAATAATGTATTATACGCAAAACATCTCGAGCAATACAAGTAACTTACTAAGCTATTCAATAAAAGTATTGAGTAAACAAACAATTATTGACTATTACCTTTACGAGGATATATAGCTTCATGTTGTTTCTCCGAATCCTTTGATATTAACTTCAATAATACTATTTCCATTGAAGTATCAATTTCCTTAAAAGTCTCACTGGCCATTGGTGATGATAAATTTATTGTTTCATCTACCAAAATACATTCGTCCACAACTGATTCTTGAGGATACAAGATGCAAAAAAAAAAATGAGAATTACTAGTATCTTATACAACGTATAATGCCAAAACTATGAAACCAATTGCAAAAACTACCGACCCACTGAGTTATCATGTAAATTTGCCGAGCAAATGTAAAATCATCATGTATATCAAACAGTCATGAGCAATACTAGTAACCTATTGACCTATCATGTAATTTTCCCGAACAAAATTAAAATTTTAATATATATCAAACAAACAGAGCAAAACTCACAACTTATACGAGCTATTCAACTAACTTATCGAGCCGAACATATATTCAAAGTCGAAAAATTAACGAGCTATTCAACAGACTTATCGAGCTAGTTTAGCCTTGTAAAATTGACGCAAATCGTATCTTCTATTAGATACCATTGCAAAAATTCATGGATTTAATAACGAAAATTCTAAGTTTCAGTACAAATATATTGACGTAACACATAAAACTAACGATTATTACCTTGATAAGGAGATTTCTCATCTAGTTGTCTTTCCAAATTCATTGATACTTGATTAAAAGCAACAATTTCCATTGACATTCCAAATTCCTTAGAAACTCCGTTCTCTATTGTTGGCGATAAATTTGAATCATCCACCGTAAAAGCCTCATCATCTATAGATTGTAACTCTTGTATAGATCTTTGATTTGATTAAAGATTGTGAATTACTATAGATGAAAAAATAATATTGATGGAATAGATAATTGAGTAATTGCATACTTGAAATTAATTAGAAAAATATGGAGAGAAAGAGAGAGGAGAAAATTTTGGACTGCGTTGAATATTCAGTAGCAAAAATTTTGATTTAGTTTTACATAAATTAGGAAAATAAAAGGGATATTCTACATGGTACCCCTACAGTATTTAAAACATACATGGTACCCCTAATTGTTGCATGGTACCCCTACAGTATTTAAAACATACATGGTACCCCTAATTGTTGTTATTATCACTAAGTGTATCCCTAAACTTTATTTTCCGTCAATTAAACTTAGTTTTAGGCGTTAAGTGATTACTTGGACGCGTAAGCAAGCCTGGCATTTATCATCCCATGACATAAGGACTCTATTAGGCTCAATATCCATCTTTGGACATGATAATTTGGCAAGGATTCAATAAATTTTCCGTCAAAAACTTTTTAGCCCATATATATCAATAAATATTAGGATCGAGATGGATATTGAGCCCGATAGAGTCCTTATGTCATGGGATAATAAATGACAAGTTTGGTTACGCGCCCAAGTCATTACCTAACGCATAAAACTGAGTTTAATTGAGGGAAGATAAAATTTAGGGGTACACTTAGGGATAATGACAACAATTAGGGGTACCATGTATGTTTTAAAAAGTGTAGGGGTACTATGTAGAAAGTCGGAAAATTGAGGGATACCATGTAGAATATCCCAAAATAAAAATTAGGGATGGAAAAGACTAAACTAGCCTTGGTTGTATATTAACACTATACCACAGGAGGTATAGTCTATTAACTATTTATTTAAGTGTGCAGAGGATACTTCACGTTGTCAAATCGAACTCTTAGAAGGATATAAGCTAGACGGAGACCCGGGACACCTAAAAATTTTTCACAAAAAATAAGTAATTTTGTGAACTAACTTTTAAGTTTTATTTTTTAAAGATTTATATTTTCGACCTTTAAAAAGCAAATTGGGAGTTTGATGTGCATTGGAGGGAGTATATTACCCGGATAATTATTATGTCAAAATTATTCACCAAAACTATTTATTTGTCTGTTTTCTTGCTATTTGACTGCACTGTTTTCAATAAGCTACTTTGACCACGTTTTTGGTGCATCTCCCCTACTACTAAGAGAATAAAAATTCTCTTAGTTTTCCCGCCTAAATAAAATAAGAGCTCTTTTAGTAGATCCTCGTGCTACAGCACGATATTTTTTAGTTTTGTTTTATAAAGAGACATTCTTATTAAATTAATTGCATAAATTAACTGTACCTTTAATGTTATAATGTATTAATATAATCTTAGTAAGAAGTAGAAAATGAAATTTTATTACCATTAAAAGACACTTTAAGTTAACTTATTTTTGTCTTAAACCATTTTTACTTTGTATATCATTGCATGAAACTAATTTATGACATTAAATTACAATTAAGTGATGTAAAAATGTAAAATCTAATTAAAATGCGTATAAACCTTATAACAAAAACAGGTAAATACAGTATACCACGCACTTAAAAAGACGATTTACAAATAATTATACTAATATTTTTTTATTTTTAATTAAAAAAAATACAAAAAAAATTGTTACGTCTTTTAAAATATACACCATATTTAGAGTGTAACTGATGATAGATAATATAAGAAATAGATTTACGCAACTTTAGGGTGTAAGTGATGACAATAATTATGTTAAAGATTACATAAGAAGCAGGTTTGCGTAATTTTAGAGGTAACTGATGAACAATAATATCTATGGAAATAGAAATGATTGCATAGTAAATTATGAATTTTAATGAAAAAGTTATAAATATGAATTTTAATTAAAAGATTAGAGTTTAATTATAAGAATGTATTAATTGAAAAGATAATAATGTAATAATTTTTTTTTACTTGTTACCTTATTTAGTTAGATGTCTTTTGGAGGGAAACTAAGAGAATTTTTAGTAGATAGGGGAGATTATCTCTACAATAGTGATTCCCAACCTAAGTTAATTACCCGTTGCAACGCACGGGCGTTCAACCTAGTTCTTTTAGTAGATAGGGAATTGGTAGTGGTCCCATAATATAAACTCAAAAAGGTTTGTATTTGTAATTTTGTTTACTACTCCGTGCTATGTAGGGGTTTGTTATTAGAGAGGTTTGTAAATTGGGTAATGTTTCATTTGACAAATCTCTAAAGAGGTTCATCTATTACTAGTTTCCTAAGTCTTTCTGGGATGAATAAACTCTTACTAATGATTCCAAACTCAAATCAATGCATTGATCAACAAAGTTTGTCCCTCAGTCCCCCTCTTCTGCAAGTTCCAGAAACAAGCTGGTGCTTATAAAGAGTGTTTAGAAATGTGCACAAGAGCACATTATAAGGATTAAGGAAGACAAAATTCCAAAACCTTAGGAAGTTCTGGAAATCATGGAGATCTTGGTCATAAAAACACTGCAAAACTAATGGAGGTTCTGAGTCTGATAGCCAGAATTATAGTAACTTTGTTTTACTCTAGTGATTAGATATAATCACAATTCACAAGTACAATCAAAAACAGTAGTGAAGCCGTGACCACGTGTTGTCCCGACTTTAAAATAAAAACTAGGCTGATCACAATTGGCAGCTATGAAATTGAATGCAAAACTCTAGGTTTAGGTTTTGGAGTCCTGGACTTTGATTTTACATTTGCCTGTTCCTGCACATACTGCACACTCGTCCACTTTCCCGTCAACATGGCTTAAGCAGTAATCAATTCTGTCCTTCATAACATCCTGCAACATCAGAAAACAAACCCGAGTAAAAACAACATTCCTTCTTATAATCCATCTTATCATTCTGTTAGTGTTTGCATCATATGTTACTATGTTAGGTAACATTCCTTCTTATAATCCATCTTATCATTCTGTTAGTGTTTCCATCTCATCATTCTGTTAGTGTTTGCATCGAGGATGAATACAAATACCTTGCTCGTACTAGAAAATTAAAATTGAACATATACCTACATCACTTGCTTTGAAGCATCCTTTCGTTTTCAAAATTTTAAGTTCAAGGAACGTGAATGTGTGAAGCTAAAAGAAATATATGTTGATAAATCCAGCTGCCAAATTAATTTTGTTCCCTTCCTATTTTCCAAGAAAAAAAAACAGGCTACGTAGGCGGTAGGGAGACAGAATGTAAGCATCAAATACAATGCAGTTGCAAAAAATGAAAGAAGATGAAGGACATACAACAAGTAACTCGTGAAGACCCAAAGGTGCTGTGACAAGATAAGGAATACCAGGATACTCGGAGGCAGCGGCTTCTGCTAGTAGAGGAATATCCTATTCACACCCATGAAAGAATTAGGACAAGCATTCATTTGGAACCTCCCTAACTCCTACAACCCCAGCTGTAGTGCAGTCTAGAGGGAACACTGATCGTCTTACCTGATTCCAATGACGTCCAGGAAAGAGAAAGAATGGGCTTATAATCACACGACTTGCCCCTTGTTGGACACATGAACCAAAGGCATCTCTGATAGACGGTTCTGCCAATTCCTAGAAAACAGTAAGGATAAAATGACATTAGAATTGGAATAAAGAATCAGTGAAGAATTGGTGTTCTACAAAAGTAACTTCATGTCTAGATATTAACTGACAACTACTCCAATTCTATTTCAAGCCATTCACCATATAATATGGTGTATTAACCCGCAGTACCCATAGACCATAATGCCTATTCTTTGGGCGAGAGGGCCAAAGTGCCAAACCACAAATCAGGGGATGGAACACCATAGTCAGTAATACAATGCATGAAGATACATCTTGCTGTGAAAAACTTGTACCAAATTTGTTCCAAGTAACGAAGCGATTACCATATGAGCAGGCTCAACAATTGGGTATCCGGTTTTATTTTTGAACATCATCACGAACTCATCTGCAATACACTACCACGATCACACTAACATACAGAAACACAAAAACAATCAACATTTACAACTAGACTGGTCAAGAAATCATTTGTGAAGGAAAGTAAAAAGGTGGTCCTAAAAGAAATTACTCAACAAGACATTAGACTCTTGGCGGCGAGATCCATGATCTACGATGACTACACCATCTTTATAAGCCACACCAACAGCCCCCTCATGAAGGCTAGTATCACTCATTACACAGCGTACACTTTTTGACGAGCAACTGTGCTGGATATCTTTTCTTAATCTGACAAATCCAGGTGCAGCTTCTATTGGTCTGCCTCTGGCTGATTTTGTCGATGTCAAGCTAACCGCCACACCACTTAAAAAATAAATACGAATGATCAACCACCATTTAAGAAAAATAAAACAAAGTGAAAGAGTTTGAGGCTCAGGTACCTCTTAGGGTTAGTAAGTTGATAACTGTATAATAACTTTATTGACATCTGAGCTCTTTGAAGCCTTGATACTCCCACTCATCAATTGAGAAGCCTAGCAAGATAAAAATGAAGGATCAATAGAGGCGAAATATAATAAAATGACTAAAAGGCAACCAAAGTCAATAACTAATTGTGAAAATAAGAAAAAGAAAGTAATGTTTGTCACATTTTCATTATAATGGAGGACCATATGTGATACTAAACCTTGATACTATTCTTTTTACATGTTTGATGTTGATAATTGGAAAATACAAGTTCAAATGTCAAGAAAGAGCACACAACAATACGGCAAATGCTGCAAATTCATCTCAAAATTTAGTGTCCTTCCGTAATGTCACCATATACGATTTGAACGAGGGCACTGGAGTAGCTAGGATGGTTTACTTTTGAGGTCTGAATTCAAGAAAAACCCTTCCATATGTCAAAACAACACACGTAGTCATGTTACTCATGTAAGGTAGGATGTAATTCCAGTTTCCAACTACGACGTAATCGATTAATTTAGAGTAGTGTTTTAAAACTCAGAAATGATTTTGTTTCCTTGAATCCATGTTTAGAAATTGCAATGTTGGGATTCAATTTTTCATCCAAATTCGTAAACTTGAATGGAAACCATTGGAATTCAACTAAGAATTTTAATTTCACAATAATTAGGCAGGGGGACCGGTACCCAATACCCATACCCACCAGCTGAAATTAATCACCGCCCAACGTGGATGAGAAATCTACCCCAGTGGGTACCGAATTACCCATTTCACCATTAAAACGCTTGATAAAAGCAATATACATGCTGAAAAACAAGGAATTTGAATGCCTCTAGCCAACATCTAAAATTTGGTCACTTACAAGGCCACAAAGTCGTAAAATGACAAAACAAATGACACATAATACTATAACAGCTAGCAACTAAATGTACTCAAACAAATGAAGTTACAGGCAGACAGTGAGTAGTGAGTAGTAGTAATTAGCATCAAAAATTAAAAAAATAAAGAACAAGGAATCAGGCAACAAGTAGACAACATGAACAACAATCAACAAGTTTCATGTTTGGTACTGGACACTGCCTCAAATATTGAACTTGGCAAACATCCTACTAAATTGGGGGTTATTAATTTAGGGTTTGAGAGTTGAGAAATTAAGTTGGGGGTTATTAATTTAGGGTATAAAGGTGAACCGGCGAGGTCATACCTGCGGTGAAAACGGCCGGACGATTCGACAACGGCGAGCTTATCTCCGGTAACAAACCAAAAGCAACCGTTAAAAGAGTTTGAGAAAGCTGCGGTAATGGCTTACGGCGGTGGACGTCGCGGCAAGGAGGGTGGTGGTGCCGTGGTGGTGACTGGTGAGCAGGTGAGGCTGGTGAGTTTGACGGACGATTTTAAGGAGGAAACGTCGTTCTAATTTTTGACGATTGAGAAATTTGAGATATGAATGGAAACAGGAAACCCGGGACCCCCGGGTCCCCCTCCATAGTAGCTACTCCAACTCTAATTCGCATGTTTGCTTTTTGCACGGGTATTAAGGAGCGGATTTCAGACAAGCCCTAAAAAGTACATAGGAAAAGAGAATGATGGCTTAAAAATGTTAAAAAAATACTCCCTCCAATTCACAATAAACCTCCCTATTTCCTTTTTCGGTTATTCACAATAACCTCCCTAATTCCTATTTTGGTAAGTGGTTGTGTGGTCCAATTTAATTGTATGGTGGGGTAGTGTATTTGTGTGGTCCAAATTTAATTATATGGTGGGGTAGTGTTTCTTTAATTTTTGTGCCAAAATGAAATGGGAGGTTTATTGTGAATTGGAGGGAGTATAAAGGTGGGGTTTTATGCTGGATTAATGTGGGGTATAGATGACATTTTTTGTAAATATGGAGTGTGAATAAGGATAGAATGGTCATTTTCTTGGTCTAAAAAGGAAACATGTAAAGTGGAGTTAAATGGACGAAAAAGAAATACATATAAAGTGGAGTTAAATGGAGGGAGTAGCAACTAAATGTGAAATTAAGTGTCAAATGAAGGTGGTATTTTTCACAAATAAGACAAATTGATCATCTCACAATTAAGACCCTAACAATTCATCATCTAGCAATCAACATTAAACACCTTAACAAATAATTGAACCAAAACTAGTTTTTTTAATATGTAAGGGTTTTGTATAGCTTAATTCTCAATATTAAGACTTTCAAGAGTGAAGTTCTCGCTATGGACTATAGACAATCGTTCTTGGGCGGATTGAGGAATGTGAAGCAAGGTAAAATAAAAAAAGCAAAATTGGAAAATATGGCTTCGCCTGGGCTCGAACCGGGGACCTTCAGTGTGTTAGACTAACCTGATAACCAACTACACCACGAAACCTTTTTGTTAATTAATGGCGCCTTAGATTATATTATCTCATCTAGGTAACTGTAGTTCCTGCTTCAGTTTAAGCATTTTTCTTGGGCTTTTCGATTCTTAGGTTCCTAATGTTCTTCCAACTTTTGTTTCCCCTTGCATGGCCTAAACATAGCCAGGAATTGATCCTAACGGGAAAAACGGATAACGATGTAAAAGAAACTTTAAAAAAGTTAAAATATCTTCACTAAAAACTTTGAAATTCTAACGACGACATGTCATATATTCGTCGCATTTTATTTTGCTTTGGTCGGTCTACTCCGAATTTAAAGAATGTCAAATTTAATTTCATTTGTTCGAGTATTGCCAATTTGGTTAGGGTTGCTCCACTTGCCTATTCTACTCCTTCAATCAAGGAGTCTGCTTGTATATTTTCCATAATTGCTTTAGTGTTCATGCACAATTGTACACTATATAAATACCGCACATTCATAGGTGAATTAGTGGCGTTTTCCCCTAACTAAATTACCTCTTGATGACTAATTGACGGAATTAAAGTGATTATGAATGTTGGTAGTTTAATCGTGCCCTAGGCTTTCCTTAATTGTTTAAGCCATTATTCGATTACTTATTACTTAGTTTAGTAGTCTTAGTTAATTTAGTTTAGTGGTTTAGCTTAATATTTCTTGATTCACGTAGCTAACTTTTAATTTAGGACAAAACTAATATTCAATCTTTGATCTTCTTGTGGTTCGGCCTCGACTACCCTTACTAGTTGAGAATTATTTTGATTGGGTACGACGACCTCTACCCATTATCAGCGTTCAATCAAATATGTTCGATAATTTGATCGGTCAAAGGCTCCATGCCACACTTAGATCCATGGTATTAAATATTGGTTAGTGATGGGGCATATTCTGCACCCGCTGACCGAGTCAACATATTGAGCAAGGTCAAAACCAAAAGACAGCAAGTCAACGTATTAGACAGCCTAACCGACGCAGCCTGTCGGCCTGTCACTTGGGTCTCGGCTAGGCAACTAGCCAGCCGGAAGGCATATCCGCGCACTCACATCCAGTCCCCTCGGCATGGAGTCAACCAGGCCAGCCGGCTTGCCATGGGTCCCTCGGCCGAGGGTAGAACAGTCTTTCCACCTGCTCTGCCACTTGGCCACTACGTGACAAAAGGTGAAAGTCTATAAATACTCCTCAATCCTCAATGAGAAAGATCCGAAATCAATCGAATAATCCGCAATTCATCTCACAATTCACTAATCTGGTATAAACTCCCTCATCTCTCTACAATATATTTCGCCAAGTAACACACAACTTAATCTCTTTAAGTTTACTGACTTGAGCGTCGGAGTGAGTACGCTCGGTACCAAGCCGAGCCCTCAGTTTGTTCATCTTTACAGGAGAGAGCGAAAGGAAGAGACAAGCAAACAACATCATTCTACAAGCTTACGTGGTCACAAAACACTGCTCCGAAATTACACCCGGAACAATTGGCGCCGTCTGTGGGGATCCAGAAACTAAAAGCTAGTCACCTCCCCTTAAAAAAAAAAAAACCAAAAAAACCACTCAAAGAGCTAAGAGGATGTCAAAACAACAAGAAGTAATTGTGAGTGACGAAACCGCATTCTACCAGGATGAAACGTTCCCTAATTATGAGATCGGGCAGTCCCCCACCGGCCGAGTGATTGAGTCGGTGAAGTACGGGATGCCAAGAGAGCCAGAAACACCGCTGCCCGCACGGCCAAAGTCATCACATGGGACATGTGGTCGATGCAGCCAAACTGAAGCTATTCCTGGACCTGATGGGTGGTACGCCGGTTACCCCTGTCACGGCGACAGGGGCGGCAGCGCCTCCACCGGCAACCAGGGCCCACAAAGTGACTCCGAACAACTTGACCGGAGTATTACAAGGAGCTGGGCATGCAAGGACGCCGGCGGTGCCCGTGGTGCTAGTGGCAGACCAAAGTCCTTCCCCCACTCGCGGGAGGACAGCGTCGCCGCGGCACCAACGAGGCCACCCCCGAAGAAATGAAGAAAGAAGTCCGACTCTCCAAAGTCGGACAACAAGAAGCCCTTCCCGCCACGGGGAGAGAAGCCGGACTAGGAATGCGAGGAGCCGATCGCCACGTGTCATTCGGCACGTGGTCAGACAGCCCCTCAATGCCTATGTCCTCGAAGTCCCGGTGCCAACCAAACTGAAGTTGCCGCCCATATCATACAAAGGGGATAGCGACCCGACCGACCATGCCGAGGCTTTCGAGTCGTACATGTAGGTGTGGGAGCAACCCGATGAGGTGT
This sequence comes from Silene latifolia, assembly GCF_048544455.1. Classification (NCBI taxonomy): domain Eukaryota; kingdom Viridiplantae; phylum Streptophyta; class Magnoliopsida; order Caryophyllales; family Caryophyllaceae; genus Silene; species Silene latifolia. The sequence goes on along the minus strand of NC_133536.1, from coordinate 9,385,709 downwards.
GGTGCCGAGTCTTCCCAACGACCCTGCTTGGGATGGCTCAGAGTTGGTACAAGGGGCTACCTAATGGTTCGGTATACTGTTATGCCGAACTAAGGGACAATTTCATAGCCCAGTACGCTTGCAACAAGCGAAGGGCCGTGGAGACATCGGATCTCCTGTCTATCCGACAGGGGGAGGACGAGTCCCTCCGGAGCTACGTTAAGAGATTCGACGCTAAGGTTCAGCAGATTCGTGAGCTGAACACCGAGCTGGCGGCCTTCGCACTGATGAAAGGCCTGCCGAAAGGCGAGTTCAAAAATGAGCTCATCAAGTGCGAGGACCTCAACCTAGACTCCGCCAGGAAGATGGCCGACCGAGCCATAAAGGTGGAGGACTATCACAAGACCTGGGTAGGCCACAACGAAGCTGGGCACCCAGAAAGGAGGAGCCACCGGGACAACGTAGATGAAGGACGCCGTGACATGAATAGGTCACGGCCTGAAAGATTCAACAGGAAACAGAACTCGGCGGGCGCCGGGGGGAGTTCGGGACCATACACCCCGAAGCGGTACAGCGGTCTCACCCCCCTGGTCAAATCACCGGCCGAGGTCTTCGCCCTAAGTAAGAACGAGGGGCAGAAATGGGCAAGGCCCCCCAAGGCGAGGGGGGACGGCGACCTTAGCCAGTTCTGCGACTACCACGGCCAACCCGACCATAAGACCGACAACTGTCGGCATCTGAAAAACGCCATCGAGGAGCTGATCCGAAAGGGGGCCCTCAGTAAGTATGTGGCTAGAGCCCCAGAAACAAGCTCCGACGGGGCGAACAGAAAATCAGTATTCCAGAGGATGGGAGTGATCCAGGTTGTCATCGGAGGAAACGAGAACGGTGGGTCAGCTAATGGGCACAAACGGCACCTGAATGAGCTTTACCAAGCCATCAACTTTGTGCCCACCACAGCGATCCCCGCTTCCACCGTCCCCGATATAACCATCGGAAGGAAGGACTACGAAGGAGTCGTTGCCCCGCACAGCGACCCACTGGTAGTCCACTTAGACATAGCCAACCACTTGGTCAAGAGGTGCCTAATTGATACAGGCGCCTACACGAACATCATGTTCAGAGAGTGCTTTCTCAATCTCGGTCTGAAGATTGAAGACCTGAGCCCCTGCACTAACCCACTGTACAACTTCTCTGGGGCCGGCCTGGTACCCCTGGGGTCAATCAGACTGCCGGTGATGTTCGGCCAAGCCGATGCGGCCAAAAATGTTCTATCTGAGTTTGTGGTGATCGACGGTTCGTCTGCCTACAATGTTCTTATAGGCCGTGTCACTTTGAGCGAGGCCGATGCTGTGATGTCCATCCGGGCCCTGACATTGATGTACGTCTCGGACCGGGGGGAGGCACACAAGCTCGTCTCAAAGGAAGAGAGAGACGAAGTCGTCAACATCCAGGTATCTGTCAGAGGGTGCAACATGCAATCCCTCAAAGTGGCAAAGAAGTCAGAGAAGGGGAAGAGCCCATCCTTACAACAGGAGGGTGATCCGATGCACACCAACGTCGGCATGGTCGAAGGAGCCCAGACCGAAGAAGTGGAAATTGACCCAGGGCGCACCGTAACTATCGGTGTCGGCCTGGAGCCAAAATTCAGAGCCGATCTCCTAGACCTGCTGAGGAAGAACAAAGATGTCTTCGCATACTCGGCAGCCGAGATGCCAGGCGTGAGCCGGGAGGTGATCGTTCACAAGCTGAACGTACTCTCCACCGCTCGCCCTGTCAAGCAGAAGATGAGGAACTCCTCAGCCGAGACAGACGAGGCCATCAAGGCTGAGGTAGATAAACTATTAGAGGCGGGCTTTATCATGCCTTGTACTTACCCTGAGTGGCTAGCAAATGTTGTAATGGTAAAGAAGTCATCAGGGGCGTGGAGGATGTGTGTTGATTTTACAGATCTTAATAAAGCATGCCCTAAAGATTGTTATCCCTTGCCTCGAATAGATAGTTTAATTGATGCAACGGAAGGCTACACTATGCTGAGCCTGCTAGACGCCTTTTCAGGGTACCATCAGGTATTCATGGCCGAGGAAGACATGCCTAAGTGCGCATTCATCACCATACACGGCACATACATGTATAAAATGATGCCGTTCGGTTTGAAAAACGCTGGCGCAACTTACACTAGGCTGGTGGACAAAGTGTTTCAAGATAAAAAAGGGCGAAACATCGAGGCTTACGTCGACGATGCTATTGTAAAAAGCAAGTCTGACAGCGAGCACTTGGCCGATTTGAGCGAAACATTTTGTTCACTAAGGAAATATAGAATGAAGCTCAACCCAAAGAAATGCAACTTCGGTGTCCGGGCCTGCAAGTTCCTCGGCGTACTTGTCAGTACCAGTGGAATTAATGCCAATCCGGAGAAAGTCCAAGTCATACTGGACCTACCGGAGCCGAGGAACCGAAAAGAGGTTATGACGCTGACCGGGAGAATGGCGGCTCTTGCCCGCTTCATCTCTCGGTCGACGGACAAGAGCACACCGTTCTTTCAAGTGCTGAAAGGGAATAAAAACTTCAGCTGGGGGGAGCAACAGAGCACAGCTTTCGGCAACGAAAGCTCACCTTCGACACTGCGACCCCGTCCGGCCGATCTTTGGGGAGACGCTATATCTATACTTAGCGGTTACCTCGGCCACGGTCAGTGCCGTAATTGTCAGGGAAGAGGATAAGCAGCAGCACCCAATTTACTTTATCAGCCATACACTGCTGGACGCCGAAAGGAATTACCCACTGATCGAGAAAGCAGCCCTCGCCGTCGTCGTTGCCGCAAGGAAGTTAAAACCCTACTTCGACGCACATCCCGTGACGGTCTTAACCGACCAGCCATTGGAGAAAGCCTTAGAAAAATTCGAAAAATCAGGCAGGCTTATCAAATGGGCAGTGAAGCTCTCCGGCTTCGGCATTCAGTACAAACCAAAGCCTTCGATAAAGGGGCAAGCACTTGCAGACTTCCTGGCCGAGTGCACTTATCAAGAAAAATTAAATCCCGGTGTGTGGGAAGTATATACCGACGGGTCCTCCACGGCGAATGCGGCTCGAAGCGGCATCCTTATCATCAACCCTAACGGGGACGAGTTTGAGTACGCCATGAAGTTTACCTTCTCGGCCTCAAATAACGAATCCGAATATGAGGTGGTGATAACTGGAGTCGAGTTAGCTAGAGCTGCCGGGGCGGAACATGTTGTGTTGAAGACAGATTCACTCTTAGTGGCTAATCAAATCAGAGGAGAGTATGAGACTCGAGACGATGGGATAATAAGATATCTGGAGAGGGTAAAAGCTGACACCTCAAAATTGAAATCTTTCCAGATACAGTGCATTCCCAGGTCTGAGAACAACCGAGCCGACGCTCTCTCAAAACTTGCCAGTTCAAGCATCAAGAATGTCAGTCGAACCGTGCTGGTGGATATCAGGAATGCTAAAAGCATCACTGAGACCGTTGGCATGGTGGGCGACATCGAAGCCGAGACGACGTGGATGACTCCGATAATGAAATTCAAACTTACAAATGAGTTGCCGGAGGACCGCAGTTTCTCGCAGAAGATAAGAAGGATCGCCGCAAGGTACTCAGTGTTCGAAGGAGAGTTGTACAGAAGGTCCGTAATAAGACCACTCTTGAAATGTGTCGGCCCAGCCGACGCGGAGCTCATACTGACAGAGATTCACGAAGGCATCTGTGGACACCACATGGGGGCAAGAACGCTAGCCCACAAAGCTCTCCGAGCCGGCTACTTCTGGCCTACCATGCTTGAGGATTCCAGAGCAAAGACCAAGAAGTGCAAGAATTGTCAGATGCATGCTCCGGTGATACACGCTCCTTCCCGAGACCTGCAACCGGTGCTTAGTCCCCTTCCTTTTGCACAGTGGGGGATGGATTTACTAGGACCATTTCCGACGGCCTCCGGAGGAAGAAAGTACCTAATTGTCGCCGTTGACTACTTCACCAAATGGGTCGAGGCTGTCGCGGTACCTGCTAAGACCACGGCGGCCGTAAGAAAGGTGATTTGGGAGAACGTTATAACTCGTTTTGGGCTACCCCAAGTCATTGTATTTGACCACGGCCGAGAGTTTTGGAGCGACGTGGTAATGAATTGGTTGGAGGAACTTGGTATCAAGTTTGCATACTCCTCCGTCTGCCACCCTCAGAGCAACAGGCAGGCGGAAGCAGCTAATAAAACAATCCTGAACGGACTAAAAAAGAAGGTTGAAGATCTAAAGGGAAGATGGGCTGATGAACTACCCGGCGTCCTGTGGTCACTTCGAACCACGGAGAAAGAAGCAACGGGGTACAGTCCATTCCACCTAGTCTATGGGTCTGAGGCCGTCCTGCCAATTGAAGCAACGGTGCCGACAATCAGAACGCAAACTTTTGACCCAGTCGAAAATGAGGAAGGCCTAAGAGCCTCCCTAGACCTGGTCGAAGAAAGTCGAGACACGGCACGGCTCAACTTGGCAGTTTATCAAAGCCGGATGAGAAGAACATACAACCGTAGGGTCCACAAAAGGGACTTAAGAGTATGAGATCTAGTCCTAAGAAAGTCGGCCGCCACAAACAAGGGAAACATCCATGGTAAAATGACGGCCAACTGGGAAGGACCCTACAAGGTGGTTGAAGAAATGAGGCCGGGGACATACCGGCTGACAGACATGGAGGGTGTTCCTTTGATGAGCCACTGGAACACAGACAACTTAAGGAAATATTTTGTATAGCGGCGGAGGTGTCCGAGACCGTTGTGGGCACCCCAACGCGTAATTATACCTTATGAAGAATAATCCAAGTTTTCCATCAAAATACTTGTCCATAGCCATGCCAAAGAAGACGCCACGGCCAAAGCCGGGCAGTCACTACAAGTGCAGTTGATACTCGCGAAAGCGACCAACATGCTTAGGAACGTATAAGTACAGTTGAGACGCAAATCTAGCCGCCTCGGCCAACCGAAGGCCCGACAGAGGAAGCGATCAATATGTCTACAGATACGAACGCTGTCGCGCCGTAACCTCGATTGCCTCGGCCAAAGCCGGGAGTGACGGGGACACAACGACCGATACGCTAATAGGAACGTATAAGTACAGTTGAGACGCAAATATAGCCGCCTCGGCCAACCGAAGGCCCGGCAGAGGAAGCGATCAATATGTCTACAGATACGAACGCTGTCGAGCCGTAACCTTGTTTTACCTCGGTCAAAGCCGGGGGCGACGGGGACACAACGACCGATACGCTAAACATGTTCACAACGACGGTTGGGAAGCGCAAATCTGACCGCCTCGGGTGGTGGAGCAAGCGACCGACATGCCAACATGTTAATAAACGTTTAAGTACAGTTGAGACGCGCCTTCTAACTGCCTCGGCTAAGCCGGAAGTAAAAACGAAATAAGCGCTCAATATGTTGAAACGAAAGAAGACAACTTTATTAAGGCAAGATAAACAAACTTTATTGAAAAATGTTTACAGGATGAGGCAAAACAAAGTCGACGGCCGTCCCCATAGGGATAGCCTTAACACAACCTACCAAAGTTTTACAAAAAACAAAAAAGTACAACAAAAGGTTACAGACATAAGATTTGAAGCGCCAAAAGGATGGCAGGGAGGAAAGGCTCAATAGTTGGCCCCCGAACAGCTGAAGCTATCTGAAGGGCCGGGTGAATCTGGTGACGACCGCCCGTCTCCCTATGCCTGTTTTTGCTCGCCACCGGCAGCAGTAGCAGCATCACCATCAGTGGGCGGCCCAGAAGCCGACTTGGCAGCTTCACCTGCCTTCGCCCTCTCAGCTTCCTCCCTGGCCGCCTTCACCTTTTCGGCATGGGCCGCCTTGGCCGCAGCCTCCTCAGCGGCCTTCTTCGCCTCTGCCTCCTCCGCAGCCTTTGCCTCCGCAGCAGCCGCCTTCTCATCAAGAAGCCGGTCAAATTTTTCCCACGGGAAGGAGCCTTCAGGAAAGAGCTCTTTAATTACATCCCTGGTAGCATCCTCAGCCTGGTCCCGGTACTGAGCACACATGTTAGGGATGATGACAGTTTGGAGCGTCTCAATGTCCTTCTCCCTCGGAGCAAAGACAGCCTTTGTGTTCTTATGCTCCTTCACCTCGGTGCCGTGCAGGTCCTTCCATCTCCCCCTCTGCTCAACCATGAGCTTGTAGCCGCCATCAAGGTTGTCCTTCTCCTCCCGCAGCTTAGCGGCCTCAGCCAACGCAGCCTCAACCTTGGCTCTCTCGGCTAGGACCGCCTTTTCAGCGTCCTCCCTAAGCTTTCGCTCAGCGAGGAGGTCCTTCTTGGCGGCCTGGGAATCCTCCCTCGACCTCTCGGCCTCCTTCTTAGCAGCGGCAAGATCGAGCCTAAGCCGTTCGAGCGCAGGAGCTGCCTCGGCCATGAGCTTTTCTTGCTCCATAATGTGAGCGCCGGCTATTTCAGTCCACTTGGCCAGCTTCCTGGACAACCTTCCACCCTCCGCCACAATCTGAGCAGGGGAAACCTTCAGGGATGAGGAGTCGACGGTGACATTTTGATTGCCCGTCTGCACAGGCCGCTTCCCCATTTGCCGATCAGTAAGAACGACAGCCGGCGACGGTTGATCTACAAAAAATTCAGACAAAGCATCCATGTCAACATTCATTGACATGTCAGAGAGCCTGTCATCAGGAATGCCTAAAGAACCGGCTAAATCCGAGCCGTGGGTTAGATCCGTACCAGTCTTGACCTTCTTGGATAGAGGGCCGGCTGAGTCCTTCTTTTCCCCGGCCTCGGTAACAGCGGCAGCAGGCACTGTTTCTTTTCTCTTCTTTGAAGGAGGAGGACCCTCCACAACGGTCACCTCCTCTTCAACATCGACGACGACCACCTGCTCCTTTTGGACCACGGGGATCGAAGACTGGGCCGGAGTTGACGCCGTCGCCGCCGTAGACGTTGTCTTTGATCTCCGGCGCGGCACGTTACCGGCAATCTGCGCCTGAGCCGCCGTCACATCCAGTGCCTTCAACTGCTGATCCATAAGTTCGTTTGGGGCCGGTCTGCGATCACGTGGCAAGGCCTTAGGATGCAGCTCGACAACTTTCCCGTCCTCGTCAAGTCCCAACCTCTTGAGGATCTCCACAGACAGATCCGGGCCAAATCGGTCTGCAAAAGAAGCGAAGCAGGAGTTAGGCAAAAGGAAATAAACAAAGTTCAAATACAGAAACATAAAAAGCAAAGATGGGCCTCATACCGACCCCACTCACCCTGGCTGAGGGCCGGTATGAGGCCGACGTGGCAGAGCAGCTCATCCTGAAGAATGATCTGCGTCGGGGGCATCCATCCCTTCGGCGTGCCATCCTTCTCAGCCTCAAACAGCTGCATTGCCCGCTTCTCATCCTCATTAAGATAGACCTTCGAGGCGTCCATCTTAAGCTTACTCCGGGAGACGTATCTATCATGCTCCCCCTTACTCTCGAACCGCAAATTGACGCGACTTTGGAAGGACCGGGGCAGTGGATAATCCTCCGGCACCTCGACGTATACCCACCGCCCCTTCCAGTCCTTGCAAGATGTCAACTTCGAAACGGTAACATAACCCGCCTCGGTCTGTATGCTGTACCACCCCGTGCCACCGAGGGTAGACGGCCGAAGATGATGAAGCCGGCGGAACAAGTTAACCGTTGGGGCCTCCCCCTTAAAAAGACAGAGCCACACAAAGCCAATTATAGTCCTAATGGCCAACGGATGCAGTTGAGCCACGGCGACATTCATGGCTTTAATGATGGCCGCAACGTATGCATTCAGAGGAAACCGGAGCCCATACTCCAGGTGTCTGATGTACACGCCGATACAGCCCTTAGGAGAGCAACAGACCGCCTGACCCTCCTCAGGGATAACAATTTTATACCCCCTGCCGAAGGAGTAATGGTCTTCAAAAGATCAGGACCGGAACAACTAGCGAACTTATTCGTCCAAGCACGATCAGGACTGATCGAGCAGGCGTCGCCGTGATCCAAGAGCTGCGGCCTCTCTACGGCAGAAGGGGTCGCCTCCTCGTCATCATCATCATCAATACCCTCCAAAAATTGTTCATCAATTTCAGGAGAAGGCGACTTAGGACCCCCAAACCCTATCGGGGTGACGACCAGTGGCTCCTCTTCGTAAGGATGCGACGGTTCGCCCCCCGGCGCAGAGGTACTGGGTCCAGCATCAACAGAAGACATGACAACAATTACTTAACAAATAAAAGTTGAAAAATTTGTTTGATTACCTTGGAAGGAAATGTTACACCGAGTAACGCTTCGAGAAATTAGAGAGAGAAAGAAACTCTTCGAAAAAACTAGAGAGAAGAAATTTTTTGAGAAAATGAAGTTTTGCGGTCAAAATGAGGGGCACACTGCTCTATTTATAGAGCAAAGCCCATGAAACGTCCACCAATCAATGCCAAGCCACGTGTCAAGCATGCAGCCATGGAATGTCAATCGACAAACAGTTACAAATCTTCTTAGACACGCTCCTTGGTATTACTTGCTAACGGCCAGCTGATCAACCAAGCTTGGCAGCATCGGCCGGGGGCAATCAAAAGCACGCGGCCCTCAACCTTGGTCTCGGCCAGCGCCTTTTTCTTTTCCACATTTGATGTCCATTACACATCCATGTGGAGGGGGGATATGGTACGGCCTGAACAGAACCAAGCCGGAGAAGAAGTTCAACTTGCGCAGAATACGCTCAACACTCATCGAAGGTCCATACCACGGCATAGACTACGCTGGGGGCAAATTGATGGGGCATATTCTGCACCCGCTGACCGAGTCAACATATTGAGCAAGGTCAAAACCAAAAGACAGCAAGTCAACGTATTAGACAGCCTAACCGACGCAGCCTGTCGGCCTGTCACTTGGGTCTCGGCTAGGCAACTAGCCAGCCGGGAGGCATATCCTGTGGGGTAATATCCGTATAAGACCCTCTAAATTTAGGACTATAACGTAAATTTAACATGTGAAATATGGTCATAAACGAAATACAATATAGAAACGACAAAGATAAAGAATCAACCTCGGGTCCTTCGTAGTGCGGCGTAAAGAACAGAAATCAACAGAGATTTCCTCCTAATCGTTGCACCCAAGACCGTCTGAGACTATGCCCTTGTGCTAGAAATGCTCTCTAATTGACTTGCAATATCGAGAGAGCTATTGTGAGGTTTTACCGATGTGAGATCTAGGTTTCAGAGAGAAATGATCTCCAAAACCCTAGTTTTCTGTAAAATGAAATTGTCTCGGTCAAAAGGAGAGGGAGCCTCTCCTTTTGTTGTCTCGGTCCGCGGGTCATGAGAGGAGGGAGTGGGCTTTCCACTTTCTCCTCATTTAACTCGTGATCCGACTGATCCGACTCGTCTCGCTAAAATGTATATGACGCGGTTTTTATTATGAATCGTCATCGGTTATCGGCTATTAAAACATCAACTAATAATACGGGTTAGTTGAATTATTAATACATGTCCGACAAAGACGATATTGTATAATTTATTCAATATACATTAATTAAATATAATCGTTTATATTTAATTTACGAATTAACTGTTTAATTCGCCTTAGCCCATTTTATTTAATCCGTATTAAATATAATATCTCAACATCACATTTTGACTAATTACTAGTCAAATAACTCGGACTAACTGGTTAGTCAAAATTGGCATCTACATGACTGTATTTTCATACTGTCACATCTCTCAAACGTATCCTATAGGTGTGACTTTTAGGGACCAGTTGATCACCGCCATCTGTATGACAATAACGTCAAACTTATCTAGCAAGCCAACCGTTATTGATAAACGTGGATCAACTGATAATAATACCAAAAGTATGCCCTTTGATCCTTTTAGAGATTTATAAGTCCTTGCACTAACTGTTAAGGACACCAACCCCAACAAGCTCCCACTTGTCCGTACAAGTGTATGTGCAATGACGTTATCCGCACTAACTGGAGGACACAGCTCCAACAAACTCCCACTTGTCCGTACAAGTGTATGTGCGATAACCGATTCTCATATTCATTTAAAATTTCTCCCACTCAATGTAAAACAATTTGCAGATCCGGATCCGCAAAGGTCGTATTTTACAATCGATCTGTATCAAGAGTGGTTTCCCCGACTAGAGAGTAACTTAACTGATAAAACGAATCCGTATCCGAGCATGGCCATGCATTTCGATTCTGACTCCTCGAGTGGCCCTGAGAAATATCGAGTACCTGATAAAGGCTGAATATTTCCTTCAACTCGACTCCGTCCGATCTAAGCACAACATGAAATGACCCAGAAAAAATCTACTTGGCCCCCTGTTACGGATGACCGTGAGAAAGAAACCAAAGTCACCCAAAATCTGCCTTAGTCTCAAGAGACAGTCGATAGTCAAAAAAATCGACTCTTAGGATCACCATGGAGGTCCTATCCACGACCGGGCACCGAATGTTGTAAAACATTTAGGACTCCACGTCGATGTCACAATTGTGTCCTACGAAATATCCGTATAAATCGCCTCTGTGATTGGTCAGTCAACCGGTTGACTTATGGCTCGTTGAACCCACCATCAACCAACGTCACAAAATAATTGCCAGAGTTATCAGCTCATGTGGGCAATTAAGGACTGAAAAAATATAATGTTCGTTCAGTTCACTTTGTGGTGTTCAAAAATTGTCGCACAATACCACATGAAAAACAAAATATATAAATATCAAAACGATGATGTCGTATAGAGTACAAAAGGGAATGAATCTAATCCATAAAAGAGTACTACAACTTAGGAACACGTTTAATTCCCATGGAATTAACGTGCCCTTCATGCTTATCTTGTCGTAATGGTTTAGTGAGAGGATCTGCTATGTTATCATCAGTAGCAATCTTTTCTATCACTACTTCCTTTTGCTCCACGTAATCTCGGATTAGATGAGCTTTCCGTTGTACATGTCTAGACTTGTTGCTAGACTTTGGCTCCTTAGCTTGGAAGATGGCACCACTATTGTCACAATAGATGGTTATCGGGTCATTCGAACTAGGCACTACGGATAGTCCATGTAAGAATTGACGCATCCATATCGCTTCCTTTGTAGCTTCGCACGCGGCATAGTACTCGGACTCGGTCGTAGAATCTGCTTTGTAACATTTGTTTGGAACTCTTCCAAATGATCGCAGCGCCATTAAGAGTAAAAACGAATCCAGACTGAGATTTCGAGTCATCTCGATCCGTTTGGAAGCTAGCATCTGCGTAACCGGTTGCGCATAGCTTTTGAGGGCCTCCATAAGTCAATGCCCAATCTTTAGTCCTCCGTAGGTACTTAAGAATGTTCTTGACACCACCAATGTGATTCACCCGGATGTTTGTTGGAATCGACTTGTCATACTCAATGCATATGCCACGTCGGGACGTGTGCATATCATGGCATACATGATTGATCCTATAGCCGAAGCATAAGGAATCCGTGCCATGCGCTCTTTCTCTTCCGGTGTCTCTGGTGCCTGAGACTTGCTCAAATGCACCCCTGGAGCCATAGGAAGAAACCCCTTCTTGGAGTTAGTCATGCTGAATCTCTCTAGGACTTTGTCTATGTAAGACTCCTGACTGAGAGATAACATCCGACGTGACCTATCTCGATAGATACGGATGCCCAGAATTCTTTGTGCCTCACCCAGATCTTTCATCTGGAAATGGTTTTTCAACCATACTTTCACCGAAGTTAAGAGAGGTATGTCATTCCCAATCAGGAGTATGTCGTCAACATACAATATCAGGAAAACAATCTTGCTCCCACTCGACTTGATATATAGACATGGTTCCTCGACCGATCGAGTGAATCCATTTTCTTTTATCACTTGGTCGAAGCGGTGATTCCAACTCCTTGATGCTTGCTTAAGTCCATAAATGGAACGCTTAAGCTTGCACACTTTCTTAGGATGTTCTGGATCGATGAAACCTTCAGGTTGTACCATGTACAACTCTTCCTCCAAAAAGCCGTTTAAGAAGGCGGTTTTCACGTCCATTTGCCAAATTTCATAGTCATGAAAAGCGGCAATCGCTAAGATAATCCGAATGGAACGCAGCATGACTACGGGTGCAAAAATCTCATCGTAGTGCAAACCTGGCACTTGGGTGAAACCTTTAGCAACTAGTCGTGCTTTGTAGATATCTTGTTGACCTTCCACAGAATGCTTTATCTTGTAAAGCCATTTGCATTGAAGGGGACGAACCTTAGCAGGTAAGTCAACAAGATCCCACACGTTGTTCTCATACATGGAGTCCATCTCGGATTGCATGGCCTCAAGCCATAGCTTTGAGTCAGAACTAGTCATGGCACCTTTATAGGTTGCGGGTTCACTACTCGTTAAGAGTAGAATGTCATCTATGTCATGTTCCTCGACCATACCAATGTATCTGTCCGGAGGAATAGAGACTCTACCCGACCTCCTAGGTTCCTCAGGAAGGTTAACCGCAGCCGGGATTGAAGGAATAGGTTCCTCCAATAGTTGCTCGGTACTTGGTTCTGGAATCTCCGACAGTTCGAAGGTTCTATCACTCTTTGCATTCTCGAGAAATTCCTTCTCTAAGAATGTCGCACTAGCCGCAACAAAAACACGTTGTTCGGTTGGCGAATAGAAGTAATGACCAAGGGTTCCTTTAGGATAACCTATAAAGTATGTCTTGACCGATCGCGGGCCGAGCTTATCCTCGTGTCTCCACTTGACATAAGCCTCGCAGCCCCAAACCCGTATAAAGGACAAGTTAGGGACCGTTCCCTTCCATAGTTCATATGGAGTCTTGTCAACAGCTTTAGACGGACTTCGGTTAAGTATTAGAGCAGCTGACAGAAGAGCATAACCCCATAATGAATCAGGTAATATCGTGTGACTCATCATGGATCGAACCATATCAAGTAGTGTTCGATTTCTCCGTTCGGACACACCATTCAGCTGAGATGTTCCAGGTGGAGTTAACTGTAGGGCAATCCCACAGTCCTTTAGGTGTTGATCAAACTCGTGAGAAAGATACTCGCCACCACGATCTGAACGTAGTGTTTTAATCTTTCTACCTAATAGGTTCTGTACCCTATTCTGGTATTATTTGAATTTCTCAAAGGATTCACTTTTATGTTTCATTAAGTAGACATAGCCATATCTACTTAAATCATCCGTGAAAGTGATGAAATACCTATAGCCTTCTCGTGCGGTGATTGACATAGGACCACATACATCCATGTGTATGAGTCCTAATAGGTCAGCAGCGCGCATTCCAACACCTTTGAAGGAAATCCGAGTCATCTTACCGATGAGACATGATTCACACGTGCCATATGATTGAAAATCAAAGGCCGAGATAGCTCCATTCTTGATGAGCTGTTTTACGCGTTTCTCATTAATGTGTCCCATACGGCAGTGCCATAGATACGTTTGATCTTTGTCACCAACCTTTAGCCTTTTATTCATTACGTGTAATATTTCGGTGGTCTGATCTAAAACATAAATTCCATTCATGGAGACTGCCTTGCCGTAAATCATATCGTGTAATGAGAAAATGCAAGTATTATTCTCTATTACAAATGAAAAACCAAGTTTATCAAGTGCGTAAACCGAAATAATGTTTTTAGAAAGACTGGGTACATAATAGCCGTTATATAAAAATAACTCAAATCCGCTAGGAAGCTGGATCACATATGTTCCCCTTGAGACGGCAGCCACTCGTGCTCCATTCCCGACACGCAGGTCCACCTCACCCTTTACGAGGGGTTCGATGTTTCGGAGCCCCTGCACATGATTACACAGATGAGAACCACAACCAGTATCAAGTACCCAAGTTCCGTAACTTGCGTGGTTAATCTCAATCATATGAATAAAAGTAGAAGAAGAAGAAGACATACCAACAAAGTTTAACACGACCTGCCTTTAAGTCCTCATGATAAACAGGACATGTACGCCTCCAATGCCCAGTCTTGTGGCAATGATGGCATTCCATGTTTTCATTCTTGCTCTTTGTCGCGCCTGATGAGTTGCTCGACTCACCAGGACCACTCTTACCTGAACCCGACTTCTTGAACTTCGGTTTACCTACTGCTAGGTTTGCCTGAGCTTTGCCCTTACCTTTCCCCTTGTTTGTCACAACGAGAACATCCTGTTTCATGCTCCCACTGAACTTCATGTCCTTCTCGGTCTGTACGAGAAGGGAGTGCAGTTCATGTGGGGTTTTCTTCAAATCATTCATATAGTAATTCGCTCTAAATTGCGAAAAACCATCGTGGAGTGAATGAAGCATGCGGTCGATAACAATGTTCTCGCTGATCTTACAATCAAAGGTCTCCAGCTTCTCGACATTCTCAATCATGCTGAGAATGTGTGGGCTAACTGGTTGGCCCTATTGGAGTCTCGCATCAAAGAAGCGAGTGGTATGCTCATAGGTCACGATTCTCGGTGCTTTCGAGAATTCCTTGGTGAGCGTGGTGAAAATCTTGTTCGCACCATGGGCTATGAAGCGTTTCTGCAAATTGGGTTCCATTGCAAAAATGAGTACGTTTTTAATCGCACCCGCTTCCATACGAAAATCATTAAACTTGGTGATTTCAAAGACTCTAGCCGTGGGACCTGGGTTTGCCGGGATGGGCTCTAATAGATATTTGAGCTTCCCGTCGGCGCCGGCACATTCCGTAATGCCGCCTCCCAGTCCGCGAAGTTTGATCCATCATTCTTCAGTCGAGTAGACTGATTCATCTGATTCATGAAGATCCGAAGCCAGGACTCACGGTCCAATGTGGCACTTGGCATTGGGTTATCAGTAGAACCAGCCATTTGTTATTAGCGATTAAAAAGTTCGTGATCTACATCAAAAGAAAGAAAAACAAGAACGAAATAAGCAACTCATCGAGGTGATTTAAGTCTATTTTAAAATTCATTTTAACGTGTAGACTCTCGCACTTGCATAATTGATCTCCCTCAAGAATGATACAAGTGATCCCAAGACTCAATTTCTGTAAATTGATAAGCCAACTGTTTAGCTAATTCTTTCGTAAGAACTCTTGGTCGATAGATTTCCGTAAATCCTATCTATAGTCCACCATGATCACAGGATCGTACAAGTGACCATAGTGTTGAGATAAAATAGGTCAATCGGTTCCAACTTACCCGACGTAGAAGGGGTCATATTATGCCTACCGACGAAGAAGGGACTCATTGGAGTTTGACCTATAAAGACCGTTCTCAATTTTGGTTTATACGAGGGAGATCCCATCAACTTAATTAGAATTCATATTAAGTGAACGAATAACTAGCGTCTGCGTGAATGAATTAATTTAGGTGATGGCTTAGCATAGATCGTGTGACATGAGAATGTCAATGAAAACTAACTCGTGACCTCTATATGTGTCAGTTTTCATGCAATAAATAGGTGGTTTGGTTTTTAGGCGGAATATGATGCATATTATCGTTACGAAAAATAAATAAAAGAATGCAATACGTAAATAAAATTCCTAGTGTGGCCTATCCTAATAAAAAGAACATAAAACAACTTTGGAATCCACCTTTGGACCCGAGAAGCTTGTCTTGATGTTCCATCTTGATCCATGTAGCGGGAGTGAGCATCCGGTTCTCCATCTTTGGTCTTCTCAAAAATTACAATTTAAAAATTACAAAATATAAACCTATTTACATTCTAATTAAAACTGTAATTACAAGTGAAAAATCCAAAACGGAGATACGAGATCTCAAAATACAACCAAGACCGTGTTCCATCATTACGGTAACACGTTCTACTAAGGCCACACTAAGTTACAACAGATTGTAAAAATAAATACGTAATAAAAGGCATTCAAAAGCATTCAAAATTAACGATAAATAAAAATGCATCAACTAAAAACAAATTCATTCGTGACATAATTCCGTAATTATGTTAAATTTATCCAAACCACCTTTTAATGATTAAAACTAGGTTTGCGACCCGTGAAATTCACGGGCTTATCTGCTTTAATTTTGTTATTTTTATCGTATTGTTTATATTTGTCCGGGCAATTAGTTGAACCATTTAAAAAATATAGTCTTGAAATATATAAAATTCAGTTAGTTAACGACTCATTTATTTGACAACTAAACTATATATTGTACTTTAGTTGTTGTTTTGATTAATATACTAATAACATGTGGTTTAAAAAAAATCAAAAAATACCTTCAAATTATCAATGAGTTAAGTAATTCATGGCACCCATGTAAAACAAAATTAAATGGTTAAGGTTGCCTTTTAATTAGGTTGTATAAATTTTGTACTAAAATTTCTATGTGAAAGTTTGAAAGTCCTTTGTCATTTAGGATAAATAAAGTTAGTAAGTGAAGATGAAAGGGCAAATTAATGCATAATGTTGAATTACTTTCTCTTTTTTTTTTATTTCTTTTTTTGAGAATGATAAATCCCACAATGTAAGGAGCTTAAAACATAGTTATGAAGTTTAATAAATGCTAGTCTTAGTATATCATCTATATCGATTTGTCAAAAATCCTAAATTTAAATTTTTTGCATAAATGATAAAATGACTTAAATTTATAGTAGCCTACTACAAATTTCATTCCAATCTCATTATATGTTTTTTATATATACATTAGATAGATAATATTACATGTACGCATAAATATTAGATAATAATTTACATTTAGCCATTATCCATATCAATAGGATTTTTTTTTTTGTCTAACTTGTTAATAAGATTGAGATCTTTGCAACACATAACATAATAATTTTCATTCTATGAGAGCTATTATTCAAAGGAAAAATGATGAATAAAAATGCAACACATACCCAAATAAAACATACTTTTGAAAGTTTCTGAAATCCTAAAAAAAATTTATGAACCTAAAAACAATTAGTCATTCATATTCAATTCGTGTTCTCAATCTTGTAGTTAGTTTATAATATAGTATTGAGTGGAATGGATAGAGTATTTATTTATGCAATTTTAGTATTTTCTTCTTCATACAGTCCTTTTTCTCCAATGAAATATTCCTACAAAAAATAAAACAAAAAACCACTAAGTGATTAATAACAAACAAAATGGTGGAATTTGATTTATGTAATATTAATCTTATCGTTATTAATTTAAGTTTTCCCATAAATAATGAAAAAAAAGAGCATTGAATCATAAAGATGTAAGTGTATTTACCTTTGAATAACACAACTCCACAAATCTTGATAACCCCTAAATGGAACAAAACAACATATATGAGAAGGTTAAAAATGTGAATAATACTTCAGAACCAATAAAACTTAAAAATAAATAAATAAATTATTAATTTAAAACCTTAATACACTTACTTTGATGCTAATAAAATGATAAGAAAGATTATTGACACATATTTACAATTCTTTTGGCGATGGAGGCAAAAAGTTATTGGCTTATCTTGGCTCACAAATGTTTTCTTCCATCAAACATTTATAGCCAAATGAGAATGCATTTTATGACTTTTGGCGTCTTTTTTTATTATTATCAATTTAATATATATATATATAAATGTGTAGCAAAGTTTTATGACTTTTGAGTATTCTTTTTCATTATTAGCAAATTTAATATAGACGTAAATATAGAGTAAGGAGAAATGAAATGTAAAAGCTTTGCTTTAATCCACATTGCATGAGAATTATTTAGGGAGTTATCTTACAAAACTAAAAGATGGTAGATATTCTGCCTTGTTTTTTATTTATAAAATTATATTTATAGATTTATATATGTATCCAATTAATGAAATTGAGCAAGTTTATTGCAATAAGATTTAAGAGAGAATTGCATATATAAACAGTTTAAAATTAGAAAGATGTAAATTTTTATTTGTCATTTAACCTATTCTAATTTGAAAAATTAAAAGGTCAATGTTTAATGTTAAGTATTTTATTATTTGCCCTTAATCTTTACAAATTCTTTATTATTTATCTGTTGCTTAGAATATTCTAACAATAAAATAGAAATTTAAAATTTAGTGTGAATTATTTGATTTTTAATTGTTGTTTAATTTATCTAAAAATTAAAAAGGCCAAATTTTAATATTTGTTATGCTATTTGCATTTAATATTTTAGATTTTTTTTTATTTCACAAATTTTGTCATCCATCAACAATATATAAAAAATTGAGGATATTTTTTATGACTTTTGAACATCCTTTTTCATTATTATCATCTTTAATATAGGCATAAATATGGAGCAAAGTTCATGACTTTTGAGCATCATTTTTTTCATTATTATGACATAAATATTATAATAAATATTTGTGTTGATTAGGTTCTAAATTCTACATAAAGATAATCTTTTTTGTGAGACCGTTCTTTTGTATGACCGCAATATTTTCTCAATTTTTAAGTCACAAATGCTTCAACTATTTTTAAGTTGATCCCAAAAATTTGTAAATATTAATTTGTAGGGTAATTTAGTTACTTGTAATGGTCTCACTCAAAATAAACAGTGTTATATTAGAAATAGTAAAAGTTTCGATGTTCATGTGGTATTTTTTTTATTATAGAAAATTATTTATAATTGATATACACCTCCCCAAATAGGCTTTTACTTTTTTTTGGTAGGGCACTAACTCAATTATCATTTAATGTGTGTTTTTTAGTAAGAATTATCCGTCAAGACGTCAATATTGTATTGTAATTTGTCACTAAAAATATATTATATAATCAAATACAAAATATAAATTAATTGTAAACATGGGTCATGGAATAAAATTTAATGTTTTATATAGTCTTTTAAACTATATTGTATAGATTGATAATATGTGTATTATGATATTGCCACGTCATATTTAATTTGCCATGTCACATTTAAATTGCCATGTCACATTTAATTTTGCCTTGTCACATTTGCCATGTCACATTTAATTTGCCATGTCACATTAGCCTTTTAATAGTATTGTATAGATTCATGTGATAAAACCGCTTCTATCAATTTAATTTTAATCCAATACAATCCGTTACTTTAAATACGCTTTAAAATAACTTAATGGTACGTGTGTGAACCGTTTCACAATCATAGCGAGTGTACAATATCCGTATAAAGTACATATTAAGGCCAAAAGAAAATTTAAAACAAAAGAATAAATTTTCAAAGCTTCCAAACCTAAAATCACTCGATCCAGGGACATAAGTGCTCGACCGAGGAATAAAAGAACTCGATCGACTGAACTGCTAGTCGATCGAGAGGATTGCCAAACAGAAAGTGCTCGATCGACTATACTGGTGGTCGATCGAGTACTTTTATTAGCAAATCTGCTCGATCGAGTACGAGGACATCTCGATCGAGCAGTCTGGGTTTGAAAAGTGGTCGATCAAGTGCAGCAAGGACTCGATCGAGTGAAAACAAGACAGAAAAACCACTCGATCGATTAAAAACTTGCTCGATCGAGTACAAAAGTTTCTGAAAACTTCAAACCCTCGTGAAACAGTTTGTCAAAACAAAACATATTGCAATTTTGATCAAAACCTTGTAAAATTAAATCAACAAATTGCAAAACTTTAACATATTGCTATAATGATCGTGTAAAATAACAATATGCAACGGACAATAACCGTATCAGCCGTGTAAACACAAGACACGGTTAACAAAACACAAAAACGCAACAGCCCAAAAAAAAATTTCTGCCGTGAGAAATAGGCTGATGCCGCACGTTTTTTTAAGACAAAAACAAGATCGTTTCAAATCGATTTATGAAAAATCACAATGAAAATTTACGTGGCCTCGCTCTGATACCACTTGTGGGGTAATATCCGTATAAGACCCTCTAAATTTAGGACTATAACGTAAATTTAACATGTGAAATATGGTCATAAACGAAATACAATATAGAAACGACAAAGATAAAGAATCAACCTCGGGTCCTTCGTAGTGCGGCGTAAAGAACAGAAATCAACAGAGATTTCCTCCTAATCGTTGCACCCAAGACCGTCTGAGACTATGCCCTTGTGCTAGAAATGCTCTCTAATTGACTTGCAATATCGAGAGAGCTATTGTGAGGTTTTACCGATGTGAGATCTAGGTTTCAGAGAGAAATGATCTCCAAAACCCTAGTTTTCTGTAAAATGAAATTGTCTCGGTCAAAAGGAGAGGGAGCCTCTCCTTTTGTTGTCTCGGTCCGCGGGTCATGAGAGGAGGGAGTGGGCTTTCCACTTTCTCCTCATTTAACTCGTGATCCGACTCGTCTCGCTAAAATGTATATGACGCGGTTTTTATTATGAATCGTCATCGGTTATCGGCTATTAAAACATCAACTAATAATACGGGTTAGTTGAATTATTAATACATGTCCGACAAAGACGATATTGTATAATTTATTCAATATACATTAATTAAATATAATCGTTTATATTTAATTTACGAATTAACTGTTTAATTCGCCTTAGCCCATTTTATTTAATCCGTATTAAATATAATATCTCAACATCACATTTTGACTAATTACTAGTCAAATAACTCGGACTAACTGGTTAGTCAAAATTGGCATCTACATGACTGTATTTTCATACTGTCACATCTCTCAAACGTATCCTATAGGTGTGACTTTTAGGGACCAGTTGATCACCGCCATCTGTATGACAATAACGTCAAACTTATCTAGCAAGCCAACCGTTATTGATAAACGTGGATCAACTGATAATAATACCAAAAGTATGCCCTTTGATCCTTTTAGAGATTTATAAGTCCTTGCACTAACTGTTAAGGACACCAACCCCAACATATCCGCGTACTCACATCCAGTCCCCTCGGCATGGAGTCAACCAGGCCAGCCGGCCTGCCATGGGTCCCTCGGTCGAGGGTAGAACAGTCTTTCCACCTGCTCTGCCACTTGGCCACTTGGCCACTACGTGACAAAAGGTGAAAGTCTATAAATACTCCTCAATCCTCATTGAGAAAACGATCCGAAATCAATCGAATAATCCGCAATTCATCTCACAATTCACTAATCTGGTATAAACTCCCTCATCTCTCTACAATATATTTCGCCAAGTAACACACAACTTAATCTCTTTAAGTTTACTGACTTGAGCGTCGGAGTGAGTACGCTCGGTACCAAGCCGAGCCCTCAGTTTGTTCATCTTTACAGGAGAGAGCGAAAGGAAGAGACAAGCAAACAACATCATTCTACAAGCTTACGTGGTCACAAAACACTGCTCCGAAATTACACCCGGAACAGTTAGAGACTTGATTTGGATTATGTCATTGAGGCCTAATCTCGGGTGTTCTCTATAAATGTGGTTGATACCGCCTCAAAATAAGGAAATTTTTTCACTCCAAGCTTTATTTACTTAAACAAGAAAACAAATAAACATTAAAAAACTAATTTTTCATTAAAAAATAACTTCTCATCAAATTAGAACAATTTTTAATCAAAATGAAATACAAGTCTAAATATGAATTGCTAAACTTTGTTAGAGAATGATTTGACGCATATTACTTGCTATCTATAAAACAAAAATATAAACTGAGATTATTAGATTTGTGGAAAGAAAAAATCATTAAAACAAGTTGAGAAGTTTATAAAATTAAATTATTAGTTTTGTGACTGAGAAAATAATTAATATATAAATTTCACGATATTACTCAATTTTCTTGATTAATTTTACAGTTCAATTTTTTTCTCATATCAAAATATAATGACCTGAAATATAAAAAATTATTGAATTGTTAATTCAACATGAATAAGTAATACGAAAACAACTATATAAATACCGCGCATTCATTGCGCATGATCTATACTAGTTTTGTACTCCATATTATTTATGTTAATTTAATTTGATAGTCAACCCTACTACCAAAGTCTGATAACCATATTCTAGTAACGTTATCCACCATTATAAATTTGCTTCTATCGTTAACAAAAGTCAAAATAAAATATTTCTCCGTCCTATCCATTGTTCACATACAAAAAAAAAAGTAGAACATAATAGAGTTGGATATCGGTGTCGGCTGGCTCAGCCCACAATAGTCGAGCCCTATAACGGGCTCACTCATCTCCTAGCCCATCAACCTACCCTAGGCCCATACCACCTACTCGGGCTGGGCTCAAGCTCACTCATTCCCAGCTCACAGTGAACAGCCCGCCAGGCCCACATAGCCGAATAGCGCAACTAGACCGTTCTAGGCCCACCTCATCCCAGCCCAACCGCCTAAGCCCGCACAAGCGCCCACCATCAACCCGCAATGTGGGCTCAGGCTTTCTTCCATAACCCGGCCCACTGCCCATCATCTAGAAGGGAGTAGTTTAGAATGGGCCTAACTCTAATCATACCAAAAGTTTAGGCGAAAAACTAGAACCATACTTTGCTCGTTACTTCTAAATCTCCAAATATAAGCATAGCCGCCGATTAACAATGGAACAAAACCCTAGCCGATTAACAGTGGAACAACACCATAGATCGAGCTCCAATTTGAAGGTTCTTAAGTTACATCTTTCTGGCCCTACGAACATGATTTTGAATGACGATGTGAAATTTGAGCTAGTTGAACAAGTGAAGCGCTTAGAGGTGTATATGACTGACGGCGAATTTAGCAAACAACTGTTGAATCTATTGACATGGTTGATAAAAAGTGCCAAGGTTTTGGAGAAGTTTCTTCTTAGTTCACATCACCTTCGTCCGGATTATAAAGAGTTTAAGAACTTGGCAAAATCCCAAGTTTATGAAACTTTATTCGAGTGTGTAGAGAGTACATCGCGTTGTCAAATCGAATTTTTAGGAGACTATAAGCTAGACTGATTCTTTGTTATGTTATTTTTTGGTATGAATAATTTTTCTGATTGCTTTTAGTCTTGTAAGTTTCTTAACTCAGTTTAAAAGTGAGAGAAAATGGTTTGGAATGGAATGTGTACACAAGTATGAGTTTATCTATGGCTACGTTAGACCCTCTTTGCATAAGTAAGTTCCAGTATCCATCACAAATTCCTCAATCAATAGGCCTTTGCAGTTTTGCCCCATTCCCC
Organism: Silene latifolia; assembly: GCF_048544455.1. Classification (NCBI taxonomy): domain Eukaryota; kingdom Viridiplantae; phylum Streptophyta; class Magnoliopsida; order Caryophyllales; family Caryophyllaceae; genus Silene; species Silene latifolia. The sequence continues at coordinate 9,362,749 of NC_133536.1, read as the reverse complement.
TCAACAACTCGACTTCTTTCTTTCTTAGTTCATTAACTTTAGAAATAAATATGCTCCACTCAAATTCATAAAAATAATTAGTGAGTATATCATTCTCAATGCTACATTATAAGAGATCTGATACGAAGGAAAAACATAAACAAGAACACAAACATATATCATTAAGACATGGACTTTATCTAAATCTATATATCTATATCTATATCTATCTATATTATTAAAGGAAGCTTTTTTCGAGTGATTATAGAGTCTCCAACTTTTGCAAACTACCGCAAATAAATCTATATCTTAATAACTTTTAAAATAAAGTATTTATGCAATAGAGTTTGAGAGATGTTCAAACTGGTAAAATAGTACCAAAATATATCTCAATATATAAAGCCGTATGATGATATCCTACCAAGCATACTTTTTCTGTCTAATTCTATTCTTTCTTACTTTCCTCTTTGTTTCATTGCAATTTATTTATTTGTCTGCAATCGTGTTGTTTTGTTTGTTGCAATTATTACGTTTGTGAATCTAATTGTTCTTACTTAATGTCAGATCCATGAAGAATATCAAGCAATCTCACAATACTCCGATCTGCATATTAGACATGAAAGTAATCTCAATTCGGTATCAATTCTTCATCCATGCCTTATGCAGATTTTTTTTTTGTTGGTAATTTTTAGCATTTAAAATCTCAAACATGAGATCTTTTGTCGTTTTCCTCTGCTCTAATGATTTTTATTTTGAGAAAGCAATTTTACAAATTTGAAGTAATCTATTTTATTGCTATATTTACTTACTAACATATGATATCAAACTTATGTCCTATAGTTTGGCCGCATATTGGTGGTACGGTATGCATGAAGATTTATCATGATAAACCAACACCTAAGTTTTACGTTGCCTATCTGCAACCTTCTTGAATCTTATTGTATACATACTTATATGGGCTCAACTAACCATAATAGATTTCTTTATGTATTATTTTAAATAAGTTGACGGTCTTTATAAATAACTAAAGCATTATTTTGTTTCCGTATTACTTTTATGAGTGGCACTATATTATAAGAAAAAATGAGCGGCACTTTAACTTTTAGTTTTCGTTTCTTCATGTTTATTTCATGATTCTTCATGTTTATTTCATGATTCTTGATTATCAGGTTTTGTGTGACTATTTACAATATCCTAACAAAAAGAATTTAATGTTGGGTTTTCGTGCAGAAATTAGCCGATGATTTAGGGGTTCAAGAGGACTTTAGTAAAACGATTTTACTTCGATCATCTAAGACACTATCCTCCATTAAAATAGAAGTTCTATTATACTTTAAAGCTTTGTAGTGCTATATAAAAAAAAAAAAAAAAAAAAAAAGGTAGATACGGTATACCTGGATGTTTACAACTCGGGATCATCCCTTTTATCATCAACAAGATCAATTATAATTATAAATACAATCATACTCCTATTTAAAGCTACTTTATACTTGCGTTGCGAAGGCATAATTATGATTGATCTTTGCAATTGTAGGTCAATAAGGAGTTTAGTGTATTACTTTCAATAATATTGTTAATTTTTTTGCATTATAGTCATCCGTATATGTTACTCAGACACATGTTATGGAGTGTAAACTCTACTTCAGCTATTTGTATTCCCTCATCATAAACTGGTGACATAGTTTAATATTTATATCCTAATGTTTTCCAAGAAAAGAAATCATTACGTATATGTTTTTCTAAAAAACGACTAAAGTCACATCCGTCCTGAAGGAAATCAAATAATTTTACTTTTAATCGATTATAAAGAGTCCAATACGTATCCTAATAAATAAGAATGAATATATAAGAGAGAATGAACATATTATCATATTTTAGCCATCATCTTTATGTATAAGTTGGGTCCAGTTAGGATTTAAGAGTGAGTATTTATTAGTGATTTAGTGTGATTGTCAATTTGAGAATGGGTTACGTAAGAATTAGAGTACATACAACTGATACAAGCAATGTCAAAAGTTTTGCAATGAGATAATTAAGACACCAAATCATGCATAAACAACAATAGCCATACATTGTTATATTGGAGTATATCACCATTCGAAGAATATTAGACATAGTGTTTATAACAAGTAGTCCTATAATGGAATGATTTTATGTGAAAATGAGCGTGATATTATTCAATGATTTAAGAGAAAAGATAATGTCAAGGACTAAACATAAAAATATTTTAATTGATAATAGAAGTCCTACTTTAAAATACTATTTTTACAATTAAAGTTGGCTGATGTGAGTGGTGAGGATTCTCATCTCTTATTCGATTTCAGACTCTTACGAATGAAAAAGCCAAATTTCGGAGGGGTCAACCCATTAAATTGCCTTCAATACCCCAAATGAGATTGTCCCAAATGTCGGATCCAACTGTCGGTAGGGGATACTCTTGGTAAACAAACACTAAAGAAAAAAAAATACTATTTTTGCACAAGTTTTATACAAGTTTGATTTTATGGAAGATAATCTACAAGTTTTATGTGTCTTTGTAATGGTTGAATGTAAACATATAATTTCCGTGTTTTTTCTTATCAAGGCATTCACAAAGTAGGAAAATAATAAGATAAGAATTTAATCAATTTACTCAAAATATTATGAAAGATACCATTGGAGTTCTTTTAAAATTAGAGGCAATTACTTGGTTTTTCTTAGTTGTTTTTAATCTTTAGTCATTCAATGTGTATCTTAGGCCTTATTCTTTTGGACTAAATTTCAGCATATTTCAGTTTAGTTCAGTTCAGCTCTATTTAGTTCAGCTCAGTTCAACTCTATTCAATTCCATTCAGTTCAATTATTTTCAGCCGAAAAGAACTGGGCCTTAAGTTAGGCACTTTATTAAGATGAAAGATCTGAAACATCATACGATGAAAGCAAAAGCAATTGACTCATAGGATATTACAAATAGGCCCGTGCATCGCACGGGCATTAAATCTAGTCTATATATAAAAGAGAGTTTTTTCGAGCGATCTGAGAGCGTCCACATCATCAAAAATCAATTTAGGAAAGTATAATTTTTGATTTAAAAAATAAAGTGGAAAATCTTTTAATTATTATAATATGTATATTTCCTAAATTATATTCAAGTGATATTTCCAATTTTTATATCAAACTTTTACATTTCATTTGGCAAAAACATATCGTTAAAAAAATTATGAAAATAATATAATTAGCTTTGTGGTAAAAAAATGCTATTATTAGAGTATAAATTTCATATTATTTGTACATATTAAAGATGGTGTACTTCTTAATATGTAAAATTGTGTAATTTTTAATATGTTTTGTCCCACATTGGAAAATAACGTATGTGTGGTGAATATACTACATATAAATAGTAGAATTGTCCCACATCGAAAGATTAGTATAAGGTGATGTGATCCTATGATTATAAATAGGAGGCATATTTCGAACTTATGTATCCACCCAAAATTTGTTGAGTCTCATAAATATTGTTTTAAAGAGCTCTTAAGATTTTCTATCATTATCTACGATATGATATAAAAAATAAAGTGGAAATCGTTGGGAGCTACCCGGAAAAGAGTTAAGAACATGAACAAGAAAATCAAAAAATAAAAAACTAAAGGTTTTACTAATGGTAGTCTCGTGACAGAGTACAAAACTAAAGATTTTACTAATGGTTGGCTTCTGAATGCAGTAATAAAGCGTTAATGAGTCGTTATATGTACGACGTAGAGATCTCTATCTAATTAATGATCGAGACTAAGTGGTTTACCTTTAAAGAAAAATAATATGTATACAGTAGTGTTTTTTTAAAGAAGAGACATGTAATTCTTGGTATATTATATTTTTCACATTGAAAAATAATGTACGCATGATGATCATACTACGTCTAAATAATTAAATTATGTATCTCACATCGAAAGAATAGTATACGGTAGAGTGATTCTATAAATATAAATATGAGGAATCCTTGAAACTTAGGTATTAACCCAAATTTTTTTGATATAAAAAATATGTAATTTTTAGTATGTTATATGTCCCACATTGAAAAATAATGTAGGTGTGGTGAATATATTATGTATAAATAATAGAATTGTCTCATATATATACATTTTCTATATTATATTAAAGTGATGTTTATAATTTTGATATAAAAATTTTATATTTCATTTGACAAAAAAATATCGTATGAAAATTATATAATTAGATTGTGACAAAAAAATGTTATCATTAGAGTGTAGATTTTATTGTAATTTCTCATTATTAAATCGGGTTGATGTCAAAGTAGGTGCAAAAAAAATGGTGTATTTAGTATGTTATTTGACCTACATTGAAAAGTAATGTAAGTGTGGTAAATATACTATGTATAAATATTAGAATTGTCCCACATCGGAAGATTACCATAAGGCAGAATGATCTTATGATTATAAATAGAAGTCATAACCCAAAATCTTTTGATTCTCTTAAGTATCGTCAGAGAGAGCTCTTAAAAGAATTTGTATTATTGTCTCTAGAATAATGATCTCTAACCTAAGTTAATCTTTGGAAAATCTTTTAGTTATTATAATATATACTCTGTATTTCTTATTTTATATTCAAGTGGTATTCTGGGAAAGAAAAAGGTGAACACACGGGTACCATTTGTAGAAACTTAAAATTAGGGGTACCATGTGTAATCTATCAAAGTTAAAGGTTACCATGAGAAATTTCTAATATTATAATGATATGGTTAATTAAATTTTCATTTAAAAGAAAGAGAAATATGTACCAATAAAATAATAAAGGGAGTATTATTTTTTAATTTTTATTTTATTGTCACGCTATCAAACTTAACGTCCATTTAACAGCCTTTACATTAGGGGGTACCATGGGCAAAAAAAATGGAACCTCAAGGGTACCATAGGCAGATTCTTAAAAGTAGGGGTAACATGAAAAATCTGACAAAATTAAGGGGTACCACGGAAAATTTCCGTATCTCAATTATGATAAAAAAAAATTGAAGAAAAACAAAATACAAATATTAATTGAGAGTACTTGATCATATTATTAAATTTAAATATAACTATTAGATATAATGAGTAGCAATTGTCCGTATTCAGTATTCGGGATATGTTGGATGTCGAACTAAGTGCCAAAAAAATGGTGTAATTCTGAGTATGATATTTGTCCCACATTGAAAAACAATGCAGATTTGATGAATATATACTATGTATAAATAGTAGAATTGTCTCACATCAGAAAAATAATCCAAGTTTGGTGAATATATTACTTATAAATAGTAGAATTGTACCACACCAAAAGATTAGTATAAGGTGGAGTGATTATATGATTATAAATAAGTTAACCCACGTATATATTAATCCTTTATTTTTTTTAAAGAAATATTTTAATAATATGTAAACAAATCAGTAGACATAGTCTCACATAGAATATAAATATTAAACCCTTATAACGTTTTTTTTTTGCATTATAAATAAGTTAATTACCCCGTTGCAACGCACGGGCATTCAAACTAAGTTAATGTCGAACAATATTAATGGAGAGTACTTGATCATATTATTAAATTTAAATATAAATATTAGATATAATGAGTAACAATTGTTCGTATTCGGTATTCGGGATCTGGTTGGATGTCGAACTAAGTGCAAAAAAAAATGGTGTAATTCTGAGTATGATATTTGTCCCACATTGTAAAACAATGCAGATTTGATGAATATATACTATGTATAAATAGTAGAATTGTCCCACATCAGAAAAATAATCCAAGTTTGGTGAATATATTACTTATAAATAGTAGAATTGTACAACACCAAAAGATTAGTATAAGGCGGAGTGATTATATGATTATAAATAAGTTAACCCACGTATATATTAATCCTTTATTTTTTTTGAATGAAATATTTTAATAATATGTAAACAAATCATTAGACATAGAATGTAAATATTAAACCCTTATAACGTTTTTTTTTTGTATTATAAATAAGTTAATTACCCCGTTGTAACTCACGGACATTCAAACTAAGTTAATGTCGGAACATTATTAATGAAGAGTACTTGATCATATTATTAAATTTAAATATAACTATTAGATATAATGAGTAGCAATTGTCCGTATTCGGTATTCGGGATCTGGTTGGATGTCGAACTAAATGCAAAAAAGATGGTGTAATTATGAGTATGTTATTTGTCCCACGTTGAAAAACAATGCAGGTTTGATAAATATATACTACGTATAAATAGTAGAATTGTCCTACATCAGAAAAATAATCTAAGTTTGGTGAATATTACTTATAAATAGTATAATTGTCCCAAATCGAAAGATTAATATAAGGTGGGGTGATTATAAATAAGAGTTAACCCACGTATATATTAATCTTTTATTTTTTTTGAAAGAATATTTTAATAATATGTAAGCAAATCATTAGACATAGAATGTAAACATTAAACCCTTATAACGTTTTTTTTGCATTATAAATAAGTTAATTATCCCGTTGCAACGCACGGGCATTCAAACTAGTGATAATAATAAACTTTAAAACATGAATGAGTCAAGTAATCTCCCACACATAATTAACATGGCAGAATTTTACCGTCTTGCGTTCAATAAACGCCATTGATGGACAGCTCCCTTCCTGACGACGTAGTTATTGAACGTGATTTCTAATGTTCATTATGCGGATGATTGTGGGTGAGAATCGAACTTTCAACTTCATAACTGGGGTAAGAGAACTATTATTACTTGAGCTAACTCTTATTCTCTTAACTGATTAATTATAAAGATCTTGTTATCTAAGTTTTTACGCTGAACTCATAGCAATTTTTATTTACTCAATTTTTGTTTCGCTATTTTCGTTTAATTATTATTATTATTATTATTATTATTATTATATTATTATTATTATTATTATTATTATTATGCAACAAGCTCAATACTATTGAAATTTTTAATTCATAATTTTTTTTTATTTTAATCTTTTTGCGATATTTTGTCTTGCCACTTGTGCACCAAATTTGATAACCGGGTCAATAAATACAACAATTCTGTCGAGTCTAGGTCTGTTGGCCAATGGGTCAGGATATATCGGGTCAATATGTTTGATTAGATCGAGTATAGTTCGGTTTCGGGTCATTTATAGGTCGAGTCATTTGTATTGTAGAGTTTTATGAAACATTGTTTTGATACTAAATGTAAATATATTCATTTTATTTGATAAAAAATTTATAGGGATATTCTACGATGTACCCTCGAGTTTTTCGGTTTTCTATGTTGTACCCCTATATTTTTGAAATTCTATGGTGTACCCCTGAACTCTATACATTAGTCTACAGTATGACCTTATTTATTGTCTTTGATATGTTATTTTCTTAATTGATCTATTAGATCGTTTATTTACCGTTCCAATTACTCGATAACCTACTCATTTACTTATTAACTAAAGATTCCGCACATGTGCGGTATATTTAGAGATTTTATTTTTAGTTATTATTTATATTTTGAATTGACTCTTCATTATTTGTCATACATGCACCTCACTTTTCGATATGAGAAAAAAAAAATTGAGCTATGAACTAATCAAGAAAATTAAAGTTATAAAATGTATATTTACTGGGAAAAAAATCTATTTTTTCTTTACAATAAAACTAATGATTACAATTTATAATTTTTTACAATTTATTTAAATGATCTTTATTTTTGGTGAAACCAATAATATCCATGTTAGGTCATTCTCTAATATATAACAATAAAAAAAAATAGAAACTTAGAAATTTATAGTTTATCAAATTATAGCAAATTTATCTTAGTTTAGTTAAATGATTATAATTAAGATTTTAATAAAAATATTATTATTTGATTAAAAGATTATATTTTGATGAAATGATAATAATTGTAATGAATAAGTCTTTTCGTTTTCTTATTTAACTTGATGATTTTGGAGGGAAAATCTTAGAGAATTTTATTTTCTTATTATATAGGGGATGAGATAAATTAATTATAGCAATGATCCCCATTTACTAAAAATATAGGCGCAACTCCAATTTTTCTCGCCTAAAACATGTTTCCTAGAATAGTGTTTGATATTCTTAGTATATACTATAGGTATGGACATGATAGGTTATAAATGCACACAATCTTTTGTATTTAAATATTCATAAGTTATAACATTTAATATTTCGCATTCTACACAAATTTATCTTCGATCTTTTTATGATAAAGGAATTCTTTTTTTAAAGAACTTTATGATAAAAATTCATTAACTTCTTATGATAAAAGTTGCGGTTAAAAAATATGTTATTAGTAAATATTTGTAAATTGACATCATTAATTTATCGGTAAAAAAAAACAAAACAAAAAATTTCAACAAAAATACTTATTTCTGTACTTCTTACGATTAATTTTTATTGCTCTAATCAAAATACAATGAGGAAACATGAAAAATAAATGAATTGTCAATTTAAATTTTATAGATAATAAATAATACACTGAAAACTAAAACTTTATAAATACCGTGAATATATTGCACGAGGTCTATACTAGTTGATGATTATCTAGTTTACATTATTTTTTTTATTTTATTTTTTTGAGCTTGCAGATTTGGCCCATAGTGTGTCTAATAGAATGGAAATTTAAAGGCCCAAATAAAAGATAATATAATTAGGTGGGAAAAAACGTAGAATCATCTATTTATTTAGTAAATAGGGGATTCGCCAAATTACCCATTAACCCACCAAATAGTATATGAATCTAACTAAAAATTCATCAAATCTGAAGTTATCATTTCATGAATCATAACTAAGGTTTTTAATAGTAATTTAAGCTTATGAAAAGTGATTTGTGATACTTTTTACATAGGATAGTGATAGAATATTAACGAGTCAGAATAAAAATCAAAATACGGTTGTTTGATATTAATAAAGTTAATGGAGAGTTAAAGGAGGTCATGAATCTCATGATAGAGAAATAAGTAAGACGTTTAAGAGTACAATGTATTATATAAAAATATAAGGATACAACATAGAAAACCGAAAAATTGAAGGGTACGCCGTTGAATATCCCAATTTTATATCTTTGACTTATTCATGGTCAAAAGTTTCTAGGTTTGACCATAAACCCTAATACTGTAATACATACCTTGCCTGTTACTTCTAAATCTCCAATATAAGCATAGCCGATTAACAATGGAACAAAACCCTAGCCGATTAACAACAATGGAACAACACCATAGATGGAGCTCCCTTCCGGACGACATCGTCTTCATACATCCATTCAAATAACTCCCTCCCGGAAGATGAGTTCTATCGAGTTTTATACAAGTATCCAAGGATTTCCTCTCACTGCCAAATCCAACTTTCGGGAGCATATGGGTCTCCCATTTGTTCAAGGGATTGATTATATGTTCGTTTTTCTTTTTGGAGTGTAAAGAGAATTACAAGAACGATTTTGATGCCGACAAGACTGGAAACCAGGTCATGAATACTCTCTCTCATTACTTTATCAACTAAATTAGGTTACATCTACCCGCAAAACCTATAATATAGTATATGCGATTTTGATGTTGATAAGATTGGAAATCAGGTCATGAGTATCAGCTTTTATGACTTTATCAACTAAACTAGGTTACATTTGCGTGCAAAACCTATAATAGTATATGCGATACTTTGGGTCTATCATTGGTGAAGTGCTTAGTTAATTTCTTTCTTATATGACTTGTTTTTCTCTATTTTTATTTATTTCTTTTTCCATGAATGCATACTCATACAGAATGAATATTGGGCTAATGGGCTTGTTCCTTGGTATAGCCCAACAATTGCACGCTTCATGAGTGGCAAAATTGAGCCAGAAAGCCCAGAATTGTGGCCCAGCCAGAATACTCATACAGGCACACTGGCACGCTTTCGTAATTTACCCGTCAATTTATTTACGTTTACAGTTTACTAAAGTAAATTAAATTTATTGAATCGGAGTCTCGGATAGAGAAGTACTCCGTATATTTTCAGCTACTGATTCTGGATGACAATTAGACAAAATTATGGTTTATACAATTTGATCAATTTATATATCGAAGACATTTTTAAAATAAAAATAGGATAAATTAATAACTCGACTAAATAATATAGGTAAACCAAGAGTTGAAATTAAAAAACTACGATTTTCGAACTTAATATGTTCCTATAATAACTGTTTAACGTAAACATATTTCCACCTGCCCCAAGTAATTGAAAACGAAAAAAATGAGATATTCGAATTTCATACTTAACAGGGTGGCACGTCCCTACGAAAACACTTTTAACTTAAATGTGTGCCCAGTATATTTAATTAGTGGACTTGATTGCGTGACGATTTGAATAAGATACCTTGTCATTTTGCCAACAATGCCTTAGACGTTAGTTGGTTGTCAATAATGTTAACGTCTTCTCTATTATAATCAACCCCTCCCTTCTAACTAACATCTAATTAAACACCTTTAACATCTCTGTACTAATTACAAGGTCAACGACCTTCTATAATCATACTAATCATATTAATAAGTCTCTTGTAAGACGAGTTTACAGGTGATCAATCAACCATTCCAAATCCGTTCTAATGACGCGTCTTCCTGATCACCTGATACTAGAAAATATATTACCAAGACTTCCGGTAAGATCTCTATTTCGCTTCAAGTCCGTTTGTAAGGATTGGTTATACGCCATTTCGAGGCATGATTTTGCAAAATCGCACCTTAGATATTCATCCGGGCGCCCTCATAACTTTCTTTTACTTGCAAATGATTCAGAAAGATGTAATTATGTGTTCAACTTGTTATCCTACGATGAAATTCAACACGATTTAAAACATGTAATACTTCCCCTAGACATTGATAATAATGGTGTAGGTGGGGTTATAGATATAGTTGGTTCTTGTGACGGGCTTGTATGCTTGTACCGCGAATTAAACCAACATCGTACCTTCTATCTTTGGAACCCTGCTATTCGACAAAGTCAAGAAATTGACCAAATTGTTGAACTTGAAGAAATCGAACCCTTTATGTTCACGGCAGCTTATGGGTTCGGTCATGGATCATACACTGACGACTACAAGATTGTTGCCATTTTTACGAGTTATACTAATGATTTAAATACTCATTTATACGTATATTCTTTGGTCATTGGAAAATGGCGAAGAATAGCTTGTGTTTTAGATAATAATCGTGTGTCTACAATAGGAATTCATAAGGGTGTTTTGATCGATAACACTGTGTACTGGCCTCTTAGAATTCGCGATCAAGGAGATCAAGAAAATCGCGTTGTTGGATTTAATTTAGATGACGAACAATTGGAGGTACACCCATGGATGAGCTGGTTGCTTCAAGAGAGCGAAGCTAACCTGCCTTTGTTTGGGATACAAGGTTGCTTGTCATTGTGTCGTTACGTAGATAATACTTGTTTCGATGTTTGGATGTTGAAAGATCGAAATGATTGGAATTCATGGGAGAAATTGTTCTATGTTAATGTCGGGTATGTCGATTTCATTCACTTCTCAAAGAATGGAAAGTGTTTGGTACACCATTTGAAGGAGCTCAAGGTGATCGATCAAGGTCAGGACGTTACACAATGTCACCAAGGGGATGACACTAATTTGGGTGGACATTACGACGGTCATTTATGGGATGTGGAAGATTATATTGAGAGTTTCGTCTGGCCTTTTTGAAGAGGAATAATCGAGCAAGTCAAAACGTGTAAAGCTGTTTTAAAAAGTGTTGGAATTTTTTTATTATAGTTGCTAATATAATATACTCCCTCCTACTGAAAGGGGAATATTAGGCTGAATAAGACGAAGTGATAGAAGAGATGGCAAAATTGCGTTATAAGGTTGAGACAGGCCGGGCATGATGTCCATGATGGGCCTCGCTTTTGGGCTCATAACTTTGCCGTCTGGCGTGCCCATAAGGATTCATTTTCAATGGCATAACAAGGCAGCATATTGGTTGTCAGTCCATTTGAAAGCACTTCCCACTGCTCATGGAGATATCGCCTGTAAATGTCCTGCTATGATGACATGATTTTTTTATTTTATTTTTCTGAGTGGAACGTATAAAGAATAATTTGCAAAAGGATGCAGTTTAAGTACTCTCAACATTGGTGAAAACTTTCTTCAAGGACAAATTCCAAGATCACTGGCCAACTGCAAGCAGTTAGAGGTGTTAGACATCAGAAAAAAATCGTTTTAATGGCACTTTCCCTGACTCGTTAAGGAACTTGTCTAGTTTACGGGTACTTGTTCTAAGAGACAACAACTTTTATGGGTCAATATCATGTCCAGATAACAACATAACCTGGCCATTCCCAAAGGAAATGCTGGCTCCAAAGCTCTCACTCAATTTCGGCTGTAGCTTACAACTGTAAACTGTTCTTTTGCTTACTTAAATCTATGTAACATACTCTTTTAAGTTTTAAGAGTGTATCGCGTAATGGGTGAGGCGTATTCATAATGAATTGATCTGAACTATAATCGTAAACCATGAAGAGCTTTGGAAGCACAACTTCCATATAAACTGTGATGCTTGAGGTATTCAGAATGTGTGCTCTCTTTGTATAATGCAGGACTGTCATCAGAGAGTACGCCATTTAGAGGCCGAAAAGTTAGCTCTTGATTCATCACGGTTGGATAAAAGAAGCATGCTGCAGACAATCGAGGTCCTCGTTTCGTGGCCACCACTCTGTGTTCAGCACTTCTAAACTTGTCATTGTTTATCAGCTACAAGAAACAAAACCGGTTATTCAGCATTGCCGGTTGAAAATATACAAAAATGAGAAACAGTCGAGAATTGCATTGACCGACTGTTACTGAATCAAAAACATTATCATTTACCTGAAACATATCACCAATTATCGCAATAAGTGCTCCGTCAATAGGCTGAACATTTATCCATTGATTTGATGCGAAACTTGAAGACCGTCAACATCGTCTTGCAGTAAAATGGTAAAGAAATAAGGCTCTGAATGGTTAGCTGTTCCCAAGGTTAGCTCTGGCTCAGGGCAGCTTGGATAGTAATGACCTACTAGTTTCCGAGCTTCCATGCATTCCATTTTGTCTAGGTGATCACTGTCAAGCCCTAGTGCCTCAGATAGCAGTTTGCTTAATTCCGTCTTCAGCGTAATAATGTCTGATACATAATCCGACATAGGTTTTCTGCAGAAGTTGTGACGGAATGTGATGAAAATTTATAACAAGAAAACAGTATACACAATTACACACATTTGGAATACAGGACTGAACTCGACTTTTAAATTTACGACAAGGTCCCTGTGCCAAAGAAACTGAAACACACCGAGTCTGATACTGATATGCAAAGTCAAAGAAACTTAAGATACAGCGACCGAGATCAGGCCGCAAAATACGTAATGCTATGATTTACAGCCTGAAATATACCTGCAGATGAGAGGCAAGGCCTGAAACTCGGTTTCAAAATCGTGAAACTGCCAAGCAATAGTATCCTTCCAAAATGCAGTATTATACACAGATTGTACAGTCATATAATACCACACCTTCCTCTTAGAATCATGAGAATAAAACTCCTGCTTCAATTCTGTCGGCTGCTCGTGAAACTCCGACACACTCTTAAGCATGTTCTTCATAACATCACAGGAAACTCCATGACCAACAACTTGAAAAATTAAAAAAGCAAAATTGGAAAAAAATTAAAAAAGCAAAATTGGGAAAAATGGCTTCGCCCGGGCTCGAACCGGGGACCTTCAGTGTGTTAGACTGACGTGATAACCAACTACACCACGAAACCTTGTTGTTAGTTAATGGCGCCTTAGAGTATATTATCTCATCTAGTAACTGTAGTTTCTGCTTTAGTTTAAGCATTTTTCTTGGGCTTTTCGATTCTTAGGTTCCTTATGTCTTCCAACTTTTGTTTCCCCTTGCATGGCCTAAATCATAGCCAGGAATTGATCCTAAAGGAGAAAACGGGTAACAATGTAAAAAAAACTTTAAAAAAGTTAAAATATCTTAACTAAAAACTTTGAAATTCTAATCACGACATGTCATATATTCGTCGCATTTTATTTTGCTTTGGTCGGTCTACTTCGAATTTAAAGAATGTCAAATTTAATTCCATTTGTTCGAGTATTGCCAATTTGGTTCGGGTTGCTCCACTAGCCTATTCTACTCCTACAATCAAGGAGTTTGCTTGTATATTTTCCATAATTGCTTTAGTGTTCATGCACAATTGTACACTATATCAAAACCGCACATTCATAGGCCAATTAGTGGCGTTTTCCCCTAGCTAAATACCTCTTGAATTGATGACTAATTGATGGAATTAAAGTGATTTTGAATGTTGGTAGTTTAATCGTGCCCTAGGCTTTCCTTAATTATTTAAGCCATTATTCGATTACTTATTACTTAGTTTAGTAGTCTTAGTTAATTTAGTTTAGTGGTTTAGCCTAATATTTCTTGATTCACGAAGCTAACTTTTAATTTAAGACAAAACTAGTATTCAATCTTTGATCTCCCTGTGGTTCGACCTCGACTACCTTTACTAGTTGAGAATTTGTTTGATTGGGTACGACGACATCTACCCATTATCAGCGGTCAATCAAATATGTTCGATAATTTGATCGGTCAGAGGCTCCATGCCACACTTAGATCCATGGTATTAAATCTTGGTTAGAGACTTGATTTGGATTATGTCATTGAGGCCTAATCTCGGTTGTTCTCTATAAATATGGTTGATACCGCCTCAAAATAAGGAAATTTTTTCACTCCAAGCTTTATTTACTTAAACAAGAAAACAAATAAACATTAAAAAACTAATTTTTCATTAAAAAATAACTTCTCATCAAATTAGAACAATTTAATCAAAATGAAATACAAGTCTAAATATAAATTGCTAAACTTTATTAGAGAATGATTTGACGCATATTACTTGCTATCTATAAAACAAAAATATAAAGTGAGATTATTAGATTTGTGGAAAGAAAAAATTATTAAAACAAGTTGAGAAGTTTATAAAATTAAATTACTAGTTTGAATGCCCGTGCGTTGCAACGGGGGTAATTAACTTATTTATAATGCAAAAAAAATTGTTATAAGGGTTTAATGTTTACATTCTATGTCTAATGATTTTTTTACATATTATTAAAATATCTCTTTAAAAAAAATAAAAGATTAATATATACGTGGGTTAACTCTTATTTATAATCATATAATCACCCCACCTTATACTAATCTTTCGATGTGGGACAATTCTACTATTTATAAGTAATATATTCACCAAACTTGGATTTTTTTTCTGATGTGGGACAATTCTACTATTTATACGTAATATATATTCATCAAACCTGCATTGTTTTTCAATGTGGGACAAATAACATACTCAGAATTACACCATCTTTTTTGCACTTAGTTCGACATCCAACCATATCTCGAATACCGAATACAGACAATTGCTACTCATTATATCTAATAGTTATATTTAAATTTAATAATATGATAAAGTACTCTCCATTAATATTTGTACGTTGTTTTTCTTCAAAAAAAATTTAACATAATTTAGATACGGAAATTTCCCGTGGTACCCCTTAATTTTGTCAGATTTTCTATGTTACCCCTACTTTTAAGAATCTGCCTATGGTACCCTTGAGGTTCCATTTTTTTGCCCATGGTACCCCCTAATGTAAAGGTTGTTAAATGGACTTATAAAATAACAATTAAAAAATAATACCCCCTTTATTGTTTTATTGGTACGGATATATCTCTGTTTTAAATAAAAAATTTAATTAACTCTATCATTATAATATTGAAAATTTCTCATGGTAACCTCTTTGATAGATTACACATGCTACCATGGACGTTTATTTTCTATTTTTTTTTAATCATAATTAAAATATGTGCAAATGATAGGAACCTATACTCTAATGATAGAATATTTTTTAACACAATTCTAATTATATTATTTAAACGTAGTATATTTACCACACCTAAATTATTTTTCAATATGAGACATATAAAATCTATAGGTAGAAAATATAATGATATGAACTTTTAAGAGTTCTCCAAGACAATACTTAAGAGACTCAAAAGATTTTGGGTTGTTGCCTAAGTTCCAAGGATGCCTTCTATTTATAATCTTAGAATCACCCACCTTATGCTATATTTCGATGTGGAAAAATTCTATTTTTTATATGTAGTATATTTATCACACCTATATTATTTTTCAATGTGGGACATATAACATATTATGAAATACACCATCTTTAATATGTGCAAATTATATGAAATCTATATATATATATATACTCTGATGATAGCATTTCTTACCATGAATCTAATAATATTATTTTCATAATATTTTTACCGATATTATTTTGCCAAATTAAATGTAAAAGTTTTTATATAAAAATTAGAAACTTCACTTGAATATAAAATAAGAAATACAGAGTATATATTATAATAACTAAAAGATTTTCCAAAGATTAACTTAAGTTAGAAATCATTATTGTAGAGACAGTAATACAAACTCTTTTAAGAGCTCTCTCTGACAATACTTAAGAGAATAAAAAGATTTTGGGTTATGACTTCTATTTATAATCATAAGATCACTCTGCCTTATGTAATCTTCCGATGTGGGACAATTCTAATATTTATACATAATATATTCACCAGACTTACATTACTTTTCAATGTAGGGCAAATAACATACTAAGTACACCATTTTTTTTTTGCACCTACTTTGACATCAACCCGATTTAATAATGAGAAAATACAATACAATACAATCTACACTCTAATGATAGCATTTTTTTGTCACAATCTAATTATATAATTTTCATACGATACTTTTTTGTCAAATGAAATATAAAGTTTTTATATCAAAATTATAAACATCACTTTAATATAATATAGAAAATGTATATATATGGGACAGTTCTATTATTTATACATAATATATTCATCACACCTACATTATTTTTCAATGTGGGATATATAACATACTAAAAAGTACATATCTTTTATATCAAAAAATTTTGGGTTAATACCTAAGTTTGAAGGATGCCTCCTATTTATATTTATAGAATCACCCTGCCGTATACTATTATTTCAATGTGAGATACATAATTTAATTATTTAGACGTAGTATGTTCATCATGCCTACATTATTTTTCAATGTGAAAGATATAACATACCAAGAAATACATGTCTCTTCTTAAAAAAGCTACTATTGTATACATATTATTTTTCTTTGAAGGTAAAACCACTTAGTCTCGATCATTAGAGACTACCATTAGTAAAACCTTTATTTTTTTATTTTCTTGTTCATGTTCTTAACTCTTTCCCGGGTAGTTCCCTGCAACGATTTCCACTTTATTTTTTATATCATATCGTATATAATGATAGAAAATCTTAAAAGCTCTTTAAAACAATATTTATGAGACTCAAATTTTTTTGGGTGGATACATAAGTTTCAAATATGCCTCTTATTTATAATCATAGGATCACATCACCTTATACTAATCTTTCGATGTGGGACAAATTCTAACTATTTATATGTAGTATATTCACCACTCCTACTTATTTTCCAATGTGGGACAAAACATACTAAAAAGTACACAATTTTACGTATTAAGAAGTACATCATCTTTAATATGTGCAAACAATATGAAATCTATACTCTAATGATAGCATTTTTTTCCACAAAGCTAATTATATTATTTTCATAATTTTTTTAACGATATTTTTTTGCCAAATGAAATGTAAAAGTTTGATATAAAAATTGGAAATATCACTTGAATATAATTTAGGAAATATACATATTATAATAATTAAAAGATTTTCCACTTTATTTTTTACATCAAAAATTATACTTTCCTAAATTAATTTTTGATGATGTGGACGCTCTCAGATCGCTCGAAAAAACTCTCTTTTATATATATACTAGATTTAATGCCCGTGCGATACACGGGCCTATTTGTAGTGTTCTATCATGTATAACGCAGTAAATAAAAATATTGAGGTAACTAATCTTAACTATATGCTACTTCATACCAATAATAATTTTAATCATATGATAACTTTTGAAAATTGTATCTCTCATTTAATAAATTATTTTATTATATGCAACTCATCAAGCCCGATTAGTTTCATTTATCATTTGTTTTGGATAAATCGACCTAAGAATATACTCCCACCGTCCCATTATTTCTTTACCTATTCTATTTTAAAACGTCTAAAGAATTTGTTTACCTTTTGATATTAAGAACATGGTTCCCTCCTATTTTCTTATCTTTGTATCAAAATCAAAGATAAATAAATGCTTAATATTGAAGGAGTAACAATATTGTATAAATAACCTAAGTACCTTACTATACACCGAAATATAACGATTCTTACACAAATATTGGAGAATTATTAGTATTGTTTAAATTGAAGAAATAATTTTATATTGTATCTTGGATTAAAGCATTTTTTTTTTCTCACAAGACACGATAAGATTCCCAAATCCCAAGTTAAGTAGAATTTGAATGTGACTTTGGGTTTATTTTACGCGTTCTACGATGGAATTTGGCGCATGATAATATTTTTAAAACCTAATCGGTAGAGCTTTTGTTAATCATTTATAAGTGTGTACAAACTTACATTAATGATTTTTTTTAGGTAAACTCATAAACAAAAGAGGTTAATTAGTTTGATGCAATTTAGGGGTTGTTTGGTTGCCACTTAGAAAACATAGGCATTGGAAAATCCCATGATTTTGAAAAACCTGGGTTGTTTGGTTGCCATAAATTTTGGAAAATGTAGGAATTAGAACTTCTCAGGAACTTCCAATGCCTACATGATGTAGGAAGTTGCTTACCTACTCCCCCCTTGGTCATTGGAAGTTCCTGTGGAATTTAATTCCTACATGAGCAACCAAACACTTTTCTGAAATTCACCCGAATTGGATGAGGGAACTTAATTCCCATGAATTGTATTTTTCTAGGAAAATTAAGTTCCTTGATCAACCAAACAACCCCTTACTCTTTATTTCATTTTATTGTACCTTGTAAGTGTAAAAATACACTTCCATCCATGATCCATACCAAATTTATTCTACAGTAGAAATAAGAATTCAAAAATCAATATTTTATATTAGTGTTTTATTCCGCATCTTTAATTCAAGGCCATTACATTGCTTGAGCACTTATTGAGTCATTGTCGTAAACTTGAATCTTGAGCACTCATTGTAGTGCTTGAATATCTTACAGGGATTGAGTAGTTTAACAAACGTTGGAGACTCTAAACTATTATGGTTTAGAAGTTTTGTCCACATTAATTAAACATATAAGGACTTGTTTGGTTGCCCAAATTCACATGAATTGTAACTTTCTAGAAACTCTAATTCCTCCATAGTGGAGGAAGTTGCTTACCTAGGCCCCCTAGGTAAGTGGAAGTTCCTATGGAATTGGAGTTCCCACATCCAATCAAACAACTTTTCCAAATTCACATGAAATAGAATAGCATAGTAATTGGATCTTCCTAGGCATTGCAATTTCCCATTGTGAACCAAACGACCCCTAAGAATCTCCTCTATACAACATAAATTATTCTTTCTAATTCCAATACAATACAAATTCCATAATTAAGGTTATAATGTACTTTCATTATTACTCCGAACCTCTTTTAGCAAGATTTTTATAGTAAAAGGCACTAATTCATATGACATATATGTCCCATCGTTCGTTAATTTGAGTCCCATGGCTGTGCTATGATTAACATTAGAGTTAGGGTAACTCTTAAGCTCTCAGCAATTTAAGAAGGATATTTTTTTTTTAGAAATTTAGATAATGGGATGTTGTAGAAAATCATAGTCCATCATTAATATAATAGCCACGGTTAAAATATAAACACATAAGTAAAAGGCGTACAAATTTCCTGCGATAAGAATACCAATGACGACAGATTAAACTTTGAATTAAAGCTTAAACAATATAATCTCAATGAAAAAAGCATACTTATATAAAAACACCAAAGAAATTGTAGTTTGGAGACGAAACTTCCCTTCGGTTGAAGCTCCTAAAACTGAACCTCGTATTTGAATATTCATATTATGTCCTGTAATACCGTCGTCGATTATTTAATATGCATACATCTCATAATCAAATAAAATAAAAGAGTATATTGAAGTAGTATAGTGTTTGAAGCTAAATAAACATAATTCATATCATATCACAAGACCATGACAATACTCATACGTAATGTTCGCACCAAAAAAATACTCATACATAATGTAATTAGTATTATTGTATGAACTCGTAATCGTGCTGCAAAAAAACAAAAACAAAGAAAGAAATCATTAATCATCAATCAATATAATATTATGAACAAATAAAAAAAATAGCATAGAAGAACAATAGAAAGAAATCATCAAATGGTTTGCGGTGAAGCAAGAGCATTGAGTATATATATAACTGGATTCATGTGTTATATAGTTGAGTCATATTAGACTTCTTGTTGTTTCGTAATTGGTACAAATATGATACTTCTTGAGCGCAATAATTCGAGTCCCCTATTGTTTTGATGATTGTGTTACAAATTTTATCTTTTAATAATCTTTGAGTTCTATCGTTGTGACGATTGTATTACAAACTTTATCTTTTAGTTTGATTTGAATTTGTTTAAATTTAAATAATTTGTTATTGTATATCCTTTGTTATAGGTATTTTGTAAAACTTGGACTCTCTGTAATCGCTCGAAAAAACCTTCCTTTAATAATATAGATAGATATAGATTAGTTTTGTGACTGAGAAAATAATTAATATATAAATTTCACGATATTACTCAATTTTCTTGATTAATTTTACAGTTCAATTTTTTTCTCATATCAAAATATAATAACGTGAAATATAAAAAATTATATAATTGTTAATTCAACATGAATAAGTAATACAAAAACAACTATATAAATACAGCGCATTCATTGCGCATGATCTATACTAGTTTTGTACTCCGTATTATTTATGTTAATTTAATTTGATAGTTAACCCTACTACCAAAGTCAAGCATATTCTAGTAATGTTATCCACCATTATAAATTTGCTTCTATCGTTAATAAAAGGTCAAAATAAAATATTTCTCCGTCCTATCATTTGTTCACATAAAAAAAAGTAGAACATAATAGAGTTGGATATCGGTGTCAGCTGGCTCAGCCCAAAATAGTCGGGCCCGGTAATGGGCTCACTCATCTACCAGCCCATCGACCCACCCTAGGCCCGTACCACCTACTCGGGCTGGGCTCGAGCTCACTCATTCCCAACTCACACTCAACAGCCCGCCAGGCCCGCATAGCCGAATAACGCAACTAGAGCGTTCTAGGCCCACCTCATCCCAGCCCAACCGCCTAAGCCCGCACAAGCGCCCACCATCAACCCGCAATGTGGGCTCAGGCTTTCTTCCATAACCCGGCCCACCCAACCCGGCCCACTGCCCATTATCTAGAAGGGAGTAGGTTAGAATGGGCCTAACTAATCATACCAAAAGTTAAAAGTTTAGGCGAAAAACTAGAGCCATACTTTGCTCGTTACTTCTAAATCTCCAAATATAAGCATAGCCGCCGTTAACAAATTCACAAAACCCTAGCCGATTAACAACAATGGAACAACACCATAGATGGAGCTCCCTTCCGGACGACATCGTCTCGGAAATTATTTCCCACCTTAACCTTCCTGATTTCGTCATAACCATTTCATCAACTATTTTCAGCATCAAACAGATTTACACAAGTAGCAGAATTGCATACAATGTTTACGAGCCTCGTTACTGGACCATTTTCGATAATCTCTTCGATTATTTCACCACACCCGTAATCGACACTTTCTATCTTAATCTTCACGTTAGCTTCTATAAAGACCCGCTTTGCTGGCCTATCATCGATACGTGGGCTCATCGACTTCGTTCTAGTAACATCCGACACTTCACGATTAATACGTTCGATAGTTTTGAATTTAGCATACGAGTGTGGCCACCGAGCATTTTCCGAATGCATTCTTTGTTATCACTTACATTGTATATCTCTTTTAAAGAGATTGCTCGTAGCGATGATCAACTTTCAATGATTCTTCCTCCGAACCTCAAGAAACTTCATCTAGTTTCGCCGAATTATGGACTTTTGGAAGAATTAATAAGTGGTTGCCCGTCTCTTGAAGACTTGTCCTTGACCCTTGATATTGATCAGAAAAGGAAAAGTTCGATATCAATTACAAGCGAGAAATTAAAGCGATTATATATAAATCTATATAAGGTTTCCAATGCTTATTGTAAGGTTATTATTATTATTGATGCTCCAATATTAGAGCATTTTAGGTATTTTACTAGGGACATATTATCAATGCAGATGTTGGATTCGATTTTGAATGTCAAGTCGCTTGCACTCCATGTTGAAGATTATTGGGACCGGAAGTTTTACACTAGTCCTAAAAAGACCGTCTTCCCTAATTTGAGACATCTTACGTTATCTTTGCCTTGGAAATTATATCAAAAAATGTTTGACGAACAATTGCTTTGTTGTCCGAATTTGAAGGTTCTTAAGCTACATTTTAGTAATTATTATGATGAGTACAAGGCGATGATTTTGAATGTAGATGCCAAATTCGCGCTAGTTGAACAAGTGAAGCGCTTAGAGGTGTATATGATTGACGGCAAATTTAGCAAACAAAGATTGAATCTATTGACATGGTTGCTAAGAAGTGCCAAGGTTTTGGAGAAGCTTGTTCTTAGTTCAGTTAACCTTTGGGATTATAATAAGTTGGCAAAATCTCAATTTCTCGAAACTTTATTCGAGTGTGCTGAGAGTACATCGCGTTGTCAAATCGAACTTCTAGGAGGTTGTAAGCTAGACTGATTCTTTGTTATCTTTTTTTTTTTTGCCATGAAATTAATTTTCCGTATTTGCTTTTAGTCGAGTTCATTTGTATTCAAAATGATGGGGCATATTCTGCACCGCTGACCAAGTCAACATGATTGAGCAAGGTCAAAGATATCCACAGCAAGTCAATGACTTAGACATACCAGCCGATGCAGCCTTTCGGCCTGCCAGCCTGGGTCTCGGCATGGCAACCTACCAGCCGGGGCACATACCCGCGTACTCATATCCAAGAACCCTCGGCATGGAGTCAACCAGGCTCGCCGGCCTGCCATGGGTCCCTCGGCCGAGGGTAGATCAGTCTTTCCACCTGCTACGCCACTTGGCCCACTTGGCCACTACGTGACAAAAGGTGAAAGTCTATAAATACTCCTCAATCCTCATTGAGGAAGGGATCCAGAATCTAACCTAAGAACCACTTAAATTGGTATTATCTCTCTCATCTCTCTACAATACACGTCCGCGAGCTACATACTACTTAATCACAATAAGTTCACTGACTTGAGCGTCGGAGTGAGTACGCTTGGCACAAAGCCAAGCCCTCAATTTGCTCATTGTTGCAGGAGAGGCCGAGGAGAGCAGTCAAGGCTAGAAGAGGCATTATTCGACAAAGCTAGTGTGGTAAACAAACCTGCTTCGGAATTCATACCCGGAACAATTGGCGCCGTCTGTGGGGACAGATACTAGAAGCTAGTCATTCCCAAACAAAAAAAAAAAGAAAGAAAACCCACCCAAAAAAGCTACGAAGATGTCAAAAGAACAAGAGGTGTTCGTAACCGAAGAGCCCCTCCACCCAGGTGATACCGTCCACAATTCTGGAGTTGTGCAGCCCTCCACCAGCCGGGTAATTCAACCGGAGTTCGGGATGCCAATAATGCCAGATACGCCGCTGCCCGCCGACCAGGTCACCGTCATGGGGCGTGTGGTCGATGCAAAGAAAGCCGAAGCGCTTTCGGACTGATTGTCGGCCGCGCCGGCTCACACCGTCACACCGATAAGAGCGGCGGAAACCGTCCAGAAGCTAGGGCCCAAAAGGTGACTCAGAAACCTAAACGAAGCACTAAGAGAGGCTGAACTCGCCAAGACGCCGGAGAGCCCAGTGTCGGTGGTAGAACTAAGCCCTTCCCGCACTCGCGGAAGGACGATGTCGCCGCGACACCCACGAGGCATGCCCCACGAGCGAAAGGAGTTCGACTCACCGAGTCGAAGAAGGAGTCCGACTCACCGTAGTCGGAGAAGAAGCCCTTCCCGCCACGGGGAGAGGGGTCGGACTAGGGATGCGAGGAGCCGATCGCCGCGTGTCATTAGACACGTGGTCAGACAGCCCCTCAGTGCCTACGTCCTAGAGACCCCGGTGCCGCCAAAGCTAAAGCTACCGTCCATATCATACAAAGGAGAGGGCGACCCAACCGATCATGCCGAGGCTTTCGAGTCTCACATGTCGGTGTGGGAGCAACCTGACGAGGTCTGGTGCCGAGTTTTCCCAACGACCTTGGTTGGAATGGCACAAAGTCGGTACAAGGGATCGCCGATGGGTCGGTATACTCCTATTCCGACCTAAGAGACGCGTTTTTTGCCCAAAAGATTTCTACCAATAAAAGGAGAGCCGTTGAGACATCGGATCTCCTGACCATCAGGCAGGAGGGAGGCGAGTCACTCCGAAGCTATGTGAAGAGGTTCGATGCCAGGGTCCAGCAGATTAGGGAGCTGAACAGCGAACTAGCGGCCTTCGCACTGATGAAAGGCCTCCCCAGAGGGGACTTGAAAAACGAGCTCATCAAGTGCGGTGGCCTGAGCCTTGAGTCCGCCAGGAAATTGGCCGACCAGGCCATTAAGGTCGAAGACTATCACAAAATATGGGTAGGCCACGGCGAGGCCGGCACTCGAAAGAAAGAGCCACCGGGAAGACAAGCCGAATGAAGGGCGCCGTGACAATAATAGGTCGCGGACCGACAGGACCCGCCAGAAGCGAACCCGCGGACGCCGGGGAGTTCAGTCCGTACTACCATAAGAAGTACAAAGATCACACCCCCCGGTCGTATCGGCCGCCGAGGTCTTCTCCCGAGCGGAAACGAGGGGCGAGAAGTGGGAAAGGCCCCCAAACCTAGGGGGACGGTGACACGAGCCTGTCTTTGAGTACCACGGCCACACCGGTCACTTAACCAACGATCGCCGGCATTTGAAGAATGCCATAGAGGAGCCGATCCGAAAGGGAGCCTCGGCAAATATATTGCCGGAGGCCAAAAGACTAACACCGGTGGCTCAGATAAAAAATCCGTCTTTCAACGGATAGGAACAATTCATGTTGTCATCGGGGGAAACGAGAACGGCGGATCCGCTCACGGGCACAAAAGGCACTGAACGAATCGATCGGGCCGTCAACTTCGTGCCCACTACAAATGCCCGCGCTTCCAACATCCCGAACATAACTATTGGGAAGAAGGACTACGAAGGAGTCATCGCCCACATAGCGACCCACTCGTAGTCCACTTAGACATAGCTAACCACCCGGTCATGAGATGCCCGATTGACACGGGTGCTTACACGAACATCATGTTCGGGAGTGCTTTCGGGGCTCGGCCAAAATTGCGGACCTTAGCCCATGCACCAACCCATTATACACTTCTCCGGCAGGCTTGGTCCCCCTGGGGTCTATCAAGTTACCAGTGATGTTCGGCCAGTCCGACACGGCCAAGAATGTGATGTCCGAGTTCGTGGTCATCGACGGCTCATCCGCATACAACGTTCTCATTGGTCGTGTCACCCTGAGTGAGGTCGATGCCGTAATGTCCATCCGGGCCCTGACACTGATGTATGTCTCGGACCGCGGGGAAGTTCATAAACTCGTCTCAAAGAACGAAAAAGACGAGGTGGTCAACGTCCAAATATCGGCCAGAGGATGCAATATGCAATCCTTCAAAGTGGCAAAGAAAGAGGAAAAAGGGAAGAACCCATCCTTAAGACAGGAGGACGAACCGATGAGCACCAATCACGTCGCCATGGTCGAAGGGGCTGAGACCGAACAGATAGAGATTGATCCGGGACGCACCGTGATCGTCGGTGTCGGCTGGAACCAAAATTCGTGGCCGGTCTCCTGACCTGCCGAGAAAGAACAAGGACGTCTTTGCGTACTCAGCCGCCGAGATGCCAGGTGTAAGCCGAGAAGTCATCGTTCACAAGCCGAACGTACTACCCAGCCGCCGCCGTGAAGCGGAGGGTGAGAAACTCCTCGGCCGAAAAGGAAGATGCCATCAAGGCCGAGGTTGATAAGTTGTTAGATGCAGGCTTTATCATCCCTTGTACGTACCCTGAATGGCTAGCTAATGTTGTAATGGTTAAAAAGTCATCAGGGGGGTGGAGGATGTGTGTTGATTTTACGCAACTTAATAAAGCATGCCCGAAAGATTGCTACCCCTTGCCTCGGATAGATAGCTTAATAGACGCAACGGCAGGCTACACAATGCTGAGCCTGCTCGACGCCTTTTCAGGATACCATCAGGTATTCATGGCAGAGGAAGACATGCCTAAATGTGCATTCATCACCATACACGGCACCTACATGTACAAGATGATGCCGTTTGGTTTGAAAAACGCCGGCGCGACCTACACAAGACTGGTGGACAAAGTATTCCAAAATCAAAAAGGGCGAAACATTGAGGCTTACGTCGACGATGCTATTGTCAAGAGCAAGTCCGACGGCGAGCACCTAGCCGATTTACACGAGACATTTTGTTCACTAAGGAAATACAAGATGAAGCTTAACCCTACAAAGTGCAACTTCGGTGTCCGGCCGGAAATTCCTCGGCGTGCTTGTCGGCGCCGGGGAATTGATGCCAATCCGGAGAAAGTGCGAGCAATTCTAGACTGCCGAGCCGAGGAATCGCAAAGAGGTCATGATATCGACCGGGAGGATGGCGGCCCTTGCCCGATTTATCTCTCGGTCAGCCGACAAGAGCACCCCATTCTTCAAAGTGCTAAAGGGGAATAAGGACTTCTGGCTGGGGGAGAGAACAGAGCACGGCTTTCAAACAACTCAAGGCCCATCTCGCAAACTCTCCCGACCCCCGTCCGCACCGACGGGGGAAACACTATATCTATATCTAGCAAGAACCTCGCCACGGTCGTGCCGTAATCGTCAGAGAAGAAAACAAGCAGCAGCACCCAATCTACTTTATCAGCCATACACTGTTGCCTGCCGAGAGAAACTACCCGCTGATTGAAAAAGCAGCCTTTGCCGTGGTTGTTGCCGCAAGGAAGTTGAAACCCTACTTTGACGCGCATCCCATGACGGTCTTAACCGACCAGCCGTTGGAAAAAGCATTGGAAAAATTCGAACAGTCAGGCAGACTTATCAAATGGGCGAGAGAGCTATCTCGGCTTCGGCATTCAATACAAACCGAGGCCTTCGATAAAGGGGCAGGCGCTGGCAGACTTCTTGGCCGAATGCACGTATCAGGAAGAATCGTGTCCCGGCATGTGGGAGGTATATACCGATGGATCCTCCACAACGAACGGCTCGGGAGCCGGCATCCTTATCATCAGCCCAAACGGGGACGAATTCGAGTACGCTTTGAAGTTTACCTTCTCGACCTCAAACAACGAATCCGAATATGAGGCAGTGATAACCGGAGTTGAGTTAGCCAGAGCCGCCGGCGTAACACATCATTTTGAAAATGTACTCTCTCTTGGTGACTAACCAATACGAAGGAGAGTACGAAGCTCGGGACGATGGGATGGTAAGATACCTGGAAAAGGTAAAAGCCGAGACCTCAAAATTGAAGTCATTCAAAATGCGACACATCCCCAGGTCTGAGAACAACCGGGCCGACGCTCTCTCAAAACGCCGATTCGACCATAAAGAATATCACCCGTCTGTCTTTGGTGGACATCAGGAACGCTAAAAGCATTGACGAAACCATCGGCATGGTGTGCGACGTGGAAGCTGAGACGACATGGATGAGTCCGATAAAGAGGTTTAAACTGACAAATGAGTTACCGGAGGACCGCAATCTCTCACAAAAGATAAAGAGGATCGCAAAGAAGGTACTTGGTATTTGAAGGAGAGTTATACAGAGGTCCGTGACAAGGCCACTCCCGAAGTGTGTCGGTCCAACCGATGCAGAGCTAATCTTGTAAATACACGAAGGCATCTGTGGACATCACATGGGGCAAGAACGCTAGCCCACAAAGCTCTCCGAGCCGGCTACTTCCGCCCACCATGCTTGAGGATTCCGTAAACAAAACCGTAAAATGCAAATGCAAATTGCCGATGCACGCTCCGTGATACACGCACCTTCCCGAGACCTGCAACCGAACTGCTTAATCCCCTTCCCTTTGCACAGTGGGGAATGGATCTACTAGGGCCATTCCCAACGGCATCCGGAGGAAGAAAGTTCCTAATAGTCGCCGTCGACTACTTCACCAAATGGGTGGAGGCCGTGGCAGTACCTGCGAAAACTGCGGCGGCCGTAAGAAAGGTGATCTGGGAAAATGTCATAACTCGTTTTGGGTTACCCCAAGTCATGGTGTTCGACCATGGCCGAGAATTTTGGAGTGACACAATAATGAGCTGGTTGGAAGAACTCGGCATCAAATTTGCGTATTCCTCCGTCCGCCACCCCGAGCAACGCAACGGACAAAGGAGGCGACCAATAAAACGATCCTCAACGGCTTGAAGAAGACAGTTGAAGACCTCAAGGGAAGATGGGCCGATGAGCTACCCGGCGTACTATGGTCCCTCCGGACCACGGAGAAAGAAGCAACGGGTGCATCCTTTTCACCTAGTCTACGGGTCCGGCGCGATCCCGCCGATTGAAGCAACGGTGCCAACATTCAGAACGGCCACTTTTAACCCGGATGAAAACGAGGAAGGCCTAAGAACCTCCCTGGACCTGGTCGAAGAAAGCCGAGATACGGCACGCCTCAACTTAGCAAAGATATCGAGCCGAATGAAAAGGGCCTACAAACCGAAGAGTCCACAAAAGGGACTTAAAAGTAGGAGATCCGGTCCTAAGGAAGTCACCACCACCAACAAAGGAAACCTCCATGGCAAGTTGACGGCCAACTGGGAGGGTCCCTACAAGGTAGTTGAAGAAATGAGGCCGGTACATACCGGTGACGGACATGGGAGATATACCTTTGATGAGCCATTGGAACACCGACAATCTCGAAAATACTTTGTATAACAAAGAGTTACCCAAAACAATTGTTGGCACCCCAATGCATATTCATATCTAATGAGGAATCATCCAAGTTTTTCATCAAAGTGTTAATCCACCCCAATCAGAAGGCATACTAACATATGTACACAGCAGACAGAGCCAAAACCTCGGTCATCCCGGCCTTTAACGGGGGTGACGGGGGGACGAGCCGATATGCTAACATATGTTCAACGGCGGTCAAAACGTAAACTCCGTTGCCCCGGTAATTGGCCGGGAAGAGACGAGTGAAACGCGACTGCCCTCGGCAAATTAAGACCGAGTTTAAAGACGTTAAACACAGTTGAGATACGCATTCTAACTGCCTCGGCCAAGCCGAAGGTAAAAACGAAAAAGCGCTCAATTAATTAACGCAACTGCCCTCGGCAAATTAAGACCGAGTTTAAAGACGTTAAACACAGTTGAGATACGCATTCTAAAACTGCCTCGGCTGAAGCCAAAGGTAACAACGAAAAGCGCTCAATTAATTAACGCAAGAAGACAAGTGAAGGAATAAATCAAAAGGCCTCGGCCAAGCCAGAGGCAAAGCAAGCAAAATCTCATTAAGGAAAAGGTAACGAGTTACAAGAAGGAGAAACACAGACGACGGCCGTCCCCTTTGGGATAAGCCAAGACTCTACCTACCAAGGTCTTACAAAAGTACAGGGAAAAGTAAAGCAAAAGGTTACGGACTGGTTCTTTGAAGCGCCAAAAGGATGGCAGGGAGAAAAGGCTTAATAGTTGGCCCCCGAATAGCTGAAGCTATCCGAGACGCCGGGTGAGCCTGGTGACGACCGCCCGTCTCCCTATGCCTGTTGCTGCTTGCCCTTACCGCCATCAGCAGCGTTACCCTCGGTGAGCGACTTAGATGCGCTCTGGGCAGCCTTAGCATCCTCAGCTTTCTTGGCAGCCTTAGCATCCTCAGCTGCCTTATCCGCCGCATCTTTCTTAGCAGCCTCAACATCCTCAGCTGCTTTCAGTCTGGCGGACTCCTCCCTCATCTTCTCTGCAAGGGCCGCCTTTGCAGCGGTCGCCTCCTCCTCCTTCTTGGCCCTGGCATCCTCGGCAGCCTTATCCGCCGCAGCCTTCTCCTTAGCTTCGAGCCTATCATCGAACAGCTCGTCAAATTTTGTCCACCGAAAGGAGCCATCCGGATAGACCTCATCTACCACCTCCCTGAAAGCTTCTTCGGTCAGGTCCCTATACTGAGCACACATACGTGGGAGAAGCTTGTTTTGAAGTGTCTCAATATCCTTCTCCCTTTGGGCAAGGATAGCACTAGTCTCCCTATGCGACTCTGCTTGGAGCCGATACGCCCTTTTCGACTCCTCCCTTTGGGCGACAACAACGTCGTAGCCGCCCTTGTACTGTCCCGTTCCTCCTTCCTTCACTTGGCGGCGCGAATCGCAGCCTCTACCTTGGCCTTCTCGGCCGACAAAGAGCTTCTCAATTTCCTCGACCCGCGCTTGTGCGGCAAGGAGGTCATGCTTAGCCTTTCCGCCACCCCTTTGCGGCAACAACATCGAGCCTCACGCTTCTATCAACGGTCCCGTATCGGCCAAGGCCTTTTCTTGCTCCCTAATACGAGAGCCGACCAGATCGGACCAAATCCCAACCTTCTTGCTCAGCTTTGTACCCTCCGCTATGAGCCGGTCGTTGGATATCGACGCAAGTACGGAGTCGGCATTTTTCCCGCCGTCTGCATAGGCCTCTTCTCAACTCGCCGCTCGATGGTGGGACAGATCGCGCCGGTTGATCTACAAAAAATTCAACCAAAGACTCCACGTCAACGTTCATGGACATACCGAGAGCCGGTCATCGGTATATCTAATGAGCCGGCTAAATCCGAGCCGCAAGTTAGACCTGCACGAGGGCTTGCTCTTCTTGGCCGCTTGATCCGTTTCCTCGGCGCGGCATTAACATGAGCGACGGAAGCCGAAGCATCGGTGGCATGGGTAGATCTTTTCCTCTTACGCCTAAGCGGAGATCCCTCAGCATCGGAATCCTCTCCATCGACAATGTCAACGACCTCCACCTCTGGTGGAGGCGGAATAGAGGTTGACACCGTCGCCGCCGTAGACTTGGCTTTTCGGACCCGGCGAGGAATGGCAGCAGCTACCTTGGCCTGGGCCGCCGTATCGTCCAAGCCCTTCAGGAGGTCAGTAGGCGACGGACGGCGGTCATGCACATCGACCTTCGGATTCTTCTCCTTAACGTTTCCGTCTTTGTCCAGCCCCATCTTCTCGAGGAGTTGCTCAGACAGTTCGGGACCAAAGTGCTCTGTAAAAGAAACAAAGCAAAACTTAGACAAAGGGACATGTCAAGAAACAAACAACGAAAAACATTAAAGCAGAAATGGGCCTCACACCGACCCCACTCACCCTGTGCTAGGGCCGGTATGAGGCCGACGTGGCAAAGCGGCTCATCCATCTGGATGACTTGCGTCGGGGGCAACCAAACCTTCGGCGCCCCATCATCATCGACCTCGAAAAGCTTCGATGCTCGCTTCGTCCTCATTAAGATAGACATTCCCGGCGTCCATCTTATTCTTGCCCTTGGGGATCATCTTCTCACGCTCCCCTTTGCTCTCGCACCGCAAGTTAACATGGTGCTCAAAAGACCGAGGCAACGGATAATCATCTGGGACCTCGACATACACCCACCGTTCCTTCCAGCCCTTGCAAGAGGTGAGCTTAGGCACGGTGAGATAGCCCGGCTCAGTCTGGACGCTATACCACCCCCGGCCACCTTGAACATTCATTCGAAGAAAATGAATTCGGCGGAATAAGTTTACCGTTGGGATCACCCCCCTGAAGCGACACAGCCACACGAAGCCGACTATAGTCCTAACGGCCAAAGGGTGAAGCTGCGCCGCTGCAACGTTCATCGCCTGAATTATGGAAGAGACGTACATATTGAGAGGAAACCGGAGACCATACTCCAGGTGCCTCATATATACGCCGATGTGACCCGGGGGAGGGCAACAGACGGCCTGACCCTCCCCAGGGATGACAATGTTGTACCCCTTGCCAAAAAAGAAGTGCTCTTCGAAAAATTCGAGCCGTAGCAAATGACCAACTTATCAATAAAACCACGATCGGCGCCGTAGTACAGGGCATCGTAATGATGCAAGATCCGCTCTCTCCGTCCCGGAAGGATTCCTTTCCTCATCATCATCACCGTCATCCACATCGTCATCATCCTCCCACTCCTCCGAACTCGCGGTCAACTTCCGGGGAAGGAGACCTAGGGCCCCTCGACCTTAACGGAATTGCGGCTACCACCTCCTCCTCATCAAGACGCGACGGGGAACCCCCCGGCGCACGAGTACTGGGACCGGCATCAGTAGAAGACATGGTTCACAACAATTACTTAAACAAAACAAAAAGTTGAAAAGGTTTTTCGGTTTACCTTGAAGAAAAGTGCTACGCCGACGTAAAAATTCTGAAGATCGGAAGAGAGGGAAAGACTTGGAATTTTGGAAAGAAGAAAATTTTTAGAATGAATGAAATTGCTAACCAATTTCACTTCAAAAGTCTGGTATTTATAGGCAAAAGCCCATAAAGGAGGACCAATCAAAACGCAGCCCATAAAGCGTCAGCCAATCAACAAAGAGACACATGTCAGGCATGCATACACGGAATGTCAATCGACGCAACAGTTGAATGTCAATCAATGCAACAGTAACCAAGCGTCTTCAACACGCCCCTTTATATCCCTTTGACTATTCATCTTCCTCAGCAAAATCCTAAAGTATCTGTTCTCCGCCGGCAGTATGACTAACCAAGCTAGGTAGCACCGGCCGGGGGCAATCAAAAGTACACCGGCACTCTCAACCTTGAGTCCGCCGGCCAGTAACATCTTTTCTTCCACATTTGATGTCCATTACCCATCCATGTGGAGGGGGGATATGGTACGGCCCGCACAGAAGTAAGCCGAGGGAGAAGAAGCCGGGGCAGAAAATTTTCACTTGCGCAGAATATACGCTCAGCATACATCGGAGCCCATACCACGGCATAGACTACGCTGGGGGCAAATTGATGGGGCATATTCTGCACCGCTGACCAAGTCAACATGATTGAGCAAGGTCAAAGATATCCACAGCAAGTCAATGACTTAGACATACCAGCCGATGCAGCCTTTCGGCCTGCCAGCCTGGGTCTCGGCATGGCAACCTACCAGCCGGGGCACATACCCGCGTACTCATATCCAAGAACCCTCGGCATGGAGTCAACCAGGCTCGCCGGCCTGCCATGGGTCCCTCGGCCGAGGGTAGATCAGTCTTTCCACCTGCTACGCCACTTGGCCCACTTGGCCACTACGTGACAAAAGGTGAAAGTCTATAAATACTCCTCAATCCTCATTGAGGAAGGGATCCAGAATCTAACCTAAGAACCACTTAAATTGGTATTATCTCTCTCATCTCTCTACAATACACGTCCGCGAGCTACATACTACTTAATCACAATAAGTTCACTGACTTGAGCGTCGGAGTGAGTACGCTTGGCACAAAGCCAAGCCCTCAATTTGCTCATTGTTGCAGGAGAGGCCGAGGAGAGCAGTCAAGGCTAGAAGAGGCATTATTCGACAAAGCTAGTGTGGTAAACAAACCTGCTTCGGAATTCATACCCGGAACACAAAACATTATGTTTATTGCACAATGTGGATTTAATTCCGGATGCTAAATTTAAGTTATATGAAGCGGCTAGAGATGAATAGAACCACGGTTCATTTCGACGAACAATTGATGAAGCTAATGAAATATTTCCTAACGAGTTTCGTATCCTGACGATAATGATCGATCACTTAGCAGAAGCAGCTCGATTTTGACTGAGTAGTATATATCATTTGTCCAATCTAATTACGCCCTACTCTAAATCATTTGTTTACCTTTATCAATTTAAATATAGTACACAAATGAGAATAAAATACAGTACACAAATGAGAATTGGTTCGGAGGCCACAGAACAAATGAGAATAAAATACGATACTCGACTCGCATGAGTGACGGACCAAGTTGTCTTCCTCGTCTACGCTTTGATTCTTCTTTGATGCTTCGTCTTGTCTTAGCATAATCCGTCTTCGACACAAATTCAAGGCACAAATTCCTAACACAAATAAATGCAATAAGCACGGTTAAAAAAAATCGTACGAACCATGGAGAGACTATGAAATTCACCGTCCGTTCCATGGTCGGATAATGAAATTCATCGTTTATCCATGAAGTTCAACATTTCATCCATATGTATGGATGATGAACTTCATCGTTTCTCCATGATTTTGACGATGAACTTCGTTGTCCTCCCACGGCCACCACGGCAACAACATCACGAAATCAACATGGAAACACGAATAGAGGGAGTAATTAACACGAAAATAACAAAATACGAAATCAGCACAAAATAGCAAATTACAATTAAAATCAAGCCATCAAACATAGAATCAAAACCTTGTTTGTTAAATGTTAGAAGCAGATTTGATTTATAATTAAAGATGACATTTGTAGATTACGGTTAGTATAGGGAGGTGGCAATCGGATCACTCAGTCTGATTACGGGTTGATGGGGCATATTCTGCACCCGCTGACCAGTCAACATATTGAGCAAGGTCAAAGATATCCACAGCAAGTCAACGGCTTGGGCAGCCTAACCGACGAGGCCTGTCGGCCTGTCAGATGGGTCCCGGCCGGGGCAATCAGCCGGGGCACACATCCGCGAACTCATATCCAAGACCCCTCGG
The DNA here is from genome assembly GCF_048544455.1 of Silene latifolia. Lineage (NCBI taxonomy): Eukaryota > Viridiplantae > Streptophyta > Magnoliopsida > Caryophyllales > Caryophyllaceae > Silene > Silene latifolia. Next base: position 9,327,945 of record NC_133536.1, on the reverse strand, counting down.
CGGTGAGTCAACAGGGCACGCCGGCCTGCCATAGGTCCCTCGGCCGAGGGGTAGATCAGTCTTTCCACCTGCTAGCCACTTGGCCACTTGGCCACTACGTGACAAAAGGTGAAAGTCTATAAATACTCCTCTACTCTCATTGAGTAAGGGATCCACAATTTAACCTAAGAATCACTATTCATCTGGTAATATCTTCCTTATCTCTCTACAATATATACTTCACCAAGTAACCACAACTTATCTTTCTAAGTTTACTGACTTGAGCGTCGGAGTGAGTTCGCTCGGCCCAAAGCCGAGCCCTCAGTTTGCTCATTGTTTCAGGAGACCGCAAGGAGGAGTGAACAAAAGACGTCATTCTACAAGCACGAGTGGTGACAAATAACTGCTCTGGAATTACACCCGTAACAATTGGCGCCGTCTGTGGGGAAAGATACTAGAAGCTAGTCACATTCATTCCCAAACAAAAAAAAAACAAAACAAAAACCCACCCACAAAGCTAAGAAGATGTCGAAACAACCAGAGAAGGTGTTGGTGGAAAACAAATTCTACCAAGACGACACATTCCACAACTCAGAAATCGGGCAGTCCCCCACCGGCCATATCACTGGTACGACGAACGGGACGCCAAAGGAACAAGATATACCGCTGCCCGCCGACCAGATCACCGTCATGGGACACGTGGTTGATGCAGCAAAGCTGAAGCTACTCCTGGACATAATTGCTAGTACGCCGGCTCACACTGTCACACCGACAAGAGCGGCGGAACCCGTCCAGGAGACCAGGGCCTTAATGTGACTCCAAGAGACTTGAATGGAGCACTCGGAAGAAGCCGGCCCTATCAAGACGCCGGGGAGCCCGGAGCGCTAGTGGTAGACCTTAGTCCTTCCCGCACTCGCGGGAGGATGGCGCGCCGCCAGCCGCGACGAGGCACCCCCCAGAGGAGTGAAAGAAGCCCGACTCACCAGAGTCGGAGAAGAAGCCCGACTCACCAGAGTCGGAGAAGAAGCCCTTCCCGCCACGGGGAGAGGAGCCGGACTAGGGATGCGAGGAGCCGATCGCCGCGTGTCATTCGACACGTGGTCGACAGCCCCCTCGGCGCCTACGTCCTAGATACCCCGGTCGACTAAGTCGAAGTTGCCACCTATAGCATACAAAGGAGAAGGCGACCCAACCGACCACGTCGAGGCTTACGAGTCTCACATGTCAGTATGGGAGCAACCCGATGAGGTTTGGTGCCGAATCTTCCCAACGACACTGCATGGGATGGCACAAAGTTGGTACAAGGGGCTACCCGACGGGTCGGTATCTATTCGTTACGCCGACCTAAAGGACACGTTCCTAGCCCAATATTCCTGCAACAAGAGGAGGGCCGTGGAGACCTCGGACCTCCCGACTATCGACAGAAGGAGGCGAATCTCTCCGGTTATGTGAAGAGGTTCGACGCCAAGGTTCAAGCAGATTCGTGAGCCGAACAATGAACCCGGCGACCTTTCGCGCGATGAAAGGCCTCCCGAGAGGAGACCTAAAGAATGAGCTCATCAAGTGCGGCGGCCAGAGATTAGACTCCGCCAGGAAAATGGCCGATCAAGCCATTAAGGTGGAGGACTACCACAAAACCTGGGCAGGCCCCAGCGAGGCCGAGCACTCAGAAAGAAAAAGCCGCCGGGAGGACAACCCGGATGAAAGACGCCGTGACGATAATAGGTCACGGTCGACGTGTCGACCAGAAACGAGAACTCGGTGGACGCCGGGGGGTCGAGAACGAACCGCCGAGGCGGTACAATGATCACACCCCGGCCGTGTCTCGGTCGCCGAGGTTTTCGCCCGAGCAAGAGCGAGGGTCGAGTGGGAGAGGCCTCCCGGTAGCCGAGGAGTGACGTGACACGAGCCAAGATCTTGTGAATACCACGGCCACACCGGTCACCTTACTGACAACTGCCGGCATCTGAAGAATGCCATTGAAGAACTGATCCGGAAGGGGAGCCTCGGCAAGTATGTTGCCAAAGGCCAAAAGACTGATGCCGACGGTTCGGATAAGAAATCCGTCTTCGAACGGATGGGAGTAATCCATGTTGTCATCGGGGGCAACGAGAACGGTGGGTCCGCTCATGGGCACAAACGGCACCTGAACGAGCTGTATCACGCCATCAACTTTGTGCCCAACACAGCGACTCCCGCTTCCAACATCCCCGATATAACTATTGGGAAGAAGGATTACGAGGGAATCATCACCCCTCACAAAATGACCCACTCGTAGTCCACTTGGACATAGCCAACCACCTGGTGAAGAGGTGCCGATTGACACGGCGCCTACACAAACATTATGTACAAATAATGCTTTCTCAACCTCGGTCTCGAAAGTTGAAGACTTGAGCCCCGCACCAACCCGTTGTACGACTTTTTCGGAGCTTCTACCTGTACCCCTTGGGTCAATCAGGCTGTCGGTGAGGTTCGGCGAGGGAAGTGCGGCCAAAAACGTTATGTCTGAGTTCGTGGTCATTGACGGCTCGTCCGCCTACAACGTTCTGATAGGCCGAGCCACCCCGAGCGAGGCCGATGCGGAATGTCCATCCGGCTCGACATTGATGTATGTCTCGGACCGGGGGGAAGCGCATAAGCTCGTTTCAAAGAACGAAAAGGACGAAGTGGTCAATATCCAAGTGTCCGCCAGAGGGTGCAACATGCAATCCTTCAAAGTGGCGAAAAAGTCAGAGAAGGGGAAGAGCCCGTCCTTGCAACAGGAGGGCGAGCACATGGATGCCACCGTCGGCATGGTTGAAGGAACGGAGACCGAAGAGGTAGAGATTGATCCAGGCCGCACCGTAACTATCGGTGTTAACCTGGAGCCAAGATTCAGAGCCGCACTCCTAGATCTGCTGAGAAAGAACAAAGACGTCTTCGCCTACTCAGCGGCCGAGATGCCAGGCGTGAGCCGGGAAGTAATTGTTCACAAACTAAACGTACTCCCCACCGCTCGCCCTGTCAAGCAAAGGATGAGGAACTCCTCAGCCGAGAAGGATGAGGCCATCAAAGCCGAGGTAGATAAATTGCTGGCGGCAGGCTTCATCATGCCTTGTACCTATCCTGAGTGGTTAGCTAATGTTGTAATGGTGAAGAAATCATCGGGGGCATAGAGGATGTGCGTGGATTTTACCAATCTTAATAAAGCATGCCCCAAAGATTGCTATCCCTTGCCTCGAATAGATAGTTTAATCGACGCGACGGCAGGCTACACTATCTTGAGCTGGACGCCTTCTCAGGGTATCATCAGGTGTTCATGGCCGAGGAAGACATGCCTAAATGCGCATTCATCACTGCTAACGGCACATACATGTACAAAATGATGCCGTTTGGTTTAAAGAACGCCGGTGCAACTTACACAAGACTGGTGGACAAAGTGTTCCAAAATCAAAAAGGGCGAAACATTGAGGCTTACGTCGACGATGCTATTGTAAAAAGCAAGTCCGACAGCAAGCACTTAGCCGATTTGCACGAGACATTTTGTTCACTAAGGAAGTACAAGATGAAGCTCAACCCAATGAAATGCAACTTCGGTGTCCGGGCAGGTAAGTTCCTCGGCGTACTTGTCAGTGCCAGGGAAATTGACGCCAATCCAGACAAAGTCCAGGCGATCCTAGACCTGCCGGAGCCGAGGAATCGAAAGGAGGTCATGATGCTGACCGGGAGGATGGCGGCTCTAGCCCGTTTCATCTCTCGGTCAGCCGACAAGAGCACCCCATTCTTCAAGGTGTTGAAGGGGAATAGAGACTTCGGCTGGGAGGAGGAGCAGAGCACAGCTTTCAAACAACTGAAAGCTCATCTTCAGACTTTCCCAACCCTGTCCAGGCCGATGCTGGGGGAAACACTATATCTGTACATAGCGATTTACCTCGCCACGGTCGATCCGTGATCGTCAGAGAAGAGGACAAGCAACAACACCCAATCTACTTTGTCAGCCATACATTGTTGCCCGCCGAGAGAAATTACCCGCTGATTGAAAAAGCAGCCTTTGCTGTCGTCGTCGCTGCAAGGAAACTGAAACCCTACTTCGACGCACATCCCGTGACGGTCCTAACCGACCAGCCGTTGGAGAAAGCATTGGAAAAATTTGAGCAATCCGGCAGACTCATCAAATGGGCAGTAGAGCTATCCGGCCGGCATTCGGTACAAGCCAAGGCCCTCAATAAAGGGACAGACGCGGCGATTTCCTGGCCGAATGCACATACCAAGAAGAGCAAAACCCCGGAGTATGGGAGGTATACACCGACGGGTCCTCCACGACGAACAGCTCGGGAGCCGATACTTATCATCACCCAAACGGGGACGAGTTCGAGTACGCCTTGAAATTTACCTTCTCGGCCTCAAACAACGAATCCGAATACGAGGCGGTGATAATCGGAGTCGAGCTAGCTAGGGGCCGCAGGGCGGAGCACATCATTTTGAAAACAGAGTCACTTTTGGTGGCTAATCAAATCGAGAGAGAGAGTACGAGACTCGAGACGACGGAATGGTAAGATACCTGGAAAGGGTAAAAGCTGACACCTCAAAGTTGAAATCTTTTCAGATACAATGCATTCCCAGGTCTGAGAACAACCGAGCCGACGCTCTCTCAAAACTCGCCAGTTCAACCATCAAGAATGTCAGCCGAACCGTGCTGGTGGACATCAGGAATGCCAAGAGCATTACTGAGGCCGTCGGCATGGTGGGTAACATAGAGACCGAGTGGATGACTCCGATAATGAAATACAAATTGACAAATGAACTACCGGAGGACCGCAGTCTCTCGCAGAAAATAAAGAGGATCGCAGCAAGGTACTTGGTGTTTGAAGGGGAATCAGACAGAGGTCCGTGACGAGGCCACTCTTAAAGTGCGTCGGTCCAGCCGACGCGGAGCTAATACTGACAGAGATACACGAAGGCATCTGCGGCCATCACATGGGGGCAAGAACACTAGCCCACAAAGCTCTCCGAGCCGGCTATTTCTGGCCCACCATGCTTGCAGATTCCAGAGCCAAGACCAAAAAATGCAACAACTGTCAAATGCATGCTCGGTGATACATGCTCCATCCCGAGACCTGCAGCCGGTGCTTAATCCCCTTCCTTTCGCACAGTGGGGGATGGATCTACTAGGGTCATTTCCAACGGCATCCGGCGGAAGAAAGTTCTTGATTGTCGCCGTCGACTACTTCACCAAATGGGTTGAAGCTGTAGCAGTACCTGCAAAGACGACGGCAGCCGTAAGAAAGGTAATCTGGGAAAATGTCATAACTCGTTTTGGGTTACCCCAAGTCATGGTATTCGACCACGGCCGAGAGTTTTGGAGTGACACAATAATGAGCTGGCTGGAAGAGCTCGGTATCAAATTTGCATACTCCTCCGTCTGCCACCCACAGAGCAACGGACAGGCGGAGGCGGCCAATAAGACAATCCTCAATGGTTTGAAGAAGACAGTTGAAGACCTAAAGGGAAGATGGGCCGATGAACTACCCGGCGTCCTATGGTCCCTGCGAACCACGGAGAAAGAAGCAACGGGTGCAAATCCGTTCCACTTAGTCTACGGGTCCGAAGCCGTCCCGCCAATTGAAGCGGCGGTGCCGACATTCGAACGCCACCTTCAACCGGTTGAAAATGAGGAAGGCTTAAGAACCTCCCTAGACCTAGTTGAAGAAAGCCGAGATACAGCACGCCTCAACTTGGCGGTGTACCAAAACCGAATGAGAAGAGCTTACAACCGAAGAGTCCACAAAAGGGACTTGAAAGTAGGGGATCTAGTCCTAAGAAAGTCGGCCGCCACCAACAAGGGAAGCATTCATGGTAAACTAACGGCCAACTGGGAGGGTCCCTACAAAGTGGTTGAAGAAATGAGGCCGGGTACATACCGGCTGACCGACATGGAGGGTGTGCCTCTGATGAGCCATTGGAACACTGACAATCTCAGGAAATACTTTGTGTAGCGGCGGAGGTGTCCAAAACAATTGTTGGCACCCCAACGCATGTTTACATCTAATGAAGAATCACCCAATTTTTCCATCAAAGTGTTTATCCCCTCCGCGGTCATATCGTGATAGACGCCCGCCCCAGCCGCCGGGCGATTTACCCCAAGAATCTTTGTCGCGCCGTAACCCCTAGTCGCCTCGGCCCGCCGAAGGCCTGGCAGGGGACACAACGGTCGACACGCCAACTTACGCTGTCGCGTCGTAACCCCTAGTCGCCTCGGCCAATCGAAGGCCTGGCAGAGGACACAACGATCGATACGCTAACTTACGCTGTCGCGTCGTAACCCCTAGTCGCCTCGGCCAACCGAAGGCCTGGCAGGGGACACAACGATCGATACGCTAACATACGCTGTCGCGTCGTAACCCCTAGTCGCCTTGGCCAACCGAAGGCCTGGCAGGGGACACAACGATCGATACGCCAACTTACGGCCGTCGCGTCGTAACCCCTAGTCGCCTCGGCCCGCCAAGGCTGGCAGGGGACACAACGGTCGACACGCCAACTTACGCTGTCGCGTCGTAACCCCTAGTCGCCTCGGTCCGCCGAAGGCCAGGCAGGGGACACAACGATCGATAAGCCAACTTACGCTGTCGCGTCGTAACCCCTAGTCGCCTCGGCCCGCCGAAGGCCTGGCAGGGGACACAACGATCGATACGCTAACATGTTCACAATGGCGGTTGAGAAGCGCAAATCCGACGCCTCGGTCAGACCGAGAGTGAAAGAGGAAGCGACCAACACGCTAACATGTTCAAGAAAAAGACGTTAAACGCAGTTGAGATACGCGTTCTAGCCGCCTTGCTAAGTGAAGGTAAAAATAAAAAGCGCTCAATTAATAACGCAAGAAGACAAGAAAAGACCTCGGCCAAGCCAGAGGCAAAACAAGCAAACTTTCATTAATGACAACAGATTACAAGCGAGAAGAATGCAGACGACGGCCGTCCCCATAGAGATAAGCCAAAACGCAACCTACCAAAGTCTTACATAAACAAGGAAAAGAAAAGCAAAAGATTACAGACATGATATTTGAAGCGCCAAAAGATGGCGGGGAGGAAAGGCTCGAGGTTGGCCCCGAACAAGCTAAAGCTATCCGAGACGCGGGGTGAGTCCGGTGACGACCGCCCGTCTCCCTACGCTGATGCTTGCCCACCATTGACGCGCGCGTCAACTTCGATGGCGGCCCAGAGGAAAGCTTGTCATCAGCCTTCAGCCTTTCAGCCTCCTCTTCGGCCTCCTTCACCTTTGCATCATAAGCCGCCTTGGCCTCGGCTATCTGAGCCGCCTTCGCCGCCTCCTCTTTTTCCGCAACCGCCTTTTCCGCGGCATCGGCCATCTCATCCAGAAGCTGTTCAAATTTCTCCCACGGGAAGGAGTCTTCAGGAATGAGCCTCTTGATTGCCTCCCTGGTCGCTTCCTCGGCCAGATCCCGGAATTGAGCGCACAAGTCAGGGAGGACCTTATCTTGAAGCACCTCAATATCTTTCTCCCTTTGGGCAAGAACAGCCCTAGTGTCCGCAAGTGCCAGCGACTGAGCCTCATACATCCCCCTCCATTCTTCCCTTTTGGCAACAACGGCGTCGTAGCCACCCTTATACCTATCCCGCTCCTCCAGCAACCGGGCAGAGGTGGTTTAACACCCCGGTTTATGAAGGAGCCTTTAGCAAGACATTCCCTAATAAACCGGACTGTTACCATCTCGGTTTCCCGAGGTAGTGAATAACAAATTAAACTCCAAGGCAATTTATATAATTATTCTTAACTTAATTATTACAAAACCTCTTTAACGTCAAAATACAAAGAACTAACATAAATAAAAGTGAAAGTCTTCTAAATGATGATCTAGCTACTAAGTCTTCCGATCCAGTGTCTCACGCCCATCAAGCTCCCGTTCTATCTCTTAAACCTGTCAAGTCTGCTCCCCATTAAAAGGTTCATCACAGGTGTTCACGAATACACAGGGTCAACCACGAGGTTGAGTAGGGAAAACAATGAAACAACAAAAATATGATATGCATGCTCCTCCGTCACCTCCATCTCCATCTCAACTCATATTTCATAACTCATATCTCATAACTCATAACCCGGACAACCCAAATGACCATACCGATCCCCTGGTAGACTATAGATATCGACCGTGCCGATCTCGCACTCAGGAGGACACCGGCAAGTCTGCTGCAGAACCCTTTGGCCCTTATCACAACAAAGCATCATCACCACACCACATCACCTCAACATCCTCCATCTCCAATGCATATGAATGCTCAACAGTAAACAATGCAATACAATATGTATATCAATGAATGAAATCATGCCAGCTACCAAATGTTGTGATAACACACTCAACACGTACAGTTCAGTCAACCATATCATAGCGTAATCAACAACCACGAATCAAGTCACGTTCACAATTTTGGTCATATGAAACACAAACAAGTCAACACAATTCAATAACACGATAAGAAGTCAAGTGTATTTCCCTACCTTTTCGCAATCCAAGCACGCACAAGCAATCAATTATGATCCTTCACATATCCATCACCTACATAACATAATTATGTATAATTACCACCTACTCAGTCAATTAATCATTCACATAACCTAGACTCATCGAAATTTAATAGGAATATTAACTTAAGGAACAAACACGACTTTCCCTGATTTTCCTGCGCATGGCAGACTCGGTATAAAATGAATAACTAATTCCAGAAAATTCGAATTGATGCAAATCTAATTGAATTGGAACACCATTAGTCTTAGCTACAAATTATATCTAACGTGTTTTTCTCAAATTCCAAACTTATCAAGGGTTTTCAGACTGATTTCCAAAAACTGACAGAAACCGTCGCATAAAGAGTATTGATTCATAAAACGAGTTTGACAAATGAGTTTTAAGTAAAACCAACGCCTAACTCATCTAAACTCTTTAAATTAAACATATGAAAAAGACCCAGCACCAATTCAATATCTAAATTATGTTTTAGAAGTAATCTTTCAGCCTCTACTGATTCGCGGACTTTTTAGATAGACGTTCACAAATAATTTCTTCAGGAAAAACTACACGGTGAAATGCTACCAATTTTCACAGGCATAAACTAGGCTTGGAATAAACATGAGTCTCTTCTTTAACTTTTTGCATCTCACGACCTTAAGACAGGTAAAACACTCAAACAACACAGACCAACGAATCTGTAAATTGCTGTAACTATTCTATTCATTTATCTCATACAATTTATAATCAAACCCCCAAACCAATTTCTAGGGTTACGAAAATTATCCCAACACTACTATAATTATGCTAATAATTGAATAAAGAGGTAATAGGATAGTCTACTTACGAAATAGGATGAGAATAGGCTGAGAAATCGCCTCGCAATGCCTCACGCGGCTCCCTTCACACACGGCTCCCTCTTCTCTCTTTTTCTCTCTTTTCTCATGGTTAGAGTGAATATGGTGATAGGGAGATTAGGGTTTGGTTAGATGAGTTATACATATAGGATAGGTGCTAATAAGACGATATGGGCCTAGCCTAGTTAGATTAATTAAAACCCGAGTCACATAATTACCCGAGTCACAAATACACTACGCGACCAAGCTGGTAACTCGTCCTAATATAATATCATGTTAAAATACCGGGTATTACAGTCTACCCTCCTTAAAAGAAACTTCGTCCCGAAGTTTACCCTCTCTACCAACCAACGCAAACGAATTATGAAACGCATATACAAAAGTATGTAAGGCACCCACCAAATTGAATATTAAACGCAGTATTACATTCTACCCTCCTTAAAATAAACTTCGTCCCCGAAGTTTAACCATAACAGAAACACATCATGTAACACTCCAACATAACCCACACAACGCATAACCAATATAGCCAAACTGAGAAATCACACATGAAAGTATAAAGATTTTACAATCCTACCCTCCTTAAACATGGTTACGTCCTCGTAACCCTCATTATTATAACAAAAGTTCTCAAACTACTGCTAACAACTGAAAGAGGATAAAAGATTCACAACTCACGCTCAAGTTAACTAATCCCTACTAAAGACAATCAATATACAAGCTCTCTCAAGGAAGCTACGATTCTTCGCTTTCTGACAGACATCGCCACGGATCGGAGCAAAAGCCACGTTGAATAACTTAAGACATTTCAGTATTAATCTAAACACTCTTCATATCAATCAATAAATGCAATAACATTCACAGGATCTGCTTGTCAATCTAATTTATACATTAGCACTCAGGTTACAAAGACGAAGATGCTTAGGTGCTCACATATGGTTCATGTCAAATAGCATATTTTCCAAGGAATATTGGTAACATTTATTCATGTGAATAATCAAATTATGGATGGAACAATGCTTTATAAGGTTACTAGTAAAAATCATTAGTAATTATTCATTTCACTAATCATTGTAATCTCATACCTTAGAAACATAGGGAATCAATCAACATAAGAAAGGAATTAGGGTCAAAACTTAATAAATCGATTTATGAAAATTTGTAACCTAATAGGTCGATCGACTTTCCTTTACATAATCTGTACCGATTTAGGTCAAGACACGAATCACCCATAAAATGAAGACAACCGGTTTAAAGACTTATCGTCCTAGAAATATCTTTAATCTTCATAACAAAGGGTTGGGATTTATTCACGAATTACGAATGCACATTGATTGGCAAATTTTACAAGCTTATTGGTCGAGTCGATCAAGCGAGTAAACAAATGATATTGGAAAGTTAACATACAAGACTATCATACATAAAATTTTGTTCTTGGTGTTAAATATATTTAAACTGCACCCAACACAATGACATAAAAGATTAAATGTATTTATCTACACCAATTTTTACAAATATTCATTACATATCATGCTAATATCAACATACCATGTTAACACACAACTCACTTAAATCACCACATTACATTTCCCGTTTTGACATTCGTAACTAATCACAACCCACCAATTCACTACATGAACGAACAACATGACTAAATTAATCCACTATTTGTGACTCCGTTCTAGCTTCATTCCTCCAGACTAGCAAATATCATGAAACCATACAACCAGACACTGGCTGGGAACCTCATTCCGAATTTATATTCACACGACAAAATTTAACTTCATTTTCAAAACTTTTACTTTCATACTGGACGGTGAATAACTTGCTTAACATAAATCTTATAACAGAGCCGTCCATAGAATCCACTTAACTCAATATCAGATAAACTTAACTCACTTCCTTCAAACAATACAAGCTTAGGTGTCGACTCATATATCGTAATTTACAGGTTCATCTTATTCATTTCAGTCCTATCTTTACTAATGAACGACTATTACCTCAACGTCAGGATTTTAGTTGCACTTCTTTACTCAGTTATATTCACGGCTAACACGATTACAACATTTAATCGGAGACCTTTTAGATAGTACACATTCCCTGGTGACGTCTCATCAAAGCATACGATTCGTACCATAATGTAAAGCAAGTAACTACAAATTAACGTGTTCAATCAAAATTTTACCTCTTTATTACGATCTATTTATCACAAAAGTTGCATGGTCACACCAAGTATAAGTACCAACTCAATTACATGTTAAATTTTAAAACGATTTATCACGTCATAAGAACTAGACAAGAGTCTAACCATATAGTCAATATAAGAAGATTATTAGTTTAGATCGGAGGCACACTATAAAATTCCCAGTTAAACTCCTTACGGAACCATCGATCGTATGCGTCATGAGTAATTAACTTAATAATGTAGAAGTCAAACAACTGAAATTACAATTGAGTATTAATAGTTATATGATTCACAATAACAACAAAATTACTTCCATATCACACATATGTTTAACATTTTAGCAACCATACCATTCAATTGTATCCATCAACTCAAGATAATTCATTTTCAAAGAAAAATAAAAGATATCGCATAAACAACTTAAACATGGACATATACCATCATATAACTTGTAAAACATTATCTATGACAAAAGATTAGTAAGGTGAACAAGTTCTCTGGTTTGCACGGTTTGAACAAATAGGCAACTCGCGGCTCATTTAAACGTAACTATAACGATTATCATTTAAACATACGCATGACATGTGAATCATCAAAGGGTTATCTCATTATAATTCGACAGTTCGAGAATATATGTCAAATATCGTAACTATATCGTAACTATATCAACTATATTTCAAATATCGTGACAATTGCAACAATCACCTTAGCATTTCATGACCATACAACTATGAACATATCCAATAAGGAACAACAACACTATTTAATTATCATCTCATAAGTATAGGTTCAACTGAAATAAATTAATGCAATGAAAGTAATAAGTATAACTATAGGCACACAGACTCACATAAAAGACATGAAAACTCAGATGACATCCTACAGGTGTGAACATTTAGACATACTCATTACTACCATCCATGTGTAAACAGTTAAACATAATTATTATAAATATTCACGCGAGTATATTAGAACAATCAAGTTAACATTTAACGCCACCAACTTTACCAAGATATGACAATATAGTTTTATATTTATATATATCCGAGCACTATACAAATATGATGAACACACCAGAGATATTACAACATGCCAAACATATATAAAATATGCAACAACTGGACTCGTATAAAATATTTCACCCTCGATTAAGGATCAGATTAAGCTATTCAATTTCACTCATACTATCATGCCAACAATGTTATAAACTAAACTTTAAATTTTTTTTTTTTTTTATCACTTGTTAAGATACATTACCAATGAATATGTGTGGTACTATCATCATATGAGGACACTATAATTTCACATTAATAAGGCTCATGAAATAATCGAACAACTGTATGAAAACTCAACATAGAAGTCACATTTTAAAAGTTATGATTCACGTTGTAACTTCCAAAAATCACGAATAAATAACCGTTCAACGAAAACTTGAGTTATATTACTTTTTATAACATACAGAGAGTTAATAATTCGTGAGAAAAAGAATGAGGTCCAAAGCTCAAGAATTCAATTTTTAAAGGATTTTACAACTCAGTTGGTCCAAACAAGTATGTGACAGCAATTGGTCCGAAACTTGGGTCAGTTTGCAAAACTTACCATTTAATATAAAGACATCAAGAATTTTCGTGGCTTATCAATTTGAAAACATATGCGAATCTTCTGATCGATGGAGTTGGAATTATGCAAAAATTAGTAATACATTTTAAATGAGGATTTTTACAAAATCGTTGGTCAAAACAACACTGCACAGGAACTTCCTGACCACAGCCCACTAAAATATTTATTACTCCTAATTCGTATATCCTATAAGCATGAAACCAACGCCAAATGAACACTAACTCACGAGGCTATCTCCCATAAAATTGTCATCCATAGCCAATAAACAGAAAAGAAATGGCAGTAAGGTCAATTAAAGAGTAAAATCAAACAAAACGAGTTTCAGCACTAGGTCATCCTTTACTATGTTACAAGCTCTTATGAACATACTATGTATACTAACCCATCCCAACTTAAATCTCACACTTTGTACTTAGATAAACATCTATCCCATAGAATCCCTTCGCATCTCGATTTACTCCTTACATCTAAATCACGATTGCTATGACTAGAAACATGCAATTCAATAGTGTTTCTGATTACTATCACAATACTATACTAGCATGGCTTCGGGATCACATAACCGCATATCATTAGACATAATAGTACTATCGACACATCATTCAACATCCATCCAGATACATATCATCAATTCGCAATTATTTCTACGCTCACGATTACCACAATCCAACACTTAATTGATTATCAACCTGAACACGAAAATTTATTTCTCATCTCCACAACATCATATGATCACGTCATCATTCATACAAAATACTTACCGTAACGTTGTCCTGCAGAATGGTTAGAATATATGGGTCTCAAGGTATACATCAACTTGATTATATCCAAGGTTTTCCTTCTAACTACCCCATTCACTCAATTTATCTCGGGTTACCTGGTTCAAAACTGAGAGGGCAAAAGAGCACGCATTAAGGGCGCCTTCTTAACCGCACTGTGAGCTCCTAACGGTTTATTCCCAGGGGTTCATTTTATTTAGACACATCCTACGTTCATTGGGTTCATTGGTTTAGGCCTGAGGATCGTTTGCTCTGATACCACTTTTTAACACCCCGGTTTATGAAGGAGCCTTTAGCAAGACATTCCCTAATAAACCGGACTGTTACCATCTCGGTTTCCCGAGGTAGTGAATAACAAATTAAACTCCAAGGCAATTTATATAATTATTCTTAACTTAATTATTACAAAACCTCTTTAACGTCAAAATACAAAGAACTAACATAAATAAAAGTGAAAGTCTTCTAAATGATGATCTAGCTACTAAGTCTTCCGATCCAGTGTCTCACGCCCATCAAGCTCCCGTTCTATCTCTTAAACCTGTCAAGTCTGCTCCCCATTAAAAGGTTCATCACAGGTGTTCACGAATACACAGGGTCAACCACGAGGTTGAGTAGGGAAAACAATGAAACAACAAAAATATGATATGCATGCTCCTCCGTCACCTCCATCTCCATCTCAACTCATATTTCATAACTCATATCTCATAACTCATAACCGGACAACCCACCATACCGATCCCCAGAGACTATAGATATCGACCGTAGCCGATCTCGCTCATTTCCTTGTGAGGACACCAGGGCAAGTCTGCGAGAACCCGCCCGGGCCTTATCACAACATCATCATCACCACACCACATCACCTCAACATCCTCCATCTCCAATGCATATGAATGCTCAACAGAAAACAATGCAATACAATATGTATATCAATGAATGAAATCATGCCGACTACCAAATGTTGTGATAACACACTCAACACGTGATTCAGTCAACCATATCATAGCGTAATCAACAACCACGAATCAAGTCACGTTCACAATTTTGGTCATATGAAACACAAACAAGTCAACACAATTCAATAACACGATAAGAAGTCAAGTGTATTTCCCTACCTTTTCGCAATCCAAGCACGCACAAGCAATCAATTATGATCCTTCACATATCCATCACCTACATAACATAATTATGTATAATTACCACCTACTCAGTCAATTAATCATTCACATAACCTAGACTCATCGAAATTTAATAGGAATATTAACTTAAGGAACAAACACGACTTTCCCTGATTTTCCTGCGCATGGCAGACTCGGTATAAAATGAATAACTAATTCCAGAAAATTCGAATTGATGCAAATCTAATTGAATTGGAACACCATTAGTCTTAGCTACAAATTATATCTAACGTGTTTTTCTCAAATTCCAAACTTATCAAGGGTTTTCAGACTGATTTCCAAAAACTGACAGAAACCGTCGCATAAAGAGTATTGATTCATAAAACGAGTTTGACAAATGAGTTTTAAGTAAAACCAACGCCTAACTCATCTAAACTCTTTAAATTAAACATATGAAAAAGACCCAGCACCAATTCAATATCTAAATTATGTTTTAGAAGTAATCTTTCAGCCTCTACTGATTCGCGGACTTTTTAGATAGACGTTCACAAATAATTTCTTCAGGAAAAACTACACGGTGAAATGCTACCAATTTTCACAGGCATAAACTAGGCTTGGAATAAACATGAGTCTCTTCTTTAACTTTTTGCATCTCACGACCTTAAGACAGGTAAAACACTCAAACAACACAGACCAACGAATCTGTAAATTGCTGTAACTATTCTATTCATTTATCTCATACAATTTATAATCAAAACCCCCAAACCAATTTCTAGGGTTACGAAAATTATCCCAACACTACTATAATTATGCTAATAATTGAATAAAGAGGTAATAGGATAGTCTACTTACGAAATAGGATGAGAATAGGCTGAGAAATCGCCTCGCAATGCCTCACGCGGCTCCCTTCACACACGGCTCCCTCTTCTCTCTTTTTCTCTCTTTTCTCATGGTTAGAGTGAATATGGTGATAGGGAGATTAGGGTTTGGTTAGATGAGTTATACATATAGGATAGGTGCTAATAAGACGATATGGGCCTAGCCTAGTTAGATTAATTAAAACCCGAGTCACATAATTACCCGAGTCACAAATACACTACGCGACCAAGCTGGTAACTCGTCCTAATATAATATCATGTTAAAATACCGGGTATTACAGGTGGTATCAGCAGCCTCGACTTTGGCCCTCTCGGCCAGTAGCTGCTTCTCAGCTTCCTCCGCACGCTTCCGAGCAGCTAGGAGGTCAAGCTTAGCCTTCCCGGCTTCCCCCTTTGCCGCGGAGAGATCAAGATTAAGCCGTTGGATCAGTGGCCCAGCCTGGGCCATGGCCTGTTCTTGCTCCATAATGTAGGAGCCGCCGATTCCGATCCACTTCGCCGACCTCTTGGATATTTTTGCACCCTCTGCCACAAGCTCGGCGGGGGAACCTTCTGGAGTGCGGAGTCAACGGTGACATTCCTATCACCCGCCTTCTCGTGTCGCTTGTCTAATTGCCGATCGATGTAAGAACGGCGGCTACCAACGGCGGATCTACAAAAAATTTACACAGCGCATCCATGTCAACATTCATTGACACATCAGAGAGTCTGTCATCGGGAATGCATAATGAACCAGCTAAGTCTGAACCACAGGTTAGGTCCGTACCAGTCTGGACCTTCTTAGTTGGAGGACCGGGTGAATCACTCTTTTCCCCGGCAGCGGCAGAAGCCGGCAGTAACTCTTTTCTCTTTTTTGGAGGAGGAGGGCCCTTCGCAACGGTCACCATCTCCTCGGAGACATCGATGACCTCCACATGCTCCTTCTGGACCGTTGGGGTTGAAGAGGGAGTTGGGATCGACAACGTCGCCGACCTGGACCTTGCCTTTGATGATCTCTTCGGAACGCCCCCGAGAACCCGTGCTTGAGCCGCCGCCTGATCCAGTGCCTTCAGCTGCTTGTCCATAAGTTCGGTGGGAGCCAATCTACGATCACGCGCGTCAGCCTGAGGGTGCCGCTCAACGACGTTCTCGTCCTTATCAAGCCCTAACCTCTTCAAGGTCTCCTCAGACAGATCCTGGCCAAACCGGTCTGCAAGAAACCAGACAAGGGTTACATAAAAGAAGTAAAACAAAGCTCTAAAAACAGGAGCGTAATAGGCAAAGATGGGCCTCACACCGACCCTACTCACCCTGGTTGAGGGCCGGTATGAGGCCGACGCGGCAAAGCAGCTCATCCTGAAGAATAATCTGAGTCGGGGCACCCATCCCTTCTCGGATCAAACAACATCGATCGCTCCTCGTCGGCACCAAGAGGAACCTGCCGCATCCATCTTGTGCTTACTCTGGGAGACCCATTTTTCACGCTCCCTCTTACTCTCGCACCGTAAGTTGACTTGGTCTTTGGAAGGACCGGGCAGCGGATAGTCATCCAAAGACTTCGACATACACCCACCGCCCCTTCCAGTCCTTGCAGGAAGAAAGCTTATCAACAGAGAGGACGCCCGGCTCCATCTGCACGCTGTACCACCCCACCTTACCGGGGGTCGACGCCCGAAGATGATGAAGCCGGCGGAATAAGTTAACTGTAGGTACCTCCCCCTTGAAAAGACAGAGCCACACGAAGCCAACTATCGTCCTAATGGCCAACGGATGCAGTTGAGCCACGGCAACGTTCATAGCTTTGATGATGGCCGTGACGTATTTATTCAAAGGAAACCGGAGGCCATACTCCGATGCCGATATATACGCCGATATGACCGGAGGAGGGCAGCAGACCGCCCGACCCTCCCCGGGGATAACAATTTTGTACCCCTCACCGAAGTAGAAATGACCCTCGAAAAGAGTTCCACCGGGCAATCGGCGAATTTATTGGTCCGGCGCGGTCGGGACCCGTCATGCACGCCTCGCCGTGGTCCAGGATATGCGGCCTCTCTTCACCGAAGGATCCCTTCCTCACAGTCATCATCAACATCATCATCCTCCCCACCCTCCGGAGCTTTTGGATCGACTTCAAGAGACGGAGACCTAGGGCCCCCAAACCTTATCGGAATGGCGTTTAGTATCTCCTCCTCATCAAGACGCGACGGGAACCCCGGCGCAGGCTTACTAGGTCCAAAGACACCAGAAGACATGTTACAACAAAACTTACGAGTTAAAAAGAGAATTTATTTGTTTACCTTGAAGAAAAATGCCACGCCGGAGTAATGATTCTGAAAGCTAGAGAGAGGTTTCGTCACAAGGGCTAGAAAGAAGAAAATTTTTGAGAAAATGAAATTGGTGGCCAATTTCAGGGACTAAGTACCCTATTTATAGAGGAAAGCCCATGAAGAGGGACCAATCAGGGCACAGACCCATGAAACGTCGACCAATCAACAAACGGACACGTGTCGAACATGCAACCACGGAATGTCAATCGTTGCAACAGTTGAATGTCAATCAATGCAACAGTGACTAAGCGTCTTCAACACGCCCCTTCATATCTCTCTGCCTGTTCATCTTCCTCAACAAATTCCTAAGTATCCGTCTCTCCGCCGGCCACATGATCAACCAAGCCAGAAAGCACCGGCCAGGGGGCAATCAGAAACAACCGGCACTCTCAACCCTGGTCTCGGCCCGGCGTCATTGCCTTTTCCACATCGGATGTCCATTACACAACCATGTGGAGGGGGGATATGGTACGGCCTAAGCAGAACCACGCCGAGGTAGAAGAAGCCGGGGCAGAAAATTTCGTCTTACGCAGAATATACGCTCAACGTACATCGGAGCCCATACCACGGCATAGACTACGCTGGGGGCAAATTGATGGGGCATATTCTGCACCCGCTGACCAGTCAACATATTGAGCAAGGTCAAAGATATCCACAAAGAAGTCAACGGCTTGGCGGCCCTAACCGACGAGGCTCAGTCGGCTGTCGGATGGGTCCCGGCCGGGGCAATCGCCGGGCACACATCCGCGAACTCATATCCAAGACCCCTCGGCGGTGAGTCAACAGGGCACGCCGGCCTGCCATAGGTCCCTCGGCCGAGGGGTAGATCAGTCTTTCCACCTGCTAGCCACTTGGCCACTACGTGACAAAAGGTGAAAGTCTATAAATACTCCTCTACTCTCATTGAGTAAGGGATCCACAATTTAACCTAAGAATCACTATTCATCTGGTAATATCTTCCTTATCTCTCTACAATATATACTTCACCAAGTAACCACAACTTATCTTTCTAAGTTTACTGACTTGAGCGTCGGAGTGAGTTCGCTCGGCCCAAAGCCGAGCCCTCAGTTTGCTCATTGTTTCAGGAGACCGCAAGGAGGAGTGAACAAAAGACGTCATTCTACAAGCACGGGTGGTGACAAATAACTGCTCTGGAATTACACCCGGAACACGGGTCATGTCGGGTTAGGCTTGACCGGCTTAGATTGCTTATTCGGTTCGAGTTGGGCTCAGGTCGGTTCACTTACAATCAGGATAATCGGGTCAGTAACTACAACAATTCTGCTCAGGTCAGGATATATCGGGTCAATATGCTTGATTAGATCGAGCCTGGTTCAATTCGGTTTCGGGTCATTCATGGGTCGAGTCATTTGTATTGTCGAGTTTTATGAAACATTGTTTTGATACTAAATGTCGTGGTGAAGGAAATTCTAGGACTAAGGTCGTCTTTTGATTCTTTAAGTTTTGTTTTCATTAAACGATCGGGCAATTCGGCGGCACATGGTATGGCCCATTACATTCCACTGGATTACTCCTCTCGGGTTTGGGTGGATCATTGCCCCAAATGGATTGTTGATGCTGTTGCTCGTAACATTCGACACTTCGCGATCAACAGCCTCTTTGCTGGCCTATCATCGATACATGGGCTAAAAGACTGCATGCTCGTAACATCCGACACTTCACTATCAAAAAGTTCGGTGGTTATCGATTTTTGAAACCCGTGTGGCTACCAAGTATTTTTCGAATGCATTCGTTGTTATCACTTACTACATTGTATTTCCATTTTAAAGAGATTGCTTGGACTGATCAACTTTCCATGGTTCTTCTTCCGAACCTCAAGAAACTTCATCTAGTTTCGTCGAATTATGAACTTTTGGAAGAGTTAATAAGTCGTTGCCCGTCACTTGAAGACTTATTCTTGACCCTTAATCATGATCCTCAGAATATTTTAATATCAATTACAAGCAAGAAATTAAAGCGATTATATATTAATCTACAACGTGTGTCGTCGTTTATCCTTCTTGATGCTCCAATATTAGAGCATTTTAGATATGTTGTTGGTTCCATATTATCAATGCAGATGTTGGATTCGATTTTGAATGTCAAGTCGCTTGCACTCCGTGCTGAAAATTATCGGCCGCTGAAGTTTTACAATAGTCCTAAGAAGACCATCTTCCCTAATTTGAGTCATCTTACATTATCTTTGCCTTTCGGAGTATATCAAAAAATATTTGACGAACAATTGCTTTGTTGTCCCAATTTGAAGGTTCTTAAGTTACATCTTTCTGGCCCGACGAACATGATTTTGAATGACGATGTGAAATTTGAGCTAGTTGAACAAGTGAAGTGCTTAGAGGTTTATATGACTTATGGCGAATTTAGCAAACAACTGTTGAATCTATTGACATGGTTGATAAAAAGTGCCAAGGTTTTGGAGAAGCTTCTTCTTAGTTCACATCACCTTCGTCCAGATTATAAAGAGTTTAAGAACTTGGCAAAATCCCAAGTTTATGAAACTTTATTTGAGTGTGTAGAGAGTATATCGCGTTGTCAAATCGAATTTTTAGGAGACTATAAGCTAGACTGATTCTTTGTTATGTTATTTTTTGGTATGAATAAGTTTTCTGATTGCTTTTAGTCTTGTAAGTTTCTTAACTCAGTTTAAAAGTGAGAGAAAATGGTTTGGAATGGAATGTGTACACAAGTATGAGTTTATCTATGGCTACGTTAGACCCTCTTTGCATAAGTAAGTTCCAGTATCCATCACAAATTCCTCAATCAATAGGCCTTTGCAGTTTTGCCCCATTCCCCTCAACAACTCGACTTCTTTCTTTCTTAGTTCATTAACTTTAGAAATAAATATGCTCCACTCAAATTCATAAAAATAATTAGTGAGTATATCATTCTCAACTAGTTTTGTAGCCCGTGAAAATCACAGAATCGTTAATAATTTATTGTTTTAATCAGCTTAAAGATTATGGACTATGAATGTTTATCTTCCAACAAATATTTAGGCGTTATTTTAAGTTCTCTTTATTGATTGAATGAATTAGAGTGTTTAGACCGACAAAATAAAATCTCAAAGGTGTTTAAGGTAGACAAGTAGAGATATTGTGATAACACAAGAGATGATAATCGTAGACAAAAATATGGCAATGTGTATAGGTAGTATAAATGAGGAGGGAAACCAAAAATTCATCTTTTAAGAAAAAAGTTAGATGTTAAATTAGTAGAATGTATTAATTATTAATAGGTATAAAGATGAGAGGAAACTAAAAAGTTTATTACATTTACATTCTTTTGTCACATTAAAATTTGTCATTTTAGGTACCATTTAATTAAATTGTATAGATTTATTTATAGATGAGTGAATGAAATCAATCCCATGTAACTATAAATTGATAATCCACGTCACATTAAAATTTTCATGTTACATTTAATTAAATTTGTCATTTTAAGTACCCCTTTAATTAGATTGTATAGATTATAGATGGGGTTTTAGGGCCGCTGCATGAAACTTCATAGTGAAAAAAATTTCATATTCAACTAATAAAAAGTTGCTTAAGGTAACAGTTGTTTTGATATGTGAGTATGTATCATCCTCCTGCAATTTGAAAACACAAAAATAATTAAAAATAAGATTATAACTAATTCAAGAGATATTCTACATGGTACCCCTCAATTTTTTGACTTTTTACGTGGTACCCCTTTACTTTTTAAAACATACATGGTACCCCTAATTGTTCTCATTATGACTAAGTGTGCCCCTAAGCTCTATTTTTCGTCAATTAAACTCAGTTTTAGGCATTAAGTGATTACTTGGATACGTAACCAAGCTTGTCATTTATCATCCCATGACATAAGGACTCTATTAGGCTCAATATCCATCTTTGGACGTGATAATTTGGCATGATATCAATAAATTTTCCATCAAAAATTTTTTAGCCCATATAATAAATATTAGGATCGAGATGGATATTAAGCCTAATAGAGTCCATATGTCATGGGATAATAAATGACAAACTTGGTTACGCGTCCAACTCATCACTTATTGCCTAAAACTATGTTTAATTGACGGAAAATAAAGTTTAGGGGTGCACTTAGTGATAATGACAACAATTAGGGGTACCATATATGTTTTAAAAAGTGTAGGGGTACCAAGTAGAAAGTCGAAAAGTTGAGGGGTACCATGTAGAATATACCTTAATTCAATATACAATAAAGAAAAAAAGTAAAAAAATATTCTAGTTATCTATGTAAACGTTACATACCAATTTTTGGAATAAAATGGAAATTTTGATTATTATATAATAGTGAGGGGAAAGCAAAAAGATCATTATTAAATAAAAGTAATAAAGTTAAATAAATAGGGTAAATTGATGACTAAAGTTATGAGAGGGAGATAAAAAGTTTGAATCAAATTTTTTTAATTAATTTTGTATGTTTGAGACTTTATATTTTTTAAATTTTTTTACTAATAAGCATGTGACACATGATAATAAAAAATGAATTCTTTTTATGACACATGGCTTAGTGAGATGACTTATTGAAATATTTAGTCTTGCCTTTTTATAATATCGTACTTTACATACCAATTTTTTGAATAACATGGAAATTATGATTATTGTTATATAATAGTGAGGGGAAATAAAAAAGATCGACATTAAGAAAATAATAAAGTTAAATAAATAGGGTAAATTGATAGCCAAAGTTATGGGAGGGAGATAAAAGGTTTGCATCAATTTACTTTTTTTTTTTTTTTTTGTATTTGCAACTTATATTTTTTAATTTTTTTAAAAAATTTATGAATGAGGTGAAATATAAGGTTTTGTTTGTCATGTTAAACTCAAACCTGGTAAGAATAGAAACTATACATATATGAAAATGAAAGGGTTAAACAAATTAAAAAAATGGAAAAATAAAACAACGGGCGAAAGTAGTAACTTACAACATAACAATAAAGCGTTCACATCAAAGAAGATCATGACATTGAATCCTACAAAACACAACAAAATAAAGAGGTTAGACTTAATTTGTTAATAGAAATATTAAAAAAACCATAAAAAAAAAATCAATACCAATATATACACAAAATATATGTAATTTTACTTAAGAGATGAAGTATATATATATATAAAAAAATGCTATAACATTCATTAAGATTAAGAATTCAAGAGTAAGATGAAAGGTTGAAATTAGGTTACGAACTTACAATGAATGTGAGAAGAGGAAAAAAAAAAAGTGGAGTAAATGCATTATAAAACATCTTGAATGTGTTATTATTATTATTATTATTATTATAACTTAATTAGACATGAAATATTATAGCATATTAGGAGGTTTTTGAGAGTTGTCACATGGCAATTAAATACTACTCAAGTTAGTATTTTAATGGTATTTTATAAATGATTTAGCTAGTCATTTAACTATATTGTATAGATAGAAATATATTTCAACGCGGTCATCGGCAATCCAAAGGCATTTTGGCAAAAAAAATGGGGAAGATGATATTTTGAAAATTGTATATGTAGTTGATTCATATGTGGGTGGAGTAAAAGACCAGGGATTATTAATCCGATTTTGGTTTTTTTAAAGAAGAAAAAAAGAGTGGATTAAAAAATAATTTATTGCTAGGTGGCTTTTAGTCGATGTCTACGTGATATTTATAATCTTAGGTGGCTTTTAGTCGATGTCTACGTGACATTTAATAGGTGTTTCAAATGGACATTTAATAAAATTTTATAAATTAGAGTGACACGTGGATTAAAATGTGGCATTGTAAATGCATACGTGGCTTTTCCTTATCCTACATGGCATTGTCTACATGGCCTTTTGAGGCTAGACTTTTATTAAGATTTTATAGATGCTACATTATAAGAGATCTGATACGAAGGAAAAACATAAACAAGAACACAAACATATATCATTAAGACATGGACTTTATCTAAATGATAATAATAAACTTTAAAACATGAATGAGTCAAGTAATCTCCCACACATAATTAACATGGCAGAATTTTACCGTCTTGCGTTCAATAAACGCCATTGATGGACAGCTCCCTTCCTGACGACGTAGTTATTGAACGTGATTTCTAATGTTCATTATGCGGATGATTGTGGGTGAGAATCGAACTTTCAACTTCAT
This sequence comes from Silene latifolia, assembly GCF_048544455.1. Lineage (NCBI taxonomy): Eukaryota > Viridiplantae > Streptophyta > Magnoliopsida > Caryophyllales > Caryophyllaceae > Silene > Silene latifolia. The sequence continues at coordinate 9,303,581 of NC_133536.1, read as the reverse complement.
AACTGGGGTAAGAGAACTATTATCACTTGAGCTAACTCTTATTCTCTTAACTGATTAATTATAAAGATCTTGTTATCTAAGTTTTTACGCTGAACTCATAGCAATTTTTATTTACTCAATTTTTGTTTCGCTATTTTCGTTTAATTATTATTATTATTATTATTATTATTATTATTATTATTATTATTATTATTATTATTATTATTATTATTATTATTATGCAACAAGCTCAATACTATTGAAATTTTTAATTCATAATTTTTTTTTTTTTAATTTTTTTTCGATATTTTGTCTTGCCACTTGTGCACCAAATTTGATAACCGGGTCAATAACTACAACAATTCTCTCGAGTCTAGGTCTGTTGGCCAATGGGTCAGGATATATAGGGTCAATATGTTTGATTAGATCGAGTATAGTTCGGTTTCGGGTCATTTATAGGTCGAGTCATTTGTATTGTAGAGTTTTATGAAACATTGTTTTGATACTAAATGTAAATATATTCATTTTATTTGATAAAAAATTTATAGGGATATTCTACGATGTACCCTCGAGTTTTTCGGTTTTCTATGTTGTACCCCTATATTTTTGAAATTCTATGGTGTACCCCTGAACTCTATACATTAGTCTACAGTATGACCTTATTTATTGTCTTTGATATGTTATTTTCTTAATTGATCTATTAGATCGTTTATTTACCGTTCCAATTACTCGATAACCTACTCATTTACTTATTAACTAAAGATTCCGCACATGTGCGGTATATTTAGAGATTTTATTTTTAGTTATTATTTATATTTTGAATTGACTCTTCATTATTTGTCATACATGCACCTCACTTTTCGATATGAGAAAAAAAAAATTTGAGCTATGAACTAATCAAGAAAATTAAAGTTATAAAATATATATTTACTGGGAAAAAAATATATTTTTTCTTTACAATAAAACTAATGATTACAATTTATAATTTTTTACAATTTATTTAAATGATCTTTATTTTTGGTGAAACCAATAATATCCATGTTAGGTCATTCTCTAATATATAACAATAAAAAAAATAGAAACTTAGAAATTTATAGTTTATCAAATTATAGCAAATTTATCTTAGTTTAGTTAAATGATTATAATTAAGATTTTAATAAAAATATTATTATTTGATTAAAAGATTATATTTTGATGAAATGATAATAATTGTAATGAATAAGTCTTTTCGTTTTCTTATTTAACTTGATGATTTTGGAGGGAAAATCTTAGAGAATTTTATTTTCTTATTATATAGGGGATGAGATAAATTAATTATAGCAATGATCCCCATTTACTAAAAGAATAGGCGCAACTCCAATTTTTCTCGCCTAAAACATGTTTCCTAGAATAGTGTTTGATATTCTTAGTATATACTATAGGTATGGACATGATAGGTTATAAATGCACACAATCTTTTGTATTTAAATATTCATAAGTTATAACATTTAATATTTCGCATTCTACACAAATTTATCTTCGATCTTTTTATGGTAAAGGAATTCTTTTTTTAAAGAACTTTATGATAAAAATTCATTAACTTCTTATGATAAAAGTTGCGGTTAAAAAATATGTTATTAGTAAATATTTGTAAATTGACATCATTAATTTATCGGTAAAAAAAAAAACAAAACAAAAAATTTCAAAAAAAATACTTATTTCTGTACTTCTTACGATTTAATTTTTATTGCTCTAATCAAAATACAATGAGGAAACATGAAAAATAAATGAATTGTCAATTTAAATTTTATAGATAATAAATAATACACTGAAAACTAAAACTTTATAAATACCGTGAATATATTGCACGAGCTCTATACTAGTTGATGATTATCTAGTTTACATTATATTTTTTATTTTATTTTTTTGAGCTTGCAGATTTGGCCCATAGTGTGTCTAATAGAATGGAAATTTAAAGGCGCAAATAGAAGATAATATAATTAGGTGGGAAAAAACGTAGAATCATCTATTTATTTAGTAAATAGGGGATTCGCCAAATTACCCATTAACCCACCAAATAGTATATGAATCTAACTAAAAATTCATCAAATCTGAAGTTATCATTTCATGAATCATAACTAAGGTTTTTAATAGTAATTTAAGCTTATGAAAAGTGATTTGTGATACTTTTTACATAGGATAGTGATAGAATATTAACGAGTCAGAATAAAAATCAAAATACGGTTGTTTGATATTAATAAAGTTAATGGAGAGTTAAAGGAGGTCATGAATCTCATGATAGAGAAATAAGTAAGACGTTTAAGAGTACAATGTATTATATAAAAATATAAGGATACAACATGTAAAACCGAAAAATTGAAGACGCAGTTGAATATCCCAATTTTATATCTTTGACTTATTCATGGTCAAAAGTTTCTAGGTTTGACCATAAACCCTAATACTGTAATACATACCTTGCCTGTTACTTCTAAATCTCCAATATAAGCATAGCCGATTAACAATGGAACAAAACCCTAGCCGAAAAACCCTAGCCGATTAACAACAATGGAACAACACCATAGATGGAGCTCCCTTCCGGACGACATCGTCTTCAAAATTATCTCCCACCTTGACCTTCCTATAGATTTCGTCATAACCATTTCAACATCTATTTTCAGCATCAACGAGCTATACACAAGTAACCGAACTGCATACAACGTTTATGAGCCTTATTGCTGGACCGTCTTCGATAACCTCTTCACCTTATTCACCACACCCCTAATCGACACTTTTTATCTTAATCTTCGCGCTAGCTTCTATGAACAGCCTCTTTGTTGCCCTATCATCGATACATGGGCTCGTCGACTAAGTTCCTGTAATATCCGACACTTCACGGTCAATAATTTCGGTGGTTTTGGATTATGTGATCTGGTGTTTCCACCACGCATTTTTCAAATGCATTCGTTGGTGTCACTTAAATTATATTTCTATTTCAAAGAGATTTCTTGGAGTGATAAACTTTCCATGATTCTTCTTCCGAACCTCAAGAAACTTCATCTAGTTTCGTCGAATAATGGACTTCTGGAAGAGTTAATAAGTCGTTGCCCGTCACTTGAAGACTTAACCTTGACCCTTATTCGTCTTAGTCGTGATACTCAGAAAAATTCGATATCAATCACAAGCAAGAAATTAAAGCGATTATATATTAATCAACGTTATAGGTCGTCGTCTATCTTTAAGGTTATTCTCGATGCTCCAATATTAGAGCATTATAGATATGTTGTTGGTTCCATATTATCGATGCAGATGTTGGATTCGATTTTGAATGTCAAGTCGCTTGCACTACTCCGTCAAGATTATTGTCCCCTGAAGTTTTACAATAGTCCTAAGAAGACCGTCTTCCCAAATTTGAGTCATCTTACATTATCTTTGCCTTTTGAAGTATATCAAAAAATATTTGACGAACAATTTCTCTGTTGTCCCAATTTGAAGGTTCTTAAGTTACATCTTTCTGGCCATACGAACATGATTTTGAATGAAGATGTGAAATTCGTGCTAGTTGAACAAGTGAAGCGCTTAGAGATGTATATGAATGACTACCGATTTAGCAAACAAACGGTGAATCTAGTGACATGGTTGCTAAGAAGTGCCAAGGTTTTGGAGAAGCTTGTTTTAAGTTCACATGGCCCCTTTTATTATGATAAGTCGGCAAAATCTCAATTTTACCAAACTTTATTCGAGTGCGTAGAGAGCACATCGCGTTGTCAAATTGAATTTTTAGGAGACTATAAGCTAGATTGATTCTTTGTTATGTTTTTTTTAGGCATGAATGAAATTTTTCTGTTTGATTTTAGTCGTGTAAGTTTCGTAACTTGGTTTAAAAGTGAGAGGAATAACGGTGTGGAATGAAATGTGTACACAAGTATTATTATAAGCAGGTTCGCAAATAATTTGTCATATATCATCTCAATGCTACATGAAAAACAGAAACAAGAACACAAACATATACGTATATCATTAAGACATGGACTTTGTCTAAATGATAACAATAAACTTTAAAACATGAATGAGCCCCCTGGTAGTCAAGTCGTTTTCCACAAAGAATTAAAGTTTTCATCATATGAAATTAAACGAGGGTGATTCATTATAAAGATATTGTGTGGAGTCGAACACAAGATGTTAGGAATAGAAGGATACATATGATAACCATTGAGGCAGTGTAAATTTGATGGTATATATTGGGCCCCTTAAAACTGGGGGCCTTGTGCAGTTGCACGGGTTGACCACCCCTGGGCCGGCCCTGGGACTGGTATAAGTGATTTGCATTCACGCTTTTACGAATATATATTGAGGGTTTACAAAAAAAAAAATCAAGAAGCAATCAAGCATAGGCGATTAGGGTTTAGGCACTACACAACAATGGGAAAAAACCCCTTGTTCACCAAAAAAAGAAAAAAAATGAAAGAAAACCCTAGTAACCTGGCCGTGGCACGATGGATCTACCTTCCGAACGACATCCTCGCCGACATATTCAACCGTCTTGGCCTTTGTCCAACCACTTCCGTCACTTTTTCGGCCACTACGTTCGACATTGAACTCGGGGAATATGATCTGTATGATACGCCCCTCCTTTGGAATATCCTTGACAACCTTTTCACTATATTCGCTAATTTACCCTTACTCAAAACCTTTAGTCTTCAACTTCCCAATACTTCTTTATATGTAATAAAACCTTCTTCTTGGCATGTTATAGCCTCATGGGCTCGTCGACTACGTCAACATAACCTTCAACACTTTGAGGTTAAATCATATCGTAGTTGTGTACCATATGGTGATTATTATCGAGTGAACATACCAAGTGCTTTCCGAATTAATTCGTTGGTATCGCTTGACTTGAACTTGTCTATGTACGAGTTTCTTTGGTGCATTCCTATTTCAATTGATCTTCCTAATTTGAAGAAACTTAGTCTAATTTTGGCCGATTATACAAATTTTGGAATTCTAATAAGTTCTTGCCCGTCACTTAGAGATTTGAACTTCATCATTCATAAGCGTCAAAAGGCTAACAAGGATTCGATACAAATCTCGAGTAAGCGTTTAAAGCGACTGAATGTATGTCTATATGGATCGTCGTCTATCCTTGAACTTATAATAATTGATGCTCCGAAATTGAAGCACTTGAACTTCTCCTCTGATCGCTTATCTTGTGATGAATTAATATTTGATTCGATCACCCATGTCAAGTCGCTTACTCTCCTTTACTCGTCACCTTTGCTTCACAATTACCCTACAACGACAAAGACGACAATCTTCCCTAATATGACTCGTCTTACATTGGCTTTGGGTTATTTTAAAAAATTAGAAGATTTGAGTTCAATGCTACATTGTCCCAATCTCGAGGAACTCGTGTTGGAAGTTACTAGTTTTTATGGGATGGATATTCCTCAAAAGCCTAAAGTTAACCCTTTCGAACATTTGAAGCGATTAGATTTGGAAATAAAGGCGATTAGACTTGACCGAGAATTGTTGGAGCTAGCAGCATATATACTAAGAAGTGCGCCTGTTTTGGAGAAGCTGATACTGTATGCTAGGTCTTCATACATCCTTTCAACTAACTCCCTCCCGGAAGATGAGTTCTATCGATCTTTATACAAGTATCCAAGGATTTCCTCTCACTGCCAAATTGAACTTTCAGGAGCATATGGGTCTCCCATTTGTTCAAGGGATTGATTATATGTGCGTTTTTTTGTTTTGGGCGATTTTGATGCTGGCGAGGTTGGAAACCAGTCATGAGTACTATCTCTTATTACTTTATCTACTAAACTAGGTTACATCTGTGTGCAAAACCTATAATTAGTATATGCGATACTTTGGGTCTATCATTGGTGAGGTGCTTAGTTAATTTCTTTCTTATATGACATGTTTTTCTCTATTTTTATTTCTTTTGCCATGAATGCATACTCTTGTTTTTACTATGAAACTTAGAATCGTCGAGGCTCGAAACAAAATCGGAGGGTCAGTATGTATAGACTATGGCATAGAGAGGTTAAAGCATGCATGAAAACTATAGTAGTTATTTATTACAGTTCTCTTTGGCTCTTTGCATATGTTAACCAGAAATCCGAGTTTAAGCCTTGTAAAAATGTCAGTCGTGTTAAAAATCATGAGTCATGAGGAAGAGCTTTACCGCCTAGTGATTCTCCCCAACTCGAATATAGACTAAACCGAATACGGAGTAATATACAACAAAAGAATAATCGCTATTGGCTTACCCAGAAAAGCAACGGTATCTTTCGTCATAAGTACAAAAAAATCCCTCGCCAAAAACTAAGTAAACAATCGACTGGGACATAAGTACGAAATCTCGAATACTCGCATATAACTATCATCACGAAGGCTCGTATGTGCTGAAACAGGTTTGAACCCATTCCTAAGGATTTTCTAGCTACCAACGTCCAACCAATATATCAGGGTTTGAGTTTCACCTCATTTTCAGAATGAATATTGGGCTAATGGGCTTGTTCCTTGGTATAGCCCAACAATTGCACGTTTCATGAGTGGCAAAATGGAGCCAGAAAGCCCGGTTTTGTGGCCCAACAAGAATACTCATAAAGGCACACTGGCACGCTTTCGTAATTTACCAGTCAAGTGTTTACGTTTACTCAAGTAAATTAAATTAAATTTATTGACCCGGAGTCTCGGATAGAGAAGTACTACTACGTATATTTTCAGCTATTGATTCTGGACACAATTAGACAAAATTGGTTTATACAATTTGATCAATTTATATATGAAAGACATTTTTTAAATAGAAATAGAATCAATTAATAACTCGACTAAATAAAATAGGTAAATAAAGAGTTGAAATAAAAAAAATATGATTTTTCAACGAAAACTCTAAAACTTAAATATGTGCCAAACAATTCATAGACTATACAACCAGTTGTATATGTTGTACGGTGTAGAATCTGAGCTCTGTAATAAAGTATCCGAGCTTTATGTTAAAGAATATGAGCTTTATTAGAAAGTATTCAGTTCATCCATTTACACATTAAAAACATGAACTTTAAATTAGCTCAGAAAGAATACATATAAACTCGGATTCTTATACCTTGGTTGTACCATGCTTATGGTACAACTGGATACATCCTATTTGTGTGTGCCAAAGTATATTTAATTACATGTGACATGTCCATTCAAAAACTTTAGTGGACTTGATTGCGTGACGATTTTGACAACTTATAAATGTGATACAGGGGCGGATCTAGGGCTAGGCTACTCGGGCTAAAGCCCGAGTAGTTTTTAGGAAAACAATATCTACTATATCTATTAATAGAGAATCAGTGCTATCCCTGTGGTTTGGTGGTCTGGTATTTAGTTTCTACACAAACAACCCGCGCTCGAATTGCACAGTGAACTAAATTTTTACTTTCATTTTGCCTTTTTCTACTTTGTTTCTACTTACCCGTTAGCCCTTACCTCCATGTTTGTATGTTACCGCAGATATTTTTTTATTTCTTTCTTATATTTTTTTATAGGGGTGTGTCTTCTTCTTCATGATTTTTTCCCTTCTCATCAATAATTTTATAATAAATGAGTTAAATATATGAAAAACATATGTACTTTATTACAATGATGTGTTTATATTTTTCATAACTTCCCTTATATGTGTACAATAATTTAAGTGTGTATATTTTTCATAACTTCCCTTGTATGAGTATAACAATTTAAATAATTTTGCTAAAATCTTTTAGAGGTTCAATTTAAATAATATGTCGTTAAAATAGTTAGAGCAATTATAAATTAGCTTCATTCAATATAAATAGTATAATTTCACTACAAAATAATTGCTTGTGAACAGTAGTTTTTTTCCGTTTAAATATTACGAAAGTGACACGTTAAATAATAAATTTAATACCCATTAAAACTTTTAGAAACTATCGGCTGATCATATCTTATATTCTACTTTATATTTCAAATCTCGGGAAAAAAATTCTTATCCATTTATAAAATTTTAAAATTTAGCCCTAGGTGGATTCGATTCCTGGATCCGCCCCTGATGTGATACCTTGTCATTTTGCCAACGATGCCTTGGAAGTTAGTTGGTTGTCAATAATGTTAACGTCTCCTCTATTATAATCAACCCATCTACTCTCTTCTAACTTACATCTAATTAAACTCCTTTACACATCTTTGTACTAATTACAACAAGGTCAACGACCATCTATAATCATACTAATCATATTACTAAGTCTCCTGTAAAACGAGTTTACTGGTGATCAATCAACCATTCCCAACCCGTTCTATGACGCGTCTTCCTGATCACCTGATACTAGAAAATATATTACCAAGACTTCCGGTAAGATCTCTATTTCGCTTCAAGTCTGTTTGTAAGGATTGGTTATGCACCATTTCGAGCCATGATTTTGCAAAATCGCACCTTAGATATTCATCTCATCGCCCTCATAAGTTTCTCTTGCTAGCAAATGATTCAGAAAGATGTACTTATGTGTTCAACTTGTTATCCAACGACGAAATTCAACACGATTTAAAACCCGTAATACTTCCCCTAGACATTAATAATAATGATGTAGGTGGGGTTATAGATATAGTTGGTTCTTGTGACGGGCTTGTATGCTTGTAACGCGAATTAAACCAACATCGTACCTTCTATCTTTGGAACCCTGTTATTCGACAAAGTCGAGAAATTGACCAAATTGTTGAACTTGAAGAAATCGAACCCTTTATGTTCACGGCAGCTTATGGGTTCGGTCATGGATCATCATCCACTGATGACTACAACATCGTTGCCATTTTTACAAGTTATACTAATGATTTCAATAGTCATTTATACGTATATTCTTCGATCACTGGAAAATGGCGAAGAATAACATGTGTTTTAGATAATAATCGTGTGTCTACAATAGGAATTCAGAAGGGTGTTTTGATCGATAACACTGTGTACTGGCCTCTTAGAATTCGCGATCAAGGAGATCAGAAAAATCGCATTGTTGGATTTAATTTAAACGACGAACAATTGGAGGTACACCCATGGATGAGCTGGTTGCTTCAAGAGAGCGAAGCTAACCTGCCTTTGTTTGCGATACAAGGTTGCTTGTCATTGTGTCGTTACGTAGATAATACTTGTTTCGATGTTTGGATGTTGAAAGATCGAAATGATTGGAATTCATGGGAGAAATTGTTCTATGTTAATGTCGGGTATGTCGATTTAATTCACTTCTCAAAAAATGGAAAGTGTTTGGTACACCATTTGAAGGAGCTCAATGTGATCGATCAAGGTCAGGACGGTACACAATGTCACCAAGGGGACACTAATTTGGGTGGACATTACGACGGTCATTTATGGGACGTGGAAGATTATACTGAGAGTTTCGTCTGGCCTTTTTGAAGAGGGGAATATCAGGCTGAATAAGAGGGAGTATATACTAGCAGTAAGGATCTTCTGTCCCAATTTTGTGTCCCATTTTGTGCACCCCTAAACTTTATTAAACTCAGTTTTAGGCGTTAATTGATTACTTGGACGCGTAACCAAGCTTGTCATTTATCATCCCATGACATAAGGACTGTGACACCCTTAATTCTAGCCTAAAATAAAACGTAAATTCTACAGAAAAACTGGTAGGATATGTTTGTAAATGGTCCAACTAGTCCAAAAACCTGCAATTTCAAAAAATTTCTAACTAAACCATTCACAACCAATTCCAACTCAAGAAGAGTGTCAAAAACCCTGCAACAACTGATAAACTAATTTACATGCCATAGCTAAATAGAAAGTAGAATGATACAAACCCAAAATAGAAAAAGGGAGATATATGTCCCTTCAAATAATATACAAACCAAAAGATAAAAGGTTTACTATAATAATAGCCAAAAACTAGGTCCAAGGTTCATTGCTCACTAGCCGTCTGTGACCCCAAACAAAGCATCAACAACCTATCAATCGCATTTTATACAAACACGAAAGCCACAATTCAGTGGGGAGTAACTTCGAGTCCTCCCAAATTACGAATCGTCAAAATTAATGTAACATGTAGTAAAACATGTAAGCAATATGATAAACCATGTGATTATCATGTAATTCTGACCTATGACCCCTAAACTGACCACTAATCTATCATGTGAATCATATCACTCAAATAGGAATCCAAACTTTATCAACTGTAACCGGCTTACATCTCACCTATTACAGTTCATAAAATCACCATACAAGAAAGGGCAATATATCAAAGACAGGCATAAGTTCTTAGCACCGTCAATAGTCACTTTGTAACTCTAGTCTATACCACGAGGTAGGGAAGGTAATCGAACCGGTATCTTGGCTCAGCGGTTACTATTAAGAAAACATGGCCAAGAGACAACACAACCCTAGCCTAAAATCTGCGCAGACCTAGACATGCGGATACACACCACCGCACCCAAGACCCACAACTTTTTTTAAAACAAAGTGAAGTGAGTACCCTAAGGACACCACCGAAGGGTTGGCTAGTACTAAAGCTAACCCCATACTATCAAAATAAGTACCTGAGGTCATGCCCCAACTTGGATAAACATCCACTAGTCAGGAACACAAAGGCTATCAAGCAGTGAACATATACTCGTCAAAGACTATAAAGACCTATCTATGATGAAGGACGAAATACTCACCTAGGACCTAGTCACAGCTAGTCCCAGCTTGAATACTTTAGCCCACACCACACAAGACTCACCACACAAGTCAAGTAAGACACCCACTTAACCTTAAGAGGGCAAAAGTCCTACTTACCAACCTAAATGCTAACATTCTATCATTTGAAAGGCTATATAAATGTCTATTTACAGCATACAATCCCAACAGTTCCTCAATAAGAATTCAATACTAACTTCCAATTCTAGCAATTTTAACAATATTAAAGGCTTTAGGGAAATCTAGGGCCATTACTACAAAATAAGAAGCTATTTAAATTCAACTAACTAAATAAGAAGCTATTTAAATTCAACTAATTACACATGTGAAATAGAGATATAATAAATGGCCTAAAACAAGAAAAAGGCCGATTATCTAAATCATTCAACCGAATTTTTACCCGCAACCCCACCTGCGGCGACAGTACGGGTCAAATTGCGGTGACCAATCACTCATTAATCGACATCGCATCAGTCAAAGGGACTAAGGCTCAGGTTTCGGCACAAACAACAAAACATTACAATTATCGCTATAAAATTCATTTTGTAAACTATCCTAACATGTGATAACTATCAATATAACATAATTTTTCTACCATTAACCTAACTTTTAGTTACTAGCATGCTTCAATCCAAATTACTACCCTTTTGTTATTTATTCTATTCTAATATTAATTAACCCGAAATGACCAATATTGTACGAAAAACCGCAAAACAAGCACGGTCCAACCCGGGCCAACCCCAAGACCGGCCGGGGCTGCCGTGGGCCTGCCGGCTGCTGCCGGGCCCGCTGCCGCACCATTTCTCCTCTTTTTTTTTCATTTTTATACATTATAAGACCGTCTAAAAATTAATTAATCGTCCCCAATTCAACTTTGATAATTTAAACTACCAAAAGGCACAAATTAAGCTTGCATGCAACTAAGTTTAACATGTGAAAATTACTACCCAACAAAAATTCACCAAACATACAAGAATCAAAAACATGTGACGATCTTTCGTCGAGTAACTCGAAATATGTTACCTTAAGCTAGAAAATGAGCAATTAGCACCTTGAAAACCCAAACCCTAACGACACTAGCCGCTATCCTCTACAATATACGAGTCCCCGAACTCGTCTTCCAATCCTTCACCTAAATAAACAATTAAAACACAATAATTAAACATATATACCGAAAATTCCGAAATTTGGTCTTAAAATAACTTAATGAAAACTGAAATTAAATTGTACCAAGTTGTAGATCGCGTCGAGGGGATTCCGGAAAGGTAAATTATGCGAAAAACGGACTAGTAACGAAGAATTTATGGCGATTTTGAGCTTGAAATATGTTAATGGTGTTTGGAATTGCTTTGGAAGCTTAAGGAAGATGAAAGAAGAAGAAAAAAAAACAGAATATGGAAGGGGAGGGGGCTGTCACGCGGGAAAGGGAGAAAGGGAAAGGAGGGAGTCGGGATTTTTAGTCGGGATTTACGAGTCGGGTTTGACTTGTTTCAATAATAATTAAATCCGTAAGTCAAACGCAAATTCCGTCAAGTCCAAAGTCTTTAAACACGAGATTACAATAAAATTGAGTATTCATACGACCCATTTCCAATTTCGTTTACCCAACGTTCAAACGAATTGTCATTTCCCCCCGATACGCCCTTATTTCGAAATAAAAGATTTTACACGGTTTAAACTATTTTTAAACATTTCAAAACTATCAAAATAAATACTTTTCTTCAAAATATAATAAAATTATATTTCTTTGAATTATTTTTACTTTAATTACCTTAAATATCAAATTTTATTTGATTAATAAATTATTTCCGAAATATATTAACGGTCCGAAATTTACGGGGCGTTACAAGGACTCTATTAGGCTCAATATCCATCTTTGGACGTGATAATTTGGCATGGGATCAATAAATTTTCCGTCAAAAATTTTTTAGCCCATATATATCAATAAATATTAGAATCGAGATGGATATTGAGCCTAATAGAGTCCATATGTCATGGGATAACAAATGACAAGCTTGGTTACGCGCCCAAGTCATCATTTAACGCCTAAAACTGAGTTTAATTGACGGAAAATAAAGTTTAGGGGTGCACTTAGTGATAATGACAACAATTAGGGGTACCATGTATGTTTTAAAAAGTGTAGGGATACGACGTAGAAAGTCGAAAAGTTAAGGGGTACCATGTAGAATATCCCTTACAAAAGAAAAGCTTACTTGGAAAGATAAAATAAAAACAAACTCTTCACTTATATTTCCATAAAAACAAATAGGCGTATATAATTAGCATTTATAAACAGACCGTGCGAAGCACGGGATTCTACCTAGTCATGACATAATTTCTAGGTTTATTTTGGTTCAATCCATCCTGCAACAAATTAAACCCCACACACTAAAATCAATATACCCAATAAAAAAAAAGACAATTAATTAAAATACAGTAAGAATGAGCACAAATTCTCATTGAAGACATGACATATCCGTCACAAGCTGAAGACGGATACCATTTTACCTCACAATGTACCCACTTTTTCTCTCTCTGCAACACTATTCATGTGGTCCCCTTTCTCCACTAACCCATTTTGTTACCATTTTATCTCACAAAATATCCGTCACAAATGGTAACCCGTCACAAGGGAGACCAATTGAAGAATGAGATACCAATTTTAAGTAAAGCGCCGAAATTATGAAAGTATGAATGTGTTTGATTTTGACTGTTGAATTGCGAATTAATACTGAATAGGAAGGAATTTTGAGATTAGGGATTTGAAAATAGTCAAATAAAGCATATACTACAAAAGTACAAAGTACAGACTCAACAACCACCACCACCTTAACTAAGATAAGGATAATGACGTGTCATCGGATGACGTTCAATCTCGACGCCACCCTCTCTTATGCACCATTTATTATTGGGGTCCCCACTTAATATTAATAGTTACATCCATTATCGTTGGTGATTTAAGAGTAATTACCGGTTCATTTGGCGTAATTAAGATCGGTTCACTGAAGGGTAATTTCTAAATAATATAATACGAGTTCGGGAAGTACGGAGTGTACACTCGTATAATTATTTACGGGATTGCGAAATAGTTTTCGTTCGAATAACTATGACGGGGTCCCGCTGACCGGTCAGCGAGTTTGGGTCCAGGGGCGAAGCGCCCTGGTTTAGGGGTTCGGGGACGCAACGTGGTAGTAATTAAATTCCGCGTAATTTAAATACTTTTGTGAAGAGTTACAACTTTTCACAAATGCATCCCCCTGTTTCCAGCCAATCCCAATCCTTTCTATATAAATAGATAAAGGATGAGAAGAAAAGATATAAAAAATCATAATCTTCTACTGCATTAAAAGAACGTTTAACATTCTACAACAAAATAATTTCTATATAACGTCTCTGATTTTTGTGCCAAAAATCAGAGGGCACCGTCTTATCTCAATAGAAAGTTTGATTATACTCAGACACTGTTAAGGGTCGAATTATTCTATTAGGAAAGCGGAGTCGATTCGGTGTAGTTTTATTGTCAATTCTTTTTTCGTATATACTCAAAATCTAACAATTATTATGTGAGTCCCCACTTATTGCATGTGAAAGGATGGCGTCGAAATTGGAATATTGGGAGCTAAGTTATTGTGGTAATGCTTGGAGATATCGCCTCTAAATGTCCTGCTATGATGACATGATTTTTTTATTTTATTTTTCTGAGTGGAACGTATATAGAGCCATAAAACCCGTACTGGAGAAGTGAGACTGTTAACCTTTTGCACCCTCACATTTCCGGAAGTCGTCTATTATTCAGTATTTTGGAGTGAAGGCCGTAGCAGTTCCAATTGCAACGCAAAATGATATAATTTGAAAGAATAATTTGAAAGAATACTTATTACCAAAGAATGAAATTAGATAAAAACTGGTATACAATATAATCCTATAATTACACAAAGGGCAGGTCGGATTTTTTTCAAGCAACGTGAATATACAACGATGATGAAACGAGTGTCCGCAACCCAATACGACAAGCGTGTAACAATGTGTCTCTTGATTCCATGTGAAAACAGGATTGTTCCTTACCTTTCCGGTATATGGTGACAGACAAATAGCACATTCACCTCGCTTCTTTTCTTCGTTGGTTATCACATATTCATTCTCAATTATATCCCAATTCAAATTTTCAAATGTAATGATCGAAGGGCTTAATCTCTTCTAAGATTAACCCGGAATCATTAGGTAATTGTTGCGAACTCCTTACCTCGTTGATTATATCATTCATCTCTTTTTGTTCCTTTTCAATAGTTTCCCAATCTATCTCGTCTTCACCCTCCTCTCACTCCTCTGTATCTTCATCAAAACCATCTGCATCATCCATGGCCACATTAGCATTATCCACATTAGTCATCTCGTCTTTGTCCATCTCATCACTAATACTCGGTTCTTCTCAACCCTCGTCATCGAACTCATCTCCATTATTCACTAAGGAGGTATCAACAATCACATGTTCACCCTTTTTCTTATCATTATCAGCACTTGATTCTAGTCTCGTAGTCGAATGGTCATCTAACAACATCCTCTGCATAGCCTCGAAGCCCTCGATATAACCTTTAGTAGCATACGCCCTCCCAACTTCCACACAAAAACCAAAGAATAATCACTCAAAGTGCTCAACATGCCAAGACTAAATCGATAACAACTCCTAATTAAACGAGTTAAAGTGTAAGCTAATTGTTCATCAGTCTTAGTATAGAAGAATAAATCAGCCGTAGAAACAACCTTGTAAACGGTCCTTAAAAACTGATCATCATTTACATTATAAAGCCCTTGAAATTCCAAAGATACTTGTGTGTATTGAGGACGATGGCTGATGATTTTATGGTTTGACATGCCGGGTTGACCCGCATACTCACGATTCTGACTTGAATAATATGAAGAGGACCTCACCATCAACCTTATCATTCTGTTTAAGACATTTATATAATTTCAAGCTCATAATGTCCATGATCTCAACCATCATTGTTTCAGAAGAAACGCAGAGCTGATCTTCCTACATGTTTTTTTTTTTTTTTTTTTTTTTTTTTTTTTTTTTTGATAATTAGTATGATAATTAAATTTAAACAACAATAAACACGAATAAATTAAACATGTAGAAGACCGTATTTATAGTAGGTTTAACATGGTATTTACGAGTAGGGCTAAGATTAGTAAAGAATGTCGGCGGGGAATATGGGATTTACCAGTAGTGCTACGTTATGATTAGGAATTTAGGATTGATTAGCAATAAAGAATGTATCGTACCAAAAAAAAAAAACTTTTTCTTTTTATCACCCCTAAATTACTAATATCGCCCGACTAAATTACCAAATTACCCTTCTTTTTACCTTCTTCACTTTTATCTTTAATCAAGGAAAATAATTGCTCATTATCTCTGTTTCCAATTTATGTATTTGACTATTTGTGTAAGAATTATGCAATTAAAGTTGAAATAAGAAAACTTAGCGATGACCATTAGGATTGAAAATATGATATTAATTAAATGCTAATCACAAATTAATTAGGCAAATGTGAAATTTGGAAATGGACGGGATTCGACTTGACGGAGAATTGTTGGAGCTAGCAGCATATATATACTAACAAGTGCGCTTGTTTTGGAGAAGCTGATACTGTATGCTAGGTCTTCATTCATCCTTTCAAAGAACTCCCTCCTGGAAGATGAGTTCTATCGATCTTTATACAAGTATCCAAGGATTTCCTCTCACTGCCAAATCCAACTTTCGGGAGCATATGGGTCTCCCATTTGTTCAAGAGATTGATTATATGTGCGTTTTTTTGTTTTGGGCGATTTTGATGCTGACGAGGTTGGAAACCAGGTCATGAGCTGTAGGAATATATGAAATTCAGCACTAGTTAACTTAACTAAACTAGGGTTAAAAGTTAGTTAAGAAAGCTGTTAGGGAAAGTTTGGTAGGAGTTTGTTACTCTGCCTTATGTCGGTTTAGCACTTAGTATATAAAGCAATGCTTTCTTTACATTGTAACACATAATTCATTCTATTCATTTAATACAATTCTAAGCAATTCTTTCTTACACAATTCTCTCAGTATTCTTCTCTCGTCTCTCATCTAATCAATCATATTTTGTTATCTTCATCTTCCTGAACATGATGATCCATGAATTCTTTCATGGTATCAGAGCAGGATCTCCATGATTCTGTTTCTGATTACTTTGATTGATTCTCTCTTTTTCATTTCTTTTGTCTTTACGCTTCTGCACATACGTAGTTTATAAAATTGTACAAATATGATGAAATGCTTATAAATTGCTCTCCAAAATAAAAATAAAGACAAACACCGCCACTTTATAATGCTTAATCATGCATTCGTGATATGATTTATGTTACATAAACATTGTTTTTAAATCTAAGAAAATATATTTGAATTTTTAAAAAGTTTTTTATAACTTTAACACTATTTTAATAGATTTTATTAGAAAAAAATATTCATTTATTAATAAATATGGGCCGGATCGGGCCAAAATTTGGGCCAAACACTTGGGCCAAACCCGGCCCAAAAATATGTTGGGCCTTTTCAAACCAGCCCATGGGCTTTTGGGGGCCAAAATAAAAGGCCCAAGCCCTTGTAAAAAGCGGGCTTGGCCGGGTAGGGCCAATGAGCTTGGGCCATTTGATCAGCTCTAGCCTCGATATAACCTTTAGTAGCATACGCCCTCCCAACTTCCACACAAAAACCAAAGAATAATCACTCAAAGTGCTCAACATGCCAAGACTAAATCGATAACAACTCCTAATTAAACGAGTTAAAGTGCAAGCTAATTGTTCATCAGTCTTAGTATAGAAGAATAAATCAGCCGTAGAAACAACCTTGTAAACGGTCCTTAAAAACTGATCATCATTTACATTATAAAGCCCTTGAGATTCCAAAGATACTTGTGTGTATTGAGGACGATGGCTGATGATTTTATGGTTTGACATGCCTGGTTGACCCGCATACTCACAGTTACGAAGCTTGAATATGAAGAGGACCTCACCATCAACCTTATCATTCTCTTTAAGACATTTATATAATTTCAAGCTCATAATGTCCATGATCTCAACCATCATTGTTTCAGAAGAAACGCAGAGCTGATCTTCCTCCATGTTTTTTTTTTTTTTTTTTTGCTTTTTTAGTATGATAATTAAATTTAAACAACAATAAACACGAATAAATTAAACATGTAGAAGACCGCATTTATAGTAGGTTTAACATGGTATTTACGAGTAGGGCTAAGATTAGTAAAGAATGTCGGCGGGGAATATGAGATTTACCAGTAGTGCTAGGTTATGATTAGGAATTTAGGATTGATTAGCAATAAAGGATGTATAGTACCAAAAAAAAAAAAAAAAAAAAAACTTTTTTCTTTTTATCGCCCTTAAATTACTAATATCGCCCGACTAAATTACCAAATTACCCTTCTTTTTACCTTCTTCACTTTTATCTTTAATCAAGGAAAATAATTGCTCATTATCTCTGTTTCCAATTTATGTATTTGACTATTTGTGTAAGAATTATGCAATTCTTTCATGGTATCAGAGCAGGATCTCTCTGATTCTGTTTCCGATTACTTTGATTGATTCTCTCTTTTTCATTTCTTTTGTCTTTACGCTTCCGCACATACGTTTGTTTCTCTCTTTCTTTCTTCTCTATTCTTTCAAGAAAATTCATAATCAAAGATCAGAATGCCTGAAGTTGAGAATAATAACATTGATGTGAACGATCCACATTATGTTCATCTGTCTGATGCTCCTGGTGGCAAACTTGTTGCTAATGTGTTTGAAGGTACTGGTTATGGCGGTTGGAGGAGATCTATGTTGATAGCTCTTTCAGCTAAAAATAAAATTGGGTTTATAGACGGGTCTATTCCAAAGCCTGCATCAACTGCTCCAACAGCTAAAGCCTAGCAAAGATGCAATGATGTTGTGTTTTCTTGGATTCTGAGTTCTGTTTCTCCCACTATTGCTGACTCAATCCTCTTCAACAACTCAGCTAAAGATGCCTAGGATGAGCTTCAAGAAAGATTTGGACGGTCAAACGAGGCACAATTTTATGGTGTCCAGAAGAAATTGAACGATTTTTCTCAAGGAAGTGACGATATCGTCACATATTTTACCAAGTTGAAGTCTGTTTGGGATGAGATAGCCAGCATGGGAATGAATCCTAGATGTTGCTGTACTTGCAATAAAGATGTCCATCATTTATAACAACTTTCTGCAAGAGGAAAGACAGAGAGGGATTCATAATGCAACACAATTTCAGGCTGAATCCTCTGCAATGATGGCCAAGAACATGGGCAATAGAGGAAATTCCTGGAATAATAAGGGTTATCAGGGTAATAGAAACATGAATTCTGACAATCATCAAGGAAATTACAACAATTCTAATGCAAATTACAGAAACTATGGGAACAATAATAATCATGGCAATTTCAATAATTTCAATGGTGTCAATAAGGGCATATCTCAGAACCCTAATCCTTCTGCTGTTGAAGACAAACTACCACCTTTTTGTAAATATTGCAAGAAGTATGGTCATTTTGTTGATAATTGCTATCATCTGATGAACAGGAAAAGAAAGCTTGCTGCTAATGCTTTCTATAACAACCAAGAAGCTGCAGGTTCTGGTTTTGACAGTGGTCAGTTCTCAAGTGCTGTATCTGGTACAGTATCCAATTTCAATACTGCACAGGGTCAATCCAGTCAGGGAAGGGGAGATGGAGCAAGTACTTCTAGCAACCATAATAATAACAGTCAAGTTTCTTCTGCTAATTTTGCTGGTATGAATTCTTTATCCTCCTCTTTGTCTTGTAATGCTTGTTGTTCAAATCTTGCAAGTAATTGGATTCTAGACACTGGTGCCAGTGACCACTTCTGTTCAAATAAAGGTTTATTTTCTGATTTTCGAAGCATTGACAAACCATATAGTGTGACCTTACCAAATGGGGAGGTAGTCACTATTGATACCATAGGCACTGTCCATATCACACCAGATTTTGTTCTTTATAATGTGCTTTATGCTCCATGCTTTAAATACAATCTTTTGTCTATCAGTAAGTTAAATAAACAAATGAATTCAGTGGTGAGTTTTACTCCCAACCTTTGCTACCTGCAGGACTCTTCCAGGAAGCACTTGATCCTTGGTAGAAATCACAATGATCTCTATCTGCTTCAGTCTGATAATTCTAGACCATTTTTACTAGAGAATAAAGGAGATCATAGTTGTAGTGTTCATTCTGTTACTTCAAAAATTTCTTGTAAAACCTGGCATCATAGGCTGGGACATGTTCCTCTTTATAAATTGAAACAATTGCAAATTTGTAATGTACTGCCTGTTACTGAAAATGGTATAATATCTTGTGCTATTTGTGCCAAGGCTAGACAACACAGATTGTCATTTCCCTCTAGTTTGTCCACTTCTATGCATCCTTTTCAATTGATTCATGTAGACTTATGGGCCCCTATCATACTTCTACTTATAATGGTTATAAGTATTTTCTTACTATTGTGGATGATTTCACTAGATGCACTTGGACACACCTTTTATCTTGCAAGAGTAATGCTTTCTCCTTCATTAAATCCTTTATTCAGATGGCAGAAATGATTATAAAGTCAGGATCATCAGGTCTGATAATGCCTTTGAATTAGGTACTAGTGATTCTACTGCTCAATTTTTTACTGACAATGGCATCTTGCATCAGACAACATGTTTTCACACTCCTCAACAGAATGGAGTAGTAGAACGTAAACATAAATACCTTTTAGAAACTGCTCGTGCTTTAAAGTTTCAGTCTAATTTGCCTACTAAGTATTGGGATGACTGTGTATTAACTGCTACATATATAGTAAATAGATTACCTTCAAAAGTTCTTAAGAATGTTTCACCATTTCAAGTATTATTTGGCAAAATTCCTGATTTGTCTCACATGAGAGCTTTTGATTGTCTTGTTTATGCTTCTACCACTAAACCAGGAAGAGATAAATTCTCTCCAAGAGCTTCTACCTGTGTTTTCTTGGGTTATCCCTTTGGAAAGAAGGCCTATAAGTTGTTGAATTTAGAAAATCATTCTATTCTTATTTCTAGAGATGTTGTTTTTCATGAAGAAATTTTTCCATACATTAATGATACTTCTAACAGTTTCAGACCCATTGCTATACATGACACTGTTGGTTTTGTGCCTGATATGGTTAACAATACAGATCAAAACACTGAAACTGTCACAAATACCCATGATACTAGAACTGTTTCTCCTATTACTAATAACGAAAATGCTCATTCTGATCAACCACAAAGTACAACTACTAACCCTGCCACTAGACAATCAGCTAGAACATCTAGGCCACCTGCTTATCTAGATCAGTATGTCTGTCCTCATAAAACAAGAAAATCTTGTAATGCTGCAGTGAATGATTCATATTGTAGTAACACTCTCACAGCTTTATGTGAATATTTGTCTTCTAGCAACAAAATTCTATCTGTTTGTTTCAATGCCACATCTGTGGACAAGGCCTTGGTACCAATCCAAGAGCCCACTTCATATGAACAGGCTACAACTTTCCCAGAGTGGCAAGGAGCCATAGCAGCAGAGTTCAAGGCACTTGCTGACAATAACACCTGGTCCATTATTCCTTTGTCCATTGGGAAGAAAGTTATTTCCTGCAAGTGGGTATTCAAAGTCAAACACAAATCTGATGGGTCCATAGAGAGATATAAAGCAAGATTGGTAGTGAAGGGTTACACTCAGAAAGAGGGTATAGACTATACTGAAACATTTTTACCAGTTGTCAAGATGACTACCATAAGAAGCCTTGTTGTTGTTGCAGTTAAGAAAAATTGGAGCATGCTTCAATTAGATGTTAATAATGCTTTCCTCCATGGAGAGAGCTAGATGAAGAGGTTTACATGAAGGTTCACTAGTAGAAAAAACCCCTATAGTGGCGGTCATAAATGACCTTTTTGTGGCGGTTTTTACAAATTTTGGGTGCGCCGTATATCACGGGGTTGTTTACACTTTGCGGCGGTTGTACAACCGCCGCCATAGCTTACCTACAGTGGCGGTTTTTCAACATAACCGCCATTATAGGTTTATATAAAACGACGGTTGTTAGACAAGAACCGCCATTATAACTCACCTATAGTGGCGGTTATTATTTGAAAACCGCCACCATAGGTATATCAATAATATCATTATATCCCCTACATGTTCTCTATAACGGCGGTTGTTGTTACAGAACTGCCACTAAAGGTAATTACAACGTCGGTTGTTCGTACAGAACCGCCATTAAAGGTAATTATAACGTCGGTTGTTTGGTGAAGAACCGCCACCATAAGTAGTTATTTTTTAAAAAAAAAAAATTTGCTACCAAAATTTTGGTAGCAATATCCTAGAGATTTGACAATCCAAATACCGAAATGAACAAACAATACATACAAGAGAATGGCAACCAACAAACTTGTGTATCACCCGACATCAACAAATTAGTATTGTTGATGTTAAAAAACAATATACTTCCAAGTGTATAAATAATCACAAATAATCACATACACGTCTTAGCTAATAAACTAATCAACATTACATGTTCTCTAAACTTTTGATAGCCCACACCTCTTTAACATCTTTGATATCCCACACCTCTTTAACATTGCTTCTAGTTTTAGGAAGTTCAGAGCGTCATCAATACCATTAATCGCCAAGCACTTGCTCTCATTAAGATAATTGTACTCATTGGTCATTCTTATGTTCAATTTACCTGCAGTGAAAATGACATTCAAATGATGCTAATAACTACCAAGATCTTTCTTTTAGAGACAGACATGATAAACAAAAAAGTATGTCAGGCTGAAAAATAGAACCATTGCTACGATTAAGAGGAACAAAAAAGTATCCTATGACATTATTATCACTACATATGGGACAAAAGAAATACCTCTTAGATCGGATGGGGTGCCAACACAAAGTTGGTTAAAGACATGATATGAGTGTTCCGCAGGGGCCAACTGAACCACTCTTGACTGCATGATAAACAATACTAGATCAAAAAAGGAATATAAAGCAGCAAAGTTCCGATTCAAAAACTACAGCAAATCTCGCATTTTCAAGCAATACTGGTCATAGGTTTAAGTTTAGCAGAAAGCAGGGGCAACAAGTAGTAGTCAGTCATGATAAAACAAAGAGGGTGAATTTCTGAAAAAAGAAAAAAGAAAAAAAAAACAATACAGATACAGATACACCTAAACGGGTGTAGCCTACATGTTTGAATAGTAGCGCCACACATCTTTCCAGTTCCACTAAAAGGAATTTCGACTAATTTCCCCTGGAAAACATGAGAAACTCAGTGTAACATCTTTTATGAAGCATGTACAGAAGAGTGTTGTCTAAGTCATATACAAATAAATTAATCACAGAATAAAATATTAGAACAGTGGCAGGGAGGCAAAAGGTGGTAGAAGAACCTTACAAATCGACTAGAGTTATCATTCCTCAATGTCTTTAACGTTTCCAAATGATTCCAGTATACAATTTATTTGAAGAACTTTATGTTCCATTCCATCTCCTCCGCCACCAACAATAGCCAAATATTACATTGCCTATTTAGCTGTTTCAATTTTTCTTGCACCACTTTCGCCAGTGTCAAGCGGCACACGTGCATAGTTAAATAAATTAAAAGGGAACACACAAAAGCGTAAAAGTAAAATCACAACAAAACTAAACCTCACCTTACGATGATGGGACCGATTGTGAGGCATGGTTGGGGATTAAACTTGTCAGATCAGAGCCCCTAAAGTACAAAAAATCAAGAATTCAGATAAGGTATGTAGGGGCTCTTTTAACTCCTGCATATACCAGGTATGGACTCAAAAAGAATAAGAGTAGAGTGTAGGGATACATTGACAGACCTACAACCATGCTGATCGAATCAAGGTGGAGATGAAGCAAAGATGTAGCAGTCGAATACATCACCCTCTGAAGGAGATGGACATGATATGGATAGAAAAAGTTGAGCACGTTATCAACATATCACTATAAGCCAAGCTCATTTATTTATTAATAGAAGCAAAACAAGTTTGTTGTTTTCTGATAGCTCAATATCAACAGACCTCTCACTCCATAGCAAAATCCGAATAAGATTCGAAAGAAGAACAATAATATTAAGAAAAAAAAAAGTTAAGTCTGCATTATTACCTAATTTCATTTTTAAAAGTCCAGTCTTCGGCGTGCAGTTGCAAAACAAAATAACCTGAATCAAGTCAATAAAATGCAAACCAACCCATTCTCCAATAAACTTGTAAACCTAAGAGCGCAATTTCGGCAAAAGTTGAACATCAAATTTACAGATGTTTAGAGTGAGCGAGTAAATGACTAAGAAACTGACTAACCATGCTGAAGAAAAAGGAAAAAAAGCAGTAAATGAATGAAACCCACTATAAATGACCATATTGAGCTGCAGTATACACAAGCAAATAGGCATTTGATTGCAATTGTGGAAAAGACAAGAAAATTGGGATCATACTACTCCTTATTAAACAAGACGTATCAAATAAGTGATGCAAAATTGGCATCACATTTAACATTTTGACTATTTAAGCTAATTAAAACAACTGCCTATCAATCAATTATAGAATCAAAATATTACTATAGTAGAGTTGATGGGGCATATTCTGCACCCGCTGACCGAGTCAACATATTGAGCAAGGTCAAAGTCAAAAAACAGCAAGTCAACGTATTAGACCCTGCAACCGACTCGGCTGTCGGCTGTCACTGGGTCTCGGCTAAGCAACTAGCCATCCGGGAGACATATCCGCGTACTCACATCCAAGTCCCCTCGGCATGGAGTCAACCAGGCACCGCCGCCTGCCATGGGTCCCTCGGCCGAGGGTAGAACAGTCTTTCCACCTGCTCTGCCACTTGGCCACTACGTGACAAAAGGTGAAAGTCTATAAATACTCCTCAATCCTCATTGAGAAAACGATCCAATAATCCACAATTCTTCCATAAAACTCACTATTAATCTGGTATTACCTCCCTTATCTCTCTACAAAATACTTTGCCAAGTAACACACAACTTAATCACTTTAAGTTTACTGACTTGAGCGTCGGAGTGAGTACGCTCGGTACCAAGCTGAGCCCTCAGTTTGTTCATCTTTACATCTTTACAGGAGAGACCGAGAGAAAGAGACAAGAAAAGACGTCATTCATCAAGCTTACGTGGTCACAAACTCTGCTTCGGAATTACACCCGGAACAAGAGTATCTGACATTATAAGAGAAGCAAGTGACAATTTTTACCTGATCAGAAAAAATAGAAATTGGAGCTGCTGCTATTTTCTTGTATGTATTGTTGAAGAACTGGAAATAAATAAAAAACCAAAACCTTGAATTTGGAAGAAACAAAACAAAAATAATAATCATGGATTGCTTGATTAAAAATAAAGTGATGATGAGAAATTGGAGATGTAAACAAAAGGTATGAGAAAAAGAAAATAAAGTAGTTTGCGACCTGTTGATATTGAGCCGTCAGAAAACAGCAAACTTGTTTTCGTTCTATAGTACACCAGCAACAAATTATAACAAATAATTAAAACCTTAAAAAGCGATCAAGCAATTAAGAACTAAATAAACTCGAAAAGCTTCAAATTAAAAGAAGCAACCTTTGGAATTGTAGTATTGGTCTCAATGCCGACAATTAGTTCATCGGCATCGTTGTCGGTGTAATCGAATCTGTAATCTTCCATATATGCATCTGTGACAGCTTATTACAAATATTTGGTGGTGATTGTAGGGTGACTGGTGCTCGTGAGCAGCGGCGAGTGGAAGAAAGGAGAGAGGAAGGAGAGCTGAGTGTGGTCGGCATTTTGTTGGTGGTCTGGCAGACGGGATGCGGTGGTGGGCAGGTGGGGGAGACCTGACGTCGGTGGTTGCCCAAGTTGAATTGTGAGGGGATTGTAAAGGGTTTTTGGGTTTTGTCGGTGTGGAAATGAAGAAGACGAAGGAATTCAATCTGGTAGTCAATAGTCTCATGTAGTCAATAGTTTTCCACAAATGTGTTGGAAAACAGAACATGCTTTCTGTCAAAGGACATAGCTTAGATAGGAATTTGTTATGATCTAGGACTTAGTTGTCTACCCCAAATAGGAGAGCTCTAGCTGTTTAGGTGTATCACTCCAGTCAAAATATGCAAGATTGAAAACTTCATTATGCAAAATATTACTTGTACTCTCTCCCATCCCAGGAAAAACAATTAGAATGAACACGATTACATGGTTAGACATATTCAATTACTCTTCCAGCATACTACAATAGTACCGCAGTTGCTCGGGGTTCTCTAAATCGCTGAGCGAATTCTATCATGTCGTTTGGTGAATATACATATTAACACATATTCTACAAGGCCGGATCATGAATCGGTAAGGGCGTATTCACAACGAATCCAGTAACTCGCCAATTAGGATACAAAATCTCCAATTTTGATAACCATAATTCACAAAAAAAATATTAAATTAAAATCTGAAATTTACAATAATTATATAATAAATCAACAAAACACATCCTAAACCATACTAATTATCATAAAACAACATATAAAACACAAATTAAAAACAAAAAATAGCTTTACAAAAGAAGAATACTAACCTTGAAATCAAGGGTAGTGACTGGTAGCTGACGAACGGCTTGGATGGCAGGTGGGTCGACGATAACTGAAAACAAAAGGATGAAATAAAATGGTGATTAATTAGCCGAAATCGATTAAACCCTATAACCATAAAATCGATGAAATAAAGTATGTGACTAACCTAGTGACAAGGAGTTTATAGCGGCGTAATGATGTCGACGGCGGCGAAAGGAAAGGAAGTTTTGGTTGCCGGGGTTGAATTGTGAGGGGTTTGTGAGGTTTTGGCGGTTGGAAATAAAGAAGACGATGAAGGAATTAACAAAATCAATATTGATTACTGAGTATAATGTAAAGGGTTTTTGGAGGTTTTATTTTTTTTATTTTACTTATTAAAGTCGGTTTTAATTAGAAACCGACACAAAAACATATTATGGCGGTTTTTTAGCCCAAAAAATTATAATTTTGTATCAACTTTTAGCGTCATTTTTAACGTCGGTTGTTAATAGAACCGTCACAATTGATCTGTGGTGGCGTTTCTTACTTCGAAACCGCCATAAAAAGTTTATGTTATCACGTCGGTTCTTACTTAAACCGCCACTATAGACCTCTTAGATACATAAAAATTTCCTTCCCGCCATTTTATTGGGCTTTTCGCGTCGTTTCTATTAGAACCGCCATGATAACTGCGTCGTGATAGGGGTTTTTTCTACTAGTGGTTCCTCCTGGCATGATTGTTCAAGGCAAGAACTTAGTCTGTAAACTGCAAAAGTCATGCTTTAAAATCTAGAGGATATGAGCAATCTTTAAATGATTATTCCCTATTCAAGAAGAAGACAAATGGGAAAGTGGTTTATCTTGCAGTTTATGTTGATGACATACTGCTAGTTGGAGACAATACTACTGAAATTGACGATTTAAAATCTTTCTTAGACAAGACTTTCAGGATCAAGGACCTTGGTAGCATCAATTATTTCCTGGGTATGGAGTTTACAAGGACAACCACATGAATGGCTATTTCTTAGAAGAAATAATTCACCACAGAGTTGTTGACTAAATTTGGTTGTCAAGATAGCAGGCCAGTTAGTTGTCCTCTTGACCCAACAATCAAAATTGATAAAGAGTCAGGCAACCTAATTGATAATCCTGCAGACTACAGAAAGTTGGTGGGAAAATTGAATTACCTCACCAACACAAGGCCTGACATTGCATTTTCAGTCCAGTTATTAAGTCAGTTCATGTCTTTTCCAATGGAAAATCATTGGACAACTGCTCTCCATGTTCTAAGGTATCTCTCAAAAGATCCAAATCAAGGGATTCTCCTGAATAATAATTCAAGCTTCAAGTTAGAGGGTTACTGTGATGCTGACTGGGCAGCTTGTCCTCATACAAGGAGATCAGTCAGTTGTTTTGTGATTTTTCTAGGTGGCAGCTTACTCTCTTGGAAGTCTAAAAAGCAACAAACAGGCTCCCTATCCTCAGCAGAAGCTGAATACAGATCACTTAGAAGGCTTACTGGAGAATTGGCTTGGCTAAGCCGTCTACTTGTTGAACTGGATGTTCCTAATATTTCAGCATTCCAGTCAAATGCGACAGTCAGGCTGCAATCCATATTGCTAAAAATCCCGTCTTTCACGAACGAACAAAACACATTGACCTTGATTGCCATTTTGTTCGTGAAAAGTTACTGCAAGGTCTCATCAGTCTCTCCCACATTCTTACCAAAGAGCAGCCTGCTGATATGTTTACCAAAGCTTTGAATGGTCCTCAGCATCGTCTATTGCAGTCCAAGTTGGGGATGTCTTCTACACCCTCCAACTTGAGAGGGGGGGGGGGGTGTAGGAATATATGAAATTCAGCACTAGTTAACTTAACTAAACTAGGGTTAAAAGTTAGTTAAGAAAGCTGTTAGGGAAAGTTTGTTAGGAGTTTGTTACTCTGCCTTATGTCGGTTTAGCACTTAGTATATAAGGCAATGCTTTTCTTACATCGTAACACAATTCATTCTATTCATTTAATACAATTATAAGCAATTCTTTCTTAGACAATTCTCTCAGTATTCTTCTCTCGTCTCTCATCTAATCAATCATATTTTGTTATCTTCATCTTCCTGAACATGATGATCCATGAATTCTTTCATGAGCATCAACTCTCATGACTTTATCAACTAAACTAGGTTACATCTGCGTGCAAAACCTATAATAGTATACGCGATTCTTTGCGTCTATCTTTGGTGAAGTGCATAGTTAATTTCTTTCTTATATGACTTGTTTTTCTCTATTTTTTTTTTCATCTAATGGTCCTTCTTTAGTTCATAGGTTAACACCGTAATATAGTTTACACAAGATCTTGATTCTATATATACTTAGGCCCTGTTCTTTCTGGCTTATTTTCAGCCCATTTCTGTTCAACTCAGCTCTATTCATTCGATTCGATTCAGCTCGATTCATTCGATTCAGACTCCATTCATTCATTCATTCGATTCGATTTAGTTCAAATCACTCCATTAAATTCAGCTCATTTCAGCTTTACTAATTTAAATAATAGTTATTATTAATTTTGTTAACAATAATACTATTTTTTAATATTAATATTATTTATTATTTATTATTTATTATTATTATAATTATAATTAATAATATTGTTAATAATTTATTTATTTATTTATTTATTTATTATTATTACTATTATTATTATTATTATTATGATGACGATGATGATGATGATGAATATTATTAAAATGAATAATAACGTTATTAATGTTAATGTTATTGTTGTTGTTGTTGTCGTTGTTGTTGATATTATTTTTTTTGCAGAAAGGTTAGGATCATTTCTCATTAAATAGGAAAGAGGTAAAGTACAAGATCCGAAAACTTCTACAAGGGAACCATAGAGGTCACCTATTCCAAAAAAACAACGAAGTAAAAATTAACCATACAAGCAACTACTCCTGAACAACTACTTCTGAATATGACTCAGACGAAGAGTTACAAGGTACTTGATCTTCCAAATGATGCTAGCAGGAGGAGTATTCACTCCTTTAAAAATCCTTCTGTTGCGTTCATTCCATAGCTGATAGATGGTACACAAAAGAAGACATCTACGTTGCCTCTTAACCAAGCTCTTCCCCCTATTATGGCCCTTATACCACGTAGATATAGCAGCCATCGAGCATAGAAGGAATAGCCAGCCACACTGTGCCACACAAGACACCAAACAACAGCAGAGAAAGCGCATTCAAAAAAGAGGTGTGAAGCACTTTCGATTGGCTCTCACACAAATAAGACATCCGTTAGCAATTATCAGACCTCTCCTGCTCAGATTATCCAAAGTAGGGAGCTTATGCTGAATAGCAAGAAGGCCAATGAGTTTATGCTTAGGATAATTGAATGAGTCTCCCACAGTTTTGTACATGGGAAAGATGGACCCTTTCTGCCTTAGCAAATCATAAACCCGCTGCTTATAGTCAGAATAGCTTAGCAGATGTTTGGCATTGTCAATTGTACCTGCTACTTGAATGAGAGTGTCCCTGCAAGCAATAATATTACTCCAAAACCGGGAATGAGCAGCAGTAAGACAAAAATCCCAGAAGTTTGCACCCCTAAGAATGTAAGCCCTAACCCATTGCACCCAGACATTTGGAGTATTGGTTTCAAGTTTATGAATCCAAGACATCATCTGAGACTTATTCCAACTCAAAATCTCCTTAATATCCACTCCTCCTTCCCTGCCAGGCTTGCAAAACTCTGTCCCACTTTTAAAACCAATCTTCTCTTCCCATCCTCAATCCCCCAAAGGAAGTCCTTACAAAGTTTATGGATTTTCTTAGCAATCCCTTTAGGTAAGAGGATGCTAGCTCCCCAAAAATTCTGAATCCCAAAGATAACTGAGTTGATGAGTGCCACTTTGCCAGCATAACTCAAAAGGTGATTAGCCCAATGAGAAATTTTACTTCTAATTTTATCCATCATAGGAATAAACATTCTTTGAGTAAGCCTAGCTCCAAATAAGGGGATGCCAAGATACCTGACAGGGAAATCTCCCTCTACATAGCCAGTAGTGGACAAGATTAGCTGCTTCACCATAGGAGAAACCCCACCAAAGTATAACTGAGACTTCATAGGATTGACTCTAAGCCCTGACCAAGCAAAGAACCGAGCCAAACAACAATCAACAAAGCTGAATAGAGGAAGATCCCCCTTGTAAACACCAAGAGATCATCGGAAAAACCAAGTGGGTGAGCTTAACCTTCACACACTTGGGATGGTAAGAGAAGCCAGGATAAGTAGGAAGCCTTCGAGCAAATCGAGATAAAATTTCCATACAAAGAGTGAAGAGATAAGGGGAAAGAGGGTCCCCCTGACGAAGCCCTCTTTTTCCAGGGAAAAAACCAGTAGGGCAACCATTCACATTGAGAGAAAAATAAGATGAGGTGACACAAGCGAGGACCCAGGCAGAAAATTTAGCAGAGAAACCAAATCCATGAAGGCAGTTGCCCAAAAAAGACCAACTGACAGAATCAAAGGCTTTTTGTATATCCACTTTGAGGATACACCTAGGTGTGAGAAGACTCCTATGATACTTAAAAGCTAACTCATGAGCCAGATAGAATTATCAAAGAGATCCCTCCCCTCAATAAAAGTCGCTTGTTCCAAACCAACCAGGCCCCCAACACAGTTTTAAGTCTCATTAGCCAAAATTTTATCACCACTTTGTAAAAGACAGTGCAGCAAGAAATTGGCCTGAAGTCTTTTACAGTCCTAGGAGCCTCATTTTTGGGGATCAAAGCAATAAGAGTAGAATTAGCAGAGCGAGGCATCTTACCCTTTCTGAAAAATTCCTGAACAGCATCAGTGAAAGCTTTACCAGTAATGTCCCAAGTGTCTTGAAAAAACCCAGAGGAGTAACCATCCACCCCAGGGCTTTTATGCCTATTTATAGATGAAAGAGCATCTCTAATTTCCTCAATAGTTGCCATGCCATCCAGATCAGTCCCACTAGGAAGAGTATTAGTAGAGAAAAGATCACTTGGCAGGGGGGTATGACTCTCCTCAGTCCCAAGTAACTGAATATAATAATCCACAAAAGCTTGAGCCACCTCATTTTGCCCCTTACAAACATGACCATGGGCATCCTCAATAATACCAATAGTATTAATACTTCTCCTAGCAAAGCAATACGGCATAAAAATACCTAGTATTAGTGTCACTAAGAGTAAGATCTTTGAACCTTAGCCTTTTGAGCCAAAATTTTCATTTCAAAGACCTTGATTTTAAGGTAAGACAGAGTAAGAAGCTTCTCTTTAGCCAAAAGGAGTTGATTCGAGGGAGCTTTGAAGAGCAAA
Source organism: Silene latifolia (assembly GCF_048544455.1). Lineage (NCBI taxonomy): Eukaryota > Viridiplantae > Streptophyta > Magnoliopsida > Caryophyllales > Caryophyllaceae > Silene > Silene latifolia. Next base: position 9,271,953 of record NC_133536.1, on the reverse strand, counting down.
CTGGCACTCGAGTCGTTCACTTTAGCCTCGGCCCACCCTCTTTGCAATTCCAAAACTCGTAGCATGAATGGTCTTCAAAGGTTCACGCAGCCCCCTTAATTTAGAGAACAGAGAGAAGATTTTAGTACCAGGCACATGTCTATTCCACTGGTCTGCAATCAGCTGAGGGAAGCCTTGAGAAAGAGCCCAACAAGTTAGATACTTGAAAGACCTGGGTCTGGAATAATTTTGAGGAATAGTAAGAACAATAGATGCATGGTCAGATACACCAGCAGGAAGAAAAGCCACTGTTGAACAAGCAACTTGAAGGAACCAATTAGTATTGACCAATAATCTATCCAATTTAGCCCATTTAGGAGAGCTATCTCTCTTATTATGCCAAGTGAAAACCCCTCCAAAGATAAGGATGATCGGAAAGAGCACAATCGATGTACAAGCCCTAAACTCCAAAGATATCCCTTTCATGAATAACACACCCCACTCTCTCATCAAAGATTTAGAGAAACATTGAAATCACCAAGACAAACCCAAGGTAGGGTAAGACCTACAGAGAGGTGTCTCAACCTATCCCATAACACCATCCTTTCAGAAGCCCTATTAAATGCATAAATAAAGGTAACCACAACCTTCAACTGAGTGGCATGAGAAAGAAGAGAGCAATGCATAAACTGAGCCCCACTATCTAAAACCTGCACATGAACAGTTGAAGGATTCCAAAAAATCCAAAGTCTACCACCAGAATGCTTATCATAGTTAGTTACTAAGTGATAATGACGAAATTTCTTCCTATGAATATTACCAACATAATTTGATTTTACATGGGTCTCAATAATACCACCACAATCAACCTTATGATGTTGCAGAAAGCCTAAAACCTCCTGCTGTTTTAGGGGGTCAGTCATCCCCCTCACATTCCAGGAGGAAATGATCATTGAGGTGAAAGAGGGGGGGTTGCCCTCCAGGCTCAATCTCCACAACACTTCCAACTTCCAATTCAATGTGAACATTCTCATGTTCCACATCAAGGTTAACAATAACAGGGGCCTCCTCTGCTAGCACAGAATACTTATTAGCTAGAGTAGTAACCACAGGATCAGTTTGAGGGATTGAACTTCTTTTTGGAGAACCCTTCTTAGCAGGGGTACTACTAGAAGCTTCAGTAACCTTTGCAATTGGGGCAGCAACAGGAACAGATTCCTTTGCCTTATAAACCTGCTTTGGCTTATTTCTATTGCATCTATCCTGAGTGTGACCAATTTTTTTACAGGTATGGCAAAAGTGTGGCACCCATTCATAAGCAATCTTTTGGAGAACAGTACCTCTGTAGGGAGTTTGGAGTGTCATAGCCTTTGGTAAGTCCTTTGAAAGATCCACCTCAACCAAGATCCTAGCAAAAGCAATCTTACTCTTAAGAGTTGTTGGCTCATCTGCACAGATAGGTCTCCCTACGAAACTGGCAACCTTACTAAGTGCAGCCTGAGACCAAAAACAAGGGTCAAGATTTGGAAACAGAACCCAGATAGGAACTGTGGTCAATTCAGCCAATTCCTCAGCTACCGTGGGTGACCATGGCTTAAAGACCAGAGGGTAACCATTAACATTCCAGGAATCTGTCTGTATAGCATCCATATCTTCTTTAGACAGAAAACGAAAGTAATACCACCCACGAGAGAAGTAGAGAACCTCAGGTGTAGTGATATGGTTCCAGTGCTTAGAAATTAGGGAATTTAATTCCACAAGGGAAGTTTGTCTACCCATAACTGTTCCCACCAAAGTACAACTCCAATACTCAATTTCTGTAGCAATATCAGCCTCATCAATAGTCACCTCTTTTTCCCCACCCCTGACAAACGACAAGGTCATCCCCTTACTAGATGATTTCAGGGCCTGAGCATAAGGTTTCTTCAAAGGAGGGTTTGGAGCCGCAGTATTAGCCACAGGAGTCTTCACAGAGGGAATAGGAGATACCTTTTCTGGCACAGCTGACGTGGAAGCCCCATCAACTACCACCGGCGTTGTAACTGGAGACGAAGGTCCCATAAAATCACCAAGAACGACAGATCCTGGAGAACGATTAACAACCACATCGTGTTTCCCTGCAACAATCTTTTCTGTAGATCTAGTTGACCGACCAGCGACCGGAATTTTGGGCGGCCGGCCCCTCGGCATGCCGACGAGACTCTCAAGCTAGGGTTTGAGTGTACCACTCGAAAATCGCTTAATTTCAGAGAATTATTGATATTATTATTATTATTATTATTATTATTATTATTATTATTATTATTATTATTATTATTATTATTATTGTTGTTGTTGTTGTCGTTGTTCTTATAATTATTATTAAAATTCATAACATTTATTGGTATTATTATTAAAATTCATAACATTTATTATTAATATTATTAATGAGGCAGACCGAACCGACTTGACTCACTTGCCAATACGGGGTCTTACAAGTCAACACGCTTGCCAACATGGTTAAAAATTCGCTTGGTACCCTACGAATCACAAATTGTTAAAAGGGAATTCTATCAAGTTGATTACTGAAAATACATGTAACACATTTTCTATAAGCGAATCGCGAATCGGTAAGGCGTATTCATAGCGAATATGGTAACCGTGCTTGCCAAACCATCATTTGAGGTACACATAAAACCTATAAATATCTCACTATTCACCAATCAATGGTAAAAACTTCTCACCAACAACTTCCTCTCTCTAGAAGTAAGACTACTCGAGCTACTACAAGAGGGCACAAAGAACTTAACTTCAAGCAAGGTCCCGACTATCCACCATTACCGTAAGGCATCAGAGAAGGACCTTTTGCATACCCTCTAAGGCCTTTGTTACGCGTGAAAGATCCATCCGAAAAGAGCAAGCATAGGCTCGAGATGCCATATGAGAGTAGGGCGTTGACTCGACCTGAATTCGAGCAACGCTTACTTGAGTGTTTTTATTCTAAACAATTATTTTACTAATATCATTATTAATATGACCTTATTATTTATTATTGTTATTAAAAATATTATTAGTAGAAAAATACTATTTTTTCATTATTATAGTTTATGATTATTCATTAATAATATTATAACTTTTTTCTTATAAATATTAATTTTAGTATTACTATTATACTATGAATATTAATACATTATAGTTGATAATAACAATAATATTGAATACTATTATTATTATTAATATGATTATTTCGATTCAATTGACTTTATTCATTCGATTCGATTCAACTCATTTCGATTGATTGATTCGATTCGATTCGATTGATTCTCTCATTCGATTCGATTCACTCACTCTATTCGATTCGATTCACTCTAAAAAGCCAGAAAGAACAGGGCCTTAATCGCCTTAATAACGCTATGTACATTTGAGCAATTCAATTGCAACATGCATGCACGTTTTATCAAAAGTCCAACCATCCGGAGAAAAGTAGCAACTAACGTGAGAGTATGTTATCATTGTGAGTTTGTGACAATAGGACCCGGCAAAGAACCCCATAAATTATTGTTAATAGAACATCTAATATCTTTATATAAGTAACATTTCGAAAAATAGATCAAAGGAAAATCACAAGAAAATTAGATCAATTTAAAATGGCGTTTTTAAATAAAAGAGGAAGGACAATACTAAGTGTCTTAGTGTTTGCGACAATTCTTTTCGTTCATGTGGTTGAAGGACATCCAAAATATAGTCCAGAAGTTGCAGTTAGAAGAAGCGTCGGAAATGTCCGTCAAGATAGTCTATACCGTCGTGTCATGAAAACGACAACCATGCCGAGGAACTCCAAGAAAAAGCAAGAATCAAACAAATACAAAAGCGCAGGCTATGCCTCTACTATTTCTCCACCTTCTTGTGTCTTCATGCTTTCGGTTCTATTCTTCGTATCTTCTCTTATTATTCGGGTTTAGTTGATTACTATCCCTATCTACATTCTTCATTACGAGTAAATATTTCCTATTCTATTTAATTCCTATTACTATCTCCTATTTTTATTTTAATTACTTTTAAAAGATAAGTTAAAATGTCACAATTTACATAAAATGTTGCAATTTACATACATTCAACGGGTCTAACGTGTCAAATACCTTTAACATAATTCTAATAAATTACGGTTGTATATTATCTGATATTCGTATCTAATATTTATCAATTATTCGAATCTCCAAATATGAACTATTTATATTGTCACGGTATTAACACTTAATCACTCTCAATTATATGTTCATGTATTTAATGATAACGCCTGCTATTACGACCTGTGCATTTTTTGCACGGGTATACCGTACGTACATCCTGTCGTTATTTCAAAAATATGTAAACATGTCAGTTTTTTTTTTTTTTTACTAATGATATACGAGTATAATTTAACTTTTATTTCATTCATTATTATTCCAATTATTACTTTAGTGGACTTGATTGCGTGACGATTTGAATAAGATAGCTTGTAACGTGATACCTTGTCATTTTGCCAACGATGCCTTGGAAGTTAGTTGGTTGTCAATAATGTTAACGTCTCCTCTATTATAATCAACCCATCTCTTCTCTTCTAACTAACATCTAATTAAACTCCTTTACACATCTTTGTACTAATTACAAGGTCAACGACCATCTATAATCATACTAGTAAGTCTCCTATAAAACGAGTTTACCGGTGATTAATCAAACCATTCCAAACCCGTTCTAATGACGCGTCTTCCTGATCACCTGATACTGATACTAGAAAATATATTACCAAGACTTCCGGTAAGATCTCTATTTCACTTCAAGTCCGTTTGTAAGGATTGGTTATACGCCATTTCGAGCCATGATTTTGCAAAATCGCACCTTAGATATTCATCCTGGCGCCCTCATAACTTTCTTTTACTTGCAAATGATTCAGAACGATATTCTACGACGAAATTCAACACGATTTAAAACCCGTAATACTTCCCCTAGACATTGATAATGATGTAGGTGGGGTTGTAGATATAGTTGATTCTTGTGACGGGCTTGTATGCTTGTACCGCGAATTAAACCAACATCGTACTTTCTATCTTTGGAACCCTGCTATTCGACAAAGTCGAGAAATTGACCAAATTGTTGAACTTAAAGAAATCGAACCCTTTATGTTCACGGCAGCTTATGGGTTCGGTCATGGATCATCCATTGATGACTACAAGATTGTTGCCATTTTTACGAGTTATACTAATGATTTCAATACTCATTTATATGTATATTCTTCGCTCTCTGGAAAATGGCGAAGAATAACTTATGTTTTAGATAATAATCGTGTGTCTACGATAGGAATTCATAAGGGTGTTTTGATCGATAACGCTGTGTACTGGCCCCTTAGAATTCGCGATCATGGAGATCAAGATATTAGGAAATTATATTATAGATAATATTATGTGGTTGTAATTTCCTAAATAGCATTATCCTAGCCTTGATTTACGGTGGATATTGTTACCTTTGTACTCTATTTAAGCCAAATTATGGCTAACCTAATAGATTAAGCATTCCCCTAATATCTCCTTAATAGAGTTGATCAAGTGCGGGCCGACCCGTTTGGCCCAGCCCGTTCGGCCCGCTAAAATAGCGGGCTTGGACAAGAAAAATCAAAAATTAAACGGGTAACGGACAAGAAAATTCGGCCCACTAGAAGTAATGGACGGGCTTGGACTAAACAAAATTGCTCATGGGCGGCCCGCTAGGCCCGCTATTATTAGTAACCTCATAAAAGTTCTCAAACCCTCAATCTCAGACGTTCTATGCTCATTTCATTTGCAATTTGTACACTCTAAATCAATTAGGTAGCGCAAATGAATACTTATGCCTTACATATAAGTGGGAGATTGTCGGTATTTACACTTGTCGTATAAAGATTCTCCGAGATTGGACATGCTAACGGGATTGTCGTATAAAGATAGTACCTTTCAAGTATTTACACGGGAATAGGGATGTCAATGGATCGGGTTCGGGTCGGGTGAAGCCTCATCCGTCATCCATCCGTCCTTTTAAAATCTCATCCAACCCGTCCGTCATCCGTGAAACATATCATCCGTCATCCATCCATCTATCATCCATGGATGAAACGGGTGGATCGGGTGATAAACGGGTGTTGTGTATTTATATATTTCAAGTTAAAAAAAATGATGATTTTTTTTTCTCTACAAAAATAAAGTTAGATAATTATTTTAGTTTAACTTTCTAGTGGGTAGGTTCACAAAATATTTATATTGAGAGTAGAAAAATATGAAAATTTAAATATTTTATATCTTAATAATGTGTTATATGTAAAAAAAATTAAATAAAAAATAATAAAATCGGGTGATGGATGGATGGCGGGTGGATGGCGGTGGAATTTCTTCATCCAACCCATCCGTCATCCATCATCCGTTTCATCCGTCATCCATCCATCATCCATTTAAATCGGGTTTTCATCCATCTTTTAGGATCGGGTGAATCGGGTTTTGATGGATGCGGGTGAAATTGACATCCCTACACGGGAATGTATGTAACCGCTAACAGTGCTGCACAAATATCGAGGCAAAAATGAACTTTTGATGTTTGTAGTAGAACATTGCCAAATTTGTGTTTTTTCCAAAATTAGTAAACTTATCTTTTGAAAATTAGTATACTTTTTTAAGGGTAGACTTTTAAAGATAATTGTTAAGATTTAGGGGATGTAGCTATAACAAACTCGTGTTTTAATAAAAACACTAATTTTTGTATTTTATTTTAGTCAGGCCCACGGGCCGGCCCGCTCTCTTGAAGTGGGCGGGTACGGACAGTGGAAAATGGCCCGCTTAGCGGGCTCGGGCGCCGGACACTTTTTTAGCAGCTAGGCCCGGCCCATGTCCGGCCCAAGCCCGCTTTTGATCAGCTCTACTCCTTAACATGGTATCAGGGATTCCTCTCCTCTCAAAAAAACTAACCTAATTCCCTCATCACGAAAATCATACGATCAGACACCATGGCCGGAGATGCTGACTCAGACGCCTTTCCCAAAATCGATCCTCTTAGCCCTTATTACCTTGGTTCACACGATGTTCCGGGTGCAAAAATATCAAACATTGTTCTTCGCCGCGACAACTATGATTCTTGGCAGAAATCTATGACATTTTCTCTCAAGTCTCGTCGCAAGTTCGGATTCGTTGACGGGACGATTAAGAAGCCCACTGTCGCGTTCGATCTTGAAAATTGGGTGGTTGTAAACTGCACCATCGTCCAATGGATTCGCAATATGATTGATCCAAGTTTGCTTGATAATATATCATACCCTGATGACGCTGCCATTTTATGGTCGGAACTCAAAGCACAATACGCTGTTATTGATGGAACGATGATTCACGGACTCAAAACCCGCTAAACAAACTTGTAAGCAAACCAAGGGAATGGACGTGACTACTTATTTCGGAAAGCTTAAGTCTCTTTGGGATTCAATTGTTAAGCATGAACCGCCGTTTGCTTGTCGTCGTGGGAAATGCGAAAAGTGCGGTATCGGAGAGAAGGCTATTCAACGCCAGGATAATGAAAGGTTACATCAATTCTTCATGGGACTTGATCCCACCCTTTACGGTAATATCCGATCCTCTCAATTTCAATTGGATCCTCTGCCTGCTCTTTCCCGTGCCTACAATCTCGTTCTCCAAGAAGAACGTTTGCGTGCTGAAACTATTCCTGATGTGTCTGATGTTGCAATTTTTGCTACCCCATCTCCTAATGTCGATTGGCGTACACTTCGTGACAAAGAACGTGTTGAAAAACGCACTCTATTTTGCTCGGCCTGTGAGACACGGGTCATGAGGCTGCTCGCTGTTTCTTTAAGACCATGCGTTTTCCGGAATGGTGGAGTGATAGGCCTCGTAACCTAGCAGAGTACCGTATTTATAGGGCTCGTGCTGCTTCGCGTGGTTCTGGGGGTACTACTAATACCTCTGCTAATTCTGGTACGAGCGCATCCAGTAGCTCTTCCAAATCAGACCCGACAGTGCGTGCTAATGCAGTGGTCACAACTGCTTCGGCCCATTCCCTGCTCTCCTCGGATCGTCTAAGTGGTATGTTTAATTGGATCATTGATACGGGTGCCTCCAATCATGTTACTGGCACTTTGTCATGTTTGGAAAATCAAAAATGATTCCGGCGATCCGTGGGCTTCTCAATGGCCAGCAGGTCGTGTCTTCTGTGATGGGTTCGGTCTATGTCAACGAGTCTCTTACTCTTCACTGTGTTTTATTTGTTCCCACCCTAACATGCAATTTACTATCCGTTTCCCAACTTACAGTGGATACTTCTTATTCTTTTGAATTTACTAAGAAATCATGTCTTATTCAGAACCTTTCTTCGAGGAAGACGATTGGAGCCGGTGAGCTACGGGACGGACTATTTTGGATTACAGCGGGGGAGCGGCCATTGACGGTGAATACGGTGTCTGGGCACGGGAGTTTGGATCTTTGGCACAGGCGTCTTGGACATCCGTCATATAAAGTGGTCAAGACTATTCCCTCTTTTAGCAGTTTATTTTGCAATAAAGACGTCATTTGTGATGCTTGTCATTTGGCCAAACAAACTCTTTATAGTTTTATTTTGAACAATAAGCGTGCTTTGAATTTATTTGATTTGATCCATTGCGACTTATGGGGCCCTTATCGTACTGTTTCGTCTTGTGGTGCGAAATATTTTTTAACCATTGTCGATGATTATTCTCGTGCAACATGGGTGTATTTATTGATGGACAAAACTGAGGTAACCGAAATGTTTATGAGTTTTATTAACATGGTTAAGACTCAATTTTCCAAAACCATAAAATGTGTCCGTAGTGATAATGGCACCGAGTTCAATTGTGTGGCTGGCTATTTCTTTCAAAACGGTATTAAATTTGAGACTTCTTGTGTGGGTACGCCCCAACAAAATGGGCGGGTGGAGCGTAAACACCGTCATATTTTGAATGTAGCACGAGCACTCCGTTTTCAAGCCAATTTACCAAAAACTTTCTGGGGCGAATGTATATTATCGGCTGTTTACTTGATAAATCGGACACCATCACCTTTGCTTAATAATTTAACTCTATATGAGTGTCTTTATGGTGTAGCCCCTTCATACGATAATTTACGGGTTTTCGGTTGTTTGGCGTATGCTCATAATCAAAAAACCAATGGTGACAAATTCGAGAAACGGAGTCGTCGTAGCATTTTTATTGGGTATCCACATAACAAAAAAGGATGGAAACTTTACGACCTTGAAACTGAATCCATTTATGTCTCCCGTGATGTTGTCTTTCATGAGTCCAAGTTTCCTTTTGCTACCACACCTACCGAAACTTCCGCCCCCGATACAATCTTCACCGATGAGCCGTTTAATGGTTCGGACCCGACCTTCAAGCACCACACACCACCGTACATGATCCGAATGCAACAATGCACCCGCATTCAACCTCTCGTTTCGCGCTAATTTTCTCGCCGATCCGAATGCAACATCGGACTCTGAATTCCGCCTCGATTCTCGCTCCAAATTCTTCCTCCGGTTCGGCTCGACCCTCTGGGGTCCGGTTCTCCGAGAGAATTCTGGTTCGGGTTCCTCAGGGTCAAATGAAAAAATGGGTAAAGGTCGCCGCTTGAAGTTTCCTAATTCCCGTCTTACTGGTTACGTTCTTGACATCACTACTAGTCCGTCCTCCTCTTCTAGCACACCGAGCTCTCCAACGTCCTCCTCAGGTACGCCATACACTCTAGCTAATTATGTCAATTGTAATTCTTTTTCCGTCAAACATCGTGAGTTTCTTGCAGCCGTGACCGCGGGCATGGAACCGCCTTCCTTTAAAGAGGCTATAAAAGAGGCCGGCTGGTGTGATGCAATGCGCCAAGAGATTGATGCTCTTGAGCGTAATGATACTTGGGAATTGTGTGATTTACCGACGGATAAAAAGGCTCTTGGGTGTCGATGGGTGTACAAGATCAAATTTAAATCGGATGGTACTGTTGAACGCCTCAAAGCTCAACTCGTGGTATTTGGAAATCATCAGGTCGAGGGGATCGATTATGGAGAGACATTTGCTCCAGTAGTAAAAATGGGTACTATTCGCGCTTTCCTTGCTGTGGCCGCTATTAATAAATGGGAGCTACATCAAATGGACGTCCATAATGCATTCTTGCACGACGACTTAAATGAAGAAGTTTATATGCGGCTTCCTCCTGGATTTAGTCGTGGAAAGGAGGGAAAAGTATGTCGTCTCAAGAAGTCATTATATGGTCTCCGACAGGCTCCTAGGTGTTGGTTCGCTAAACTTACTTCTGCTCTTAAGGCCTATGGTTTCAAGCAGTCATATTCCGATTATTCATTATTTTCTTACTTGCAAGGCGAGGTACGTCTATTTATTCTTATCTATGTGGACGACTTAGTCATTGCTGGTAACGATTCTTCCGCTGTTGCGCAATTCAAGGAATATTTGGGGACTTGCTTTAATATGAAGGATTTGAGATCTTTAAAATATTTTCTAGGCCTCGAAGTTTCACGCAGTGCTGAAGGTATTTATATTTCTCAACGTAAGTACGCCCTTGACATTATTTCTGAAACTGGTTTGTTTGGGTCAAAACCCGCTGCTACACCAATGGAACAAAACCACAAATTGGAAGATGCCACGGGTGATATATTACAGGATGCCGAACCTTATAGGCGTTTAGTTGGTCGTTTGGTTTATTTATCTGTTACCCGGCCTGACTTGTCCTACGCTGTACACGTTCTGTCTCGATTTATGCATAATCCACGACCCGAGCATATGGCTGCCGCACAACGGGTTGTCCGTTATCTTAAGGGTAGTCCGGGTCAGGGCATCCTCCTGCGTGCTGATAGTTCTTTAACCGTCTCAGGGTGGTGCGACTCATATTGGGGTACGTGTTCCCGCAGTCGGCGCTCAGTCACGGGCTGGTACATCTTTCTTGGTGAGTCCCCTGTTTCGTGGAAGACTCGTCGGCAACACACCGTATCCTTGTCTTCTGCTGAAGCGGAATACCGGGCTATGGCAAATATTGTTTGTGAACTTAAATGGTTGAAGGGGCTTCTTTCGGATTTTGGGGTCACTTTGTCTCGGCCAATGCATGTTTTTTCCGATAGTCAGTCCGCTCTCCAACTTGCTAGTAACCCGGTATTTCATGAACGCACGAAACATATCGAAATTGACTGCCATTTCGTGCGTGACGCTATAGCCGAAGGGTTGATTACGACTTCACACGTTTCAACCAAGGAACAGCTCGCTGATATTCTTACCAAAGCTCTTGGGGGTTCACAGTTTCTTGCTCTACTCCGCAAGCTGGGCACTCTTGATCTCCATGCTCCAGCTTGAGGGGGGGGTATTAGGAAATTATATTATAGATAATATTACGTGGTTGTAATTTCCTAAATAGCATTATCCTAGCCTTGATTTACGGTGGATATTGTTACCTTTGTACTCTATTTAAGCCAAATTATGGCTAACCTAATAGATTAAGCATTCCCCTAATATCTCCTTAACACAAGAAAATCAAGAAAATTGCATTGTTTGATTTAATTTACGAGGAAAAATTAGAGGTACACCCATGGATGAGTTGGTTGCTTCAAGAGAGCGAAGCTAACCTACCTTTGTTAGGGATACTAGGTTGCTTGTCATTGTGTCGGTACATAGATAATACTTGTTTCGATGTTTGGATGTTGAAAGATCGAAATGATTGGAAATCCTGGAAGAAATTGTTCTATGTTAATGTCGGGTATGTCGATTTCATTCACTTCTCAAAGAATGGGAAGTGTTTGGTACACCATTTAAAGGAGCTCAAGGTGATCGATCAAGGTCAGGACGGTACACAATGTCACCAAGGGGATGACACTAATTTGGGTGGACATTACAACGGTCATTTATGGGATGTGGAAGATTATACTGAGGGTGTGTTTGGATAGTAAATATGGAGGGAAAGGGAGGGGGGGGGGGGGGGGGAAGGAGGGAAGAAGGGAAGGGAAAGGGAGAGAAGGGAAGGGGAGGGGGAATGAAGTGTGGTTGTTTGGATACAATTTCCCTCCAAATCTTGCCCATTGTGGAGACTGGAGAGATTTTGATTAGCCGTGGAGGAGGGAAATTGGATCCCACCAAATCTTTCCCCCTCCATTTCCCTCCACCCTCATTTGCTATCCAAATAAAGGATTTTAAATCCTTTACTCTCCCTCCCTTTCTTTTTCCTCCAAATCAGTCAATCCAAACACACCCTGAGAATTTCGTCTGGCCTTTTTGAAGAGGGGAATATCAGGCTGAATAAGAGGGCGTATATACTTAGTGCCAAAAGACGAGAAATTGTTTTAATGTTATTTTACTAAGCCCTATAAAATAACGTTTGTAATTTACTTAGATGGGTTTGTATATGAGTATATATATAATATATAGAGATCGAAGAATATACGTATTGTTATAAATAAAAATTTGTTCCGTCCCAATTATTTTTTCACCTTATTTTATTCTTTGTAAGGGATATTATTTTAGTTAAAGTTAAATAAATAATTGGGAACTAGGGAGTTAGTTCATGAAATTTGGTTGGGATTTACAATGACATTATTATTTAGCACAAATTCTTGTTTGTTTAAGGCTGTATTATTCGTCTTAATCTTAAGACGGATCAAACGTGTAAAACTAAACTAAGACATCATGACATAATTTCTGGGTTTATTTTGGTTCAATCCATCCTGCAACAAATTAAACCCCACATACTAAAATCAATATACTCAATAAAAAAAGGAAAAATTACAAATAACCACCATGTATTTGCGTATTTTTACAAATAACCACCATGTATTTCTGTTTTTACAAATAACCCCTAAACTTTTACGTATACTCCCCAATTACCACCGTATATTTGTACCGATACTCGTTTTTCATATTTTCCGACTCGTTAATGAAAGATTTACGCAGAGTACCCATATTACCCCTACTTATTTACATTCACTAACTTTACCCAAATACATAACATAACTAATATTCAATCACTTTCCCCAATTCCCCCAAATCAATTCAATTTATACTTTCAAACCCTAAATCTCAAAAATCCCCAAATTAATTCCACCCAAAATACACCCCAATTAAAAGTAAATGGTGCAAAATACCACAACCATTACTATTAACCTCCTTACGCCTTTTACATTGCATTTTCTTTTTACATTTGGCTTTCTAAGTACATTATTTGACAACTAAAGCTTATGTGATTTTAAGTGTATAAGTCTGAGTCCGGAATTGCAAAGTCATCAACTGTAGTTACTGATGATACCATATCATTGCCCGAGCAGATATTGTGTCATCATGGGAAATGACGTACCAGATTAGTTCGTTACGTTTGGTTACTGTTTCCGAGGGCGAAAAAGGAAGAGAAGGTGCAACAAGAGTACTAGCCATAATATAGATGATAGAGTGTGCTTATATAGAACTAACAGTCTACGGAGTAATTAAAATGGCCTTAGGCTTGACAAATAATTATGGGTGTTCATTAAGAACTTTTCTTTGTTGTTCCTCGTGAAACTCCATAGCTTAGATGTTTTGAAACGATACTCACAGCACCATTTCTTGTTGTTCCTTGCTAGAAGTTGGAAAATGATAGAGTGATTTGGGGGGTTTAGGGTTTGAAAAGATAAATTGATTTGGAAAAATTGGGGAAAAGTGATTGAATACGGGGTATGTTATGTTTGGGTAAAGTTATTAGTGGAGGTAGGTAAGTAAGGGTAATATGGGTATTTTGCGTAAATTTTTCATTAACGAGTCGGAAAATATGAAAAACGAGTATCGGTACAAATATACGGTGGTAATTGGGGAGTATACGTAAAAGTTTGGGGGTTATTTGTAAAAACAGAAATACATGGTGGTTCAGTTTTTAATTAATTGTCTTTCGGATCGGGTTATTTCGATTTATCTTTTTTTTCGATTTCAATTCGGTTCAACTCAGGTTGGATTCAGTTTTCACTTTTTATCGGTTGTAGATATATCAGGTCGGTTCAGGTTCGAGTCGGTTTAATATCGGAGCAAATAAGGTTCGAGTCAGGTCAATATCAGAGCAGATGAGATTTGAGTTAGGTCATAATCGGATCGGATGTCAAGGGATAAGGTCTTTATTCAAAAAATTGGACATAATACAAATAATTTTTTTTCAAAAAAGTAATATATAATGTTTTTTTGTACAACTACGATATAATATTAATTTGTTGACGTCAAATGGGTGACACTCATGTAAAAAAAAATGACACCTTAAATGTGACGCCTAGGTACATTCGGGTCATTTCGGGTTTCAATGTTGGGTTTCAGTCGTCAATGTACGGGTTAAAATCGGTTCAGGTATATATCGGTTCGGACTAAAACAATTCGAGTTGAAACAGATTCGAGTTCATTCGATCTTGGGTCTATTTCGGATATTAAAAATTCGGTTCGATTTCAATCAATTTAGGTCGATTCTGTGTTTCGGGGTGAAATTCATTATACCTTTCGGATGTACGGTCAGGTGTCAATTCAGTTATTTTCGATCGGTTTTTCGGGTTTGGTATACTTTAACCAGAAAATTATGATGACAAGATTTTTTTTTTTTTTTTTTTTTCTGAGTGGAACGTATATAGAGCCTGAAAATTCGTACTGGAGAAGTGAGACTGTTAACCTTTTGCACCCTCACATTTCCGGAAGTCGACTATTATTCAGTATTTTGGAGTGAAGACCGTAGCAGTTCCAATTGCAACGCAAAATGATATAATTTGAAAGAATAATTTGAAAAAATACTTATTACCAAAGAATGAAATTAAATAAAAACTGGAATACAATATAATCCTATAACTATAGTATAGATCTCGCGCGAATGCGTGCTTTTTAGATAGTTATATTAGAAAAGTTAATAATTACATCATTGTAAGTTATTATCAAAAGATAGAATAATAGAATTATTTAGAAAGTGTTTGCTAAAAAAGCGCTCGTGACCATCATATAAAAATAATAACAGTAAAGTAAAATATTTCTATCACATCATACGTATAGTACTATAATTAGTTCAATACAATCTTATCTATATTAATACAAAAGACAATACTCAATTCTCGGCGCGCCACGTCACTAATGCAGTTTTTTTTTTTTTTTTTTTTCGAAATTCATGTTATGGTGGGACCCGTGAGTGTGCAATGTATTTATTTCTTCAGATTTCCGTCTTTTCAAACATACGATAAATTCCGTTTTACAACAAATTCTATGAAGTAATATTATGAAAAAATTCTATGAATTAATATTATGAAATAGTTTTATACATTCCGTGTAAATAAAATTAATAACATATACGTAGAATGAATTATAAATGCGAGTAAATGAAATTGAATTACATAATTTTTAAAACAAAATTACATATATAATTTCAAGAAGGAATAACATTTATATACGAGATCGAACATCAAACGCAAATGAATTACATACATATGTTAAAGTTGATTATATTATGTTAGGAATCGAGAAGGGAGAATTGTATAAGAGTAATTGTTGTATTATTGATGATAATCGTTCGTGTTTCTTCGATCATATATATAACGAAACACACAAGCCTAGAAAATAATCTAGAATATTCTAAATATTCGATAATATCTCATTTATTCTATATGACATATTATGATATGTCATATTCCTAAATTAGGATATCTCGATATCTCGACATATTTCAACATCTCCCCTCAAACTCATGGCAATTTGTAAAAATTTCCATGAGTTAATTTGCACACAAATAACAAAAAAAGGTAAGAAGAAAAAGTTATATTTCTTCGACCTCTGATCTTCAACACTTCGATAGGAACGGGAACGTGTCGAACCCGTCAAAACGATCAATATTTTCGAATTCGTAGAAATATGATGAAAAAATCGATTTCTTCGATTTCGATCTTCAAAAGGAACACCACTCTTTTTGAATCGGTTTCGTCGGGTGGGAACGTCGTCGCTTTTCGAACCCACCAAATCGTTGAAATTTCGTTGTCAAGAACTTCGCATTTTTCGAACTTGACAAATTTCGGTGCGTAACTCGCCAGTCGATGCGTATAGGACTCGCCAGACCGAGTTTCGAGTAAATCGCCAATAATTATAACGTCCCATATCACCGATCATCATGTGATGAACGCAGTCTAGACATTGAAATACCATCTCATCAGATGATTAAAAAAAGCCATGAAAGCAACACCATTGCGGTGTATATGAATCAAAATGATAGATTTGCTCAAATTGAAGCCATTATTGGCCAATTCAAATTGTTTAGCCAAAACAATTCAATCGTTTTTTTTTTTCTTTGTATATCAAATTTTCGCCAACACAAATTATTATATTTTCGTAAATTCCCGCCGGAGGGCACTATAATTTATTAGTCCCTCCGACAGGGCAGCGGAAGATTGTTTTTAGGCCTCAAAAGCGTGAGGCTCTGATACCATGTTAGGAATCGAGAAGGGAGAATTGTATAAGAGTAATTGTTGTATTATTGATGATAATCGTTCGTGTTGCTTCGATACAATGACTCGATCATATATATAACGAAACACACAAGCCTAGAAAATAATCTAGAATATTCTAAATATTCGATAATATCTCATTTATTCTATATGACATATTATGATATGTCATATTCCTAAATTAGGATATCTCGATATCTCGACATATTTCAACATATTGGATTATATTTCTTTTATCCGGATGTAAAGTTTTTTATGTATGCAATTTTTATTTACAAGAGTAGATTACGTTATTTCCTTATAAACCAGTGTATGTGAACACGTGTTTGTAACAAATTTAAACATAAATTATGTAGATCGTAGATTTAGACCAACTAGATAAGTACAATAGAAATGCAAAAACAAATATACATTCAAAAACATTAATACTGGCCCAAATACATACCCGTGCAATTTTGCACGGGTTTAAAACTAGTTTCATTTATGTAACAAAATCAGAATATCTAATTAATATGTCTATGCAAATTGAAAAAATATTATACCCCTTTTAACTGCAATATCTATTGTTTGTAATAGCATGTGTAAATATGATATAATCTAATTATAGAATACTTCATTTAAGCGGGAAAATTTTATTAATCTCCTATTCTTTTATAGTATAAGAGGGATGAAAATGTTTGCTAAATAATTGTACGTAGCCATCGTGTTTAGTCTTAAAAATAATAACAATAAAATATTTTATCACATCATACGTATAATTAGTACAGTTTCATTTATGACAAAATCAGAATATCTTTTTAATATATTTATGCAAATTGAAAAATATAATATATATTATATATTACATATTACATATTATATATTACAAAATAGAGATATTTATTGTTGGAAAGTATGGCCCATTGTAGATATAATATTGTGAAATCTAATTATAGAATAAATCATTTAGGCGGAAATTTTTTAGTAATCTCTAATTATTTTAGTATAAGGGGGGTTACAAGCATCTTGTTCTTTCACGTCAATCATTATGATCAAACAGTGACATAGTTGACCAATTTACACAAAGGGCAGGTCGGATTTTTTTCAAGCCACTTGAATATACAACGATGATGAAACGAGTGTCCGCAACCCAATACGACAAGCGTGTAACAATGTGTCTCTTGATTCCATGTGAAAAATCTGAAAATAGGATTGTTCCTTACCTTTCCGGTATAGAGTGACAGACAAATAGCACATTTACCTCGCTTCTTTTCTTCGTTGGTTATCACATATTCATTCCCAATTATATCCCAAATCAAATTTTCAAATGTAATGAAGCGCTTAATCTCTTCTAAAATTAACCCAGAATCATTAGGTAATTGTTGCCAACTCCTTACCTCGTTGATTATATCATTCATCTCTTTTTGTTCCTTTTGAATAGTTTCCCAATCTATCTCGTCTTGCCCTCCTCCCACTCCTCTGTATCTTCATCAAAATCATCCGCGTCATCAATGGCCACATTGGCATTATCCACATTAGTCATCTCGTCTTTGTCCATCTCATCACTCATACTCGGTTCTTCACAACCCTCGTCATCGAACACATCTCCATTATTCACTAAGGAGGTATCAACAATCACCTGTTCACCCTTTTTCTTATCATTATCAGCACTTGATTCTAGTCTCGTAGTCGAATGGTCATCTAACAATATCCTCTGCATAGCCTCGATATAACCTTTAGTAGCATATGCCCTCCAAACTTCCACAACAAAAACCAAAGAATAATCACTCAAACACTACTACAGATACAGGCTATAACAACGGTCAAAAACCGTTGTTATATAAAAAAGCGGACGTTGTTAAAGCGTCCGTTGTAGAAGGTTTTAACAACGGTTAGTTTTCTTACGGAAACCGTTGTTAAAAATATTAACAACGGTTTTAAGTATAAAAACCCGTTGTGGAAAGTGTGACTCAATTTTGGGGGGAAAGTTATAACAACGGGTTTTAATATACAAAACCGTTGTTATAACTAAAGACAACGGGTTGTTTGTAAATAACCGTTGTTGTTTGTTCTTAAAAAATAAAAAAAAATTAAATATAATATTACTAGCTATAAATATTAAAGCATCCTTTACCAACATATTAAAGCATCCTTTACTAACATTCATTAATTGAAACAACATGGCAATGAACCCTAATTTTATCAACAACGAAGAATGGCTTACACAAACGATTGAAGATGATGGGAAGGTTCTCGCCAAGCTTCCGCGATCAACACCCATTAATCAAAGCATCCCTTGAACATCAACGGAATTATTGGATTAAGAGGCGTGAAGCAGTCCGGCTTGTCAACAAAGCCTCATCATCATCATCATCTTCATACCCTAGTCGGCTGTTACTTTCGCAACTTGGTCGACCAGATATGTTGAGTTGTACTCTTCCAACCTTATCTCCACATGCAAGTCGTGTCCTTGCATATATTCAATCTGGTATTGCAAAATATGAAGCCAATGACCCGGAAGTTAGCGGTATACCAGAGTGGCGTGATTGGTGGCGGGTTGAGAAGCGCTTTTTACGCTTAACCGGGGTTGTTCCGGCTTATTATACATCTTTTGATTTCGATAATTGTCTTTGTAATGTATTTGGTTTAAAATTAAATGAAATGATCATTTTGAAAGTGTTGAGTTATGCTTGTTTGATTTGCTTCCATTTTTTCAACTCCATAGATCTATCAGTCATCATCAAGATCTGATTATGGCACAACTTCCTAACATATATGGCACAACTTCCTAACATATATATTAATTAAAAAACAACTCAACTCACACATTAGTATAAATACATTGCATTATCTCAACTAACATGCATTTCCATTATCTCAATATATTCTCCAAACCCTAACTGCTAAAACATGCTCGATCCGTACTGAAGGACGCCAAAGAAGATGGAAATGAAATAATTAGAAACACATACATGGAAATGAAATAATTAGCAGATGCTGAACGGAACCTAATGGTCGATAAAAACACATACATTGAAATGAAATAATTAGAACAATAAAATAATGACGATGAAACAAACCTGATAATTACAGAACGTACGTAAAGAGACGATGAAATCAACAGTGACGGCGAGAAGATAAAGCGACGATGAGAAAGAGAGAAAGAGACGATGAGAAAGTGTGTGTTTTGTGTTTGTGTTTTGTGTTTGTGTTTGGTCATCTTGGCTTTGGTTTGTGTTTGTGTATTAAGGTTTGTGTTTTGTGGCTGCAGCAGACTTGTGTTTGTGTGGTTTATAGTATGGAAGGTATTGACAACGGTTATTAAACAACAACCGTTGTGAAATATGTTTTGACAACGGTTGTAAAAAACACCCGTTGTTAAATAAGTTTTAACAACGGGTTTCAAAAATAACCGTTGTGATTACTTTTCACTAACTTTGCGCCAATTTTGCGCCAAATTATTAACAACGGTTGTGCATGGGTGACCCGTTGTTAAAACTAATAACAACGGTTTTTATAACCATACCCGTTGTAATTTAGTTTAGTAAAATTCGCGCCATACATTCTACAACGTCTATTGTGATTTTCGTGAATAATCGTTGTTAAAGGGGCGTTGTAGTTGCCTGGATTTGTAGTAGTGAAAGTGCTCAACATGCCAAGACTAAATCGATAACAACTCCTAATTAAACGAGTTAAAGTGCAAGCTAATTGTTCATCAGTCTTAGTATAGAAGAATAAATCGGCCGTAGAAATAACCTCGTAAACGGTCTTTAAAAACTGATCATCATTTACATTATAAAGCCGTTGAGATTCCAAAGATACTTGTGTGTATTGAGGACGATGGCTGATGATTTTATGGTTTGACATGCCGGGTTGACCCGCATACTCACAGTTACAAAGCTTGAATATGAAGAGGACCTCGCCATCAACCTTATCATTCTCTTTAAGACATTTATATAATTTCAAGCTCATAATGTCCATGATCTCAACCATCATTGTTTCAGAAGGAACGCATAGCCGATCTTCCTCCATTTTTTTTTTTTTTTTTGCCTTTTTAGTATGATAATTAAATTAAAACAACAATAAACACAAATAAATTAAACATGTAGAAGACCGTATTTATAGTAGGTTTAACATGGAATTTACGAGTAGGGCTAGGATTAGTAAAGAATGTCGGCGGGGAATATGGGATTTACTAGTAGTGCTAGGATTATGATTAGGAATTTAGGATTGATTAGTAATAAAGGATGTATCGTAACAAAAAAAAAAAAATTATCGCCCATAAATTAGTAATATCACCCGATTAAATTACCAAATTACCCTTCTTTTTACCTTCTTCACTTTTATCTTTAATCAAGGAAAATAATTGCTCATTATCTCTGTTTCCAATTTATGTATTTGACTATTTGTGTAAGAATTTTGCAATTAAAGTTGAAATAAGAAAACTTAGCGATGACCATTAGGATTGAAAATATGATATTAATTAAATGCTAATCACAAATTAATTAGGCAAATCTGAAATTTGGGGTGCCTTCTGAATTAGTGTTGCTAATCACGAATTACCCTATAACTTGAAACTAATGTTAATCAAAGTATGTTTATTGGTTCTTAAATTCTCAAGTATGAACAACCAAGTTCTTATTTTGGAACTCAATTCTTAAAATTAAGAACAACTTTTAATTTATAATAAAAGAACTTTTTATTTTGGATTCTTAATAATCACCCAAGATTAAGAACACGATTGTTATTATTGTAATGAAAATGTAAGGTAGTCTACTAAACAATGGTCAACTATTCATGCTGAAAAAAATGACTATAAAATGTGGAAGCTTGAAGATCACAAGTTCACAACTAAATTATACGGACTTCACCAAAAAAAAAAAAAAAAAAACTAAATTATACGGAGCACTTGCGGCAGCACGCAGGTTGAATTTGGGGTTTCGAAGGAGTATGGCCGCCATTGTTGTTGCTTCCAGGTGAGAAGATAATATGAATTTGTACGTTTACTCTGAGTATTACTGAAGGATTCCCCCCGTCCCCAAACCCTAAACCCTAATTTCTAATTCTCTCACATTCAAGCTTCAAAAATGGCAGCAATTCATCTACTTCGTTCACAAATTTCCCTTCTTAATTCTTCCAAATTCAAACTTATTCGCCCTTCAATTAACTCTCTAATCATCCACAATCAACAACATCTCCGCCCAATTCATTCAATTATCCCCAAATCATCACCCAAAGAACCAGCTTCTGAGTCTAGCCCTGGGGGTTGGCGAACCTTCAGTAATCCTCAGAGTAAACCTACAGATTCAATTAAGAGTGTAGGTCGTAATCGGCAAAACGGGTCGAAGAATCAACACATTCAACACCATCGAAACCCTAATTTCTCCCGTCATTTCCGCCCAATTAATTCAATTACCCCCAAATCATCACCTGAAAAACGGGTCGAAGTATCGGGTGAATCTACAAATTCAATTAAGAGCGTAGGTCGTAATGGGGAAGACGGGTCGAAGAATCGGGTGATTAGGAGAGATAACAGAAGGAATAGTGTAGGTAGTAATGGGGAAGAGGGGTCGAAGAATCAAAACCCTAATTTTTCCCGTCGTTTTCTGTTGAGGGTGTTGAAGAGAAAGAAGGCAAGCTGTGTAGGTAGTAATGGGGAAGAGGGGTCGAAGAATTGGGTAAGAGAAGGAAGGCAGGGAACCTGTGAATTACGTAATAAATTTGGGACTTTGAATAAGTTTTCGGTGTCGGAAAACGAGACTTCTGAGAATATAATGAAGTTGTCTGGGTTGCCTGAGCAAATGGTTGGGCATAATGCACCGGTTCATCCAATTACCTCCGAATCATCACCTGAAAAACCAGCGTCTGAGCCTAGATGTGGGGGTTGGTCAATCTTCAGTAATGCGCAGAGTAAACATACGGATTCAATTAAGAGTGTAGGTAGTAATGGGGAAGAGGGGTCGAGGATTCGAGTGAACTTGTCGTCTGTGTCGGAAAATGAGACTTCTGAGAATAGGATGAGGTCGTCTTCGTTGCCCGAGCATAATGCACCGGTTCATCCAGTTACCCCCAATTCATTTCCCGAATCGCCTCTCATCCACGTCAAGGGTGCATCGGAAGAATCAACTTCTGAACCGAGCTATAGGGGTTGGTCAATCTTCAGTTCTCCTCCGAGTAACCCAACAAATTCAATTAAGGGCGTAGGTAGTAGTGGGGAAAACGAGACTTCTGAGAATATGATGAAGTCGTGTTCATTGCCTGAGCAAATGGTTGGGCATAATGCACCGGTTAGGTTGATGGATGTGAATCCAGGGATTAACCATATGGAATGGCGTATTCGATTGTAAGTTGGATGTTTGGTTAAAACATTGATAAGGTTATGTTTAATTTGATTGCTTTCATTACATGTAGCTAGGTTGGGAGTCAACTATATCGGATTTAGTGGTGCAATTCTAGCAGCCTAGACTTAACAGAGAAATTTAATTATGTTATGTTGTTTGTAAAAGCGAATATTTTGCAAAATGCTGAAAATTAAGGTCTGATTTGGCTGATTTCAGGTCTGGCTTGCTCGGATTGGAAGTTAATAGGGTGCTTGGTGGTGGTGTTGTGCCAGGTACAGATTGAGTGTCTAATTATGTTATATTGCCTTTTATGTATTTTTGACGAATACTTGCTCTGTCTTTTTTGTTTATTTACGTTGGCTTATATGTCCTTGGCGTCTTTAAGTCTTTAACAATAGTTTGAATGTGGAAACCTGGAAAATGACTGAGATAGTATGGTTAATACTTTATTGGGAAATTATTATCTCAAGCAAAAGCCTTAGCTTGTAGTTGAGGCTTAGTCAATGAAGTTGTACCATCATAGTCTTTCTCACTTACGTGTGCATGTATTGTGTTCTGTTTTAGCAGATTTTCTTCCCCCGATTCATCTCTCTCATTGGTCATTACAAATTATCTTCCCCCCATTCATCTCTCTCATTGGTCATTACAAATTATCTTCCCCCCATTCATCTCTCTCATGTATTGTGTTCTGTTTTAGCATGTTCATCTTACTTGCATGTTAATGTATCAGCGTGAGGCTTCAAGGGATAGCATAGTAGCCGTAGTTAGTGACATCCCCATTGCTTTGGGAGAGAACTCTTGACTTATTGTACAAGATTCTCTCTTGACAATTACTCCCTCCGTCCTAGTCGCTCTGTCCTACTTTTTTCCATTTTAGAGTGTCTTGATAATTTGTTTATCTTTCTATTTTAGGAATGCGTGTTTTTGGGTAATTACCCACATACTCCCTCCTATTCAATATATTCTTCCCCTTTTCTTTTTGCACAAGGAATAAGAAACTAATTTTGGACCACACAAAACATACTACCCCACATGTAATTTAATTTGGACCACACAAATCAACCCAAAAAAGGAAATAGGGAAGAAAACCCGAATAATCCGAATAAGGAAATAGGGAAGAAAATGGTGAATAGGAGGGAGTACATTTTAGTCCACCTGCATCCAATAACAATTAAGTACAAGTGGTTCACTCCTCCCTCCTTGGTCTTTGTGCCAAAAGCGGGACGGACGGAGTACATTGGTTTGCCTTCTAATTCGCTAGCAGTCTAGCTTCTTACGAGCTTTACACTATTGTTGTTTCCCAAGATGAGCTTGCTCAGCATGTAACTCTTGTAACAAACTTTCTTGCGAGTTTTTATAGGCTCGTTGATTTTGGTTGGTGGTGATCCTGGTGTGGGCAAAAGTACATTGGCATTACAGGTAAGATCCATTTTTGTCACATAAACCTGCTTAAGTTGTTTATCTCGGGAGATTTCGTTCAAGTGCTGCGATATTGCATGTTTCACTAATGAGTTATGTTCGAAATGAAGATGGCTGCACTTATAGCAGAAAGCTGTGACGTTGGAGGAGCAGCGCCTGTGCTCTACGTATCCGGTGAAGAGGTCAGTGCACTAGAAGCAACACCCCCTTCCATTATTCTAATGTTTAGTGCTCTGCTAATTATTATAATTGTAGAACAGAGAACACCTATTATGCTGGGGGACAATAATATCTCCCATCTAGGGAAAAAGGCCAAATGATATACTTGAAAGCAAGTGAAGGGTACAGGACAAGGTGGGTAGTACTGTCTAGCTCACATAATATCGGTAACGAACTTGACTAAAAAGAGAGTGAATGTTTGGTGCAAAAATGAGTAAGGGATATTCATGGCATTAAACCTGGGTTTCAATCCTGATCTTAGTATCGAACGCCACACCTTCATTTCGATCGCGACGCTTAAAAATGCAGTGGTATATTTCCTTAATTGAAGTCATGCTGTCATGGTAATCTTCAAGACCTTTAGAACTGGTCGTGATGCGGTGTTGCAGCTCTGAATGATTACTATGGAAATTTTATCTTTGATTCTATTCAGAAGTCATGATTCATCAAGGGGTTTGGGCATTGAAAATAAAACCGCGCATACAGATTTAGTAAGAAATTTTGTTTATCTCCCAGGGAACATTAGTTTCCAATATGTGGAAGGTGGAACAGGCCAGAATATACCCTGTGCAATGGTACAACTTACAAGGACCGTACATTTGGTCACTAGATAGAGAAAGCTTAGTGATTTTCTGGATTATGTCATGGTTTTCCTCTACAGACAGGCATCCAAGAAGCTAGTTAAACTTATTGAAGCTACGAGAAATTGCATATAAGCTTAAAAACCTCTGTTTTGAGAATGAGCACATTGTTAGGCAAAGTCATTCGATGACCTTACAATGTGCAAAATAGTTCACTCAAATTATCCTGAAAAGAGAGGAGATTCTTTAGCGTATATGAACTAGAATTTAATTGCTGGTCCAACTTGTTTAAAATTTTTAATTATTGCTGTTTGTTGTGAACACTTTCTTCACAATACGTTCTTGATTACCTTTCATTTTATGGATTCCAACCGTCGACGGCATCTCTGACTTTGATTTTGTTTATTTGGGAATTGTTAATGACTTTGTGAAGCCTTCTCTGTTTTGATTGGTTGAACCCAATAGTGACAAGATGCTAATTATATTTTCATCTCTAGAGTGTTAAGCAAATTAAAAATAGAGCAGATCAGCTGAGCATCGATACAGAGGACCTTTTCCTTTATTCAAGCACTGTTATTGAGGTTGGTTATTAAGTTCTTCCTGATGTGTAAACTTGTTCTTCCTGATAACTTTTTATTAAGTTCTTCCAAGAATTTGCTACGAGTTATCAGTTGATTTTCCCCCAAAAATAGCCATGTCCTTACTCATTGTATGCTTACAAGCAAACAAAAACTCCACCTTTTGTTTTATCTTACACTTGCTATTTTCTCATCAGCTGTTCTATTTGACGGCTATATTGTTTCTTCGAATTATTGGAAACTCTGGTTTTGGGATAATATATTAAATCCGTTGTTCGACAATTGTAAAGTCTAAGGTGTTTGCCCTTTTCATGCAGGATATTTTAGAAAAGGTGCAACTGCTTTCCCCACGTGCTCTTGTTGTTGATTCCATTCAATCTGTGTATCTAAATGAGGTGGCTGGAAGTCCTGGCGGGTTGATGCAGGTATGAATGTATAATTTATTGGAACACTATCCAAACACTATCTTACTATCCCTCTTTTCAGTTCTTGCTTCTGGGATTTACGGACATAAATATATCAAAAAAATAGAAGTATGCTTACATGAATAAAAATTACATGTTTACCGTGCTTTCCCTCAAAGTACAAGTTTTCTCTAAGTATCATTATTATCAATAACCAACAACAACAACAAGAACAACAACATCAGAGCCTTAATCCCAAAATGATTTGGGGTCGGCTGACACACCTCCAAAAAGCGAAAATATTGAAAAGGAAAAGTGAAAAACAAAAGGTCCTGAGTTCGAGCCTTATTAACAACCTTTTGCCCGCATTTCTTGTATAAAAACTTAGAATTTAAAACGAGAATAAAGATTAAAACTATTTTGTAAAACTTAAGGGTTTGGAATACCCTTAAGTAACATTTTGATTAGAACAATTAAAGATGGTTTCCTGTTGCGTATATTTTATTGCAGGTGAAGGAATGTACTTCAGCATTGCTTCGTTTTGCAAAGAAGACAAATATCCCTGTTTTATTGGTAAGAAAAGGATTTGATAGTGTAACATGGTTTTTTGCCTCATTCTGATGTCAATGCTTTGGGCGGTGCCGAATGCGAATTTTAAGGATATATAATGCACATTCAAAATGGCCTCATGCGAGTTGGTGTCAAAATCGAGTAATAACTGTCTGAGAATAATACTGCAAGTGCAAAATAGCTGTGATGATCACAAATTATCTAATGTCAAATAATAATGAGCTCATAAACGCCATATTAGGTGTCTCCCATCGTAGAACGGTTCGTCGAAACACCGCAAGACTGCTTACCGGGTACCCATGTGGTACAAAGGTGTCTCCCATCACTTCGGGTGGTAGCGATTGGCACATATTAAAACTTATGGGGGTGAAATGCACATAGGGGTAAACCTTTGGGGGCTATTTGCTACTTTGCCCCTTTAATATACGCTAAGACAGCCTCATGAGGAACAACCACTATGAAAATTGTCGAGAAACATATGAGAGGTTTAAATTTGCTGTGATGACTGCAAGTGATCTAATATCAAATAATAAAGTGGTTAAAAACGTCATTTTCGTTGTCTCTTAATGGTAGAAGAAATGTTGTCACTTGGTTTGTAAAGAGCTAGTGAATACAATTTATTCTGATACCACCGCTTTAGGTGAGAAGGGGAGCCTTGGCGCACCGGTTAAGGTGTTGCTTTGTGACCTTGAGGTCACGGCTTCCAAGTCCTTGGAGCGGCCTCTTACCAAAGTGGCAAGGGAAGGCTTGCCCCAGTTACACCCTTGTGGTGGGACCTTCCCCGGACCCTCGCCTAGCAGCGACGCCATCGTGTACCGGCTGCCCACCACCGCTTTAGGTGGTACTGATTGACCGAGTATGAAGGCTGTAATATACTCGGTCAAGACGGCCTCAAACCTATTGTGTGTCCTCAGTTTAACTTTCTCTCACAATAGTATTCTTCTCTGTGACAGATTGGACGTGTGAACAAAAATGGAGAAATTGCCGGACCTCGTGTTCTGGAGGACATAGTTGATGTCGTTTTATATATGGAGGTTGGTTCTGCCTTGTTCATTTGTAAATATTCTTGATGGTTCTCTTCCTCTTCTGTTCCTGTTATTTTGTAGTCGACTTAAATCCTTTTGTTTGGTCGTTTTCTTGCCATAGGAGCTGCAAATGGTTTAATAGTCTCAAAAAAGTATAACTAGACAAGGGGATTCAAATATTTAATTCATATCATACCATGGATTAGGCTTTAAAATACCTCTTTACTTGGGCCTAGTGGGTAGAATGTGCATAGGTTGCTCCGACGGCGACACATCACTTAGCTGCCGTGTCGTGTGTCCGCTACAACACAAACTTCAACACTTCACTTTTAACCACAAAATAGAAACTTCGCTCAAAAGAGCTGTCCAACACTCTGACACTTCGCCACTTCACTTTTAACCACAAAATAGAAAACCTAGCTCAAAAGGGCCGTCCAACACTCTGACATGTCAGACACGACATCGTGTCAGAGAGTCACATGTCAATGTGCATTCAGAAACCTATGAAGGCCATGAATCCATGATCGTCCATTGATTGGTAGTGGCGGAGATTGATCTTACATGACAAATGGAATTCTCACCACAAGGAGTTGCAAATTTCTCTTCATTTGCAGATTCAAAATTCTCGGAGTTTTTGGATTTAAAAATCAAAATTAGGAAACTTTATGAGATCTATTGATAGGTTGGATGGATGTTTAGTTGTCAAGTTCTGTCACTCTATTATGTGCATCCAGTGTTTATGGCGTTTCTTCCTGCAAGTGCTGTCAAAATACTTGTTTATTGTTCACAATGTGAATGTCATTACTATTTCATGCAGCGCCACTTAATGTCTGGTGATGACAAGAATATTAAATGCATCAACTAAACATTAGATCTTCTGCTCCCTAAACTTCTCATTATTCGGAGAAATTATGTTGGTATGTCTCTTATTCTGTTTTTTTGTTTCACATAACCCATTTATTGCCTGATCCTGCAGGGAGAAAAGCACCCATCACATCGATTGCTTCGTTC
The DNA here is from genome assembly GCF_048544455.1 of Silene latifolia. Classification (NCBI taxonomy): domain Eukaryota; kingdom Viridiplantae; phylum Streptophyta; class Magnoliopsida; order Caryophyllales; family Caryophyllaceae; genus Silene; species Silene latifolia. The sequence goes on along the minus strand of NC_133536.1, from coordinate 9,243,383 downwards.
TGTTAAAAACCGTTTTGGCTCCACTGATGAGGTAATATATCATTTGTATTTTTTGGACCTCACCTAATTATTCTGATTTCTAATTGTTTAGAATTTATGGATTCTTGTGAAGCTTTAGGTGGTTGTATTAGCCATGTGCAACTGTCATACAAACTACAAAACCAATCAATCCATTTTCGAATCTTGTTTACGATTTTATTAAGTTTTCTGGTGCACGCCTTTGTTGTCTACATTTGCTTGAATATAGCTTCATTGTTCCCACATACTAATATTTTAAAGCTGTTAGAACTCTCGTGATGTTTTTTGGTGAAATGAAGAATCCCTGAAGTGATCGTCTGTTGTCATATGGTCATAAGTTGCATCTCAATCATGAATCTTTACTTAGACATTAGTCCCTTCATTCCACTATTGTTGTGCAACTGTTTTCCTTCCGAAAGAGAAAGGGCACAATTAATTTGGAAAAAAAATGAGAGGGAGAAGGGGACAATAAAATTGGAATAGAGGGAGTACAAAACTTAACTCAACCCGGCTGATCTGACCCAAATCGAAATGACCTATACCGTAAATGACTTGATAGTAGCGTGCCCAAAATAAACGGAACCTGTAATGACCCGTCCTTCAGATCTATCTATCTTAAAGGCTTAAATGCCCTTGCATCTCTTTCTTAACGCCATCCACTTTTTGAGGAGAGGGTAAAAATCATTGTTGATTGATCTAATATGTCTGCTGTACATTTTCCATTGGTTCACACGGTCTAACTTTGTGGATATTCATTGCAAATACTTTCATATGGCTAAATGAGTAAATGCTAGAATATTTATCGATAAAATGTCAATCAGATTGTAAGCAAAAATAGCAGTGTGATCCCGTGTCGTGAACGGTAGCTTGCTAGTGTCTCTATATGTTAAACTTGAGATACATGCGGGGCTCTCTTAATTTATTCTACTCGTTTTTGAGTACTTTTTTTTCCCTTCCAGGCCCAACAATGTCCATGTGTTTCTATGCTTCTCCTAGTTTTCTTGATTGAGCTCTTCCCTGAGTATAACTTCATTGCAATAAATGGTACGAAGTTTTATTTTTACAAAGAATTCTGAATGATTATGAAATTTATTGGAGGTTCCTTGGTGAAATTCAACTTTATTGTTTTCCTTTCATGTTATTGATTGGCTCGGTACTCAGAGCACTTATACCCTACAACAAGATGAGCTGCTTGATTATTCACATGTTTATTCACTCCTGGTTGCAGCTGGGAGTTTTTGAAATGTCAGAATCTGGACTAGAAGCTGTCTCAAATCCTAGTGAGATGTTTTTAAGTGAAGAACATTCAGATTCAGAGAACTTAGTTGGGCTTGCTGTTGCTGTAATTATCGATGGGTCTCTATCATTTCTTGTTAAAGTTCAGGTAATTTACAGATTTGGTCATGGTGCTAAATATTGCCTGCAACACCCAAGCGCGATTAAGTTATCAAGGTTACTGTGACCACCTTTTGAGGCAGTATCAACCACATTTATAAAAGAACAACCGAGATTCGGCCTCAATGACATAATCCAAATCAAGTCTCTAACCAAGATTTAATACCATGGACCTAAGTGTGGCGTGGAGCCTTGGGCCAATCAAATTATCGAACATATTTGATTGACTGCATCCTATGACTCCTCAACTTTATGGTTGTAATCGTGTCACGCAACACTTAGGGTCCGTTTGGATACAATTTTAGGGGGGAAAGGGAGGGGAGGGGGAGTGAGGGGAGGTGAAGGGAGGGGAGAGAAGGGAAGGGCAAATGGGATGTGGGTGTTTGGATAACAAAAATTATGAAGGGAAATGGAAGGGGAGGAAGGAGGGAGATGAAGAATGGATGGATGATTGAAAGATGTTGGTGGTATAATTAGAGTCCAAATAATGTTTTCTTTCCAAATCTTGCCACCCTTGGAAAGATTATGGGGGTGTTTGGTAAACGGCGGATTGAAAAATTTTCAGCATATTCAAGGCTTTTAGCATGTTTGACTCACCAATCTACTATTTTGAGTGTTTGGTAAATGGCATATTGAAAGAGTAGATTGGAGCTCAATCTCTTTTTTCAATATCTTTGCTCTACCAAAGATATTCACATTAGTAGATTGTGAAATATGAATCCGTCAACAATCTACACATAGATACAACATTCTATTAACCAAAATCTGCTAATTACCAAACACTTCTACTAAATCTGCTAATTGAAATATACTAGTCAAACCTGTTAATCCAATCTGTCATTTATAATCTGCTTGACCAATCTGCTTCTGCTAATATCAATCTGCTGATTACCAAACAGGGCCTATAATTTGTTCTATAGGAGGGAAAATAAATCCTCTCATTTCTCTCCCCTTCCATTTCCTTTCTCCCATATTTTTTATCCAAACAAAGGAAATTAACTTCCTCCATTTCCCTCCCCTCCCCTTCTCTCCAATTCCTTCAATCCAAACGGACCCTTAAGGATGACTACAGAATCCTCAGTGGATAGTTGGCAGTTCTCTTAGTGGATGCACAAAGAAGTCTTGTATTTTAAGACTTGTTGTTTCATACAGATTCAATTTCACTTTAAATAGCTTCGCTATTTCATATATCTGATTAAATATCTGATCTGAGGACATGTCCCCTATGCCGTCATTTTTGGGGACAGTCTCCTCCCCGTGTCTCAATGCTTGTGTCATGACAAGTCCATCACTTGGATACGTTCATACTTACCCGTGTCCAATACCCATACGCGAGTCCGACCGCCAATAACATAAGCCTGCGTCATATATTCATATCTGTAGAAGCATAGCCTTCTTTTGTCTATTCAGGAAGGATACACCATTTGCGTCATTTGTATTTCCAATGCCTGAGTTGCTGTTTGGTCTTATGACTTTAACTTGTAGGCTTTATGTGTTTCCAGACCTGGTGTTAGTAGGCTTGCTAATGGTGTTCAACTAAGCAGAGCTGGTTTAATTCTTTCGGTACGTCCTTGATCAACAGCTTAATTAAAATGTAATAGAGTATATGAGTTGATCAACAGCTTTTGACTTTCGGTTTTGCATTTGGGTGTTGTTTGGGTTGAGTTAGGAATTACTCTGTACCTCCTAGACTCGAAAGGTTTTGATCATACATATCTGTTGATGGGGGGTTTAATCATTAGTCAAGGACCTCAACTGATTGATGTTTTGTTCTTTTACTTGCAGGTTCTTAAGAATCAACTGGGACTAAAGCTTGACGATCATGTAATCATTCTTTGCTTATTGCTTTGTGTTCGTATGTTCTCTTCTATAGTGTTAAGTATATTTTTTGTACTGTACTTTCTGATAGGTTCTAAAGTCAGTTTCACATCTATTATTAGAGTGATTTTTGAGGGTAAGGTTCTGTACATTGGGCTCTGATGTTGTTGTTGTCGTTGTCGTTGTTGGTGGTGGTGTTTTGCAGAGCATTTTCCTGAACGTAATAAGTGGGATTTCTCTGACGGAGACTTCTGGAGATCTTGCTGTGGCAGTGGCAATTTGTAGCAGGCATGTCATCACTTCTTATCAACGCATTCCTTTAGTTAGAATCACAACCTTTTTTTTTTGAAGTAGCAGTCGGTTTACCAATTACTTTGGTTCTTACTTCTTACTAAGTAATTTTGGTGTTGTAATGAACCATGGTGTTTTTCTGTAATGCTAGTTATAATCTTGTTTTCATTTGATTGTTAAATAACATTTTCTCAAACTGTTCCATCTCCAGCTTCTTAGAGTTCCCTCTTCCTAATCGTGTGGCATTTATCGGAGAAATTGGCCTTGGTGGCGAGCTTCTAATGGTAAGCATCTCCAGTTTAATATTCTTTATTATACATTAAGGAAAGCTACTTACGCATAATGTCACACTATTTGGGAGGTCACTTGCATTTCCGTATACAATGGAGCTAATTCCTCCTGTCTCAATTTTTGTTGTCGAGGGTGTGTTTGGTTCTAAATCATCAAACTTAATCGCAGGTTCCAAGAATAAAAAAGAGAGTTATTACATTGGCGAAACTTGGATATAAGAAGTGTGTTGTTCCCGAATCAGCTGAAAAAGCTCTAGGAGCCATTAGCTCTGAAATTCAGATAATCGGCTGCAAGAATTTGAAAGAAGTCATTGATAAGGTTTTCAGGAGACTAGATTATTGACTACATACATCAAGAGACGAGACACATACTCAATTTCACCATTGTATCTCACCATATAGTACTTGTAAATTGTAAGTTCTCAAGCTATGAATCGAACCTTTCGATTTATTGAGCATAGAAAGATAGGAGCAAGGAAGGCTGGCCCTTGCCAGTATTTCAATAATGGAAATGTTTCGTCAGAAAATATCAAGAATTCTTTTGGGCCATTCCAACTACATTTTGGAATTTCTGTTACCAGAATTTTGAAGTTTTGCTGATAATTTGTCATTTATATATATGCACCGTGAATGAATCAAATCAAAAGAAAATTATGACCCTTCTGAGAGTAGTAGTTGCCAAAATAACCGTTTTATAATTCTCGTCATCAGGTTTGTCGTTTTACTTGTTTGATTAGGAACCCACAATAATTCCTACATCAATCATGTTAAGGTATGATCGTCTTTAGTTCATATGTTTATTAATCTTCTCCCCGTAATTAGCAATAAGTCTCTCTTAAGACAGATATTCCGTCTTAAGATTTAAACGGGTTAATTCACACATGAAATCAATCGCCCTTTTCACCTTGGCATACTCTCAAGTCAAAACTCCGACGAGGATTTGAAGTGAGACTATTTTCAAACCCCTATACCGGGCTGACTTCGATCCACAATATTAAACCCGGCCTGCTCCATACCCGGACCTGCCCTTGACCCGACATAGGCCCACTCAAAGCCCGTCTCTCGAGTAACTTATTACCCGACCTATATGTAGCCCGTCCCTATCTCGAGACGGTTCCGGGCAACCCGTCCAAGCTCGACCCGCCCTCGAGTCAACTCGGCCTCCCCTGCACATTTGACCATCCCTAGTGGGAACAACCACTACCTCGTTATACTTGCAAGTTGCAACTACTGTGGACATAAATATAACTAGAGTTGGCAAAATTGACCCTACCCGACACCCGAACTCAAGACCCCATCCCGAATTAATCCGACACAATATAATCTGACCCAAATATTTATTGTTCCAAACTAATTATTTATACACAAATAACTTGTTAATAGTTGGCCAAAAATTATCAAACCCGAAAAGACCTGATTTATTGTTCCACACTAATAATAATATTAGTAATAATGTTAATTTTTTTTAGTATGAATTTTATTGATTTTAATAACTATAATATTCAAAATGATAACAATAATGAGGGTGATTATTTTTCTATCTATGAAAGTTGTGCGCATCCCTTCATAATAATAATAATAATAAATATAATAATAAATAAATAAATAAATAATATTAAAAATATTAATAAAAACTTTTAAGTTTAAGATGTGCAAAATTGAAATGGGCTGAATTTAGTAGCTGAACTGAATGGGGTTGAGCAGAGCTGAAATAAATGGAGCTGAGTTGAGCTGAACTGAACTGAATAGAGCCGAGCTGACCTAAACTGAACTGAATAAAGCTGAGCCGAACTGAACTGAATAAAGTTGAGCCGAACTGAACTGAATAGAGCTGAGTTGAACTGAAGTGAGATGAAAATAAGTCAGAAAGAACAGGCCTAAAAGACCACAACTTGTATCCTACGTAATTCCCACCTAACACTAGTCCCAGTTATTAGGTTTACTATATATGAGGGAGTAGATAATTTTGGATCTCTTCCCGTCTATTTACCTGCCGCAGCTCCTCTCTAGGTTTAGCCGTTTAGGCATTGGCATTTAACAAAGACAATGCTACAACAAGATACATGGCGCTTCCTCCGCTCCTCTCTAGGTTTAGGCAAAAAAAAGAAAAAACCAAAGACAATGCTACAACAAGATAGATGGCGCTCTCTTCCTGACGATATTATCGCCAAGATTATTTCCCATCTCGACCTTGTTCATCGACCTGGATACTTATACACCATTACGATTTCCGCCACTACTTTCATAGTCCATTTTTTCGACCATTGTCGTCCTCTCGATGTTACGTTCAATATTTCTGAATTTTGGAAAATTCTTGATAACCTCTTCACCTTATTCACGACACCCTCTATCGACACCTTTAATATTTATCTCCACCCTGCCCTCTATGACGAACCTTGTGCGAGGCCTATCTTAAACTCATGGGCTCTTCGACTACGTGCTCGTAACATCGAACGCTTCGCGATTGAAGACGCGATTAAAGACCGACTTTGCCCGCCTACGCCTAGCGTTTTCCAAATTCAATCACTGGTATCACTTCACTTGTCATATTCTAAGTTTGTTTCACAACATCCCGTTATTATTCTTCCAAACCTAAAAAGACTTCGTCTTGTTTCGGTTAATCACGGATTTTTGGGACGGCTATTAAGTAGTTGTCCGTCACTTGAAGACTTGTCCTTTTCCCTTAATGATAAGCCAACCGGTACAAATCCTTCGGTATCAATATCGAGTAAGACTTTGAAGCGATTGAGTATAACTCTAAATAAATCGCGCGTCAGTGGGGACGTCGAGGTTATCATCGATGCTCCAACATTGGACGACTTGTACTTTAGTGTTATATTTTCGTTTCTCATACAACAATGATTGGGATATAAAGGGTAGATTTGTGCTAGTTGAATATGTGAAGCACTTAGAGTTGCGAATGGATTACTTTCGACTCAACCAACGAACGTTGAATTTTTTGACAAGGTTGTTAACAAGTGCCCCGATTTTGGAGAAGCTCTTCATCGATGGATTTGGAAGTACAAGTACTCTTTTTAACGATGATTTTTTGGATAAAGATCAATTTTACGAAAATTTACTTAACTGTGCAGAGGATACTTCATGTTGTGAAATCGAATTCTGTTACGAACGTTACTAATCCGTGACGACGATGATGCATGGAATAGGATATTAAGTACTATTAAGTACTATCTTCGTTCCAAAATGCGAGAAAAACTCTCAATATAATCTTCCACATCCCATAGATGACCGTCGTAATGTCCACCAAAATTAGTTTTCCTTACGTTACATTCTAGACCGTCTTTACCTTGATCAACCACCTTGAGCTTCTTCATATGGTGACCAAGCACTTCCCATTCTTTGAGAAGTGAATGTACGATGTTGGTTCAATTTGTCGATATTGTCGAATAGTAGGGTTCCAAACATAGAAAGTACGATGTTGGTTAGATTTGTGGTACAAGCATACAAGCTCAAGGCCATCACAAGACCCAACTATTATATACTCCCTCCGTCCCGGTCATTTGTTGTCCTTTTTCATTTTAGGGTGTCTCAGTCAATTGTTGTCCTTTCTATTTTAGGATTGTATTTGATGAGCAATTTGATCATTCACACTCAATTTGTTCCACTTGTCATCTTATAATTGCCTCTCTTCCCTTTACTTGGTCTTTGTGCCAAAACCAAAGGACAACAATTGACCGGGACGGAGGGAGTAGAACATTATCAAAGTCCAGAGGAGAAAATTGAAGAGTTGATATTTAAATAAAGAAAACGTAAGGAAATGTCTTGGCAAATATAGAGTAATGGATTTGTGTGAGATTAATTGATACTCCCTCCGTCCTGATCATCTGTTTAACTTTGGATTTGGCACAAAGACGCAGGAAAGAGAAGTAGACCAATTATTGGATGACAAATGGATTAAATTTAGTGTGGAGATCAAATTTAGGAAAGAGATTTAGTTGAATAGCTCTTGGAAGACTTGGTAGATATTCTACTAGATCCAACAATACTTGGTCAAGTCAAATCGCGTCCATTTGGAACTTCAATCGCTTCACATGTTCGAAAGGCGCAACTTTAGGCTTTCGAGTAATAACCATCCAAAAAAAATCAGTGACTTCCAACTCGAGTTCCTCGAGATTGGGACAATGTAGCATTGAACTCAAATCTTCTATTCTTCTAAAAGGACCCAAAGCCAATATAAGACGAGTCATATTAGGGAAGATGATCTTATTAGGGGAAGGATAATTGTAGAGCCGCGGTGAGAGTTGAAGGAGAGCAAGCGACTTGACATGGGTGATCGAATCCAACATTATTTCATCATAAGATAAGCAATCAGAATAAAAGTACAAGTGCTCCAATTTCGGAGTCTCAATTATAACTTCAAGGATAGACGACCCATATAGATATATGGTTAATTGCTTTAAATTCTTACTTGTAACCTTGAAGTGTTGAAGGTTATGTTCACGTAATTGACGAATCCATGAGCCAATCATATGCCAGTAAGAAGAACTCAGATATAAATCATGGGGAAGTTGAAGACGGAAGGTGTTGAATAACGGTGAATTGGCGAATATGGTGAAGAGGTTATCAAGGATGTGTAAGTTTTATAGTCTAAAATAACATGTTTTAATATAATACTTATTTGATTTATGGAAATATCTTACAGGATGTTCCAAACGAGGTCCGTTTCATGAAGAAAATCCTCGAGTTTAACGTCGAAAGTAGTGGGAGAGATAGTGATGGAATATAATATGGTATATACTGTACCCAACTAGAGCTGACAAGTCTGACTCGACCTGAACCTAACCAAATCTAATCCGACAGAACCCAAGAATATTGCAACCCTAAACTGACCCGATCCAACCTTATGATTACATGACCCGATGATCAGTGACCAGAACCCGATATTGACCCGACCCGATTAAATTGATGATCCGACAAGTATTAAACGTAATATAGAAAAGTAAATAAATACCCTTCGTCCCTATTATTTGTTTATCCTTGATAAAAAAAATACCTCACAAAGAATAAAAAAATAAACAAATAAAACAAGTTGTTGTAACGAAACCAATGATAAACTACCATCTTTAAATCAAAGTTCTTAATTAATAAGCGGAGTACGAAGTTACTCCGAATCAAAATTTATTGGATAAATGAGAGATCGATAGGCTCCTACAAATTCGATTTCACATAATGATGATGAACACCTTGGGCAATCCAACAAATTTTGATGAAATCGAGCTGCTTCTGCAAAGCGACGATTATTATAAGGACACGAAACACTAGCACCTAGGACGAGCTTCTCCAAACTCAATGCACTCGTTAGGAAATATTTCACTAGCTTCAATAATTGTTCGTCTAATTGAACCATACCCGTATCCAACTCTAGTCGCTTCATATGCTCATATAAGACGAATTTAGCATCCGGAATTACATCCACATTAGCCAAACCCACAATCTTTAACACAAGAACCTCCAATTTAGGACAAGGTAGCAATAAACGTAATGTTTCCAATCGTTCGAATTGCCACATAGTCCAAGTAAGGTGAGTCACATTAGGGAAGATAGTCTTAGTCTTAGGAATATTGCTACGAATCATCACATGAAAGGCAGCTTTACTCAAGTAAAGCTGCAAAACAGGTTATCAAATTGTTCATTTTTTGTGTCTTAACACTTGACAGGCTAGTCCCCTTGCAATCATGCTTGCATAAAGTTCCAGAAGGCGAAGTAGAACGGGGTAGTCAGTGGCCCGAGCAATGGCCTGAAAGAGTACAGAAAGTACCATACTGGAAACATGTGGTTAACTAGCTCTCAGGTTGGAGTGTATGGAAAGCCGGCACCTGAGGATTTCAGCGCAGATTACCAGCACTGGAAACATGTGGTCAGCCAATCATACCTAAATGGCATGGGCATCAGCTGGTCTAACATAAGAAACGTGATGGACATGAGAGCTGTATACGGAGGGTAAGTACCAAGTTAATTGAATTTCTTAAGATTTTAACGGATGTGACTATGTGAGTGGTAGTCTTTATCAAGCTGAACTTCTCTCCTTTGTTTATCATTTACTCACTCCTGCTATGTGAGTAAGAGGAAGGTAGCTCTCCCGAATCCGAATTATGGGAGTAGTCAAGGACTCAAGGGGTATTGACTTTGCTCCTTGCAGATCAAGTGTTTCACTGCTGTTGCTCAAATCCTTTTGCTTCGTACTCGTAATTCTTAGATACAAAGTCTCTTGGAAAACGGTTTGTAGTAAAATATTGTGAAACTATCCGTTCATTGCACTTGCATGGCTAGACTCGTACAGTCATAGGAGTACCATATATTATGAAATACAAAGCGAGAAAATTATAGTGATATTACTTGAGTAAAGCTGCCTTTCAGAAGTATTAGTATTCTGATTCTGATATTAGCGATATCGAGTACAAGCGACTTGACATGTGAAACTGAATAGATCATCTGCCTTATTATTTGATCATGTTGCAAGATTAATCGAGGAGCATTAAAATTGAAATAATCCAATTTTGGGGCATCGACGTGAAGATTCAGACCGGTAAAGTCGTTTAAACAATAGAATCCAAATAATGTAATACATAATCGGGTTAAATTCTTACCGGCGATGGTTAGAGACCCGTCTGCAAAAGGTTTAGGGCATCCAGAATTATTATTAAGTAGTACGAAGGACAAGTCCTCAAGTGATGGACAAGAGCTCATAAACCTTTCAATGCATTTAAGGTCGACAAAAATCGAACTAAATTTCTTCAAATTTGGAAGATTAATTGAATCAGGAAAAATCCAAACATACCCATGAATATCCAAATCCAACTCAAGTGATACCAACGATTGGATTCGGAAAACGTTTGGCGCGTGCACTTGACGACCAGCGTTGCCAAATAAACTAGTATTCGATGTAATCTTGAAGTGCTCGACGTTACAGAAACGTAGGCGACGAGCCCATGAGTCTATAACATGGAATAAAGTAAGGGTGTGGTGAATATGGTAAAGAGGTTATCAAGAATGGGGTTTATTTGGGACATATTATTTATTAGATTCCATAAATTGATGTCGAAAGTAGTGTCGGAAATCGTATTAATGGAGTTTTGAGGAAAATCGAGGCGAGAGAAAATGTTGGAGATTATGTCGTCTGGAAGGGAGCTCCATCTTTTGCGTTCTATGCTTAGTTCGCCGCTAGGGTTTTGTTCCATCATCGAATGTTTAAAAGGTAATAATCTTCGAGAGGAATGACAAACGAAAATATTATATAAGTCGGTCTCAGTTATAATTGCGTTAGCCCACAAATTTATACTTTATTATATTTTTGATTCTACCAACAAAGGTTTGTTGGCCCCAAAAATAAAGAGTCCATCTCCTAGCTATAAAGTCAGGGATTTGATTCCCATTGAGTTAAAAATATAGATTTGGCGATATATAAACACCACTTTAAGTACTCTAAGAGTCCGGTGGTCTGTCATGGCCTTGAACTGGATACGACCTACCCTTAAACCTACATTTTTTTATATCATCATTAGGCTATGCTTGTTCAAATTAGGAAGATCAATTGAATTTGGAATTCTTAAAAAAAAAAAAAAATTATACACAAAAACTGTTTCTACAACATCTAATAGAAAAAGTATCTAAAATTATGATATAGTTTGCTGGTGGGTAAATGACTAAATGGGGAGCGTACATGTCTCGTTTTTCACCAGTTAAGGGCAGGTACATGTAGGAAAACTTGTACTAATCATGGGTAGTGGAATAAATATGGGTAGGAGAATTGCTCGCTTGGTACGGGTGTAGAAGAGCCTACATTGAGCACCTCCCCGTAGAGGTAGGTGGCAATCGGGTCAGTCGTGTCAGGTTAGGGTTGGATCAAGTCGGGTCGGGTCATTTTGGGTCAACCAACTCTTTCGGGCCAGGTTCGGGTCATTATCGGGTAGGATCATTTCGGCCAAATGATGTATCGGGTTGGGCCGGGTTTAGGTCGGGTCATTTTGGGTAAACGATGTATCGGGTCGGTCAAGTTTAGGTCGGGTCACTATCGAGTCCGGTTACTTTATCACATTACTTCAATTTTAATCATTAAATTTAGTTTTTAACCATTATTTTGGTTTAATTACTTCATTATTAAGTCAACCATATCAATCCAAATATAAAATTACTTTCGTTTTGATCAATATTATGCTTAATAATCGTCGGTTCATCAGTTTAATCGGATCACTATCGGATCGAGTCTAGGTCGGGTACGGCTCACTGATTATCGGGTTATGTCGGGTTATGGGTCGTCATCGTGTTGGGTCGGATCGGTTTCGGGTCACTGATCTCAGGTCATGTCGGGTTACAGGTCGAATCGATTTCGAGTTGTAATATTTCCGGGTTCTGTAGGATAGGGTCGGTTTTACCCGGGTTCAGACCGAGTCAGACTTGCCAGTCCCCCGCCCCACCCAATGGCATCCCTAGACATGGAGTCATGGATTTTTGTGTGTAGAAAATCGGTTACAGTTTTGTATTTGCGTTAGAGTTATTAAGGAAATATGGTAAACAATTAGATATGATTATAATATACTTCCTCTGTCCCGGTTATTTGTTGTCCTTTTTTTATAATGGGGTGTCTCAGTGAATTGTCGTTGTTCTTTCTATTTTAAGAGTGAACTTAATGAGCAGTTTGATCATTCACGCTCAATTTGTCCCACTTGTCATTTAATAATTGATCCCTTTCTTTATCCTTGATCTTTGTGCCAAAACTAAAGGACAACAAATGATCGGGATGAAGTGAGTAATGTCATGTCCTCAATGAGAATTTGTGTTATTAAATAAAGATGTGTGGATGTAACTCGGTTTTCCTCTTTTCCTAACTCGTGTTTTAGTCCTTAGATTTGTAAGACGACCTTTCATGCCAAAAGTTGATTAGCTCATAACGTTCAATTACTTTATACACAATGATATAATAAAACAAATATAAAAACTCAATAAAATCACTAACACTATCTTAATATCATATCATATCGTTTTGTTTGTAATAACAAAAGTAATGGATTTGATACTGCTTAATTAAAAGTTTAAAACAGAATTATTATATGTTAAGTGACTCCAAATGTACCTAATAGTGGTCAATAGAAACTTGTCAAAATATGATTAATTAGGGGACGTTTGGTACGGAAAATGGTAAGAGAATGAAATCAAGAAAGGGTAAGAGAGGGAAATGAATGAGATCACCCATATTATACTTGGGTGTTTGGTTGACAATTAGAGGAAAAGGGAATTAAAAGCCAACATCCACCACCTCCACCACCATTACTCACCACCATTACCCACCACCTGCCACCATTATCTACACCGACACTACCACAAGTAGCGGCGCCGACGATCTTCCTCACGGTACCCCACGGCGAACCTAATCACCGCGCCTCACGCCATCAACAAACACCACAATCCCGACCCCAAACACCTTATTCATTCTAAAAAAAATCCACCACAACCCTTCGAAAACCCCACCCCTTAAAACACCAGATCTGATGTGGCCGGCGTCGGGCGGTTGCAGTGGTGTGGCCGAGGAAGGTGTTGGTGGTTGGTGGGGTGGGAGAGTTACTGAAGGTGTTGGTGTGGTGTTTAGTGGTTGAGGATATGGGGTAGCGTGGACTGTCGGCGTCCCTGGTGGTGGTTGTGTCGGCGTCCCTGGTGGTGGTTGTGTCGGTGTGGTGGGTGTAGGGTGTTGGTGGCAGTGGTTGTCGGTGTGAGAGGGTGTGGTGGGTGTTGGTGGAGTGGTGGAAATAGGGAGTAGGAGGAAGAAGGGATTATGGGGTTATGGGCTTACCCAAGGGGGGAGGGGTAAGGATGAGAATGGTTTTGGGGGTAAGGGGGGTATGGGTTACCCTTTCTTTGTGTCAAACAAACAACAATAAAAGAAATCAACCATTTTTATTCTCTTTCCCTTTTCTTATTCCCCCAACCAAACGCCCGTATTTATTTTATTATATATTTTATTTACATAAACAACATAATACAGTAACCCTAGATCAACCTAATTACCCATATTCCTTGACAGCAATACATGATCTTATTCTTCAAAATCTCATATATTGGTAAGATATTTATTTAGATAATTATTTTAAGCATATATGATAATCGATGATAAATTACATCATTCCAATCGAAGTTCTTAACTATGCTCAAAAGTAACACTTACGGATGTTCTAACAAATGACACAAAATTCTACTAGGTAATTAATAACTAGGATACTCCCACATATAATGCGCTATTTGACAAAAAAAAAAAAATTTAAAAAAATAGGAGACTAGTCAGAATCAAAATTTGGTGGATAAATAAGAGAATGATATACTCCTAAGAATTCGATTTCACAGAACGATGAACGCCTTGGACAATCCAATAAAGATCGATGAAATCGAGCTGCTTCTGCTAAGTGATAATTATCATAAGTACACGTAAAGCTAGCATTTAGGACGATCTTCTCCAAACACGATGCACTCCTCAGGAAATATTTCGTCAGCTTCAAAAATTCCTCGTCGAATCGAACCCTGGTCATATTCAACTCTAACCGCTTCATATGCTCATATAACGTGGTTTTGGCATCCGGAATTACACCCACATCATTGTCAGAATTTACACATTTTAACACAAGAACCTCCAATTTCGGACAAGGTAGCAATAAAGGTAAAGTTTCCAATCGTTCAAATCGACCCAAAGTCCAAGTAAGATGAGTCACATTAGGGAAGATAGTCTTAATATTAGGATTACTGGAAGGCATCATCATATTATAAGCGATATCGAATACAAGCGAGTTGACATGTGAAATCGAATCGATGAACTGCCTTATTATTTGATTATATGACAAAGCTAACTGAGGAGCGGTAAAATTGAAATGCTCTAGTTTTGGGGTATCGACGTGAAGATTAAGACGAGTAAAGTCCTCGAAACCATAGAATCCATGTAATGTAATACTTAATCGGGTTAAATTCGTACCCACGATGGTTAGAGACCCGTCTGCAGAAGGTTTAGGGCATCCAGATTCTTTAATAAGTGTGAAGGACAAGTCCTCAAGTGATGGGCTAGAGCTCATAAACTTTTCAATGCATTTAACGTCATCGTTGAAGAAAATCGAACTAAGTTTCTTCAAATTTGGAAGATTAATTGAATCAGGAAAAGTCCATGCAAATCCACCAGTACTTAAATCCAAGTCAAGTGATACCAACGATTGGATTTGGAAAACGCTTGGTGCGTCCACTTGACCTCCCTTGTGATAGTGACGACTATTCGATGTACTCTTGAAGTGTTCGACATTACTACAACGTAGTTGACGAGCCCATGAGTCGATAGCGCGGTCTAAACTAAGATGTGTATACGAGTCACGGTGAAGATGTAGACTGACGGTCTTGATTAAGGGTGTGGTGAATACGGTAAAGATGTTATCAAGAATGGGAATTATTTTGGGTATATTCTTCACTTTATTCGATTGTGTGATGTTGAAAGTAGTGTCGGAAATCGTAATGACTAAGTTTTGAGGAAGATCGAGGCGAGAGAGGATGTTGGAGATTATGTCATCCGGAAGGGAGCTCCATCTTTTGCGTTCTGCGCTTAGTTCGCTGCTAGGGTTTTGATCCATTATCGAATGTTTTATGGTAAACCTTCGAGATGAACGACAACCGGAAATATTATATATATTAGAGAGGATATATTATTAGGAAAGATATTTTAGGAAAATATAGTTAGGAGTTTATCATGAGATACATAATATCTCCGGAATATTTTAGGAATATTACGAGTCATTGTACTATTTTTCCTTTTTTTTTTGGTGCTAAAGAGGGGCAAAGCCGCATAACATTAGGGAAACTAAATAGCAACTAAACTAAATTCAAGTACTCCAATTTCGGGGCAGCGACAGGGATAACATCAATTCTTCAAGAATTCTTAAACTCTATTACAATGAAACAAGCGAACGCCATTAGATGTAAACTTGAAGTGTCGGATGTCAATATCAAGTAGTTTGCAAGCCCATGAGTTGATAACAAATGACAAATGAGGTTCGAGATGGAAGCTAAGCAATTGACAGATAAACATGGAAGGTCTACTCGTTTGTTTGCCCCTAACCCTTTCATTTGCGAGGTGCTTGCCATTAGGGAAGGGTTATGTCGTGCTAGTCTTTTTGGAAATCATGTCTTGATTGCTTCGGATTGTATTAATGCCGTGGCGGAGCCAGGCTTTGAATTTGGGGGGGAGGGGGGGGGGGGGGGAACGGCTAATTTCATAAGGCACCCTTGAAAAAATTTCGAAAAATTTAACTAAAAACTTCGAAAATTTCATCCGTCAGGCGGCGACCGCCCCTGCTAGCCTCCCCCAGCTCCACCACTGCCGTAAATAATATTGTGAAACTGGACGTTTCTTGTGGCCCATTTACTAACATCATTTTTGAGTGTAGGAAACTATTAGAGAACTCCCCTAATTTGAAGATCGTCTTTGAGAGGAGATCAACAAATCATGTAGCGGATGCTCCCCTTTTTGTAATTGAGATTTGTACAATAGACTTTGTAATGGCTAATACCCCTGTTCCCCCGATCCACTCCCTTGATATAACCGAACTTTATGTGTTTAATTTAAGTTCATTCGTTCCAAAAAAAAAAAAAAAGAATATGAAGAGAGCAATATTTAAGAACAAATTCGTTATTGAACGCAAGAGAGTAAACTTTTTTCTTATGATTGAATACAAATTCACACGACTAAAACCAAACAGAAAATTTATTTCATGCCAAATGAGAAAAAGAACATAACAAAGAATCAGTCTAGCTTATAACCTCCTAGAAGTTCGATTTGACAACGCAAAGTACTCTCTACACACTCAAATAAAGTTTGAAAAAATTGAGATTTTGCCGAGTTAGAATAAGAAAAAAGGTCATGTGAACTAAGAACAAGCTTCTCCAAAACCTTGGCACTTCTTAGCAACCATATCACGAGATTCGCCATTTGTTTGCTAAATTGGTAGTCGTTCATATACACCTCCAAGCGCTTCACTGGTTCAAGTAGCACAAATTTGACATCTTCATTCAAAATCATCTCCCTGGGGTCATAAATAATAAAATGTAGCTTAAGAACCTTCAGATTGGGACAACACAACAATTGTTCGTCAAATATTTTTAGATATATTTTAGAAGGAAAAGATAACGTAAGATGACTCAAATTTGGGAAGACGGTCTTCTTAGGACTATTGTAAAACTTCAGCTGATCCGGTTGGGCACGTAGTGCAAGCGACTTGACATTCAAAATCGAATCCAACATCTCCATTGATAATATAGAACCAGCAACATATCTATAATGCTCTAATATTGGAGCATCAAGAATAACATTAAGGATAGACGACGACACATAATAATAATAATGTAGATTTATGTATAATCGCTTTAATTTCTTGCTTGTGATTGATATTGAATTTTTCTGAGGATCGTGATTAAGGATCAAGGATAGGTCTTCAAGTGACGGGCAACGACTTATTAACTCTTCCATAAGTCCATAATTAGACGAAACTAGATGAAGTTTCTTGAGGTTCGGAAGAAGAACCATGGAAAGTTGATCAGTCCAAGAAATCTCTTTAAAATGGAAATACAATGTAAGTGATAACAACGAATGCATTCGAAAAATACTTGGTAGCCACACGGGTTTCAAAAATCGATAACCACCGAACTTTTTGATAGTGAAGTGTCGGATGTTACGAGCACGTAGTCTTTTAGCCCATGTATCGATGATAGGCCAGCAAAGAGGCTGTTTATAGAAGCTAGCGTGAAGACTAAGATAGAAAGTGGCGATTACGGGTGAGGTGAATAAGTTGAAGAGGTTATCGAAGATGGTCCAGCAACAAGGCTCATAAACGTTGTATGCATTTCTGTCACTTCCGTATAGCTGTTTGATGCTGAAAATAGTTGTTGAAATTGTTATGACGAACTGATCTTTAGGAAAATTAAGGTGGGAGATAATTTTGAAGACGATGTCGTCCGGAAGGGAGCTCCATCTTTGGTGTTCTTCCATCGTTAATCGGCTGGGGTTTTGTTCCATTGTTATATTTGAAGAGTTAGAAGTAACAGGCAAGATGTGTTAGGGTTTATGGTCAAAGCTAGAAAATTTTGACCATGAATAAGTCAAAGATATAAATTTTTTATCTCCAAATAAAACGAATATATTTACATTTAGACTTTAGTATCAAAACAATATTTCGGAAAACTCGACAATACAAATGACTCGACCCATCGACCCATGAATGACCAGAAACCGAATTGAACCAGACTTGATCTAATCAAGCATATTTACCAGATATATCCTGACCCGGTAGAATTGTTGTAGTTACTGACCCGGTTATCCTGATTGTAAATGAACCGACCTGAGCCCAACTCGAACCGAATAAGCAATCTAAGCCGGTCAAGCCTAACCCGACAGACCCGAACCGCCTTAACACGACCCGTAATCGGACCGAGTGATCCGATTGACACCTCCCTATACTAACCGTAATCTAAAAATATCATCTTTAATTATAAATCAAATCTGCTTCTAACATTTAACAAACAAGGTTTTGATTCTATGTTTGGCTTGATTTTAATTGTAATTTGTTATTTTGTGCTGATTTCGTATTTTGTTATTTTCGTGTTAATTACTCCCTCTATTCGTGTTTCCATGTTGATTTCGTGATGTTGTTGCCGTGGTGGCCGTGGAAGGACAACGAAGTTCATCGTCAAAATATTGTTGAAATCGAGCTGCTTCTACTAAGTGATCGATCATTATCGTCAGGATACGAAACGCTAGGACATAGGATGAGCTTCTTCAAACTCAATGCACTCGTTAGGAAATATTTCATTAGCTTCAATAATTTTTCGTCAAAATGAACCGTGGTTCTATTCATCTCTAGCCGCTTCATATAACTTAAATTTAGCATCCGGAACTAAATCCACATTGTGCAATAAACATAATGTTTTGAATACAAACGAACTTGACTAAAAGCAAATACAGAAAATTAATTTCATGGCAAAAAAAAAAGATAACAAAGAATCAGTCTAGCTTACAACCTCCTAGAAGTTCGATTTGACAACGCGATGTACTCTCAGCACACTCGAATAAAGTTTCGAGAAATTGAGATTTTGCCAACTTATTATAATCCCAAAGGTTAACTGAACTAAGAACAAGCTTCTCCAAAACCTTGGCACTTCTTAGCAACCATGTCAATAGATTCAATCTTTGTTTGCTAAATTTGCCGTCAATCATATACACCTCTAAGCGCTTCACTTGTTCAACTAGCGCGAATTTGGCATCTACATTCAAAATCATCGCCTTGTACTCATCATAATAATTACTAAAATGTAGCTTAAGAACCTTCAAATTCGGACAACAAAGCAATTGTTCGTCAAACATTTTTTGATATAATTTCCAAGGCAAAGATAACGTAAGATGTCTCAAATTAGGGAAGACGGTCTTCTTAGGACTAGTGTAAAACTTCCGGTCCCAATAATCTTCAACACGGAGTGCAAGCGACTTGACATTCAAAATCGAATCCAACATCTGCATTGATAATATGTCCCTAGTAAAATATCTAAAATGCTCTAATATTGGAGCATCAATAATAATAATAACCTTACAATAATAATTGGAAACCTTATATAGATTTATATATAATCGCTTTAATTTCTCGCTTGTAATTGATATCGAACTTTTCCTTTTCTGATCAATATCAAGGGTCAAGGACAAGTCTTCAAGTGACGGGCAACGACTTATTAACTCTTCCAAAAGTTCATAATTCGACGAAACTAGATGAAGTTTCTTGAGGTTCGGAGGAAGAATCATTGAAAGTCGATCATCACTACGAGCAATCTCTTTAAACGAGATATACAATGTAAGTGATACCAAAGAATGCATTCGGAAAATGCTCGGTGGCCACATTCGTATGCTAAATTCAAAACTATCGAACGTATTAATCGTGAAGTGCCGGATGTTACTAGAACGAAGTCGATGAGCCCACGTATCGATGATAGGCCAGCAAAGCGGGTCTTTATAGAAGCTAACGTGAAGATTAAGATAGAAAGTGTCGATTACGGGCGTGGTGAAATAATTGAAGAGGTTATCGAAAATGGTCCAGTAACGAGGCTCATAAACGCTGTTTGCAATTAACGTTTCTGTGTAAATCTGTTTGATGCTGAAAATAGTTGATGAAATGGTTATGATGAAATCAGGAAGGTTAAGGTGGGATATAATTTTCGAGATGATGTCGTCCGGAAGGGAGCTCCATCTATGGTGTTCTTCCATTGTTAATCGGCTAGGGTTTTGTTCCATTGTTAATCGGCAGCTATGCATATATTTGGAGATTTAGAAGTAACGAGCAAAGTATGGTTCTAGTTTTTAGCCTAAACTTTTGGTATGATTAGTTAGGCCCATTCTAAACTACTCCCTTCTAAATGATGGGCAGTGGGCCGGGTTATGGAAAAAAGCCCGAGCCCACATTGCGGGTTGATGGCGGGCGCCTGTGCGGGCTTAGGCGGTCGGGCTGGGATGTGGTGGCCCTAGAACGGTCTAGTTGTGCTCTTGGGCTATGCGGGCCTGGCGAGCTGTTTAGTGTGAGTTGGGAATGAGTGAGCTCGAGCCCAGCCCGAGTAGGTAGTACGGGCCTAGGTTGGGATGATGGGCTAGGAGATGAGTGAGCCCGTTACCGGGCTCGACTATTGTGGGCTGAGCCAGCCGACACCGATATCCAACTCTATTCTGTTCTACTTTTTTTTTATGTGAAGAATTGATAGGACGGAGAAATATTTTATTTTGACCTTTTGTTAACGATAGAAGCAAATTATAATGGTGGATAACATTACTAGAATATGGTTATCAGACTTTGGTAGTAGGGTTGACTATCAGATTAAATTAACATAAATAATATGGAGTACAAAACTAGTATAGATCATGCGCAATGAATGCGCGGTATTTATATAGTTGTTTTTGTATTACTTATTCATGTTCAATTAACAATTCAATAATTTTTTATATTTCACGTCATTATATTTTGATATGAGAAAAAAAAATTGAACTGTAAAATTAATCAAGAAAATTGAGTAATATCGTGAAATTTATATATTAATTATTTTCTCAGTCACAAAACTAATAATTTAATTTTATAAACTTCTCAACTTATTTTAATGATTTTTTCTTTCCACAAATCTAATAATCTCAGTTTATATTTTTGTTTTATAGATACCAAGTAATATGCGTCAAATTATTCTCTAATAAAGTTTAGCAATTTATATTTAGACTTGTATTTCATTTTGATTAAAAATTGTTCTAATTTGATGAGAAGTTATTTTTTAATGATAAATTAGTTTTTTAATGTTTATTTGTTTTCTTGTTTAAGTAAATAAAGCTTGGAGTGAAAATTTTTCCTTATTTTGAGGCGGTATCAACCACATTTATAGAGAACAGTCGAGATTAGGCCTCAATGACATAATCCAAATCAAGTCTCTAACGACCAAGATTTAATACCATGGATCTAAGTGTGGCATGAAGCCTTTGACCAATCAAATTATCGAACATATTTGATTGACCGCTGATAATGGGTAGAGGTCGTCGTACCCAATCAAACAAATTCTCAATTAGTAATGGTAGTCGAGGTCGAACCACAAGGAGATCAAAGATTGAATACTAGTTTTGTCTTAAATTAAAAGTTAGCTACATGAATCAAGAAATATTAAGCTAAACCATTAAACTAAGGGGGTGTTTGGTAAACAGTAGATTGGTGAATTTTCAGCATATTCAAGCCTTTTAGCATGTTTATTTGACTCATCAATCTACTAAGGGGTTGTTTGGTTACCCTCTTAAATCATGGGAAGTAGAAATTCCCATGAATTGCTTAAATATGATGTTGTTTGGTTGCCCATTTCATGGGAATTAGAACTTCCCAAGGAACTTCAATTCCTCCATAATGTAGGAAGTTGCTTACCTAGCCCCCCCTTGGTAAGTGCAACTTCCCACATGAATTCATTTCCCACATGACAACCAAACAACATTTTTACAATTCACATGAATTACAAATTCACATGAACTTAACTTCCTAGGAACTTCATCTTCCCATAGTGAACCAAACAACCCCTAATTTACGTGTTTGGTAAATGACATATTGAAACAGTAGATTGAGTTTCAATCTACTGTATTCCAATATGTTGCTCCACCCAGCATATTCACATTAGTAGATTGAGAAAATTGAATCTATCAACCATTTACACATAGATACAACAATCTATTAACCTAAATTGGATAATTACCACACTTTTATTAAATTTTCTAATTGAAATATACTAGTCAAACCTCAAATCCAATCATTATTTATAATCTGCTTGACCAATCTACCTCTGCTATTATTAATCTGCTGAGTAACAAACAAAGCCTAAATTAACTAAGACTACTAAACTAAGTAATAAGTAATCGAATAATGGCTTAAACAATTAAGGAAAGCCTAGGGCACGATTAAACTAACAACATTCATAATCACTTTAATTCCGTCAATTAGTCATCAAGAGGTAATTTAGTTAGGGGAAAACGCCACTAATTCGCTTATGAATATGCGGTATTTATATAGTGTACAATTGTGCATGAACACCAAGCAATTATGGAAAATATACAAGCTGCACTCCTTGATTGAAGGAGTAGAATAGGCAAGGGGAGCAACCCGAACCAAATTGGCAATACTCGAACAAATGAAATTAAATTTGACATTCCTTAAATTCGAAGTAGACCGACCAAAGCAAAATAAAATGCGACGAATATATGACATGTCGTGGTTAGAATTTCAAAATTTTTAGTTAAGATATTTTAACTTTTTTAAAGTTTCTTTTACATCGTTACCGGTTTTTCCCGGTTAGGATCAATTCCTGGCTATGATTTAGGCCATGCAAGGGGAAACAAAACTTGGAAGACATGAGGAACCTAAGAATCGAAAAGGCCAAGAAAAATGCTTAAACTGAAGCAGGACTACGGTTACCTAGATGAGATAATATACCCTAAGGCGCCATTAACTAACACCAAGGTTTCGTGGTGTAGTTGGTTATCACGTCGCTAACACATCAAGGTCCCCGGTTCGAGCCCGGGCGAAGCCATTTTTTCCAATTTTGCTTTTTTAATTTTACCTTGCTTCACATTCCTCAATCTGCCCAAGAACGATTGTCTATAGTCCATAGTGAGAACTTCACTCTTGAAAGTCTTAATATTGAGATTAAGCTATACAAAACCCTTACATATTAAAAAACTAGTTTTGGTTCAATTATTTGTTAAGGTGTTTAATGTTGATTGCTAGATGAAGAATTGTTAGGGTCTTAATTGTGAGATGATCAATTTGTCTTATTTGTGAAAAATACCACCTTCATTTGACACTTAATTTCACATTTAGTTGCTACTCCCTTCATTCAACTCCACTTTATATGTATTCCTTTTTCGTCCATTTAACTACACTTTACATGTTTCCTTTTTAGACAAGAAAATGACCATTCTATCCTTATTCACACTCCATATTTACAAAAAATGTCATCTATACCCCACATTAATCCACCATAAAACACCACCTTTATATTTTTTTAACATTTTTAACCTCATCATTCTCTTTTCCTATGTACTTTTTATAGTTTTTTTAATCCGTTCCTTAATACCCGTATAAAATACAAACATGTAAAGTAGAGTTAAACGGAGGGAGTAGCTATTATGCAGGAGGGACCCGGGTGGTCCCGGGTTTCCTGTTTCCATTCATATCTCAAATTTCTGAATCGTCAAAAATTAGAACGACGTTTCCTCCTTAAAATCGTCCGTCAAACTCACCGGCCTCACCCCTCGCCAGTGACCACCACGGCACCACCACCCTCCTTACCGCAGCTTTCTCAAACTCTTTTAACGGTTGCTTTTGGGTTTTTTACCGGAGATAAACTCGCCGTCGTCGAATTTTCCGGCCGTTTTCACCGCAGGTATGACCTCACCGGCTCACCTTTATACCCTAAATTAATAACCCCCAATTTAATTTCTCAACTCTCAAACCCTAAATTAATAAACTCCTAATTCGATTTTGGATAATCCGGCAGTGTTAGCTACCCAGTATCCAACTTGAAACTTGTTGATTGTTGTTCATGTTGTCTACTTGTTGCCTGATTCCTTTTTCTTTATTTTTTTAATTTTTGATGCTAATTACTACTACTCAGTACTCACTGCCTGCCTGCCTGTAACTTCATTTGTTTGAGTACATTTAGTTGCTAGCTATTATAGTATTATGTGTCATTTGTTTTGTCATTTTACGACTTTGTGGCCTTGTAAGTGAACAAATTTTAGATGTTGGCTAAAGGCATTCAAATTCCTTGTATTTCAGCATGTATATTGCTTTTATCGAGCGTTTTAATGGTGAAATGGGTAATTCGGTACCCACTGGGGTAGATTTCTCATCCACGGATTCTTAGTTGAATTCCAATGGTTTCCATTCAAGTTTACGAATTTGGATGAAAAATTGAAACATTGCAATTTCTAAACATGGATTCAAGGAAACAAAATCATTTCTGAGTTTTAAAACACTACTCTAAATTAATCGATTACGTCGTAGTTGGAAACTGGAATTACATCCTACCTTACATGAGTAACATGACTACGTGTGTTGTTTTGACATATGGAAGGGTTTTTCTTGAGTTCAGACCTCAAAAGTAAACCATCCTAGCTACTCCAGTGCCCTCGTTCAAATCGTATATGGTGACATTACGGAAGGACACTAAATTTTGAGATGAATTTGCAGCATTTGCCGTATTGTTGTGTGCTCTTTCTTGACATTTGAACTTGTATTTTCCAATTATCAACATCAAACATGTAAAAAGAATAGTATCAAGGTTTAGTATCACATATGGTCCTCCATTATAATGAAAATGTGACAAACATTACTTTCTTTTTTCTTATTTTCACAATTAGTTATTGACTTTGGTTGCCTTTTAGTCATTTTATTATATTTCGCCTCTATCGATCCTTCATTTTTATCTTGCTAGGCTTCTCAATTGATGAGTGGGAGTATCAAGGCTTCAAAGAGCTCAGATGGCAATAAAGTTATTATACAGTTATCAACTTACTAACCCTAAGAGGTACCTGAGCCTCAAACTCTTTCACTTTGTTTTATTTTTCTTAAATGGTGGTTGATCATTCGTATTTATTTTTTAAGTGGTGTGGCGGTTAGCTTGACATCGACAAAATCAGCCAGAGGCAGACCAATAGAAGCTGCACCTGGATTTGTCAGATTAAGAAAAGATATCCAGCACAGTTGCTCGTCAAAAAGTGTACGCTGTGTAATGAGTGATACTAGCCTTCATGAGGGGGCTGTTGGCGTGGCTTATAAAGATGGTGTAGTCATCGTAGGCAGACAAATTTGGTACAAGTTTTTCACAGCAAGATGTATCTTCATGCATTGTATTACTGACTATGGTGTTCCATCCCCTGATTTGTGGTTTGGCACTTTGGCCCTCTCGCCCAAAGAATAGGCATTATGGTCTATGGGTACTGCGGGTTAATACACCATAGTATATGGTGAATGGCTTGAAATAGAATTGGAGTAGTTGTCAGTTAATATCTAGACATCAAGTTACTTTTGTAGAACACCAATTCACTGATTCGTTATTCCAATTCTAATGTTTTTGATGTTTACCTTACGTTTTGTCATTTTATCCTTACTGTTTTCTAGGAATTGGCAGAACCGTCTATCAGAGATGCCTTTGGTTCATGTGTCCAACAAGGGGCAAGTCGTGTGATTATAAGCCCATTCTTTCTCTTTCCTGGACGTCATTGGAATCAGGTAAGACGATCAGTGTTCCCTCTAGACTGCATGCACTACAGCTGGGGTTGTAGGAGTTAGGGAGGTTCCAAATGAATGCTTGTCCTAATTCTTTCATGGGTGTGAATAGGATATTCCTCTACTAGCAGAAGCCGCTGCCTCCGAGTATCCTGGTATTCCTTATCTTGTCACAGCACCTTTGGCTCTTCACGAGTTACTTGTTGTATGTCCTTCATCTTCTTTCATTTTTTGAAACTGCATTGTATTTGATGCTTACATTCTGTCTGCCTACCGCCTACGTAGCCTGTTTTGTTTCTTGGAAAATATGAAGGGAACAAAATTAATTTGGCAGCTGGATTTATCAACATATATTTCTTTTAGCTTCACACATTCACGTTCCTTCAACTTAAAATTTTGAAAACGAAAGGATGCTTCAAAGCAAGTGATGTAGGTATATGTTCAATTTTAATTTCCTAGTACGAGCAAGGTATTTGTATTCATCCTCGATGGGGAATAACAAAGCAGTTTTCTCCAGAAAAGAAACATATTACTGAAAGAAAACTGTTCAAATTCAGACTTATGTAACAACTTCATCCTCCCAAAAGCATCTTACCTAACATATGATGCAAACACTAATAGAATGATAAGATGGATTATAAGAAGGAATGTTGTTTTTACTCGGGTTTGTTTTCTGATGTTGCAGGATGTTATGAAGGACAGAATTGATTACTGCTTAAGCCATGTTGACGGGAAAGTGGACGAGTGTGCAGTATGTGCAGGAACAGGCAAATGTAAAATCAAAGTGCAGGACTCCAAAACCTAGAGTTTTGCATTCAATTTCATAACTACTGTTTTTGATTGTATTTGTGAATTGTGATTATATCTAATCACTAGAGTAAAACAAAGTTACTATAATTCTGGCTATCAGACTCAGAACCTCCATTAGAAGTTTGCAGTGTTTTTATGACCAAGATCTCCATGATTTCCAGAACTTTCTAAGGTTCGATTCCTGATATTGTTCCTTTCATTTATTTTAAATAAATGCAAAATTAAAGTTAAATCCTGATATTGTTCCTTTAATTTATTTTAAATAAATGCAAAATTGAAGTTAAAAAAGGAAGGTAATAGGAGTCGAACTTGAGTCACTGGTGACAATAAATGGATCAATTACCACCAAGACACCAACAGTTTTATGTCATGATATCTCGTTAATATTTATATGTAACAAGCTCACAGACTACTATTGGGCCCTCTTAAATTGGGGGTCCTGTTCGACCGCGCGGGTTGTACACCCATTCAGCCGGCCCTGGTGATGGTTGAGGTCCAACCATTATTATTATTCCTATTAATGTACTCCTCCGTTCTGGTTATTTGTTGTCCTTTGGTTTTGGCACAAAGACCAAGGAAAGAGGAGATGATGAATTATTAAATGACAAGTGGATGAAATTGAGTGTTAATGATCAAATTGTTCATTAAATGCAATCCTAAAATAGAAAGGACAACAAATGACCGGGACAGAGTGAGTAATTTGGAACAAACATTAATTATAAGTGCGGCATATCTGATTGTCTATGATTGTTTTGTTTAGTTTTAACCTTCATGAGTGAAACACAACTGACTGATGCTTTGTTGTTTTACTTGCAGGTTCTTAAGAAGCAAGCGGGACTAAAGCTTGACGATCATGTAATCATTCTTTGCTTATTGCTCTCCGTTGTCAATTATTCAAAAACTCATAAGTACTCTAGATCAAGTTATTGTCTGTAGAATTAGAATAGTTATGATGACACTCGTTATGAGCTTTCGTAAAGAGGCATTGACATCGTATCTCTATCTATTTTGGAAAAAAATAGTGGTCGAAGTTAGCATCATAAATTAGGACGATAAATTTAGGACGAAGACTCTACTATTTTGTCAGCTATTAAAAGGTTATTGTAATAGGTATGTAGTAGGTACTCGATGTTGTAGTCATCTCTATACCTGTACTAATGTTCAAGGTTTGGTGTTTTGCAGAGCATTTTCCTGAACGTAATAAGTGGGGTTTCTCTGACGGAGACTTCTGGAGATCTTGCTGTAGTCATCTTTATACCTGTACTAATGTTCAATGTAGAAATGTTTCCTCAGAAAATATCAAGAATTCTTTTGGGCCATTCCAACTACATTTTGGAATTTCTGTTACCATATTTTGAAGTTTTGTTGATAATTTATCATTTATATTTATGCACCGTGAATGAATAAAATCGAAAGAAAATTATGACCCTTCTGAGAGTAGTAGTTGCCAAAATAACCGTTTTATAATTCTCATGTCATCAGGTTTGTCGTTTTACTTGTTTGATTAGAAACCCACAATAATTCCTACATCAATCATGTTAAGGTATGATCGTCTTTAGTTGATATGTTTATTAATCGTCTCCTCGTAATTAGCAATAAGTCTCTCTTAAGACAGATATTCCGTCTTAAGATTAAAACAGGTTAATTCACATATATGAAATCAATCGCCCTTTTCACCTTGGCATACGATCAAGTCAAAACTCCCACGAGGATTTGAAGTGAGACTATTTTCAAACCCCTATACCGGGCCGGCTTCGATCCACAATATTAAACCCGGCCTGCCCCATACCCGGACTTTCCCTTGACCCGACATATATGTAGCCCGTCCCTATCTCGGGATGGTTTCGGGCAACCCGTCCAAGCCCGACCTGCCCTCGGGTCAACCCAGCCTCGCCTGTTGACCATCCCTGGTGGGAACAACCAGTGCCTCGTTATACTTGCAAGTTGCAACTACTGTGGACATAAAATATAATTAGATTTGGCAAAATTGACCGTACCCGACACCCGAACTCAAAACCCCATCCCGAATTAATCCGACACAATATAATCTGACCCGAATATTTATTGTTGCAAACTGATTATTTATACACAAATAACTTGATAATAGTTGACCCGAAAATAATTGAACCCGAAAAAACCTGATCTAATAGTTGACTCGGTTGACCTGGTCTACTAAAAGTCCACAACTTGTTATCCTACGTAATTCTCACCTAACACTAGTCCCAGACTCCCAGCTATTAGGTTTACTATAGAAGGGAGAAGATAATTTTGGATCTACTCCAGTCTATTTACCTGCTGCCGCTCCTCTCTAGGTTTAGGCACCGACATTCAACAAAGAAAAAAAAAAAGAAAAACAAAACGTTCCCTCCGCTCCTCTCTAGGTTTAGGCAAAAAAAAGAAAAAACCAAAGACAATGCTACAACAAGATAGATGGCGCTCTCTTCCTGACGACATTATCGCCAAGATTATTTCCCATCTCGACCTTGTTCATCGACCTGGATACTTATACACCATTACGATTTCCGCCACTACTTTCATAGTCCATTTTTTCTTCCATTGTCGTCCTCTCGATGTTACGTCCAATATTTTCGAATTTTGGAAAATTCTTGATAACCTCTTCACCTTATTCACGACATCCTCTATCAACACCTTTAGTATTTATCTCCACCATGCCCTCTATGAGGAACCTTGTGCAAGGCCTATCTTAAACTCATGGGCTCGTCGACTACGTGCTCGTAACATCCAACACTTCGCGATTGAATCCGTTTGCCCGCCTACGCCTAGCGTTTTCCAAATTCAATCACTCCTATCACTTCACTTGTCATATGCTAAGTTTGTTTCACAACATCCCGTTATTATTATTCTTCCAAACCTAAAAAGACTTCGTCTTGTTTCGGTTAATCACGAATTTTTGGGACGGCTATTAAGTAGTTGTCATATGTTCATTTTATATATACTTTTACCCCTCATTTTAGCTCGGTTTCTATTGTTTATCATACTTTAATTAGTATATTTTTGAGCTAATCTTGTGTTCTAGCTGTATTGTTGTGTTTGTTACATTTTTGTAGGAATCTAAGCATTTAGAGGCTTTTTCCTATCATTTTGTACACCAAGTTCACTAAGTTAAACAAGACCAAGTATTGGACTAGCATGGAGTGTTTGCATGGGTTTTTCATGAGGAAGTTGATGGACTAATGTGTGCAATGCAATTGTGTCAACAAACCAAAGTCAAGCCCAATTCAAAGTCCAAGTTAAAGTGGAAGAAAATAGGATTCCAAGCTACCTAGGATGCCAAGGGATTAGTGATTAACCGGGTGATTAATCGCATAATTAATCACCAACATAGGATTCTCCAAGTAATTAAGAGGAGAATTAAGGCAAACAACCCGGAATCCCACGTCCCCGATCGGGGTTGCATGCCTCTTGGTGATTTACGTTTCACTCCTCCTATAGATAGGAGAGGCTTTTCAAGGCTTAGGCATCTCTTATCTCATATTCTACATCTCATATACTTACAATAGCCTTAAGCATTATAATTTCTTTCAATAGTTTTCATCGTTAGTTTTCAATATTGTCAAGCTTATAGTTCTTAAACATTTAGTTCTTAATACATTTTCAAGCATTTGGTTACAATTGTTCTTCTATACAAGTTATCTTCTATTAAGGTATTCTTATTTCTAGCTTGCAATTTTACATTTCTATTTTAGTTTACACATAGTTTATATTTAAAGTACTTAATTTAGATTACATTAGCATTATTTCTTTTACATGTTATATCACCTAGTTTATACAAATCATACAATCATGTTTAACATTTCTTACAATATAGTTTGCAATTCACATTCTAATATGAGTAGCTAAATTTCCTAGTCTAAGGGCTAGAGGAGCCATGCAAAATCAAGTGTATAACATGTTAAAATAGGTAGATAATAATATTGTTCATATTGCTTCTATCACATGCTTGTGCCATAATGTTTAATCTTTGTTTAAGGCCTTATTCAATTGATTAAGTTTGTTCATTCGTTCTAAAGTCGAGAGGCACAGAATTGAATTAGACTAAGCATGTATAGTAGGACGACCTAGTCATGGACTAGAGTTTCTCTAGGACCCGGTCTATGGTTGACACTAATGCCGTAAGGTGGGTGTCTCTAAGCCTAAGCAATTGACAATATTTTTAATACCGAGTTTAACATAATTATATACTTACGTTTGCATGTATGACTCGACCCCCTTAGACTCCTTTCTATTATATAATTTACATCATAATTTTTGTTAATCATCAAACAACCAAACAAACCCAAAACGAAATCGATCTTGATAGAAATCTTCCCATAGCATTTCACAGCGTAATTCCCGTTTCCTTGTATTCGACCCCTATTGCTACATTCATTTGTTGTTTAGGGTAATTATCTTTGCATAGGTATACGATAAGCCCATCACCAACCGGTACAAATCCTTCGTTATCAATATCGAGTAAGACTTTGAAGCGATTGAGTAAACTCCAGATAAATCGCGGGTCAGTGGGGACGTCGAGGTTATCATCGATGCTCCAACATTGGACAACTTGTACTTTAATGTTAATTCTCCCCTTCAATCAATGCGGATAATCGGTTTGATATCCAACCTCAAGTCTATTGGACTCATTGGTAGTGTATCAATGACGATGATCTACAGTAGTCCAAGCAAAACGATCTTCCCTTTTGTGACGAAACTTACATTAAGTGTGAGTTCGTCTGAAGTATTTGAACAACATATGCTGCCCTATTATTTTCCCAATTTAGAGCTTCTTGTGTTATCATTTATAGGTGCTTGTGATAACATTTGGGATATAAAGGGTAGATTTGTGCTAGTTGAATATGTGAAGCACTTAGAGTTGCAAATGAGTTACGTTCGACTCAACCAACGAACGTTGAATTTTTTGACAAGGTTGTTAACAAGTGCCCCAATTTTGGAGAAGCTCTTCATCAGTGGATTTAGAAGTACTCTTTCTAGCGATGATTTTTTGGATAAAGATCAATTTTACGAAAATTTACTTAACTGTGCAGAGGATACTTCATGTTGTGAAATCGAATTCTGTTACTATTTACTCAGTTACTAATCTGTGACGACGATGATGCATGGAATAGGATATTGGCTCGATCTCCAAGTTCTGTTCATGTTGGTCCTAATTATTCGATAGCATAGTATAGTAAGTTCCCAATTTTTATTTCGTATAATTATTGTCTTGTTATCACATTTGTTTACCTAAATACAGATTCTTATTTAAGACCGTTTTAAGTTCTTCATCCTCCATTAAGTACTATCTTCGTTCCAAAATGCGAGAAAAACTCTCAATATAATCTTCCACATCCCACAGATAACCGTCGTAATGTCCACCAAAATTAGTTTTCCTTACGTTACATTCTAGACCGTCTTTACCTTGATCAACCACCTTGAGCTTCTTCATATGGTGACCAAGCACTTCCCATTCTTTGAGAAGTGAATGTACGATGTTGGTTCAATTTGTCGATATTGTCGAATAGTAGGGTTCCAAACATAGAAAGTACGATGTTGGTTTAATTTGTGGTACAAGCATACAAGGCCATCACAAGACCCAACTATTATATACTCCCTCCGTCCCGGTCATTTGTTGTCCTTTTTCATTTTAGGGTGTCTCAGTCAATTGTTGTCCTTTCTATTTTAGGATTGTATTTGATGAGCAATTTGATCATTCACACTCAATTTGTTCCACTTGTCATCTTATAATTGGCTCTCTTCCCTTTACTTGGTCTTTGTGCCAAAACCAAAGGACAACAATTGTCGAGACGGAGGGAGTAGAACATTATCAAAGCCTAGAGGAGAAAATTGAAGAGTTGATATTTAAATAAAGAAAACGTAAGGAAATGTCTTGGCAAATATAGAGTAATGGATTTGTGTGAGATTAATTGATACTCCCTCCGTCCTGATCATCTGTTTAACTTTGGATTTGGCACAAAGACGCAGGAAAGAGAAGTAGACCAATTTAGGAAAGAGATTTAGTTGAATAGCTCTTGGAAGACTTGGTAGATATTCTACTAGATCCAACAATACTTGGTCAAGTCAAATCGCGTCCATTTGGAACTTCAATCGCTTCACATGTTCGAAAGGCGCAACTTTAGGCTTTCGAGTAATAACCATCCAAAAAAATCAGTGACTTCCAACTCGAGTTCCTCGAGATTGGGACAATGTAGCATTGAACTCAAATCTTCTATTCTTCTAAAAGGACCCAAAGCCAATATAAGACGAGTCATATTAGGGAAGATGATCTTATTAGGGGAAGGATAATTGTAGAGCCGCGGTGAGAGTTGAAGGAGAGCAAGCGACTTGACATGGGTGATTGAATCCAACATTATTTCATCATAAGATAAGCAATCAGAATAAAAGTACAAGTGCTCCAATTTCGGAGTCTCAATTATAACTTCAAGGATAGACGACCCATATAGATATATGGTTAATTGCTTTAAATTCTTACTTGTAACCTTGAAGTGTTGAAGGTTATGTTCACGTAATTGACGAATCCATGAGCCAATCATATGCCAGTAAGAAGAACTCAGATATAAATCATGGGGAAGTTGAAGACGGAAGGTGTTGAGTAACGGTGAATTGGCGAATATGGTGAAGAGGTTATCAAGGATGTGTAAGTTTTATAGTCTAAAATAACATGTTCTAATATAATACTTATTTGATTTATGGAAATATCTTACAGGATGTTCCAAACGAGGTCCGTTTCATGAAGAAAATCCTCGAGTTTAACGTCGAAAGTAGTGGGAGAGATAGTGATGGAATATAATATGGTATATACTACTGTACCCAACTAGAGCTGACAAGTCTGACTCGACCTGAACCCAACCAAATCTAATCCGACAGAACCCAAGAATATTGCAACCCTAAACTGACCCGACCCAACCTTATGATTACATGACCCGATAATGATCAGTGACCAAAACCCGATTGACCTGACCCGATTAAATTGATGACCCGACAATTATTAAACGTAATATAGAAAAGTAAATAAATACCCTTCGTCCCTATTATTTGTTTATCCTTGATAAAAAAAATACCTCAGAATAAAAAAATAAACAAATAAAACAAGTTGTTGTAAAGAAACCAATGATAAACTACCATCTTTAAATCAAAGTTCTTAACCATGCTCAAAAGTCAAAACACGGAGTCTAAATTAATAAGCGGAGTACGAAGCTACTCCGAATCAAAATTTATTGGATAAATGAGAGATCGATAGGCTCCTACAAATTCGATTTCACATAATGATGATGAACACCTCTGACAATCCAACAAATTTTGATGAAATCGAGCTGCTTCTGCTAAGCGACGATTATTATAAGGACACGAAACACTAGCACCTAGGACGAGCTTCTCCAAACTCAATGCACTCGTTAGGAAATATTTCACTAGCGTCAATAATTGTTCGTCTAATTGAACCATACCCGTATCCAACTCTAGTCGCTTCATATGCTCATATAACTTAAATTTAGCATCCGGAATTACATCCACATTACCAACACCCATAATCTTTAACACAAGAACCTCCAATTTAGGACAAGGTAGCAATAAACGTAATGTTTCCAATCGTTCGAATAGCCACATAGTCCAAGTAAGGTGAGTCACATTAGGGAAGATAGTCTTAGTCTTAGGAATATTGCTACGAATCATCATATGATTAGCGATATCGAGTACAAGCGACTTGACATGTGAAACTGAATAGATCATCTGCCTTATTATTTGATCATGTTTCAAGATTAATCGAGGAGCAGTTAAATTGAAATGATCCAATTTTGGGGCATCGACGTGAAGATTCAGACCGGTAAAGTCGTTTAAACAATAGAATCCAAATAATGTAATACATAATCGGGTTAAATTCTTACCGGCGATGGTTAGAGACCCGTCTGCAAAAGGTTTAGGGCATCCAGAATTATTATTAAGTAGTACGAAGGACAAGTCCTCAAGTGATGGACAAGAGCTCATAAACCTTTCAATGCATTTAAGGTCGACAAAAATCGAACTAAATTTCTTCAAATTTGGAAGATTAATCGAATCAGGAAAAATCCAAACATACCCATGAATATTCAAATCCAACTCAAGTGATACCAACGATTGGATTAGGAAAACGTTTGGCACGTGCACTTGACGACCAGCGTTGCCAAATAAACTAGTATTCGATGTAATCTTGAAGTGCTCGACGTTACATAAACGTAGGCGACCAGGGTTGCGAAATAAACCATCATTCGATGTAATCTTGACGTGCTCGACGTTACAAAAACGTAGTCGACCAGCCCATGAGTCTATAACATGGAATAAAGTAAGGGTGTGGTGAATATGGTAAAGGTGTAGACGGACGGTGTTGAGTAAGGGTGTGGTGAATATGGTAAAGAGGTTATCAAGAATGGGGTTTATTTCGGACATATTATTTATTAGATTCCATAAATTGATGTCGAAAGTAGTATCGGAAATCGTATTAATGGAGTTTTGAGGAAAATCGAGGCGAGAGAAAATGTTGGAGATTATGTCGTCCGGAAGGGAGCTCCATCTTTTGGGTTCTGCAATTCGTTTGCCGCTAGGGTTTTGTTCCATTATTGAATGTTTAAAGGTAATAATCTGCGAAAGGAATGACAACCGGAAATCTTATATAAGTCGGTCACACGTTATAATTGTGTTAGCCCACAGATTTATGCTTATTTATATTTTTTTTTGATTTTACCAATCCATCTCCTGGTTATAAAGTCACGAATTTGATTTCCATTGAGTTAAAATATAGTCTTATTAATAGGCAATCTGTAAACACCACTTTAAGCAATACTCAAAGAGTCCGGTGGTCTATTTTAGCCTTGGACCCGATAAAACCTACCTTAAACCTAAACTTTTTTATACCGTTATTAGACTATGTTTGTTTAAATTAGGAAGATAAATTGTATTTGAAATTCTCCAAAGAAAAAACGGAAAATTCACGTGGTACCCTTGAACTTTGCCATTTTGCACATGGTACCCAACTTTTTAAGTTTGTGTACATTATACCCTCTATGTTTGATTTTCATGCACAACATATCCTTTTTGTCGCTGTAAAAAAACTCAATTGCGCATAACTCCTAGATCGGAATTCAGAATCGGCCAATTTTTTTCATTAAATGATTATCTCGTCATAATCTACGATTTAAGAAAAAAAATTGTTGACTGACATTTTATAGAGTTTTTTTTAACGAAAACCTCAAATCAAACATATCTTCGATCATAAATTTCCGAATGACCAATTTCGTTTTATCAATTTATAGATCTCGAAGAGTTAATCAATTTGGAAAAAAAAATTAGTCAATTCCGATTTCTGGTCTACTCCCTCCATTCAACTCCACACTACCATTATCTATTTTGTACACTATTCATAATTAAGCATTTAATTTGATTTTTCTCCCAATATATAAGTGAAAATATATTCACGTGGGATCTTATTTTATTCGTCGTTACGAGTACATTAAAAATATCTAACTTTTATATTTTTTGCAAATACGTAGCTAACGATATTTAGCGCGTAAAAGACGCGTTGGCAATTTGGTTAATTCCAAATTCCACTGTCTAGAGGCTTGTTTCAAGCCATACAATGACCTTTTCAGTTTGCACACCTGCCCTGGTGTTGCTTTATTATAACCTTCTGGTGGTGTCATATACACTTCTTCATCAATAAAACCATGAAGAAAAGCATTGTTAATGTCCAATTGATGTATGGGCCATATCTTTGCTGCAGCAACAGCTAGAAAAATCCTGACTGTTACAAACTTGGCAACAGGTGAAAAAGTGTGTTTATAGTCTGTTCCCTCCACCTGACTATATCCCTTTGCTACTAGTCTAGCTTTGTGTCTTTCTATGCTACCATCAGGTCTGAACTTTACTTTGTACACCCATTTAGAGCCTATGGCTTTAAAACCACTAGGAAGGGGTACCAATTCCCATGTGCCATTATCTTCTAATGCCTTCAACTCTTTACCCATAGCAGCTACCCAATTAGGATCATTCTTGGCTTGGCTATAAGTAGAGGGTTCAAACGTAGAAATGACAGCATTTAAAGAAGCTTTTAAAGCAGGAGTATGACTATCTGAGTCAAAAACAGAAAAGGACTGAGAATGAGCAACAGAACTATCAGAATGATCAATTTTTAGCATATTTTGAATATTTGTGGGTAACACAAAACCCTGCAACCTAGAAGAGATCTTCTTATTTCTAGTTGACTGTCTAGAAATGGTGTCTTCAGGAATACCAGTAGTAGGATTAGGAATGACAGGAGAGTTATGGGATAAGATAGACGAATTATTTTGTGGAGGATTGATATTGTGTGATACAGGAGTGTTATTAGGACTATACTGATGAACGGGCTCATCAGTGTTAGCTGTAAAATCAGCAGGAATCTCTGAGGTAGCAGGAATCTCTGAGGTAGCAGGAGCATTATGCTCAACAGGGGGAGAAGACTCAGTATCAATGCTAGGAGAATTCAGGAAAGTATAAGCATCAAAAGGGGAAGAAACTGAAATGTTATCAGTGTTTGAAACACTATTATGGAAAGGGAATTTATTTTCTAAGAATATCACATCCCTGCTAATAATAACTTTCTTAGTGTCTAAATCAAACAATTTATAAGCCTTTTGCCCAAAAGGATAGCCTATAAACAAGCATCTTCTCCCTTTGGAGGCAAATTTGTCCTTATGACTGGCATTTATAGGAGCATAACATAAACATCCAAAAACCCTTAACTCCTCATAAGTGGGTAATTTTCCCATCAAAACCTCAAAAGGACTCTTCCACCCTAAAACAGGAGATGGGAGTTTGTTAATCAGGTAGGTAGCAGTCAGAATACTTTCTCCCCAAAATCTCTTAGGCAACTTGGCAAATAAGAGCATGGCCCTAGCAGTCTCAACCAAATGTCTGTGTTTTCTCTCCACTCTACCATTTTGTTGGGGTACTCCTGGAGCACTCTTTTGATGCAAGATGCCTTTCTTTGCAAACATACCAAGACAAGTATCTTGTATGATTTCTGTACCATTATCACTTCTTACAATTTTAACAGAAGAATTATACACATTGCCAACTTGAGCAAAGAAATTTTCCAAAGTAGAAGCCACTTGGGTCTTATATTTAAGTAAGAAAGTCCAAGTAACTCTAGTATGATCATCAACAATAGTCAAAAAATAATGTGCACCAGTAATAGTAGCCACTTTATAAGGGCCCCATAAATCCACATGAATGAGATCAAATTTACAAGCAGCCCTACTAACACTCCCAGGAAAAGGTAACCTATGTATCTTTGCTTGTAAACAAGTCTCACACTGATATTGCTTCAGATGTTTACAATGAATACCATCTATATGCTGCATTTTTGACAGAGAAGTATGTCCTAACCTAGCATGAAGAGTATCTAGATCAGGTACATTATTACAATTGACACTACTAGAGCAATTACAACTGGTATTATTTTGAACAGAAATGGAACTTAGATGTGCAGAATGCAAAATCTTGACGGCTTTATGTCTGAGCTTGTATAAACCCTTCTCTTGAAGACCAATGCCAACAGGAATGCTAGAAGCAGGGTCCTGAATAACACATTTGCCCACATAGAACTGAATTAGTAAGCCAGTTGTGGCTAACAATTTTCCTACTGACAGTAAGTTGTGTTTAAACACAGGTACATATAGAGCATCATGCAACTTAATACCAGACTCAAGAGTTATAGAACCACCATGAGTCACTAATTGAGATGAACCATCAGGCAAACCAATTAAAACAGGCTTTCTTAACAAATTCAGATTATCAAAATATTGTTTATGGCCTGTCATATGATCTGTGGCTCCTGAATCTATAATCCAGGCATCATAACAAGCATCACAAGCTTTATTAGAAGCTAGAGTGATACCTGCAAAGTTGACTGAAGCATCAGAAATATCAATAGGAGATTCATCCTTAGCCTGTGCCACTTGCATCATATGATTATACAATGCAGTCAACATCACAGGATCAAATTGAACTTGCTGAGCAGGTTGAGATTGCTGAGCTCCAAATCCTTGCTGGTTATAGGAATTGGCAGCAAAACCCTGCTGATTCTGATTCTGTAAAGTGGCTTGCCCTTGAACAAACTGTCCTGAACTTTGTCCTTAAGCAAACTGTGGATGAGAAGACTGTCCATACTGAAATCCTGATGTTTGCTGATTGAAACCAGGTCCACCAGGCATATATCCAGAAAAAACACCATTAGCATGAGAGAACCGAGCCATGTACTTAGCCTTTAACTCGGGATACTTGACAAAACAAGCATCAGGCAAATGACCTTTCTTCTTACAGTGATGACACCATCTGTCATCAACCTTAGGTTTAGCATCATCTTTGTCTTTATCACCTCTTTTCCACACATTCCAAGGAGTTTTACCAGTTGATTTAGAAGCATGCATAACACTGTTGTCTTGTGACGAATTAACAATATTAGACAACATTTTCTGACTTTCAATTTGCTGAATAATGGAGTAAAGCTTATTAAGAGGAGGAATAGGATCCATAGCAAGTATATTCGTCCTAGGATATTCATATATATCACTTAATCCCATCAGAAAACTCATGACCTTTTCCATCTGAGCCATATCAAACAATTTCTTGTACAAATTACAAGAACATTCACTCATAGCACCACAATTACACTCAGGTATGACCTCTAATTCATCAATATCATCCCAGAAACGTTTCAATTTGGTGAAATACTCAGCAACAGAATCATTTCCCTGTGAAATGTTCTTTAAATCCTTTTTTAATTGAAACAATAGAGGAGCATTGCATTGACCATACCTCTCACAGAGATCAGTCCAAAGATGCTTAGCAGATTTACAAGTAAGAAAATTTTCCTTGAGCGGAGATGCAATTGAGTTCAGCAACCAGCAGCGCACCATATTATCACTACGCAACCATTGCTGAAGCTTAGGAGAAGTAAGAGCAGGCATAGCAACAACACCAGTGAGGAATCCTTGCTTATTCTTCGTTCCTAACGCCATTACCACACATCTACTCCAAGAGATGAAATTAGTACCAGAAAACTTAGTATTACTGAGCTCCATACCAGGTGCATCAGAAGGAGCAAGAAAAGTCGGATCATCATACGGATTACTATACGAAGCATCAGAAGCAACTGTTTCATTGTTCGTCATAATGATTTTGAATGAATTAAAGAGTAAAACAACAGATTTTTAGGTAATTCTGATGAGCGAAGAATCGCGAAGAAAATCGGAGATAATCAGAAGAAAAATGAAGCCGAAATGATGATCAGAGAAAATTGAATTAAAAACAATGAGTAACAAGAAAAATAAGCTAAAATCAGAGTATTTGCGGAAGAAATGAGAAGGTAAGCAGAAACAGGCTATTCCTGCTCTGATACCATGTGAAATTGGACAGAGTATTGAGTAAAACCTCCATTGAAGGAGCTTGAGGACGCCATTAATGGTGTTTGTAAGCTTAATGAAAGAAGAAATATCTAGATATTTGTTTGAGAGAATTGTAAGAAGAAAGAGTAAATAGAATGTAATGATTGTATTAACTTAAAGAATTCTGTTACAAGCAAGGTTTATATACAAGAATTTCTAACTAACTCTAAGTCAAAGGCGGTTACAATGAGTCAACTATACAGCTGTGCACGAGGTGTCAGTGGAAGCTTCTAGAAGACGACGGTGGCAGCTGAGCAAAGGTGGCAGCATCATCTTCCTGAAATATTGTCTGACTTCATACTGCGGACTGTGTAGTGTGGGCTAAGAATGAGTCAGGTCGACCCACAGTACGGCCAGGGATGGGGGAGGAGTGAGCATGTTAACGGGCTCACCTAGTGTGGGCTAGGCGGCCAACCCTCACCGATATCCAGCTCTACTCCATATAATAAGTAACATTTGCTAGGACTTCTTATGCAATATGACCAAAGGACAAAGAAAATTGGTTTTCAAATATTATTGGTGTACCCAAGCATTGTTTCATTGCCTTGCTCGCAGCACAAGAGAGACTTGCTACTATTGACGATTTGATGACCGTTAGAAAATGGTCTAGTACATCACGAACGGGTTTGTTCTACTTCTACTATGTAATGATCGATCATGTGATTCATTGCCTTCGTTACTTTTACTATGCAATGGTGATGCTTGAACTTTTGTCACTTTCATGTAAGTCACTTGGTGACGAAAGTTGGACCAAGGGAAACGGCTACTCGGCCGCACCTAGATGTTAGACGAGTTTAAAGGGAGATATGGCTTAAAATAAATGTGAATTTTTATTTATAGCAATATGTATATTCTTCGATCTCTATATGTTATATACTCATATACAAACCCGTAAATTACAAACGATATTTTTATAGGGCTTGGTAAATAACATCGAAACAATTTCCTGTCTTTTGGCACTAGTATCTATATCTATATAAAAGTATAATAGAGGAACCACCATCCATTATATTTGACACGTGTCAGCCTCACAATCAATCTCATTTTTACTTTTCCCGCCTAACTATCACTAGATTGGGCATCATTTTAGCCCATTTATTTACACGCCCAATAACAGCCAGTTCGTTTTGTTTTTCCAACCCAGTAAACAATCAAGGAATCTTTTGAGGAAATAAATCTTTGGAAATATTTGACATTATTTTAAACAATATACACACTAAAAACCACAAGTAACTAACCATTAGAAAGAAATATTTGGATATTCTTTCATAATAAATTTTTGGTATCATTTTAAACAATATACACACTCTAAAAAACGCAAGCTATCTTCTTGGAAATCCTTTATCCTTTTCCAACCCATTCAACTATGAAATCTTTCCATAATCCTTATAATCAAGCGATTCACTGCAGAAAAAAATAAGAAAGATATATTTGATTAATCAATCAAACACTGCAAAAAAAAGGGGGGCCAACTAATCTTTGAGAAATCAATCAATCGCAATGGTTGGTTATTTCTTTGCATATCCTGAGTATGCTCTTTAATACAAACAAATCAGTCGCAATGGTTATTTCTTTGCATATCCTTGATTTATTTTCCCATATTAGCATATCATTTACAAGAATTATAGCCTACCTAATATTGCGACTGATCTGAAAGAATATATCGTTCAATATTGCGACATCCTCATGAGATAAAATAACAAGGGAACAAATATTTGTTTCCTTAATTCTGAATGAAAAACATTGCAACTAAAGCAAAGATTATATTTTCATAATTTCAACCATACCGATTGAGATATATTACAAATAACTTATAAATAGGACTACACGTTACAATTGATTAGAACAAAAAATTACTCAAGCAAAAATAATAATGGCTGATACAACTCACGACATGATTAAAGACATAACCCAAGCCAAAGAATCATGGCGTATCCAGGGACGTATAATATACTCCTGGAAGCAAGGTTGGGGAGATCTGAGATCTCGATTTCATAATCAGGGACTCACATGTAATACAAGTTATAATTATCAACTATTAATATGCATGTATCATATCATAGTTACCTAATCAATTAACTCAATAACTATTGTTAATATGTATAAATTTACAGGGTACTGAAATTCAAGCCACTATAGCCAAAAGACTATTCTTCAAATATAAGTCTTTGGTGAAAGAAGGTGACCTTTGTTTCATTACCAATTTTAGTGTCAGCTAAAACACAGGGGAGTATCGAATAACCAAACATCCATATAAAATAGTTTTTACTGCAAAAACTATTTTTAGTCCCACAAGTGATGTCGTTATTCCTATTCCTGATCATTGTTATTAATATGACCACAAATAATTATTCGAAAATTACTAACATATTCTGTTACAGGGGTCAAAAACTGATTCTGACACTTTGGGAAAAGTTAGCTGACCAAATGGCAAGCTCCACAACCGAGTTTGACAAATATGAACACCGTCCCATTGTTATAATCCGTTATGCCAAGATAAAAACTTTTCAAGGTACTTTGAATATTTTTCAAACTTGTGTGTATATAGATTTTAGCATTAAAAATACTTTTGTACTAACACTCATTGTCGATGCAGATTCAAACGTATCTAATTCACTTTGTTCGAAGATATTATTATTGGATGCTGAAATACACGAAGTTCGCAATTTCATAAAAAGGTTTTTTTCTTAACATAATATTTTTCACTAAAATCATATTAATAACAACATATCATGACTGAGATATATCATGCTTACCAAATTTCCAGAAAGATAGAAGTTGGTCTGAAATCTTCATCATCGAGCTCAACAATTTTTACAAGCTACTGTGAATCAGTCGCTAATGAACTTCTAGATTTACCTACCAGACGGACAATTGATGAAATTAGAGAGATCCAAGAGGTATACCAAATAACTATTAAACATAACCAAGTTTGTATTATTATTAGTAATAATAACTTATTGATACACTACTGTGTTATTCTGTTTTATGTAGGAGGGATTTTTTGTTACCTTGGCCACCATAACAGCAATTGACACAGAATTCATGTGGTACATTGAGAGCTGCAAAAAATGTAAATCGACACTGGAGTTAGATGATAAAGAGAAATGGTTATGTACTGGCAAATGTGAAGGATATGCAAAAATATGTCATTCTCAGGTACATTAAATTTGAGACGCTGAAGTAAATGTAATTTATTTTCTTCATAATCTATGCTCTTCGAAAATGTCCTAAATAACTCCTTATGTAGGTATAAAGTCAGAGTCAAAGTTGCCGATCATACCGGAAACGCAACCTTCATACTATTTTATACTCAAGCTACCGATTTGATCAAGCAATCAGCAAAGCAACTACGAGATAACCAACTTAAGGTATGCATCATACCTAATCTTTTATACTTTTAACAGTAGAGTATTACTTTGTTTCTGTTTTAATCAATCTGATTGTATGTATTCCAAACAAACTCCAAACAAGCAATAGTGCTCATGCACAAACAATCATAACATTGATTAATGAGGCTTCTACATTTATCATAAACATTCTCTAATGACAGCAAGAGGATCCAAATGCACATCCAAGTGAACTTGATGTATTACTTAACAGAAAATTCATATTCAAAGTCAAGGTTGATGAAAAGTATAACTTTAACAATGGTTGGAAATCATATGGTGTCAATAAACTTTCTCAGGACAAGGATCTAATCCTGAAATACCTTGAAACTTGCACAACATCACAAGTTTGTATATGCTCTCAGAAACTTTGATACTTTACTTTGAAATAAGTTAAAAATTGTAGCATATTTGATTTCTTTAAATACGACAGAAAGACTGCTTGGAAGTGGATTCTCGAGAAGAGAGCGTAGTTCAGAATACTAAAGGAAAGGTGATAATTCATTTTCAATAGAAATTACAGGAACCATTTTGATTAATAGGATATCAGTTCGATTATTCTAATCAGCATTTATGTCTCAGGAGTCAATCCAAAGTATTGTTGAGGATGAGTCCGTCACAAGCTCAATGACCATCACGCCGACAAAGCGTTCACTAGATGCATATGAATTTGAAGATGATGCACAGTTAAGCACCACAAAGAAACATGCTCCAGATCAGGCTGAGTTCATCTCAAAGTCAACCTAAACCTATTTCGACAAATATTACGACTTATTTTAGTGATCTACTTTCATATTTTTCACGATTGTCAAACTCTTACGATGTTATTTTGGTTTGGTTTTGATACACCTGTGAGAATAAGGTTTCTATTCTTATGCTTAATTTAACATAAGTATATTATACGAATACGAATATGCCCGTGTAAATATAATGACATGAACAAGTATATTATACGAATACGAATACTGTACATAAAAATCTCCTTATTCAATTATATCCGTAACATACCTTCTTTCCATTTATAATTGTGATAAATTGAGAACTGGAATCGTTTTTCTCGGTTAAAAAGTTATTGCGTTCTCGAAGAAGGGTGGTTGGACCGTCTACATAGTTAAAAACAATTAAAAAATTCACTAATGTTGCAAGTATATTAAAGCTTTAACCTTTGGAACC
The DNA here is from genome assembly GCF_048544455.1 of Silene latifolia. Taxonomy (NCBI): domain Eukaryota; kingdom Viridiplantae; phylum Streptophyta; class Magnoliopsida; order Caryophyllales; family Caryophyllaceae; genus Silene; species Silene latifolia. The sequence goes on along the minus strand of NC_133536.1, from coordinate 9,198,912 downwards.
GCAATAAACACCACAAAATTAGCGACTACAAGCCATGCATATGAAAAGACAACATCTAAGCATCAAGATATGAACAATAACCAAAATGCAACGACAAAGTGCAAACTGATAATTTGGCAGGATGGATACATTGACATGCACACACACAAAAAAGACCTCTCTTACCAGGACTTCAATCACTCTCCATATCCACACAGAAAACGATTCTCCCAGTAGAGAAAGATGACCATTTATGCTAGCTCCTTTCAGAATGTGAACAAAAAAACGTAGTTGCTCTTCTACGTCTTGCAAGCTTTCTTTGTGAATTTCAAGGGAGGCAATCTGCTCAAAAAAACCATGAGAAAATATCATAATTAATCATAGCTAATTTGCTCATAAATAACTACAATTCTTATTAAAACCATATTAACTTAAGACGGCTCTCACCCCGATTAAAATAGACGTAGAATAAAAGGCGGTTTGAGAGGTCTTAAGTAAAGACGGTCTTAAGTATGACCAACTGGAACAGTAATTGAACTTTCAACAATGTGGTGGAAAAATTTGAAGCAATAAAACTAAACAAAATTAATACTCCGTAGTACCCAAGAACAAAAATCAGCAAGATTGGTCCAAAACCCAGTTAATAAAAGGGGAAAATGAAATTAAAACGGTAAAAAAATCAAATCTTTGGAACAAAAAAAAAAACTCACATTTTATCAGCTTCCCAGTAAAAATAAAATATGTGAGGAAACAATATCAATTTGGCCCTTTCCCTATTGCCAAATTCGATCAAGCACTCGATATCTCAAGAAGCGAACATGCACAGTTGTAATTAACAACTCCTTAATTTGATTTGAAAAGATGACAATCGAATCTAAGGTTGTTTTTGTGTGGATCGATCTTCTTTTGATGAAATGAAAAGAAGGAAGATGAACTGGTTGTGGAGAGAGAGAAAAATGAGAGCTTTCATTTCTTTTTGGAATGTAATATGACTGTGAGTAGGGGTGAGCAAGTTTAGGTCCGGACCGGAAAAATGGACCGGACCGGACCATTTGGTCTGGACCAAACCCGGACCGAATTTTTTAGGTCCGGTCCTCGGTCCTCATTTTTTGAGTTTTCGGTCTTCGGTCCGGTCCGGACCAAACCCGGATATTTTAGGTCCGGACCAAATGGACCGAATTTTATGTTTCCAAAGGCTATCATTAGAATATTATAAACTAAATTACCATTTTATCTTACCAAGACATTATAAATTAATATTGAGTATTTTTTTCTCAAAAACAATGGTCTAATTATTCATCGACATTTAATTTAGTGAAACTTAAATGTAATTATCATACACGAAATAGTGAAAGAATTAGTTCTAGGTCCATTTCGGTCTAAGACCGGACCGGACCGAATATTTCGGGTTTGGTCCGGTCCAAGACCGAAGTTTTAGGTCCGGTCTTCGGTCCACAAAAAAATTATTTTCGGTCTTCGGTCCGGTCCGGTTTGGTCCGGTCCGGTCCGGTCCGGTCTTGGACCGATGCTCAGCCCTAACTGTGAGGATGAAAATGTTTTTTTTTTCCGATTTCCGAATATGCCTCTTATTTTTTTTTTTGCTATCTCGGTCGGTTTATTTTTCGATTCCGATTTTTTACTCTTGATTATATAATGCTTTTTTTTTGTCCCATTTCACTTATTAATGTATGATGTATAACATACTTCATACGGATTACAAAATAAACTAATATGATACAAAGAAATTATAATTTTATCAAATAATATTTATTCACCAAAATATATAATGTACTAGATTTTGTGCCCGTACGTTGTACGGGTTATAATATTGATTCGTCTCTAATTGTATCTTCGCAATTGAGAAGCTATGTTTACTTTCTTAACGTTAGTTTTCTCGTGAGAATGTGAGTATATACAAATATATTGAAATAATTTTTTAAGAATATGAGTATATACAAATAAATTAACATTTTTTTTTATGATTTGTGTATATAAAAGTTATAATCGCCATGCACGAGTAACTAAATAGTGTTCTGTTTGTAAGTGAGCTTGTACAAATGTAGTTTTTTTTTGCATCTGGAAAATGTAAGTTTCTCTTCGTAGAATAAATAACTAATGAGTTTAACATGTATGAACCGTGATTTTGTACAAATGTAGTTTTTTTTGCATCTGGAAAATGTAACTTTTTCAACCCGTGACCCGTATAAGCCCACCCATATATATTTAGTCTGACCCGTATTCGAGTTTAACATGTATGAACCGCCTCACCAGCCGACCTATCCAGCCCGTTTGAGTGGTCTAACAAACCTTACATCAAAGTCATGTGCTCTGTTAGAGTCTTTGAGGTGTATAATGTGGCCTCACAATAAATATGGGGTGTTTATTTTCACAGTAATACACACCAAACCCTATTTAAAAAAAAATAGGATTTGAAAGGAAGCAATGAATTCGTAATTAATTTATTTAGAATTTATTGTTGAAAAACATTAGTAATTACTAATTTTGAGATGTATCTTTGAGTTTATCAATGGGAGTTAGGAGTAGCTGTCTATTATTTTCAAAGTTAATTTTATAACTGCTTTATGTGTCACATAGCTTATAACCCTTTAATGGATGTATTGTTCGTATATCACAATAATGAAGAATTGAAGATCAGGGGCTTGTGGATTTTAAAGGTGCAAGAACAAACTTCGATGCAAGAACAATTTTTATCTGAACTGGAAATTGCCATCTCATATATTTGTCACCGTTGTGGTAATGATTGTTGGTTTTGTTTCAGGCGTTACTTTTCTTCTTTTTCGAGATATAAATCCCCCTCCCCTTATTATTACTATTATTATTGAAGCATTAGCGATTATGATGTATCAACAGTACACGACTACACGGACAACGGCATCAACCACTACAGCGAAAGTACAGGGACAACCGCATCGGCTAAACACCCAGTTGTAGATAGTAACCCATCAACTCCCTCGATTACCATTTATCGTCAGTTAATTACCCGGTAATTCCTTTTGTTCCTTTTTAATTCGTTTTCTTAGTGATCATAGATGGTGGCGAAAGGTTGAGTTTGGACAGAGGACGCAACGACGATGTTGATGTTGAAGCAAGGAGCAGCGGTGTTGTGGGTTGGATTTGCAGGTGTGAAGAGGGGCTGGTGCTGGTGGTGATTGCAGGTTGAAGACGAGATGCAGGGGACGAAAATTAGACAATACTCGGATTACAAATAGAAAAACAATTAAGAGTAGAACATGTAGCTCAATAATACATGACGTTTTTAGTTTGTATATATTTATACTATAGTATTGGCTTAGTTTGCTCTAGAATAGAATTCTAGAGAAGAAGAACCTTTGTTTTCATTAGGAGAATTAGTTGAACTTGAAAGCCGGCCTCTAGAATTATAGCAACGGGTAATTATTAGCATCCCAAATATCTAAATTATTATATCAATATATATACAATATTTAAATTGTAAAATAATTTATGTATATGACTCTTTGGAGATTTATCTTATCTAGGAATCAAAAATAAAACTCAATCTTTTTTGTAATTTACTATATCTCTTATTTGATTAGCTCAAAATAATTATCTTCAGCTGAGTTTACTATTAAAAATAAAAATCGTGTTTTAAAAAAGTTGGAGTCTCTAGAATTGCCTGAAAAAAGCCTCTTTTATATATATATATTGATTGATTTATACATACCCGTGCAATTTTGCACGGGTTCTAAACTAGTATATACATAAGCGACTAAAATCGAAAATTCCCACGCTTCTTAAAACAGCTCTAGACGTTTCGACTTGCTCGATTATTCCTCTTCAGAAAGGCCAGACGAAACTCTCAGTATAATCTTCCACGTCCCATAAATGACCATCGTAATGTCCACCCAAATTAGTGTCCTGACCTTGATCGACCACCTTGAGCTCCTTCAAATGGTGTACCAAACACTTTCCATTCTTTGAGAAGTGAATGAAATCGACATACCCAGCATTAACATAGAACAATTTCTCCCATGAATTCCAATCATTTCGATCTTTCAACATCCAAACATCGAAGCCAGTATTATCTACGTAACGACACAATGACAAGCAACCTTGTATACCAAACAAAGGCAGGTTGGCTTCACTCTCTTCAAGCAACCAGCTCATCCATAGGTGTACCTCCAATTGTTCGTCATCTAAATTAAATCCAACAACGCGATTTTCTTGACCTCCTTGATCGCGAATTCTAAGAGGCCAGTACACAATGTTATCGATCAAAACAGCCTTATGAATTCCTATTGTTGACACACGATTATTATCTAAAACACACGCTATTCTTCGCCATTTTCCAGTGTGCGACGAATATACGTATAAATGAGTATTGAAATCATTACTATAACTCGTAAAAATGGCAACAATCTTGTAGTCATCAGTGTATGATCCATGACCGAACCCATAAGCTGCCGTGAACATAAAGGGTTCGATTTCTTCAAGTTCAACAATTTGGTCAATTTCTCGACTTTGTCGAATAGCAGGGTTCCAAAGATAGAAGGTACGATGTTGGTTTAATTCGCGGTACAAGCATACAAGCCCGTCACATGAACCAACTATATCTATAACCCTGCCTACACCATTATTATCAATGTGTAGGGGAAGTATTACATGTTTTAAATCGTGTTGAATTTCGTCGTAGGATAACAAGTTGAACACATAATTACATCTTTCTGAATCATTTGCTAGCAAGAGAAACTTATGAGGGCGATGAGATGAATATCTAAGGTGCGATTTTGCAAAATCATGGCTCGAAATGGCGTATAACCAATCCTTACAAACAGACTTGAAGCGAAATAGAGATCTTACCGGAAGTCTTGGTAGTATATTTTCTAATATCAGGTGATCAGGAAGACGCGTCATTAGAACGGGTTTGGAATGGTTGATTAATCAGTAATCACCAGTAAACTCGTTTTATAGGAGACTTACTAGTATGATTATAGATGGTCGTTGACCTTGTTGTAATTAGTACAAAGATGTGTAAATAAACGAGTTTAATTAGATGTTAGTTAGAAGAGAAGAGATGGGTTGATTATAATAGGGAAGACGTTAACATTATTGACAACCAACTAACTTCCAAGGCATCGTTGGCAAAATGACAAGGTATCACATTACAAGCTATCTTATTCAAATCGTCACGCAATCAAGTCCACTAAAGTAATAATTGGAATAATAATAAATGAAATAAAAGTTAAATTATACTCGTATATCATTAGTAAAAAAAAAACTGACATGTTTACATATTTTGAAATAACGACAGGATGTACGTACGGTATACCCGTGCAAAAAATGCACAGGTCGTAATAGCAGGCGTTATCATTAAATACATGAACATATAATTGAGCGTGATTAAGTGTTCAATACCGTGACAATATAAATAGTTCATATTTGGAGATTTGAATAATTGATAAATATTAGATATGAATACCAGATAATATACAACCGTAATTTATTAGAATTATGTTAAAGGTATTTGACATGTTAGACCCGTTGAATGTATGTAAATTGCAACATTTTATGTAATTTGCGACATTTTAACTTATCTTTTAAAAGTAATTAAAATAAGAATAAGAAATAGTAATAGGAACTGGGTTGAGGAGAGAAGCTAATTAAATAGAATAGGAAATAATAGTAATCAACTAAACCCGAATAATAAGAGAAGATACGAAGAATAGAACCGAAAGCATGAAGACACAAGAAGGTGGAGAAATAGTAGAGGCATAGCCTGCGGTTTTGTATTTGTTTGATTCTTGCTTTTTCTTGGAGTTCCTCGGTATGGTCGTCGTTTTCATGACACGACGGTATAGACTACCTTGACGGACATTTCCGACGCTTCTTCTAACTGCAACTTCTGGACTATATTTTGGATGTCCTTCAACCAAATGAACGAAAAGAATTGTCGCAAACACCAAGACACTTAGTATTATCCTTCCTCTTTTATTTAAAAACGCCATTTTAAATTGATCTAATTTTCTTGTGATTTTCCTTTGATCTATTTTTCGAAATGTTACTTATATAAAGATATTAGATGTTCTATTAACAATAATTATTTATGGGGTTCTTTGCCGGGTCCTATTGTCACAAACTCACAATGATAACATACTCTCACGTTAGTTGCTACTTTTCTCCGGATGGTTTGACTTTTGATAAAACGTGCATGCATGTTGCAATTGAATTGCTCAAATGTACATAGCTTTATTAAGGCGATTAAGTATATATAGAATCAAGATCTTGTGCGAACTACATTACGGTATGAACCTATGAACTAAAGAAGGACCATTAGATGAAAAAAAACAAATAGAGAAAAACAAGTCATATAAGAAAGAAATTAACTATGCACTTCACCAAAGATAGACGCAAAGAATCGCGTATACGTACTACTATAGGTTTTGCACGCAGATGTAACCTAGTTTAGTTGATAAAGTCATGAGAGTTGGTACTCATGACCTGGTTTCAAACCTCGTCAGCATCAAAATCGCCCAAAACAAAAAACGGACATATAATCAATCCCTTGAACAAGTGGGAGACCCATATGCTCCCGAAAGTTGGATTTGGCAGTGAGAGGAAATCCTTGGATACTTGTATAAAGATCGATAGAACTCGTCTTCCGGGAGGGAGTTATTTGAATGGATGTATGAAGACCTAGCATACAGTATCAGCTTCTCCAAAACTGGCGCACTTCTTAGTATATATGCTGCTAGCTCCAACAATTCTCCGTCAAGTCTAATCGCCTTTATTTCCAAATCTAATCGCTTCAAATGTTCGAAAGGGTTAACTTTAGGCTTTTGAGGAATATCCATCCCATAAAAACTAGTAACTTCCAACACGAGTTCCTCGAGATTGGGACAATGTAGCATTGAACTCAAATCTTCTAATTTTTTAAAATTACCCAAAGCCAATGTAAGACGAGTCATATTAGGGAAGATTGTCGTCTTTGTCCTTGTAGGGTAATTGTGAAGCAAAGGTGACGAGTAAAGGAGAGTAAGCGACTTGACATGGGTGATCGAATCAAATATTAATTCATCACAAGATAAGCGATCAGAGGAGAAGTTCAAGTGCTTCAATTTCGGAGCATCAATTATTATAAGTTCAAGGATAGACGACGATCCATATAGACATACATTCAGTCGCTTTAAACGCTTACTCGAGATTTGTATCGAATCCTTGTTAGCCTTTTGAACCTTATGAATGGTGAAGTTCAAATCTCTAAGCGACGGGCAAGAACGTATTAGAATTCCTAAATTTGTATAATCGGCCAAAATTAGACTAAGTTTCTTCAAATTAGGAAGATCAATTGAATTAGGAATGCACCAAAGAAACTCGTACATAGACAAGTTCAAGTCAAGCGATACCAACGAATTAATTCGGAAAGCACTTGGTATGTTCACTCGATAATAACCACCATATGGTACACAACTACGATATGATTTAACCTCGAAGTGTTGAAGGTTATGTTGACGTAGTCGACGAGCCCATGAGGCTATAACATTCCAAGAAGAAGGTTTTATTACATATAAAGAAGTATTGGGAAGTTGAAGACTAAAGGTTTTGAGTAAGGGTAAATTAGCGAATATAGTGAAGATGTTGTCAAGGATATTCCAAAGGAGGGGCGTATCATACAGATCATATTCCCCGAGTTTAATGTCGAACGTAGTGGCCGAAAAAGTGACGGAAGTAGTTGGACAAAGGCCAAGACGGTTGAATATGTCGACGAGGATGTCGTTCGGAAGGTAGATCCATCGTGCCACGGCCAGGTTACTAGGGTTTTCTTTCATTGTTTTTCTCTTTTTGGTGAACAAAGGGTTTTTTCCCATTGTTGTGTAGTGCCTAAACCCTAATCGCCTATGCTTGATTGCTTCTTGATTTTTTTTCTTTTTTCTAAACCCTTAATATATATTCGTAAAAGCGTGAATGCAAATCACTTATACCGGTCCCAGGGCCGGCCCAAGGATGGTCAACCCGTGCAACTGCACAGGGCCCCTAGTTTTAAGGGACCCAATATATGGCCAAGTTTAGTAGTGTTCCATATAATTTTGTTATCGCGCTATTATACCATCAAATTTACACTGCCTCAATGGTTATCATATGTATCCTTCTATTCCTAACATCTTGTGTTCGACTCCACACAATATCTTTATAATGAATCACCCTCGTTTAATTTCATATGATGAAAACTTTAATTCTTTGTGGAAAACGACTTGACTACCAGGGGGCTCATTCATGTTTTAAAGTTTATTGTTATCATTTAGACAAAGTCCATGTCTTAATGATATACGTATATGTTTGTGTTCTTGTTTCTGTTTTTCATGTAGCATTGAGATGATATATGACAAATTATTTGCGAACCTGCTTATAATAATACTTGTGTACACATTTCATTCCACACCGTTATTCCTCTCACTTTTAAACCAAGTTAAGAAACTTACACGACTAAAATCAAACAGAAAAACTTCATTCATGCCTAAAAAAAACATAACAAAGAATCAATCTAGCTTATAGTCTCCTAAAAATTCAATTTGACAACGCGATGTGCTCTCTACGCACTCGAATAAATTTTGGTAAAATTGAGATTTTGCCGACTTATCATAATAAAAGGGGCCATGTGAACTTAAAACAAGCTTCTCCAAAACCTTGGCACTTCTTAGCAACCATGTCACTAGATTCACCGTTTGTTTGCTAAATCGGTAGTCATTCATATACATCTCTAAGCGCTTCACTTGTTCAACTAGCACGAATTTCACATCTTCATTCAAAATCATGTTCGTATGGCCAGAAAGATGTAACTTAAGAACCTTCAAATTGGGACAACAGAGAAATTGTTCGTCAAATATTTTTTGATATACTTCAAAAGGCAAAGATAATGTAAGATGACTCAAATTTGGGAAGACGGTCTTCTTAGGACTATTGTAAAACTTCAGGGGACAATAATCTTCGGTACGGAGTAGTGCAAGCGACTTGACATTCAAAATCGAATCCAACATCTGCATCGATAATATGGAACCAACAACATATCTATAATGCTCTAATATTGGAGCATCGAGAATAACCTTAAAGATAGACGACGACCTATAACGTTGATTAATATATAATCGCTTTAATTTCTTGCTTGTGATTGATATCGAATTTTTCTGAGGATCACGACTAAGACGAATAAGGGTCAAGGTTAAGTCTTCAAGTGACGGGCAACGACTTATTAACTCTTCCAGAAGTCCATCATTCGACGAAACTAGAATAAGTTTCTTGAGGTTCGGAAGAAGAATCATGGAAAGTTTATCACTCCAAGAAATCTCTTTGAAATAGAAATATAATTTAAGTGACACCAACGAATGCATTTGAAAAATGCGTGGTGGAAACACCAGATCACATAATCCAAAACCACCGAAATTATTGACCGTGAAGTGTCGGATATTACAGGAACTTAGTCGACGAGCCCATGTATCGATGATAGGGCAACAAAGAGGCTGTTCATAGAAGCTAGCGCGAAGATTAAGATAAAAAGTGTCGATTAGGGGTGTGGCGAATAAGGTGAAGAGGTTATCGAAGACGGTCCAGCAATAAGGCTCATTAACGTTGTATGCAGTTCGGTTACTTGTGTATAGCTCGTTGATGCTGAAAATAGATGTTGAAATGGTTATGACGAAATCTATAGGAAGGTCAAGGTGGGAGATAATTTTGAAGACGATGTCGTCCGGAAGGGAGCTCCATCTATGGTGTTGTTCCATTGTTGTTAATCGGCTAGGGTTTTGTTCCATTGTTAATCGGCTATGCTTATATTGGAGATTTAGAAGTAACAGGCAAGGTATGTATTACAGTAGGGTGGCGCTCATTCATGGACGAGTTTTACTCTTTTATGGACGTAAATGACCATTATACCCCTTTTATTTATTTTAATGACTTCATTTTCTCTTCATTCCAATTCAATTGATCATCAAACATAAGAGAATTTACCGCGTGCAAATCAAAATCACAATCATATTCATCATCAGTTCTTAACAAGATACCAAGAAAAATGACGATTTTGCAAGAAAAAATGACAACAATTCGACAAAATTCTCAAACTTGAAATATAATTAGAATGTTTAATGACATTAGAACCCAGAAAATTGAAAAGCTATATTACTTAAAACCAAAAAGTTGCATGTTCTGGAAAGAGAGTGCATTGATTTTCAACATTGTAAGAACAATGGGATATTCTACGATGTACCCTCGAGTTTTTCGGTTTTCTATGTTGTACCCCTATATTTTTGAAATTCAATGGTGTACCCCTGAACTCTATACATTAGTCTACAGTATGACCTTATTTATTGTCTTTGATATGTTATTTTCTTAATTGATCTATTAGATCGTTTATTTACCGTTCCAATTACTCGATAACCTACTCATTTACTTATTAACTAAAGATTCCGCACATGTGCGGTATATTTAGAGATTTTATTTTTAGTTATTATTTATATTTTGAATTGACTCTTCATTATTTGTCATACACCTCACTTTTCGATATGAGAAAAAAAATAATTGAGCTATGAACTAATAAAAAAAAATTAAAGTTATAAAATGTATATTTACTGGGAAAAAAATCTATTTTTTCTTTACAATAAAACTAATGATTACAATTTATAATTTTTTACAATTTATTTAAATGATCTTTATTTTTGGCGAAACTAATAATATCCATGTTAGGTCATTCTCTAATATATAACAATAAAAACAATAGAAACTTAGAAATTTATAGTTTATCAAATTATAGCAAATTTATCTTAGTTTAGTTAAATGATTATAATTAAGATTTTCATAAAAATATTATTATTTGATTAAAAGATTATATTTTGATGAAATGATAATAATTGTAATGAATATAATTAAGATTTTAATAAAAATATTATTATTTGATTAAAAGTCTTTTCGTTTTCTTATTTAACTTGATGATTTTGGAGGGAAAATCTTAGAGAATTTTATTTTCTTATTATATAGGGGATGAGATAAATTAATTATAGCAATGATCCCCATTTACTAAAAGAATAGGCGCAACTCCAATTTTTCTCGCCTAAAACATGTTTCCTAGAATAGTGTTTAATATTTTTAGTATATACTATAGGTATGGAAATGATAGATTATAAATGCACACAATCTTTTGTATTTAAATATTCATAAGTTATAACATTTAATATTTCGCATTCTACACAAATTTATCTTCGATCTTTTTATGATAAAGGAATTCTTTTTTAAAGAACTTTATGATAAAAATTCATTAACTTCTTATGATACAAGTTGCGGTTAAAACATATGTTATTAGTAAATATTTGTAAATTGACATCATTAATTTATCGATAAAAAAAAAAACAAAACAAAAAATTTCAAAAAAATATACTTATTTTTGTACTTCTTACGATTTAATTTTTATTGCTATAATCAAAATACAATGAGGAAACATGAAAAATAAATGAATTGTCAATTTAAATTTTATAGATAATAAATAATACACTGAAAACTAAAACTTTATAAATACCGTGAATATATTGCACGAGGTCTATACTAGTTGATGATTATCTAGTTTACATTATATTTTTTATTTTATTTTTTTGAGCTTGCAGATTTGGCCCATAGTGTGTTTAATAGAATGGAAATTTAAAGGCCCAAATAGAAGATAATATAATTAGGTGGGAAAAAACGTAGAATCGTCTATTTATTTAGTAAATAGGGGATTCACCAAATTACCCATTAACCCACCAAATAGTATATGAATCTAACTAAAAATTCATCAAATCTGAAGTTCATGAATTATAACTAAGGTTTTTAATAGTAATTTAAGCTTATGAAAAGTGATTTGTGATACTTTTCACATAGGATAGTGATAGAATATTAACGAGTCAGAATAAAAATCAAAATACGGTTGTTTGATATTAATAAAGTTAATGGAGAGTTAAAGGAGGTCATGAATCTCATGATAGAGAAATAAGTAAGACGTTTAAGAGTACAATGTATTATATAAAAATATAAGGATACAACATAGAAAACCGAAAAATTGAAGGGTACGCCGTAGAATATCCCAATTTTATATCTTTTACTTATTCATGGTCAAAAGTTTCTAGGTTTGACCATAAACCCTAATACTGTAACGTAGTTGCTCATTCATGGACGCACTTTACTCTTTCACGGACTTTTTGTCATTTGTTTTCCATACATTACCCTTTCCCCAAAAAATAAAAACAAACACTCTCTAATTCTTTTCCTTACCAGATTAATCAAATCCGTCAAATTAATCAACTATGGACGCTAGTTCGATCTCATGTCGATTAAGTAATAATTTGTATTTATTTTATTAACGATGTTCCAAGTAAATTAAATATCTATTTAGACAAATAAAATTAGGGTTTATAGAAATAATTGTCAATTGAAAATTTATAGTCGAGTCTTGCATCGTACGGATGTGTTGCGGTGCTGCGGTTGTAGGCAAGATGGTCGTATGTGGAGCATTGTTGTTCGATTTTGGAATGCATTCAAAGCTTCAATTGTTCTTGGGATATTCTCTCGTGTACCCCCGAACTTTTTCGTTTTCTATGGTGTACCCTCGTTTTTTGCAAAAATAACGTTGACCGACAATAATTTCTCTTCGTTAAATTCGAAAAACGGTAATTTTTTTCAAACCAATTATCTCGTCAAGGCCTTCAATTTGAAAAAAAAATTCACCGCTTTTTGAACTCGTAGCTTGATAGTTATGGTTGGTCAAACATTTTTTAACGAATAAACTTTGACCGATCGTAATTCCGACTACAAGTTGAGACGTCGGTGAATTTTTTCAAACGGAAGACCTCTTAAAGACAATCGATTTGGAAAAAAGTTTATCGTATTCTGAACTTGTAGCCAAGTGTTATTGACGGTCAAAGTTTTTTTGCATGAAAAGAAGGGTATATCATAGAAAATGAAAAAGCTGAGGGGTACACGAGAGAATATCCCTAAATGTTTTATCAAATAAAATGAATATATTTACATTTAGTATCAAAACAATGTTTCATAAAACTCTACAATACAAATGACTCGACCTATAAATGACCCGAAACCGAACTATACTCGATCTAATCAAACATATTGACCCGATATATCCTGACCCATTGGCCAACAGACCTAGACTCGACAGAATTGTTGTAGTTAATGACCCGGTTATCAAATTTGGTGCACAAGTGGCAAGACAAAATATCACAAAAAGATTAAAATAAAAAAAAATTATGAATTAAAAATTTCAATAGTATTGAGCTTGTTGCATAATAATAATAATAATAATAATAATAATAATAATAATAATAATAATAATAATAATAATAATAATAATAATAATAATAATAATAATAATAATAATTAAACGAAAATAGCGAAACAAAAATTGAGTAAATAAAAATTGCTATGAGTTCAGCGTAAAAACTTAGATAACAAGATCTTTATAATTAATCGGTTAAGAGAATAAGAGTTAGCTCAAGTGATAATAGTTCTCTTACCCCAGTTATGAAGTTGAAAGTTCGATTCTCACCCACAATCATCTGCATAATGAACATTAGAAATCACGTTCAATAACTACGTCGTCAGGAAGGGAGCTCTCAATCAATGGCGTTTATTGAACGCAAGACGGTAAAATTCTGCCATGTTAATTATGTGTGGGAGATTACTTGACACATTCATGTTTTAAAGTTTATTATTATCATTTAGATAAAGTACATGTCTTAATGATAGTGTTCTTGTTTATGTTTTTCCTTCGTATCAGATCTCTTATAATGTAGCATTGAGAATGATAAACTCACTAATTATTTTTATGAATTTGAGTGGCGCATATTTATTTCTAAAGTTAATGAACTAAGAAAGAAAGAAGTCGAGTTGTTGAGGGGAATGGGGCAAAACTGCAAAGGCCTATTGATTGAGGAATTTGTGATGGATACTGGAACTTACTTATGCAAAGAGGGTCTAACGTAGCCATAGATAAACTCATACTTGTGTACACATTCCATTCCAAACCATTTTCTCTCACTTTTAAACTGAGTTAAGAAACTTACAAGACTAAAAGCAATCAGAAAACTTATTCATACCAAAAAATAACATAACAAAGAATCAGTCTAGCTTATAGTCTCCTAAAAATTCGATTTGACAACGCGATGTACTCTCTACACACTCGAATAAAGTTTCATAAACTTGGGATTTTGCCAAGTTCTTAAACTGTTTATAATCCGAACGAAGGTGATGTGAACTAAGAAGAAGCTTCTCCAAAACCTTGGCACTTTTTATCAACCATGTTAATAGATTCAACAGTTGTTTGCTAAATCGGTAGTCGTTCATATACACCTCTAAGCGCTTCACTTGTTCAACTAGCTCAAATTTCACATCGTCATTCAAAATCATGTTCGTAGGGCCAGAAAGATGTAACTTAAGAACCTTCAAATTGGGACAACAAAGCAATTGTTCGTCAAATATTTTTTGATATACTCCGAAAGGCAAAGATAATGTAAGATGACTCAAATTAG